>NC_133522.1:52570000-53224166 GCF_049354715.1 Callithrix jacchus
TCTCAATCTCCTTCAGCTCAGCTCTGATCTTAGTTATTTCTTGTCTTCTGCTGGGTTTTGAGTTTTTTTGGTCTTGGTCCTCTAGCTCTTTCAATTTTGATGATAGGGTGTCAATTTTGGATCTCTCCATTCTCCTCATATGGGCACTTATTGCTATATACTTTCCTCTAGAGACTGCTTTAAATGTGTCCCAGAGGTTCTGGCACGTTGTGTCTTCGTTCTCATTGGTTTCGAAGAACTTCTTTATTTCTGCCTTCATTTCATTGTTTACCCAGTCAACATTCAAAAGCCAGTTGTTCATTTTCCATGAAGCTGTGCGGTTCTGGGTCGGTTTCTGAATTCTGAGTTCTAACTTGATTGCACTATGGTCTGAGAGGCTGTTTGTTATGATTTCAGTTGTTTTGCATTTGTTGAGCAGTGCTTTACTTCCAATTATGTGGTCAATTCTAGAGTAGGTGTGATGTGGTGCTGAGAAGAATGTGTATTCTGTGGATTTGGGGTGGAGAGTTCTGTAAATGTCTATCAGGTTTGCTTGCTCCAGGTCTAAGTTCAAGCCCTGGATATCTTTGTTGATTTTTTGTCTGGTAGATCTGTCTAGTATTGACAGTGGAGTGTTAAAGTCTCCCACTATTATTGTGTGAGAGTCTAAGTCCTTATGTAAGTCCTTAAGAACTTGCCTTATGTATCTGGGTGCTCCTGCATTGGGTCCATATATGTTTAGGATCGTTAGCTCTTCTTGTTGTATCGATCCTTTTACCATTATGTAATGGCCTTCTTTGTCTCTTTTGATCTTTGTTGCTTTAAAGTCTATTTTATCGGAGATGAGAATTGCAACTCCTGCTTTTTTTTGCTTTCCATTTGCTTGGTAAATCTTGCTCCATCCCTTTATTTTGAGCCTTTGTGTATCCTTGCATGTGAGATGTGTTTCCTGGATACAGCACACTTATGGGTTTTGGCTTTTTATCCAATTTGCCAGTCTGTGTCTTTTGATTGGTGCATTTAGTCCATTTACATTTAGGGTTAATATTGTTATGTGTGAATTTGATACTGCCATTTTGATGCTAAGTGGCTGTTTTGCCTGTTAGTTGTTGTAGATTCTTCATTACGTTGATGCTCTTTAGCATTCAGTGTGATTTTGGAATGGCTGGTACTGGTTGATCCTTTCTATGTGTAGTGCCTCTTTTAGGAGCTCTTGTAAAGCAGGCCTGGTGGTGACAAAATCTCTGAGTACTTGTTTGTTCGCAAAGGATTTTATTTTTCCTTCACTTCTGAAGCTCAGTTTGGCTGGATATGAAATTCTGGGTTGAAAGTTCTTTTCTTTGAGAGTGTTGAATATTGGCCCCCACTCTCTTCTGGCTTGTAGTGTTTCTGCCGAGAGATCTGCTGTGAGTCTGATGGGCTTCCCTTTGTGGGTGACCCGACCTTTCTCTCTGGCTGCCCTTAGTATTCTCTCCTTTATTTCAACCCTATTGAATCTGACGATTATGTGCCTTGGGGTTGCTCTTCTTGCGGAATATCTTTGTGGTGTTCTCTGAATTTCCTGCAATTGAGTGTTGGCCTGTCTTGCTAGGTGGGGGAAATTTTCCTGGATGATGTCCTGAAGAGTATTTTCCAGCTTGGATTCATTCTCTTCGTCCCCTTCTGGTACACCTATCAAACGTAGGTTAGGTCTTTTTACATAGTCCCACATTTCTTGGAGACTTTGTTCATTCTTTTTGCGCTTTTTTCTCTAATCTTGGTTTCTCGTTTTATTTCATTGAGTTGGTCTTCGACTTCAGATATTCTTTCTTCTGCTTGGTCAATTCGGCTATTGAAACTTGTGCATGCTTCGCGAAGTTCTCGTATTGTGTTTCTCAGCTTCTTTAATTCATTCATATTCCTCTCTAAGTTATCCATTCTTGTTATCATTTCCTCAAATCTTTTTTCAAATCTTTTCTCAAGATTCTTAGTTTCTTTGCATTGATTTAATACATGATCTTTTAGCTCACCAAAGTTTCTCATTATCCATCTTCTGAAGTCTAATTCCGTCATTTCGTCACAGTCATTCTCCGTCCAGGTTTGTTCCCTTGCTGGTGAGGAGTTTTGGTCCTTTCTAGGAGGCAAGGTGTTCTGGTTTCGGGGGGTGTTTTCCTCCTTTTTGCGCTGGTTTCTTCCCATCTTTGCCGATTTGTCCGCTGGTCGTCTGCGTAGTTGCTGACTTTTCGATTGGGTCTCTGAGTGGACACCCTGAATGTTGATGATGAAGTATTTCTGTTGCTTGGTTTTCCTTCTACCAGTCTAGCCCCTTCGCTGTACGAGTGCTGAGGTCCGCTCCAGACCCTGCTTGTCTGGGGTGCACCTCTAGCAGCTGTGGCACAACGAGGGATGCTACCAGTTTCTTTTTCTGCTATCTTTGTCCCAGGATGGTGCCTGCCTAATGTCAGTCTTTTGGATATAGAGGGGTCAGGGAGCTGCTTGAGGAGACAGTTTGTACTTTATAGGGGTTTAATTGCTGAGCTGTGAGCTCTGTTGTTCATTCAGGGCTGTTAGGCTGCTATGTTTGATTCTGCTACAACAGAGCTCATTAAAAAAACCCTTTTTTTTTTCTCAAATGCTGTGTTGAGGGGTTTGGGCTTTATTTTTGGATGTCCGTTGAGGTCCTGCCCAGCTAGGATGCAGACTAGCCACTGTTTCCCTGCCGAGGCTCCGCCCTGCTGTTGTGAGGCTCGCCCTGGCTCCGCTGTTCTGCTGTTCTCCGCCACGCCCCGTGGCGGAGTCTCTCTGTTGTAGCGGGTTGCCTCGGCGACAGCAGGCTGCGTCAGCAGTGGGCGTGTAACTCAGTAGGGACGGGCTGCCTTGGCGATGGCAGGCTGCGTCAGCAGTGGGCGTGTATCTCAGTAGGGACGGGTTGCCTCGGCAACGGCTGGCTGTGTCAGCAATGGGCGTGTATCTCAGTTGGGGCGGGTTACCTGGGTAATGGTGGCCGCCCCTCCCCCTCAGAGCGTCTCGGGCCGTCTGCACGGGGCTTGTTTGAAATCGCGGTTTTGTTCGTCCCGCTGGGCCAATCCTAACGCTCTGTTCCTGCAATCCCCTGGGCTGGCCCCTTGTTCAAGTCTAGCTCAGTCTCAAGTCCAGCCCTCTCACGTCTCCAGTTGCCGGTTCAACGGGGCACCCGGACAAGTGCGCCCTGTGGGGAGCGCTGGGTAGGGCCGGCCGCCGCCACCCCGGCTGCCGGCTTCGCCAGGCGGAATATCTGCCTGGCGTCCTGCGTCTCCTCTTCACTTGGGAATTTCCCCGTTCCGTGAGCAACAAAGATCAGTCTGGAAATGCAGCTCAGACTCACCTCTCCGCAGACAAAACGAGAACTCCAATCCTGGGTTGTTCTCACAGCGCCATCTTGAGTCCAATTTTGCTTTTAACATTGGGGTGCCTAGATAATATGTAGAATTTTTTCGGATTTCTTAATTATAGAATTTCTGTATTTTACATGAGAGGGCGTATGGAGTTGGTGTATATACTCCAAAAAAGAGTAGAATAGGGCATTGTATATTTTCTCTGAGAGTATATATTCAGAGCAATTTTGTTTTTAACATTTGGGTGCCTAGATAATATTTAGATTTTTTCGATTTTGTTAAAATTTGAATTTCGGTATTTCACATGACAGGGCATACTGAGTTTGTTTGTATACTTTAAGAGAAAGTAGAATAAGGCATTGTATATTTTTTCTAACACACTATATTGAGAGCCATTTTCTTTTAACTTTATGGCGCCTAGATATTATTTAGATTTTTTCGATTGACGTAAAATTAGAATTTCGGTATTTTACATGACAGAGCATATTGAGTTGGTGTATATACTCCAATACAAAGTGGAAAAGGGCATTGTATATTTTTTCTGACAGATTATATTCAGAGAAATTTCTCTTTTAACACTGGGGTGCCTAGATAATATTTAGATTTTTTTCGACTCGCTTAAATATAGAATTTCTGTATTTTACATGAGAGAGCATATGGAGTAGGTGTATATACTTTAAAACAGTGTAGAAAAAGGCATTGTATATTTTTTCTGAGAAATTATATGTAGAGCAATTTTGTTTTTAACATTTGGGTGCCTAGATAATATTTAGGTTTTTTCGATTCCGGTAATATTATAATTTCTGCATTTTACATGAGAGAGCATACTGAGTTGGTGTATATACTGTAAAACAGAGAAGAATAATGCATTGTATATTTTTTCTAACAGACTATATTCAGATCCATTTTCTTTTAACTTTGGGGCGCCTAGATATTATTTAGATTTTTTTCGATTCATGTAAATTTGAAATTTCTGTATTTTACGTGAGAGAGCATATTGAGGTTGTGTCTATACAACATAAGAGAGTAGAAAAGGGCATTTTATATTTTTTTTGTCAGATTATATTCAGAGAAATATTTCTTTTAACATTGGGTTGCCAGGAATATATTTAGATTATTTCAATTCGGGTAAAATTAGAATTTCGTTATTTTACATGAGAGGGCATATTGAATTGGTGTATATACTTCAAAACAGAGTAGAAAAGGGCATTGTATATTTTACCTGACAGATTATATTCAGAGCAATTTTGTTTTTAACATTGGGGTGCCTAGATAATATTTAGATTTTTTCGATTTGGGTAGAATTAGAATTTCTGTATTTTACATGAGAGAGCATATGGAGTTGGTGTATATACTCCAAAACAGAGTAGAATAAGGCATTGTATATTTTTTCTAACATACTATATTTAGACCCATTTTCTTTTAACTTTGGGGCACCTTGATATTATTCAGATTTTTTTCGATTTGCGTAAAATTAGAATTTCGGTATTTTACATGAGAGAGCATATTGAGTTGGTGAATATACTCCAAAACAGAATAGATAAAAGCATTATATATTATTTCTGACAGATTATATTCAGAGCAATTTTGCTTTTAACATAGGGATGCCTAGATAATATTTAGATTTTTTCCGATTCGCTTAAATATAGAATTTATGTATTTTTATTTGAGAGCATATGAAGTTGGTGTATATACTCCAAAACAGAGTAGAATAGGGCATTGTATATTTTTTCGGACAGACTATATTCAGAGCAATTTTGTTTTTAACATTGGGGTTCCTAGACTGTATTTATATTTATTCGATTCTGGTAGAATTAGAATTTCTGTATTTTACATGAGAGAGCATATGGGGTTGGTGTATATACTCCAAAACAAAGTCGAATAAGGCATTGTATATTTTTTCTAACAGACTATATTCAGAGCCATTTTTGTTGAACGTTGGGACACCTAGATATTATTTAGATTGTTTTCGATTCACGTAAATTTAGAATTTATGTATTTCACAAGAGAGAGCATACAGAGTTGGTGTATATACTCCTAAACAGAGTAGAATAGGGCATTGTATATTTTTTCTGACAGATATTATTCAGAGCAATTATTTTTTAACATTGGGGTGTCTAGATAATATTTAGATTTTTTTCGATTCAGGTAAAATTAGAATTTCTGTATTTTACATGAGAGAGCATACTGAGTTTGTGTATATACTCCAATACAGAGTAGAATAAGGCAATGTATATTTTTTCTAACAGACTATATTCAGAGCCATTTTCTTTTAACGTTGGGTAGCCTAGATATTATTTAGATTTTTTTTGATTCGCGTAAAATTATAATTTCAGTATTTTACATAAGAGAGCATATTGAGTTGCTGTATATACTCCAAAACAGAGTAGAAAAGGGCATTGTATATTTATTCTGACAGACTATATTCAGAGCAAATTTGCTTTTAACATTGTGGTTCCTAGATAATATTTAGATTATTTTATTCACGTAAAATTTGAATTTCCGTATATTACATGAGAGAGCACACTGAGTTGGTGTATATACTCCAAAACAGAGTAGAATAGGGCATTGTATATTGTTTCTAACAGACTATATTCAGAGCCCTCTTCTTTTAACTTTGTGGCGCCTATATATTATTTATATTTTCTTCGATTTACGTAAAATTAGAATTTCGGTGTTTTACATGAGAGTGCATATTGAGTTGGTGTATATACGCCAAAAGAGATTAGAAAAGGGTATTGTATATTTTTTCTGAGAGATTATATTCAGAGCAATTTTT
Source organism: Callithrix jacchus (assembly GCF_049354715.1). Classification (NCBI taxonomy): domain Eukaryota; kingdom Metazoa; phylum Chordata; class Mammalia; order Primates; family Cebidae; genus Callithrix; species Callithrix jacchus. Next base: position 52,576,112 of record NC_133522.1, read on the forward strand.
CTTCTAACATTGTGGTGCCTAGATTGTATTTCGCTTAAATATAGAATTTTGGTATTTTACATGAGAGAGCATATGGGGTTGGTGTATATACTCCTAAACAGAGTAGAATAGGGTATTGTATATTTTTTCTGACAGATTATATTCAGAGCAATTTTTTTTTAACATTGGGTTGCCTAGATAATATTTAGATTTTTTCGATTCAGGTAAAATTAGAATTTCTGTATTTTACATGAGAGAGCATACTGAGTTTGTGTATATACTCCAATACAGAGTAGAATAAGGCAATGTATATTTTTTCTAACAGACTATATTCAGAGCCATTTTCTTTTAACTTTGGGTAGCCTAGATATTATTTAGATTTTTTTTGATTCACGTAAAATTATAATTTCAGTATTTTACATAAGAGAGCATATTGAGTTGCTGTATATACTCCAAAACAGAGTAGAAAAGGGCATTGTATATTTATTCTGACAGACTATATTCAGAGCAAATTTGCTTTTAACATTGTGGTTCCTACATAATATTTAGATTATTTTATTCACGTAAAATTTGAATTTCCGTATATTACATGAGAGAGCACACTGAGTTGGTGTATATACTCCAAAACAGAGTAGAATAGGGCATTGTATATTGTTTCTAACAGACTATATTCAGAGCCCTTTTCTTTTAACTTTGTGGCGCCTATATATTATTTATATTTTCTTCGATTTACGTAAAATTAGAATTTCGGTGTTTTACATGAGAGTGCATATTGAGTTGGTGTATATACGCCAAAAGAGATTAGAAAAGGGTATTGTATATTTTTTCTGAGAGATTATATTCAGAGCAATTTTTCTTCTAACATTGTGGTGCCTAGATTGTATTTCGCTTAAATATAGAATTTTGGTATTTTACATGAGAGAGCATATGGGGTTGGTGTATATACTCCTAAACAGAGTAGAATAGGGTATTGTATATTTTCTCTGACAGATTATATTCAGAGCAATTTTTTTTTAACATTGGGTTGCCTAGATAATATTTAGATTTTTTCGATTCAGGTAAAATTAGAATTTCTGTGTTTTACATGAGAGAGCACACTGAGTTGGTGCATATACTCCAAAACAGAGTAGAATAAGGCATTGTGTTTTTTTTCTAACAGAGTATATTCAGAGCCATTTTCTTTTATCTTTGAGGCTCCTAGATATTATTTAGAAATTTCGATTCATGTAAAAATATTATTTCGGTATTTTACATGAGAGAGCATACTGAGTTGGTGTATATACTCCAAAACAGAGTAGAATAGGGCATTGTATATTTTCTCTAACAGAATATAGTCAGAGCCATTTTCTTTTAACTTTGAGGCGCCTAGATATTATTTAGATTATTTTCGATTCACGTAAAATAAGAATTTCGGTATTTTAAATGAGAGTGCATATTTAGTTGGTGTATATACTCCAAAACAAAGAAGAAAAGGGCATCGTATATTTTTTATGACAAATTATATTCAGAGAAATTTTGCTTTTAACATTCGGGTGCCTAGGTAATATTTAGATTTCTTTTGATTCCCGTAAAATTAGAATTTCGGTATTTGATATGAGAGAGCATACTCAGTTGGTGTATATAATCCAAAACAGAGTCGAATAAGGCATTTTATATGTTTTCTGACAGATTATACTCAGAGCAATTTTGCTTTTAACATTGGGGTGCCTAGATAATATATAGATTATTTTCGATTCACCTTAATATTGAAATTCTGTATTTTAAATGAGAGAGCATATAAAGTTTGTGCATATACTCCAGAACACAGTAGAATAGGGCATTGTTTATTTTATCTGACAGATTATATTCAGAGCAATTTAGTTGTTAACATTGGGGTCCCTAGATATTATTTAGATTTTTTTCGATTCATGTAAATTTAGAATTTGGGTATTTTACATGAGAGAGCATACTGAGTTTTTGTATATACTCCAATACAGAGTAGAATAAGGCATTGTATATTTTTCCTCACAGACTATATTCAGAGCCATTTTCTTTTAACTTCGGGGCGCCTAGATATTATTTAGATTTTTTTGATTCGCGTAAAATTAGAATTTCGGTATTTTACATGAGAGAGCATATTGAGTTGGTGTAGATACTCCAAAACAGCGTAGAAACAGGCATTGTAAATATTTTCAGACAGATTATATTCAGAGCAATTTTGCTTTTAAAATTGGGGTGCCTAGATTATATTTAGATTTTTTGGATTCACGTAAAATTAGAATTTCGGTATTTTACATGAGAGAGCATACAGAGTTGGTGTATATACTCCAAAACAGAGTAGAATAGGGCATTGTATATTTTTTTTAACAAACTATATTCAGAGCCCTTCTCTTTTAACTTTGTGGCGCCTATATATTATTTAGATTTTTTTCGATTCACGTAAAATTAGAATTTCGGTATTTTACATGAGAGTACATATTGAGTTGGTGTATATACGCCAAAAGAGAGTAGAAAAGGGCATTGTATATTTTGTCTGAGAGATTATATTCAGAGCAATTTTTCTTTTAGCATAGTGGTGCCTAGATTATATTTATATTTTTTTCAATTCGCTTAAATATAGAATTTTGGTATTTTACATAAGAGAGCATATGGAGTTGGTGTATATATTCCAAAACAGAGGAGAATAGGGCATTGTATATTTTTTCTGACAGATTATATTCAGAGCAATTTTGTTTTTAACATTGGGGTGCCTAGAAAATACTTAGATTTATTCGAATTGGGTAAAATGTGAATTTCTGTATTTTACATGAGAGAGCATACTGAGTTGGTGTATATACTCCAAAACAAAGTAGAATAAAACATTGTATATTTTTTCTAACAGACTATATTCAGAGGCATTTTCTTTTAACTTTGGGGCGCCTAGATATTATTTAGATTTTTTTCGATTCGCATAAAATTAGAATTTCTGTATTTTACATGAGAGAGCATATGGGGTTGGTGTATATACTCCAAAACAGAGTAGAATAGGGCATTGTATATTTCTCTGACAGATTATATTCAGAGCAATTTTGTTTTTAAAATTGGGGTGCCTAAAGAATATTTAGATTTTTTTCGATTCAACTAAAATTATTATTTCGGTATTTGACATGAGAGAGCATACTGAGTTGGTGTATATACTCCACAACAGAGTAGAATAGGGCATTGTATATTTTTTCCGACAGATTATATTCAGAGCAATTTTGTTTTCAACATTGGGGTGCCTAGACAAATTTTGGTTTTTCTATTCTGGTAAAATTAGAATTTCTGTATTTTTAATGAGAGCATATTGGGTTGGTGTATATATTACAAAACAGTGTAGAAAAAAGCATTGTATATTTTCTCTGACAGATTATTTTAAGACCAATTTTGTTGTTAAGATTGGGGTGCCTAGATAATATTAAGTTGTTTTCGATTCGCTTTAATATAGAATTCCTCTATTTTACATGATTGAGCATATGGAGTTAATGTATATACTCCAAAACAGAGTAGAATAAGGCATTGTATATTTTTCTAACAGACTATATTCAGAGCCATTTGTTTTATCTTTGGGTCGCCTAGATATTATTTAGATTTTTTTCGATTCGCGTAAATTAGAATTTCGGTATTTTACATGAGAGAGCATATTGAGTTGGTGTATATACTGCAAAACAGAGTAGAATAAGGAATTGTATATTTTTTATAACAGACTATATTCAGAGCCATTTTCTTTTAACTTTGGGTCGCCTAGATATTATTTAGATTTTTTTCGATTCGTGTAAAATTAGAAATTCGGTATTTTACTTGAGAGAGAATACTGAGTTGGTGTATATAATCCAAAACAGAGTAGAATAGGGCATTGTATATTTTTTATGACAGATTATATTCAGAGCAATTTTGCTTTTAACATTGGGTTGCCTAGATAATATTTAGATTTTTCGATTCTGGTAAAAATAGAATTTCTCTATTTTACATGAGAGAGCATATGGATTTGGTGTATATACTACAAACAGAGTAGAAAAGGGCATTGTATATTTGTTCTGACAGATTATATTCAGAGCAATTTTGCTTTTAACGTTGGGCTGCCTTGATAATATTTAGAATTTATTCGATTTGCTTAAATATAGAATTTCTGTATTTTAAATGATTGAACAAATGAAGTTAATGTATATACTCTAAAATAAAGTAAAATAGGACATGGTATATTTTCTCTGACAGATTATATTCAGAGCAATTTTGTTTTTGACACTGGGGTGCCTAAATAATATTTAGATATTTTTTGATTCACGTAAAATTAGAATTTCGGTATTTTACATGTGAGAGCATACTGATTTGGTGTATATACTCCAAAAGAGAGTAGAATAAGGCATTGTATTTTTTTCAAACAGACTATATTCAGAGCCATTTTCTGTAACCTTTCAGTCACCTAGATATTATTTAGACTTTTTTTGATTTGTGTAAAATCAGAATTTCGGTATTTTACATGAGAGAGCATATTGAGTTGATGTATATACTGCACAACAGAGTAGTAAAGGGCATTGTATATTTTTTATAAAAGATTATATTCAGAGCAATTTTGTTTTTAACATTGGGGTGCCTAGATAATATTTAGATTTTTTCGATTTACTTAAATATAGAATTTCTGTATTTTACATGAGAGAGCATACTGAGTTGTTGTATATAGTCCAAAACAAACTAGAAGAAGGCATTCTATATTTTTTCTAACAGACTATATTCAGAGCCATTTACTTTTAACTTCGGGGCGCCTAGATATTATTTAGATTTTTTTCAATTCGCCTAAAATTAGAATTTCGGTATTTTACACGAGAGAGCATATTGAGTTGGTGTATATACTCCAAACCAGAGTATAAAAGGGCTTTGTATATTTTTTATGACCCATTATATTCAGAGGAATTGTACTGTTAACATTCCGGTGTCTAGATAATATTTAGATTTTTTTCGATTCACGTAAAATTAGAATTTCGGTATTTTATATTAGAGAGCATAGTGAGTTGGTGTATATACTCCAAAACAGAATAGAATAGGGCATTGTATATTTTTTCTGACAGACTATATTCAGAGCAAGTTTGTTTTTAACATTGGGTTGCCTAGATAATATTTAGATTTTTTTCGATTCGCTTAAATACAGAATTTTTTTATTTTACATAAGACAGCATATGGAGTTGGTGTATATACTCCTAAACCGAGTAGAATAAGGCATTGTATATTTTTTCTGACAGATTATATTCAGAGCAATTTTGTTTTTAACATTGTGGTGCCAGGACTATATTTATATTTTTTCGATTCGGGTAGAATTTAATTTCGGTATTTTACATGAGAGAGCATACTTAGTTGGTTTATATACTCCAAAACAGAGTAGAATAAGGCATTGTATATTTTTTCTGACAGATTATATTCAGAGCAATTTTGTTTTTATCATTGGGGTGCGTAGATAATATTTAGATTTTTTTCGATTCACGTAAAATTAGTATATTGGTATTTAACATGAGAGAGCATATTGAGTTGATGTATATACTTTAGAACAGGGTAGAATATGGCATTGTATATTTTTTCTGACAGATTATATTTAGAGCAATTTTGTTTTTAACATTGGGTGCCTAGATAATATTTAGATGTTTTTCGATTCATTTATATATAGAATTTCTGTATTTTACATAAGAGAGCATACTGAGTTGGTGTATATACTCCCAAACAGAGTAGAATAAGGCATTGTATATTATTTCTAAGAGACTCTATTGAGAGACATTTTCTTTTAACTTTGGGGCGCCTAGATATTACTTATATTTTTTTTGATTCACGTTAAATTAGTAGTTCGGTATTTTACATGAGAGATTATATTGAGTTGGTGTATATACTCCAAAACTGATTAGAGAAGGGCGTTGTATATTATTTCTAACAGATTATATTCAGAGCCATTTTTCTTTTAACATTGTGATGCCTTGATAATATTTAGATGTTTTTCGATTCGCTTAAATATAGAATTTCGGTATTTTCCTTGAGAGAGCATATGGAGTGGGTGTATATACTCCAAAACAGAGTAGAATAAGGAATTGTATATTTTTTATAACAGACTATATTCAGAGCCATTTCCTTTTAACTTTGGGGCGCTTAGATATTATTTAGATTTTGTGGATTCACTTAAAATTAGAATTTCGGTATTTTACATGAGAGAGCATATTGAGTTGGTGTATATACCACAAAAAAGAGTAGAAGGAAGCATTGTATATTTTTTCTGACAGATTATATTCAGATCAAATTAGCTTTTAACATGGGGTGCCTAGATAATATTTAGATATATTTTGATTCACGTCAATTTAGAATTTCCGTATTTTACATGAGGGAGCATACTGAGTTGGTGTATATACTCCACAAAAGAGTAGAATAGGGCATTGTATATTTTTTCTGACACACTATAGTCAGAGCAATTTTGTTTTGAACATTGGTGTGCCTAGATAAAATGTAGATTTTTTCGATTAGGGTGAAATTAAAATTTCGGTATTTTACATGGGAGAGCATACTGAGTTGGTGTATATACTCCAAAAAAATAGAATAAGGCATTGTATATTTTTTCTAACAGACTATATTCAGACACATTTTCTTTTAACGTTGGGGTGCCTAGATATTATTTAGATTTCTTTTCGAATCGCGTAAAATTAGAATTTCGGTATTTTACATGAGAGAGTATATTGAGTTCGTGTATATACTACAAAACAGAGTAGAAAAGAACATTGTATATTTTTTTCTGACAGATTATATTCAGAGCAAGTTTTCTTTTAACATTCAAGTGCCTAGATAACATTTAGATTTTTTTCGATTCACGTAAATTTAGAATTTCTGCATTTTACATGAGAGAGCATACTGAGTTGGTGTATATACTCCAAATCAGAATCGAATAAGGCTTTGTGTATTTTTTCTAACAGACTATATTCAGAGCCATTTTCCTTTAACTTTGGGGCCCCTAGATATTATTTAAATTTTTTTCGATTCACGTGAAATTAGAAATTCGGTATATTACATGACAGAGCATATTGAGTTGGTGTATATACTCTTAAACAAAGTGGAAAACGGCATTGTATATTATTTCTGATAGATTATATTCAGATCAATTTAGCTTTTAACATTGGGGTGCCTAGATAATATGTAGAATTTTTTCGGATCCGTTAAATATAGAATTTCTGGATTTTATATGAGAGGGCATATGGAGTTGGTGTATATAATTCAAAAAAGAGTAGAATAGGACATTGTATATTTTTTCTGAGAGATTATACTGAGAGCAATTTTGTTTTTAAAATTTGGGTGCCTAGATAATATTTAGATTTTTTCGATTTTGTTAAAATTAGAATTTCGGTATTTCACATGACAGAGCATGCTGAGTTTGTTTATATACTTTAAGAGAGAGTAGAATAAGGCATTGTATATTTTTTCTAACACACTATATGGAGAGCCATTTTCTTTTAACTTTATGGCGCCGAGATATTATTTAGATTTTTTTCGATTGACGTAAAATTAGGATTTCGGTATTTTACATGACAGAGCATATTGAGTTTGTGTATATACACCAATACAAAGTGGAAAAGGGCATTATATTTTTTTTCTGACAGATTATAATCAGAGAAATTTTTTTTTAACATTTGGTTGCCTAGATAATATTTAGATTTTTTTCGATTTGCTTAAATATAGAATTTCAGTATTTTACATGAGAGAGCATATGGAGTTGGTGTATATACTCCAAAAAAGAGTAGAATAGGGCATTGTATATTTTTCTGACAGTTTATATTCAGAGAAATTTTCCTTTTAACATTGGGGTGCCTAGATAGTATTTAGATTTATTTCGATTCGCTTAAATATGGAATTTCTGTATTTTACATGAGAGAGCATATTGAGTTGGTGTATATACGTAAAAACCGATTAGAATAGGGCATTGTATATTTTTTCTGACAGATGATATTAAGAGCAATTTTGTTTTTAACATTGGTGTGCTTAGATAATATTTAGATATTTTCTATTCGGGTAAAATTAGAATTTCTGTATTTTACGGGAGGAGCACACTGAGTTGGTGCATATACTCCAAAACAAAGTAGAATCAGGCATTGTGTATTTTTTTTAAGAGACTATACTCAGAGCCATTTCTTTTAACTTTGGGGCGCCGAGATATTATTTAGATTATTTTCGACTCAGGTAAAATTTGAATTTCGGTATTTTACATGAGAGAGCATATTGAGTTGTTTTATATACTTTTAAAAAGTGTAGAAAAGGGAATTGTATTTTTTTTCTGAGAGATTATATGCAGAGCAATTTTGTTTTTAACATTTGGGTGCCTAGATAATATTTAGGTTTTTTCGATTCCGGTAATATTATAATTTCTGTATTTTACATGAGATAGCATATTGAGTTGGTGTATATACTGTAAAACAGAGAAGAATAAGGCATTGTATATGTTTTCTAACAGACTATATTCAGAGCCATTTTCTTTTAACTTTGGGGCGCCTAGATATTATTTAGATTTATTTTGATTCACATAAATTTCAAATTTCTGTATTTTACGTGACAGAGCATATTGAGGTTGTGTCTATACAACAAAAGAGAGTAGAAAAGGGCATTTTATATTTTTTCTGGCAGAATAAATTTAGAGCATTATTACTTTTAACATTGGGTTGCCCAGAATATATTTAGATTATTTCGATTAGGGTAAAATTAGAATTTTGTTATTTTACATGAGAGGGCATATTGAGTTGGTGTATATACTCCAAAACATAGTGAAAAAGGGCATTGTACATTTTATCTGACAGATTATATTCAGAGCAATTTTGCTTTTAACATTGGGGTGCCTAGATAATATTTAAATTTTTTTTGATTCGCTTAAATATAGAATTTCTTTATTTTACATGAGAGAGCATATGGAGTTGGTGTATATACCCCAATACAGAGTAGAATAGGGCATTGTATATTTTTTCTGACGGATTATATTCAGACGAATTTTGTTTTTAACATTGGGGTGCCTAGATTATACTTATATTTTCTTTGAAATGCGTAAATATAGAATTTCTGTATTTTACATGAGAGAGCATATGGAGTTGGTGTATATTCTCCAAAACAGAGTAGAATAGGGCATTGTATATTTTTTCTAACAGACTATATTCAGAGCAATTTTCTTTTAACTTTGGGGCACCTAGATATTATTTAGATTTTTTTCGATTCTCGTAAAATTAGAAATTCGGTATTTTACATGAGAGAGCATATGGAGTTGGTGTATATACTTCATAACAGAGTAGAATAAAGCATAGTATATTTTTTCTGACAGATTATATTAAGGGCAATTTTGGTTTAAACATTAGGGTGCCTAGATAATATTTAGATTTATTTCGATTTGCTTAAATATTGAATTTCTGTATTTTACATGAGAGAGCATATAGAGTTGGTGTATATACACGATAACAGAGTAGAACAGGAAATTGTATATTTTTTTTGACAGATTATATTCAGAGTAATTTTGCTTTTAACATTGGGTTGCCCAGATAATATTTAGATTTTTTTCGATTCACGTAAAATTAGAATTTCTGTATTTTACATGAGAGAGCGTATTGAGTTGGTTTATATACTCCAAAACAGAGTAGAAGAAAGTATTGTATATTTTTTCTAACAGACTATATTCAGAGCAATTTTCTTTTAACTTTGGGGCACCTAGATATTATTTAGATTTTTTTCGATTTTCGTAAAATTAAAAATTCGGTATTTTACATGAGAGAGCATATGGAGTTGGTGTATATACTTCATAACAGAGTAGAATACAGCATAGTATATTTTTTTCTGACAGATTATATTCATAGAAATTTTGTTTTTAACATTGGTGTAACTAGATAATATTTAGATTTATTTCGATTTGCTTAAATATAGAATTTCTGTATTTTACATGAGAGAGCATATACAGTTGGTGTTTATACACGATAACAGAGTAGAACAGGAAATTGTATATTTTTTTTGACAGATTATATTCAGAGTAATTTTGCTTTTAACATTGGGTTGCCCAGATAATATTTAGATTTTTTTTGATTCACGTAAAATTAGAATTTCGGTATTTTACATGAGAGAGCATATTGAGTTGGTTTATATACTCCAAAACAGAGTAGAATAAAGTATTGTATATTTTTTCTAACAGACTATATTCATAGGCATTTTCTTTTAAATTTGGGGTGCCTAGATATTATTTAAATTTTTTTCGATTCGCTTAAATATAGAATTTTTGTATTTTACATGAGAGAGCATATGGAGTTGGTGTATATACTCCAAAACAGAGTAGAATAGGGCATTGTATATTTTTTCTGACAGATTATATTCACATAACTTTGCTTTTAACATTGGGGTAGCTAGATACTAGATTTTTTTCAATTCACGTAAAGTTAGAATTGTGGTATTTTACATGAGAGAGCATACTGAGTTGGTGTATTTACTCCAAAACAGAGTAGAATAAGGCAGTGTATATTTTTTCTAACAGACTATATTCAGAGGCATTTTCTTTTTACTTTGAAACACCTAGATATTATTTAGATTGTTTTCGATTGGCGTAAAATTAGAATTTTTGTATTTTACATGAGAGAGCATATTGAGTTTGTTTATATACTCCAAAAAAGAGTAGAAAAGGGCATTGTATATTTTTTTTCACAGATTATATTTAGAGCAATTTTGCTTTTAACATTGGGGTGCCTAGATAATATTAAGATTTTTTCGATTCGAGTAAAATTAGAATTTCTGTATTTCACACAAGAGAGCATACTGAGTTGGTCTATATACTCCAAAACATAGTAGAATTTGGCATTGTATATTTCTTCTAACAGACTATATTCAGATCCATTTTCTTTTATCTTTGGGGCGCCTAGATATTATTTAGATTTTTTTCGGATCGTGTAAAATTAGAATTTTGTTATTTTACATGAGAGAGCATATTGAGTTGGTGTATATACTACAAAAGAGAGTAGAAAAGGGCATTGTATATCTTTTGTCACAGATTATATTTGAAGCAATTTTGCTTTTAACATTGGGGAGCCTAGATAATATTTAGATTTTTTTGATTTGGGTAAAATTAGAATTTCTGTTTTTATATGAGAGAGCATATTGAGTTGGTGTATAGACTCCAAAACAGAGTAGAATAAGGCATTGTATATTTTGTCTAACAGACTATATTCAGAGCCATTTTCTTTTACCTTTGGGGCACATAGATATTATTTAGATATTTTTCGATTCACGCAATATTAGAATTTTGGTATTTTACATGAGAGAGCATACTGAGTTGGTGTATATACAGCAAATCAGAGTAGAATAAGGCATAGTATATTTTTTCTGACAGAAAAAATTCAGAGAAATTTTGTTTTTTACATTGTGGTGCCTACATATTATTTAGATTTTGTCAAATCCGGTAAAATTAGAATTTCTGTATTTTACATGAGAGAGCATATTGAGTTAGTATATATACTACAAAACACAGTAGAAAAGGGCATTGTATATTTTTTCTGACCGATTATATTCAGAGCAATTTTGCTTTTAACATTGGGATGCCTAGATAATATTTAGACTTTCTTCAATTCGCCTAAATATAGAATTTCTGTATTTTAGATGAGAGAGCATACTGAGTTTGTTTATGTACTCCAAAACAAAGTAGAATAAGGCATTGTATATTTTGTCTAACAGACTATATTCAGAGCCATTTTTTTTGAACTTCGAGGCACCTAGATATTATTTAGATTTTTTTCGATTCGCATAAAATTAGAATTTCTGTATTTTATATGAGAGAGCATATAGAGTTGCTGTATATACCCCAAAACAGAGAAGAATAGGGCATTGTATATTCTTTCTGACAGATTATATTCAGACCAATTTTTTTTTTATGATTGAAGTGCCTAGATAATATTTAGATTTTTTTCGATTCACGTAAAATTAGAATTTCGGTATTTAACATGAGAGAGCATACTAAGTTGGTGTATATACTCCAAAACATAGCAGAATAGGGCATTGTATATTTTTTCTAACAGATTATATTCAGAGCAATTTTGTTTTTAACATTGGGGTGCCTACATAATATTTAGATTTTTTTGATTCGGGTAAAATTAGAATTTCGGTATTTTACATGAGAGAGCATATTCAGTTGGTGTGTATACTACAAAACAGAGTAGAAAAGGGCATTTATATTTTTTCTGACAGATTATATTCAGAGCAATTTTGATTTTAACATTGGGGTGCCTATATAATATTTAAATTATTTTCGATTCCCTTAAATATAGAATTTCTGTATTTTACATGAGAGAGCATATGGAGTTGTTGTATATACCCCAAAACAGAGTAGAATAGGGCATTGTATATTCTTTAGGACAGATTATATTCAGAGAAATTCTGTTCTTAACATTCAGGTGCCTAGACAATATTTATATTTTTTCGATTAGGTTAGAATTAGGATTCATGTATTATACATGAGAGAGCATACTGAGTAGGTGTATATACTCCAAAAAAAAGTAGAATAAGGCATTGTATATTTTTTTAAAAGACTATATTCAGACCCGTTTTTGTTGAACGTTGGGGCGCCTAGATATTATTTAGATTTATTTCGATTTGCGTAAAATTAGAATTTCTGTATTTTAAATGAGAGAGCATATTGAGTTGCTGTATATACTCCAAAACAGAGTAGAATAGGGCATTGTATGTTTTTTCTGACAGATTATATTCAGACCAAATCTGTTTTTATCATTGAAGTGCCTAGATAATATTTAGATTTTCTTTGTTTCACGTAAAATTAGAATTTCAGTATTTAATATGAGAGTGCATTCTGAGTTGGTGTATATACTTAAAAAGAGAGTAGAATAGGGCATTGTATATTTTTTCTGACAGATTATAGTCAGAGCAATTTGTTTTTAACATTGGGTTACCTAAACAATATTTAGATTTTTTCGATTCAGGTAAAATTAGAATTTGTGTATTTTACATGAGAGAGCATACTGAGTTGGTGTATGTACTTTAAAACAGAGTAGAATAAGGCATTGTATATTTTTTCTAACAGACTATATTAAGAGCAATTTTCTTTTAACTTCGAGGCGCCTAGATATTACTTAGATTTTTTTCGATTCTTGTAAAATTAGAATTTCTGTATTTTACATGAGAGAGCCTATAAAGTTGGTGTATATACTCCAATACAGAGTAGAAAAGGACACTGTATATTTTTTCTGACAGGTTATATTAAGTGCAAGTTTCCTTTTAAAATTGGGGTGCCTAGATAATATTTAGATTTTTTTTGATTCACGTAAAGTTTCAATTACGATATTTTACATGAGAGAGCATACTGAGTTGGTGTAAATACTCAAAAACAGTGTAGAATAGGGCATTGTATATTTTTTCTGACAAATTATATTCAGAGCATTTTGATTTTAATATTGGGGTGCCTAGATAATATTTAGATTTTTTCAATTCGGGTAAAATTAGAATTTCTGTATTTTACATGAGGGAGCATATTGAGTTGGTGTATATACTCCAAAACAGAGTGGAAAACGGCATTGTATATTTTTACTGACAGATTATATTCAGAGCAATTTTTCTTTTCACATTGGGGTGCCTAGATAATATTTAGATTTTTTTCGATTCCCTTAAATATAGAATTTCTGTATTTTACATGAGAGAGCATATGGAGTTGGTGTATATACACCAAAACAGAGTAGAATAGGGCATTGTATATTGTTTCAGACAGATTATATTCAGAGAAATATTGCTTTTAATATTGGGGTGCCTAGACAATATTTACATTTTTTCGATTCGGGTAGAATGAGAATTTCTGTATTTTACATGACAGAGCATATGGAGTTGGTGTATATACTCCAAAACAAAGTGGAATAAGGCGTTGTATATTTTTTCTAACAGACTATATTCAGAGCCATTTTTGTTGAACGTTGGGGCGCTTAGATATTATTTCGAGTTTTTTCTATTCACGTAAAATTAGAATTTTGGTATTTAACATGAGAGAGCATTCTGAGTTGGTGTATATACTCAAAAACAGAGTAGAATAGGGCATTGTATATTTTTTCTGACAGATTATATTCAGAGCAATTCTGTTTTTTACATTGGAGTGCCTACATAATATTTTGATTTTTTCGATTCGGGTACAATTAGAATTTCGGTATTTTACATGAGAGAGCATACTGAGTTGGTGTATATACTTTAAAACAGAGTAGAATAGGGCATTGTATATATTTCCTGACAGATTATATTCAGAGCAATTTTTTCTTTAACATTGGTTTGCCTGCATAATATTTAGATTTTTGCAATTTGGATAAAATTAGAATTTCTGTATTTTACATGAGAGACCATATTGAGTTGGTGTATATACTACAAAACATAGTAAAACAGGGCATTGTGTATTTTTTCTGTCAGATTATATTCAGAGAAATTTTGCTTTTAACATTGGGGTGCCTAGATAATATTTAGATTATTTCGATTCGGGTAGAATTAGAATTTTGGTATTTTACATGAAAGAGCATATTGAGTTGGTGTTTATACTACAAAACAGAATAGAAGAGGGCATTGTATATTTTTTCTGACAGATTATATTCAGAGCAATTTTGCTTTTAATATTCGGGTGCCTAGATAATATTTAGAATTTTTTCCATTCGTGTCAAATTAGAATTTCGGTATTTTACATGAGAGAGCATATTGTGTTGGTGTATATACTACAAAACAGAGTAGAAAAGGGCATTGCATATTTTTTCTAACAGATTATATTCAAGCAATTTTGCTTTTAACATTGGGGTGCCTAGATAATATTTAGATTTTTTTCGATTTGCTTAAATATTGAATTTTTGTATTTTACATGAGAGAGCATTCTGAGTTGGTGTATATACTGCAAAACGAAGTAGAATAGGGCATTGTATAATTATTGTGACAGATTATATTCAGAGCAATTTTTTTTTTAATATTGGGGTGCCAAGATAATATTTAGATTTTTTTCGATTCACGCAAAATTAGAATTTCTGTATTTTACATGAGAGAGCATACTGAGTTGGTGTATATACTCCAAAACAGAGTAGAATAAGGCATTGTATATATTTTTTAACAGACTATATTCAGAGGCATTTTCTTTTAACGTTGGGGTGCCTAGATATTATTTAGATATTTTTCGATTCGTGTAAAATTAGAATTTCGGTATTTTACATGAGAGAGCATACTGAGTTGGTTTATATACTCCAAAAAGAATAGAATAAGGCATTGTAAATTTTATGTAACAGACTATATTCAGAGCCATTAACTTTTAACTTTGGGGCGTCTAGATATTATTTAGATTTTTATCGATTCGCGTAAAATTAGAATTTCGGTATTTTACATCAGATCATATTGAGTTGGTGTATATACTACAAAACAGAGTAGAAAAGGGCATTGTATATTTTTTCTGACAGATTATTATTAGAGCAATTTTTCTTTAAACATTGGGGTGCCTATATAATATTTAGATTTTTTTCGATTCTCTTACATATAGGATTTCTGTATTTTACATGAGAGAGCATAAGGAGTTGGTGTATATACTCCAAAACAGAGTAGAATAGGGCATTGTATATTTTTTCTGACACATTATATTCAGAGCGATTTTGTTTTTAACTTTGGGTTGCCTAGATAGTATTTAGATTTTTTTCGATTCGCTCAAATATAGAATTTCTGTATTTTACATGAGAGAGACTGTGGAGGTGGCGTATATACTCCAAAACAGAGTGAAATACGGCATTGTATATATGTTCTGACAGATTATATTCAGAGCAATTTTTTTTAACACTGAGGTGCCTAGATAATATTTAGATTTTTTTCGATTCCAATAATATTATAATTTCTGTATTTTACATGAGAGTGCAACTTGAGATGGTGTATATACTCCGAAACAGAGTAGAATAAGGTATTGTATATTTTTTCTAACAGACTATATTCAGAGCCATTTTCTTTTAACTTTGGGGCGCCTAGATATCTTTTAGATTTTTTTCGATTTGCGTAAAACTAGAATATCTTTATTTTACATGAGAGAGCATATTGAGTTGGTGTTTATACTACAAAACTGTGTAGAAATGGGCATTGTATATTTTTTTCTGACGGATTATATTCACAGCAATTTCGCTGTTGAAATTGGGGTGCCTAGATAATATTTAGATTGTTTTCGATTTCCTTAAATATAGAATTTCTGTATTTTACATGAGACAGAACATATGGGGTTGGTGTATAAACTTTAAAACAGATTAGAATAGGGCATTGTATATTTTTTCTGACAGATTATATTCAGAGCAATTTTCTTCTTAACACTGAAGTGCGTACATAATATTTAGATTTTTTTTGGTTCACGTAAAATTAGAATTGCTGTATTTTACATAAGAGAGCATACTGAGTTGGTGTATGTACTCCAAAACAAAGCAGAAAAAAGCATTGAATATTTTTACTGATAGATTATATTCAGCGAAAGTTTGTTTTTAACATTGCGTTGCCTAGATAATATTTAGATTTTTTTCGATTCGAATAAATAAAGAATTTCTGTATTTTACATGAGAGAGCATATGGAGTTGGTGTATATACTCCAAAACAGAGTAGAATAGGGCATTGTATATTTTTTTCTGACAGATTATATTCAGAGCGATTTTGTTTATATCATTGCGGTGCCTAGATAATATTTAGATTTTTTTCGATTCGCTTAAATATAGAATTTCTATATTTTACATGAGAGAGCATATTGAGTTGGTGTGTATACTCCAAAACAGAGTAGAATAGAGCATTGTATATTTTTTCTGACGGATTATATTCAGAGCATTTTTTTTAACACTGTGGTGCCTAGATAATATTTAGATTTTTTTTGATTTGGGTAGAATTAGAATTTCTGTATTTTACATGAGAGAGCATATTGAGTTGCTGTATATACTACAAAACAAAGTAGAAAAGGGCATTGTATATTTTTCCTGACAGATTTTATTCAGAGCAATTTTGTTTTTCACATTGGGGTGCCTAGATAATATTTAGATTTTTTTCGATTCGCTTAAATATAGAATTCCTGTATTTTGCATGAGAGAGCATATGGAGTTTTTGTATAGACTCGAAAACAGTAGAATTGAGCATTGTATATTTTTTCAGACAGATTATATACAGAGCAATTTTGTTTTTAATAACGCTGTGCCAAGATAATATTTAGATTTTCTTCGATTCGCATAAATATTGAATTTCTGTATTTTACATGAGAGAGCATATGGAGTTGGTGTATATACTCCAAAACAGAGTAGAATATGGCATTGTATATTTTTTCTGACAGATTATATACAGAGCAATTTTGTTTTTAATAATGCTGTGCCTAGGTAATATTTAGATTTTTTTCGATTCGCTTAAATATTGAATTTTAGTATTTTACATGAGAGAGCATATGGAGTTGGTGTATATACTCCAAAACAGAGTAGAATAGGGCATTGTATATTTTTTCTAACGGATTATATTCAGAGCAATTTTTTTTTTTAACACTGGGGTGCCTAGATAATATTTAGATTTTTTCTATTTGGGTAAAATTAGAATTTCTGTATTTTACATGAGAGAGCATATGGAGTTGGTGTATACACTTTAAAACAGAGTAGAATACGGCATTGTATATTTGTTCTGACAGATTATATTCAAAGGAATTTTTCTTTTAACATTCGGGTGCCTAGATAATATTTAAATTTTTTTCGATTCGCTTAAGTATAGAATTTCTGTATTTTACATGAGAGACCATATGGAGTTGGTGTATATACTTCAAAACAGAGTAGAATCGGGCATTGAATATTTTTTCTGACAGATTATATTCAGAGCAGTTTTGTTTTTAACATTGTGGTGCCTAGATAATATTTAGATAATTTCGTTTCGGGTAGAATTATAATTTCCCTATTTTACATGAGAGAGCATATGGAGTTGGTGTATATACTTTAAAACAGAGTACAATAGGGCATTGTCTATTTTTTTTGACAGATTATATTCAGAGCAATTTTGTTTATAACATTGTGCTGACTAAATAATATTTAGATTTTTTCGATTCCGGTAAAATTAGAATTTCTGTATTTTACATGAGAGAGCATCGTGAGTTGGTGTATATACTCCAAAACAGAGTAGAATAAGGCATTGTATATTTTTTCTAACAGACTATATTAAGAGCCATTTTCTTTTAGCTTTGGGGCGCCTAGATATTATTTAGATTTATTTCGATTCGTGTAAAATTTGAATTTCGGAATTTTACATGAAAGAGCATATTGAGTTCGTGTATATACTTCAAAAGAGAGTAGAAAAGGGCATTGTATATTTTCTCTGACAGATTATATTCAGAGCAATTTTGCTTTCAACATTGTGGTCCATAGATAATATTTAGTTTTTTTTCAATTCGCTTAAATATAGAATTTCTGCATTTTACATGAGAGAGCAGGTAGAGTTGGTGTATATACTCAAAAACAGAGTAGAATATGGCATTGTATATTTTTTCTGACAGATTATATTCAGAGCAATTTTGTTTTTAACATTGGGGTGCTAGATAATATTTAGATTTTTTCGATTCGGGAAAAATTAGAATTTCTGTATTTTACACGAGAGAGCATACTGTGCTGGTGTATATACTCCAAAACAGCGTAGAATAAGGCATTGTATATTTTTTCCAACAAAATATATTCATAGACATTTTCTATTAACTTTGGTGTGCCTAGATATTATTTAGATTTTTTTTCGATTCGCGTAAAATTAGAAATTCAGTATTTTATATGCGAGAGCATACTGAGTTGGTGTATATACTACAAAACAAATTAAAAAAGGGAATTGTATATTTTTTTCTGACAGATTATTTTCAGAGCAATTTTCCTTTTTCATCGGGGTGCCTAGATAATATTTAGATTTTTTTCGATTCGTGTAAAATTAGAATTTTGTATTTTACTTGAGAGAGCAACCTGTGTTGGTGTATATACTCCAAAACTGAGTAGAATAAGGCATTCTATATTTTTTCTAACAGACTATATTCAGAGCCATTTTTTTTTTAACTTTCAGGCGCCTAGATATTATTCAGATTTTTTTTGATTTGCGTAAAATTTTAATTTTGGTATTTTACATGAGACAACATATTGAGTTGGTTTACATACCCCAAAACAGAGTAGAATAGGGCATTGTACATTTTTTCTGAGTGATTATATTCAGAGAAATTTTATTTTTAACATTGGGGTGCCTAGATAATATTTATATTTTTTCGATTCGGGTAAAATTAGAATTTCTGTATTTTTCATGAGAGACCATATTGAGTTGGTGTATATACTACAAAACAGAGTAGAAAAGGATATTGTATATTTTTTGTGACAGATTATATTCTGAGCAATTTTGCTTTAACATTGGGGTGCCTAGATAATATTTAGATTTTTTTCGATTCGCTTAAATATACATTTTCTGTATTTTACATGAGAGAGCATATTGAATTGGTGTATATACTCTAAAACAGAGTAGAATAGGGCATTGTATATTTTTTCTGACAGATTATATTCAGAACAATTTTGTTGTTAACATTGGGGTGCCTAGATAATATTTAGATTTTTTCGATTTGGGTAAAATTAGAATTTCTGTATTTTACATGAGAGAGCATACGGAGTTGGTGTATATACTACAAAACAGAGTAGAATAGGGCATTGTATATTTTTTTTGACAGATTATATTCAGAGCAATTTTGTTGTTAACATTGGGGTGCCTAGATAATATTTAGATTTTTTCCATTCGTGTAAAATTAAAATTTCTGTATTTTACATGTGAGAGCATACTGATTTGGTGTATATACTCCAAAACAGTAGAATAAGTCATTGTGTATTTTCTCTAACAGACTATATTCAAAGCCATTTTCTTATATCTTTGGGGCGCCTAGATATTATTTAGATTTTTTCAATTCGCGTAAAATTAGAATTTCTGTATTTTACATGAGAGAGCATATTGAGTTGGTGTATGTACTACAAAACAAAGTAGAAAAGGACATCTTACATTTTTTATGACAGATTGTATTCAGAGCAAATTTGCTTTTAACATTGGGATGCCTAGATAATATTTATATTTCATTTGATTTGCTTAAATATAGAATTTCTGTATTTTACATGAGAGAGCATATGGAGTTGGTGTATATACTTCAAAACAGAGTAGAATAGGGCATTGTATATTTTTTCTGACAGATTATATTCAGAGTAATATTGTTTTTAACATTGTGGTGCCTACATAATATTTTAATTTCTTCGAATCGGTTAAAATTAGAATTTCTGTATTTTACATGAGAGAGCATATTGAGTTGGTGTATATACTCCAAAACAGAGTACAATAGGGCATTGCATATTTTTTCTGACAGATTATATTCAGAGGAATTTTGTTTTTACCATTGTGGTGCCTAAATAATATTTTCATTTTTTCGATTTAGGTAAAATTAGAATTTCTGTATTTTACAGGAGAGAGCATATTGAGTTGGTGTATATACTAAAAACAGAATAGAAAAGAAAATTGTATATTTTTTCTGACAAATTATATTCAGAGAGATTTTGCTTTTAACATTGTGGTGCCTAGATAATATTTAGATTGTTTTCGATTCGCTTAAATATGGAATATCTGTATTTTACATGAGAGAGCATATGGAGTTAGTGTATATTCTCCAAAACAGAGTAGAATAGGGCATTTTATATATATTCTGACAGAATATATTCAGAGCAATTTTGTTGTTAACATTGGGGTGCCTAGACAATATTTAGATTATTTCGATTCGGGTAGAATTAGAATTTCTTTATTTTACATAAGAGAGCATATTGAGTTGGTGTATATAGTACAAAACAGAGTAGAAAAGGGCATTGTATATTTTTTGTGACAGATTATATTCAGAGCAATTTTGCTTTTAACATTGTGGCCCCTAGATAATATTTAGATTTTTTTCAATTCGCTTAAATATCTAGTATTTGTATTTTACATGAAAGAGCATATGGAGTTGGTGTATATACTCCAAAACAGAATAGAATAGGGCATTGTATATTTTTTCTGACAGATTGTATTCAGTGCAATTTTGTTCTTAAGATTGCGGTGCCTACATAATATTTAGATTTTTTTTCGATTCTCTTAAATAGAGAATCTCTGTATTTTACATTAGAGAGCATATTGAGTTGGTGTATATACTTCAAAACAGAGTAGAATAGGGCATTGTATATTTTTTCTGACACAGTATATGCAGAGCAATTTGCTTTTAACATTCGGGTGCCTAGATAATATTTAGATTCTTTTCGATTCAAGTGATATTAGAATTTCGGTATTTTACATGAGAGAGCATACTGAGTTGCTGTATATACTCCAAAACAGAGTAGAATAGAACATTGTATATTTTTTCTTACAGAATATATTCAGAGCCATTTTCTTTTAAGTTTGGGTTGCCTAGATATTATTTAGATTTTTTTAGATTCGTGTAAAATTACAATTTTGGTATTTTACATGAGAGAGCATACTGAGTTAGTGTATATTCTACAAAACAAAGTAAAAAAGGAAATTGTATATTTTTTCTGACAGATTTTATTCAGAGCAATTTTGCTTTTAACACTGGGGTGCCTAGATATTATTTAGATTATTTTCGATTCGCTTAAATATAGAATTTCTGTGTTTTACATGAGAGAGCATATGGAGTTGGTGTACATACTCCAAAAGAGTGTAGAAAAGGGCATGGTATATTTTGTCTGACAGATTATATTCAGAGCAATTTTTCTTTTAACATTCGGGTGCCTAGATAATATTTAGATTTGTTTGGATTCGTGTAAAATTAGAATATCGATATTTTATTTGAGAGAGCATACTGAGTTGGTATATATACTCCAAAACAGAGTAGAATAACGCATTGTATATTTTTTCTAACAGACTATATTCAGAGCCATTTTCTTTTAACTTTGTGGTGCCTAGATATTATTTAGATTTTTTTTTGATTTGCGTAAAATTAGAATTTTGGTATGTTTCATGAGAGAGCATTTTGAGTTGGTTTATATACTCCAAAACAGAGTAGAAAAAAGCCTTATATTTTTTCTGACAGACTAAATTCAGAGCAATTTTCCTTTTAACATTGGGGTGCCTAGATAATATTTAGATTTTTTTCTATTCGCTTAAATATAGAATTACTGTATTTTACATGAGAGAGCATATGGGGTTGGGGTATATACTCCAAAACAGAGTACAATCGGGCATTGTATAATTTCTGTGACACACTATTTTCAGAACAATTTTGTTTTTCACATTTGGGTGCCTAGATAATATTTAGATTTTTACGATTCAGGTAAAATTAGGATTTCTGTATTTTACATGAGAGAGCATACTGACTTGGTGTATATACTCCAAAACATAGTAGAATTAGGCATTGTATATTTTTTATAACACACTATATTCAGAGCCATTTTCTTTTAACTTTGAGGCACCTAGATATTATTTAGATTTTTTTCGATTCGCGTAAAATTAGAATTTTGGTATTTTACATGAGAGAGCATATTGAGTTGGTGTATATACTACAAAACAGATTAGAAAAGGGCATTGTATATTTTTTCTAACAGACTATATTCAGAGCAATTTTGCTGTTAGCATTGTGGTGCCTATATAATATTTAGATTTTTTTCGATTCGCTTAAATATAGAATTTCTGTATTTTACATGAGAGAGCATATGGAGTTGGTGTATATACTCCAAAACAAAGTAGAATAGGGTACTGTATATTTTTTATGACAGACTACATTCAGCGCAATTTTGTTTTTAACGTTGGTGTGCCTAGATAATATTTAGATTGTTTCGATTCGGGTGAAATAAGGATTTCTTTATTTTACATGAGAGACCATACTCAGTTGGTGTATATACTCCAAAACAGAGTAGAATAAGGCATTGTATATTTGTTGTAACAAACTATATTCAGAGCCATTTTCTTTTAATTTTGGAGTGCCTAGATATTATTTAGGTTATTTTCGATTCACGGAAAATTAGAATTTCTCTATTATACATGTGAGATCATATGGAGTTGTTGTATATACTCCAAAACAGAGTAGAAAATGGCAGTGTATATTTTTTCTGACAGATTATATTCAGAACAATTTTGCTTTAAACATTAGGGTGCGTAGATAATATTTAGTTATTTTCGATTCACGTTAAGTTAGAGTTTCGGTATTTTATATGAGAGAGCATACTGAGTCGGTGTATATACTTTGAAACAAAGTAGAATACGGCATTGTATATTTTTACTGACAGAGTATATTCAGAGAAATTTTGTTTTTATCGTTGTGGTGCCTACATAATATTTAGATTTTTTTAGATTCTGGTAAAATTAGAATTTCGGTATTTTATATGAGAGAGCATATAAAGTTGGTGTATATAATCCAAAACAGAGTAGAATAAGGCATTGTATATTTTTTCTAACAGATTATATTCAGAGCCATTTTCTTTTAACTTTGGGGAGCCTAGATATTATTTGGGGTTTTTTTGATTCGTGTAAAATTAGAATTTCGGTATTTTACATGACACAGCATATTGAGTTGTTGTATATACTACAAAACAAAGTAGAATAAAGCATTGTATATTTTTTCTGACAGATTATATTTAGAGCCATTTTCCTTTAACATTGGGGTGCCTAGATATTATTTAGATTTCTTTCTGATCCGCGTAAAATTAGAATTTTGGTATTTTACATGAGAGAGCATATTGAGTTGGTGTATATACTCCAAAACAGATTAGAAAAAGGCATTGTATATTTTTTCTGACAGATTATGTTCAGTGCAATTTTGCTTTTAAAATTTTGGTGCCTAGATAATATTTAGATTTTTTTCAATTTGCTTAAATATAAAATTTCTGTATTTTACATGAGAGAGCATATGGAGTTCATGTATATACTCCAAAACAGAGTAGAATAGGGCATTGTATATTCTTTCTGACAGATTATTTTCAGAGCAATTTTTTTTTTAACATTGGAGTGCCTAGTTAGTTAATATTTAGATTTTTTCGATTTGGGTAAAATTAGAATTACTGTATTTTACATGCGAGAGCATACTGATTTGGTGTATATATTCCAAAAGAGAGTAGAATAAGGCATTGTATATTTTATCTAACAGACTATATTCAGAGCCATTTTCTTTAAACTTTGGGGCGCCTAGAAATTATTTAGATTTTTTTTGATTTGCTTAAATATAAAATTTCTTTATTTTACATGAGAGAATATATGGAGTTGGTGTATATACTCCAAAACAGAGTAGAATAGAACATTGTATATTTTTTCTGACAAATTATATTCAGAGCAATTTTGTTTTTAACATTGGGGTGTCTAAATAATATTTAGATTTTTTCGATTTGGGTAAAATTATAATTTCGTTATTTTTCATGAGAGAGCATACTGAGTTGGTTTATATACTCCAAAACAGAGTAGAATAAAGCATTGTATATTTTTTTTAACAGACTATATTCAGAGCCATTTTCTTTTACCTTTGGGGCGCCTAGATATTATTTAAATTTTTTTCGATTCGTGTAAAATTAGAATTTCTGTATTTTACATTAGAGAGCATATGGAGTTGGTGTATATACTCCAAAACAGAGTAGAAAAGGGCATTGTATATATTTTCTGACAGATTATATACAGAGAAATTTTGCTTTTCATATTGAAGGTCCTAGATTATATTTAGATTTTATTCGATTCGCTTAAATATTGAATTTCTGTATGTTACATGTGAAAGCATATGCAGTTGGTGTATATACTCCAAGACAGAGTAGAATAGGGCATTGTATATTTTTTATGACAGATTATATTATGAGCAATTTTGTTTTTAACATTGGCGTGCCTACAAAATATTTAGATGTTTTCGATTCGGGTAAATTAAAATTTCTGTATTTTACATGAGAGAGCATACTGAGTTGGTGTATATACTCCAAAACAGAGTAGAATAGGGAATTGAATATTTGTTCTGACAGATTATATTCAGAGCAATTTTGTTTGTAACATTGCGTTGCCTACATAATATTTTGATTTTTTCAATTCGGTTAAAATTTGAATTTATGTATTTTACAAATCAGAGCATATTGAGTTGGTGTATATGCTAAAAAACATAGTAGAAAATGGCATTGTGTATTTTTTCTGACAGATTATATTCAGAGCAATTTTGATTTTAACATTGGGGTGCCTAGGTAATATTTAGATATTTTTCGATTCACTTAAATATAGAATTTTTGTATTTTAGATGAGAGAGCATATGGAGTCGGTGTATATACTCCAAAACAGAGTAGAATAGGGCATTCTATATTTTTTCTGACAGATTATATTCAGAGCAATTTTGTTTTTAACATTGGGTTGACTAAATAATATTTAGATTTTTTCGCCTTGGGTAAAATTAGAATTTCTGTATTTTACATAAGAGAGCATACTGAGTTGCTGTATATACTCCAAAACAGAGTAGAATAAAACAGTGTATATTTTCTCTAACAGACTATATTAAGAGCCATTTTCTTGTAAGTTTGTGGCGCCTAGATATTATTTAGATTTTTTTCGATTCGTGTAAAATTAGTTTTTCTGTATTTTACATGAGAGAGCATATTGACCTGGTGTATATACTCCAAAACAGGGTAGAATCGGACATTGTATATTTTTTCTGACAGATTATATTCAGAGCAATTTTGCTTTTAACATTGGGGTGCCTAGGTAATATTTAGATATTTTTCGATTCACTTAAATATAGAATTTTTGTATTTTAGATGAGAGAGCATATGGAGTCGGTGTATATACTCCAAAACAGAGTAGAATAGGGCATTCTATATTTTTTTCTGACAGATTATATTCAGAGCAATTTTGTTTTTAACATTGGGTTGACTAAATAATATTTAGATTTTTTCGATTCGGGCAAAATTAGAATTTCTGTATTTTACATAAGAGAGCATACTGAGTTGCTGTATATACTCCAAAACGGAGTAGAATAAAACAGTGTATATTTTCTCTAACAGACTATATTAAGCTCCATTTTCTTGTAAGTTTGTGGCGCCTAGATATTATTTAGATTTTTTTCGATTTGTGTAAAATTAGTTTTTCTGTATTTTACATGAGAGAGCATATTGACCTGGTGTATATACTCCAAAACAGAGTAGAATCGGACATTGTATATTTTTTCTGACAGATTATATTCAGAGCAATTTTCCTTTTAACATTGGGGTGCCTAGATAATATTTACATTTTTTTCGATTAATGTAAAATTAGAATTTCTGTATTTTATATGAGAGAGCACACTGTGTTGGTGTACATACTCCAAAACAGAGTAGAATAGGGCATTGTTTATTTTTTCGGACACATTATATTCAGAGGAAATTTGATTTTAAGATTCGGATGCCTAGATGATATATAGATTTTTATCAATTTGCTTAAATATGGAATTTCTGTATTTTACATGATAGAGCATATGGAGTTGGTATATATACTCCAAAACAGACTAGAATAGGGCATTGTATATTTTTTCTGACAGATTATATTCAGAGAAATTTTGGTTTTAACATTGGGTTGACTAAATAATATTTATATTTTTTCGATTCGGGTAGAATTAGAATTTTTGTATTTTACATGAGAGAGCAACCTGAGTTGGTGTATATACTCCAAAACAGATTAGAATAAGGCATTGTATATTTTTTCTGACAGATTATATTCAGAGCAATTTTGCTTTTAACATTGGGGTGCCTAGATATTATTTAGATTTATTCGATTCGGGTAAAATTAGAATTTCTGTATTTTACATGGGAGCGCAAACTGAGTTGGTGTATATACTCCAAAACAGAGTAGAATAAGGCATTGTATATTTTTTCTAACAGACTATATTCAGAGCCATTTTCTTTTAACTTAGGGATGCCTAGATATTATTTAGATTTTTTTTATTCTCGTAAAATTTGAAATTCTTTATATTACATGAGAGAGCATATTGAGTTGTTGTATATACTCCATAACAGAGTAGAAAAGGGCATTGTACATTTCTTCTGACAGATTTTATTTAGAGCCATTTGGCTTTTAATATTGGGGTTCCTAGATAACATTTAGATTTTTTTCGATTCACGTAAAATTATAATTTTGGTATTTTACATGTGCGAGCATACAGAGTTGGTGTATATACTGGAAATCAGAGTAGAATAAGGCAGTGTATATTTTTTCAAACAGACTATATTCGGAGACTTTTTTTTTCCTTTGGGGCGCCTAGATATTATTTAGATATTTTTCGATTCACATAAAATTAGAATTTTGGTATTTTACAAGAGAGAGCATATTGAGTTGGTGTATATACTCCAAAAAAGTGTAGAAAATGGCATTGTATATTTTTTCTGACAGATTATATTCAGAGCAATTTTGCTTTCAACTTTGGGGTGCCTAGATAATATTTAGATTTTTGTCGATTGGCTTAAATATAGAATTTCTGTATTTTACATGAGAGAGCGTATGGATTTGGTGTATATACTCCAAAACAGAGTGGAAAAGGGCATTGTATATTTTCTCTGACTATAAACAGAGCAATATTATTTTTAACATTGAAGTGCCCAGGTAATATTTAGGTTTTTTCGATTCGCTTAAATATAGAATTTCTGTATTTTACATGAGAGAGCATATGGAGTTGGTGTATATACGCAAAAACCGATTAGAATAGGGTATTGTATATTTTTTCTGACAGATTATATTCAGAGAAATTTTGTTTTTAACATTTGGGTGCCTAGATAATATTTAGATTTTTTTCGATTCGCTCAATATAGAATTTCTGTATTTTACATGAGAGAGCATATGAAGTTGGTGTATATACTCCAAAACAGAGTAGAATAGAGCATTGTATATTTTTTCTGACAGATTATATTCAGAGCAATTTTGTTTTTAACATGGGGTGCCTAGATAATATTTAGATTTTTTCGATTTGGCTAAAGTTAGAATTTCTTTATTTTACGGGAGAGAGCATACTGAGTTGGTGTATATACTCCAAAACAGAGTAGAATCAGGCATTTTTTTTTTTAACAGACTATACTCAGAGCCATTTTATTTTAACTTTGGGGCACCTAGATATTATTTATATTTATTTTGACTCACGTAAAATTTGAATTTCCCTATTTTACATGAGAGAGCATATTGAGTTGGAGCATGTACTTTAAAACAGTGTAGAAAAGGGCATTCTATAATTTTTCTGAGAGATTATATGCAGAGCAATTTTTTTTTAACATTTGGGTGCCTAGATATTATTTAGGTTTCTTCGATTCCGGTAATATTGTAATTTCGATATTTTATATGAGAGAGCCTACTGATTTGGTTTATATACTGTAAAACAGAGAAGAATAAGGCATTGTATATTTTTTCTAACAGACTATATTCAGAGCCATTTTCTTTTAACTTTGGGGCGCCTAGATATTATTTAGATTTTTTTCGAATTACGTAATTTTCGAATTTCTGTATTTTACGTGAGAGAGCATATTAAGGTGGTGTATATACAACAAAAGAGAGTAGAAAAGTGCATTTTATATTTTTTCTGTCAGACTATATTCAGAGAAATATTACTTTTAACATTGGGTTGCCTAGAATATATTTAGATTATTTCGATTCGGGTAAAATTAAAATTTCGTTATTTTACAAGAGAGGGCATATTGAGTTGGTTTATATACTCCAAAACAGAGTAGAAAAGGGCATTGTATATTTTATCTGACAGATTATATTCAGAGCAATTTTTCTTTTAACATTGGGATGCCTAGATAATATTTAGATTTTATTTGATTCACTTAAATATAGAATTTCTGTATTTACATGAGAGAGCATATGAAGTTGGTTTATATACTCCAATACAGAGTAGAATAGGACATTGTATATTTTTTCTGACAGATTATATTCAGAGCAATTTTGTTTTTAACATTGGGGTGCCTTGATTATACTTATATTTTCTTTGAATCGCTTAAATATAGAATTTTTCTATTTTACATGAGGAAGCATATGGAGTTGGTGTATATTCTCCAAAACAGAGTAGAATATGGCATTGTATATTTTTTCTAACAGACTATATTCAGAGCCATTCTCTTTTAACTTTGGGGCGCCTAGATAATATTTAGATATTTTTCGATTCGTGTAAAATTAGAATTTTGGTATTTTACATGAGGGAGCATATGGAGTTGGTGTATATACTTTAAACCAGAGTAGAATAGGGCATTGTATATATTTTCTGACAGATTATATTCAGAGCAATTTTGTTTATAACATTTGTGTCCCTAGATAATATTTAGATTTTTTCGATTCGGGTAAAATTAGAAATTCTGTATTTTATATTAGAGAGCATATTGAGTTGGTGTACATACTACAAAACAGAATAGAAAAGGGCATTGTATATTTTTTCTGACAGATTATATTCAGAGCAGTTTTGATTTTAACATTTGGATGCCTAGGTAATATTTAGATTTTTTTCGATGCTTGAATATCTAATTTCTGTATTTTACATGAGAGAGCATACTGAGTTGGTGTATATACTCGAAAACAAATTAGAATAAGGCATTGTATATTTTTTCTAATAGACTATATTCAGAGCCATTTTCTTCAACCTTTGGCGCACCTAGTTATTATTCAGATTTTTTTTATTCACATAAAATTTGAATTTTGGTATTTTACATGAGAGAACATATTGAGTTCGTGTATATTCTACAAAACAAAGTAGAAAACGGCATTGTATATTTTCTCTGACAGATTATATTCAGTGCAATTTTGCTTTAACCATTGGGGTGCCTAGATAATATTTAGATTATTTTCGATTCGCTTAAATATAGAATTTCTGTATTTTACATGAGAGAGCATATGGAGTTGGTGTATATACTTTAAGACAAATTAGAATAGGGCATTGTATATTTTTTCTGACAGATTACATTATGAGAAATTTTGTTTTTAACATTGGGGTGCCTAGATAGTATTTAGATTTTTTCGATTCTGGAAAAATTAGAATATCTGTATTTTACATGAGAGAGCATACTGAGTTGGTGTATATACTCCAAAACAGAGTAGAATAAGGCATTGTATATTTTTTCTAACTGATTATATTCTAGGCAATTTTGCTTTTAATATACGGATGCCAGATAATATTTAGATTTTTTTCGATTCGCTTAAATATAGAATTTATGTATTTTCTATTAGAGACCATATTGATTTCGTGTATATACTCCAAAACAGAGTAGAATAGGGCATTGTATATTTTTACTGACAGATTATATTCAGAGCAATTTTGTTTTTAACATTGGGGTGCCTAGATGATATTTAGATTTTTTCGATTCGGGTATAATTAGAATTTGATATTTTACACGAGAGAGCAGAGTGAATTGGTGTATATACTTTAAAACAGAGTAGAATAAGGCATTGTATATTTTTTGTAACAGGCTGTATTCAGAGCCATTTTCTTTTAACTTTGGGGCGCCTAGATATTCTTTAGATTTCTTTTGATTTGCGTATAATTAGAATTTCAATATTTTACATGAGACAGCATTTTGAGTTGGTGTATATACTCCAAAACAGAGTAGGAAAGGACATTGTATATTTTTTTCTGATAGATTATATTCAGAGCAATTTTGTTTTTAACTTTGGGGTGCATAGATAATATTTAGATTTTTTCGATTCAGGTAAAATTAGAATTTCTGTATTTTACATGAGAGAGCATACTGAGTTGATGTATACACTCCAAAACAAAGTAGAATAAGGCATTGTATATTTTCTCTAACAGACTATATTCAGAGCAATTTTCCTTTATATTTTGGGCGCCTAGATAATATTTCGATTTTTTTGATTCGTTTAAAATTAGAATTACGGTATTTTACATGAGAGAGCATATTGAGTTGGTGTATATACTCCAAAACAGAGTAGAAAAGGACATTGTATATTTTTTCTGACATATTATATTCAGAGCAATTTTGCTTTTAACATTGGGGTGCCTAGATAATTTTTAGATTTTTTTACGTTCGCTTAAATACAGAATTTTTGTATTTTACTTGAGAGAGCATATGGAGTTGGTGTATATACTCCAAAACAGAGTAGAATAGGGCATTCTATAGTTTTTCTGACAGATTATATTCAGAGCAATTTTGCTTTTAACATTGGGGTGCCTAGATAATATTTAGATTTTTTTGATTAGCTTAAATATAGAATTTCTCTATTTTACGTGAGAGAGCATATGGAGCTGGTGTATATACTCCAAAACAGAGTAGAATAGGGCATTCTATATTTTTTCTGACAGATTATATTCAACGCAATTTTTTTTTTCACATAGGGGTGCCTAGATTATATTTAGATTTTTTCGCTTCGGGTAGAATTAGAATTTCTGTATTTTACATGAGAGAGCATATTGAGTTGATGTATATACTACAAAACAGAGTAGAAAATGGCATTGTATATTTTTTTCTGACAGACTATATTCAGAGCAATTTTGCTTTTAACATTGGGGTGCCTAGATAATATTTAGAATTTTTCGATTCGCTTAAATATAGAATTTTTGTATTTTACATGAGAGAGCATAGTTAACTGGTGTATATACTCCAAAACAGGGTAGAATCAGACGTTGTATATTTTTTCTAACAGACTATATTCAGACCCATTTTCTTTTAACTTTGGAACGCCTTGTTATTATTCAGATTTGTTTCGATTCGCGTAAAATTAGAATTTCGATATTTTACATAAGAGAGCATATTGAGTTTGTGTACATACTCCAAAACAGAGTAGAATAGGGCATTGTATATTTTTCATAACTGATTATATTCAGAGAATTTTTGTTTTTAACATTGGGGTGCCTAGATAATATTTAGATTATTTCGATTCTGCTAAAATTGGAATTTCTGTATTTTACATAAGACAGCATATTGAGTTGGTGTATTTATTACAAATAGAGTGGAATAGGGCATTGTATATTTTTTCTGACAGATTATATTAAGAGTAATTTTTTTTCAACATTAGGGTGCCTAAATACTATTTAGATTGTTTTTGATTCGCTTAAATATAGAATTCCTGTATTTTATATGAGAGAGCATATGGAGTTGTTTTATATATTCCAAAACAGAGTAGAATAGGGCATTGTATATTTTTTCTGACAGATTATATTCAGAGCAATTTTGTTTTTATCATTGTGGTGCCTAAATATTATTTAGATTTTTTTCGATTCGCATAAAATAAGAATTTTTGTATTTTACATTAGAGAGCATATTGAGTTGGTGTATACACTCCAAAACAAAGTAGAAAAAAACATTGTATATTTTGTCAGACAGATTATATTAAGAGGAATTTTGCTTTAGACATTGGGGTGCCTAGATAATATTTAGATTTTTTTCAATTCACGTAAATTTAGAATTTCGGTATTTTACATGAGAGAGCATACTGAGTTGGTGTATATACTCCAAAACAGAGTAGAAAAGGGTATTGTATATTTTTTCTGACAGATTATATTGAGAGCAATTTTGTTTTTAACATTAGGGTGCCTAGATAATATTTAGATTTTTTTGTATTTGCTTAAATATAGAATTTCTGTAGTTTACATGAGTGAGCAGGTAGAGTTGGTGTATATACACAAAACAGAGTAGAATAGGGCATTGTATATTTTCTCTTAGAGTTCATATCCAGAGCAATTTTGTTTTTAACATTTGGGTGCCTTGATAATATTTACATTTTTTTCAATTCGGGTAAAATTAGAATTTCTCTATTTTACACGAGAGAGCATACTGAGTTTGTGTATATACTCCAAAACATAGTAGAATATGGTATTGTATATTTTTTCTAACATACTATATTCAGAGCCATTTTTTTTTAACTTTGGGGAACCTAGATATTATTTAAATTTTTTTTGATTTGCTTAAATACAGAATTTCTGTATTTTTCATTAGAGAGCATGTAGAATTGGTGTATATACACAAAAACAGAGTAGAATAAGGCATTGTATATTTTTTCTGAGAGTTTATATGCAGAGAAATTTTGTTTTTAACATTGGGGTGCCTAGATAATATTTAGATTTTTTCGATTCAAGTAAAATTAGAATTTCTATATTTTACATGAGAGAGCATACTGAGTTGGTGTATATACACCAAAACAGAGTAGAATAAGGCATTATATATTTTTTCTAACAGACTATATTCAGAGCCATTTTCCTTTAACTTTGGGGCGCATAGATATCCTTTAGATTTATTTCGATTCACATAAAATTAGAATTTCGGTATTTTACATGAGAGAACATATTGAGTTGGTGTATATACTCCAAAAAAGACTAGATTAGGTCATTGTATATTTTTTATGAAAGATTATATTCAGCGAAATTTTGCTTTTAACATTCGGGTGCCTAGATAATATTTAGATTTTTTTCGATTCACTTAAAATTTCGGTATCTTACATAAGAGAGCATACTGAGTTGGTGTATATACTCCAAAAGAGTGTAGAATAAGGCATTGTATGATTTTTCTAACAGAGTATATTCAGAGCCATTCTCTTTTAACTTTGGGCACCCTGGATATAATTTAGATTTGTTTTGATTCGCGTAAAATTAGAATTTCTTTATTTTACATAAGAGAGCATATTAACTTGGTGTACATACTCCAAAACAGAGTAGAATAGGGCGTTGTATATTTTTTCTGACAGATTATATTAAGGGCAATTTTGGTTTAAACATTAGGGTGCCTAGATAATATTTAGATTTCTTTCGATTAGCTTAAATATAGAATTTCTTTATTTTACATGAGAGAGCATATGGAGTTTGTGTATATACTCCAAAACAGAGTAGAATAGGGCATTCTGTATTTTTTCTGACAGATTATATTCAACGGAATTTTTTTTTCACATAGGGGTGCCTAGATTAAATTTAGATTTTTTCGCTTCGGGTAAAATTAGAATTTCTTTATTTTACATGAGAGAGCATATTGAGTTGATGTATATACTACAAAACAGAGTAGAAAATGGCATTGTATATTTTTTTTGACAGACTATATTCAGAGCAATTTTGCTTTTAACATTGGGGTGCCTAGATAATATTTAGATTTTTTTTCGATTCGCTTAAATATAGAATTTTTGTATTTTACATGAGAGGGCATAGTGAACTGGTGTATATACTCCAAAACAGAGTAGAATAAGGCATTGTATATTTTTTCTAAAAGACTATATTTAGAGTCATTTTCTTTTTAACATTGGTTTGACTAAATAATATTTAGGGCGCCTAGATATTATTTAGATTATTTTGATTCACCTAAAATTAGAATTTCGGTATTTTACATGAGAGAGCATATTGAGTTGGTTTATATACTTCAAAACAGAGTAGAAAAGGACATTGTATATTTTTTCTGACAGATTATATTCAGAGCAATTTTGCTTTTAACATTGGGGTGCCTAGATAATATTTAGATTTTTTTCGATTCGGGTAGAATTAGAAGTTCTGTATTTTACATGACAGAGCATATTGAGTTGGTGTTTATACTACAAAACAGAATAGAAGAGGGCATTGTATATTTTTTCAGACAGACTATATTCAGAGCAATTTGCTTTTAACATTGCAGTGCCTAGATAATATTTGGATTTGTTCGGTTCTGGTAAATTTAGAATTTCTGTATTTTACATGAGAGAGTATATTGGGTTGGTTTATATACTCCAAAAAAGTGTAGAATAGGGCATTGTATATATTTTTCTGAAAGATTATATTCAGAGCAATTTTGTTTTTAACATTGGAGTGCCTAGATAATATTTAGGGTTTTTTTTCGATTCACTTAAATATAGAATTTTTGTATTTTACATCAGAGGGCATATGGAGTTGGTGTTTATACTCCAGAAATGAGTAGAATAGGGCATTTTATATTTTTTTCTGACAGATTATACTCAGAGCAATTTTGTTTTTAACACTGGTGTGCCTAGATAATATTTAGATTTTTTCGATTCGGGTAAAATTAGAATTTCTGTATTTTACATGAGAGAGGATACTGAGTTAGTGTATATACTCCAAAACAAAACAGAATAAGGCATTGTATATTTTTTTTAACAGACTATATTTAGAGCCATTTTGTTTTACCTTTGGGGCACCTAGATATTATTCAGATTTTCTTCGATTTGCGTAAACTTAGAATTTCGGTATTTTACATGAGAGAGCATATTGAGTTGGTGTATATACTCCCAAACAGTGTAGAATACGGCATTGTATCTTTTTTCTGACAGAATATATTAAGAGCAATCTTGTTTTTAACATTGGGGTGCCTAGATAATATTTAGATTTTTTTAGATTTGCATAAATATTGAATTTTTGTATTTTACATGAGAGAGCATATGGAGTTGGTGTATATACTCCAAAATAGAGTACAATAGGGCATTGTATTTTTTTTCTGACAGATTATATTCAGAGCGATTTTGTTTGTAGCATTGCGGTGCCTACATAATATTTAGATTTCTTTCGATTCGCTAAAATGTAGAATTTCTTTATTTTACATGAGAGAGCATATGGAGTTGGTGTATATACTCCAAAACAGAGTAGAATAGGGCATTGTATATTTTTTCTGACGGATTATATTCAGAGCAATTTTTTTTTAACACTGGGGTGCCTAGATAATATTTAGATTTTTTCGACTTGCGTAGAATTAGAATTTCTGTATTTTACATGAGAGAGGATTTTGAGTTGGTGTATATACTACAAAACAGAGAAGTAAAGGGCATTGTATATTTTATCTGACAGATTATATTAAGAGCAATTTTAGTTTTTACATTGGGGTGCCTAAATATCTAGATTATTTTTGATTCACGTAAAATTAGAATTTCTGTATTTTACATGAGAGAGCACACTGAGTTGGTGTATGTACTTCAAAAAAGAGTAGAATAAGACGATGTATTTTTTTTTCTAACAGACTACATTCAGAGCCATTTTCTTTCATTTTTGGGGCGTCTAGATTTTATTTAGATTTTTTTCGATTTGTGTAAAATTTGAATTTCTGTATTTTACGTGAGTGAGCATATTTAGTTGGTGTATATACTACAAAACAGAGTAGAACAGGGCATTGTGTATTTTTTCTGACAGATTATATTCAGAGCAATTTTGTTTTTAACATTGGGGTGCCTAGATAATATTAAGATTTTTGCAATTCGGGTAGAATTATAATTTCTATATTTTACATGAGAGAGCATATGGAGTTGGTGTACATACTTTAAAACAGAGTAGAATAGGGCATTGTATATTTTTTCTGACAGATTACATTCAGAGCAATTTTGATTTTAACATTGGGGTGCCTAGACAATATTTAGATTTATTTGGATTCATGTAAATTTAGAATTTCAGTATTTTACATGAGAGAGCATACTTTTTTGGTGTATAAACCCCAAAACAGCGAATTATAAGGCATTCTATATTTTTCTTACAGACTATATTTAGAACCATTTTCTTTTAACTTTGGGGCGCCTAGATACTATTTAGAATTTTTTCGATTCACGTAAAATTAAAATTTCGGTATTTTATAAGAGAGAGCATATTGAGTTGGTGTATATACTCCAAAACAGAGTATAAAAGGGCATTGTATATTTTTTCTGACAGATTATATTCAGAGCAATTTTCCTTTTAACATTGGGGTGCCTAGATAATATTTAGATTTTTTTCGATTCGCTTAAATATAGAATTTCGGTATTTTACATGAGAGAGCATACTGAGTTGGTGTATATACTCCAAAACAGAGTACAATAGGGCATTACATATTTTCTCTGACAGAATATATTGAGAGCAATTTTCCTTTTACCGTTGGGGTGCATCCATAATATTTAGATTTTTTTGGATTCACGTAAAATTAGAATTTTGGTATTTTATATGAGAGAGCATACTGAGGTGGTGCATATACTCCAAAACAGAGTAGAATAAGGCATTGTATATTTTTTCTGACAGATTATATTCAGAGCGATTTTTTTCTTAACATTGTGGTGCCTAGATAATATTTAGATAATTTCGTTTCGGGTAGAATTATAATTTCTCTATTTTACATGAGAGAGCATATGGAGTTGGTGTATATACTTTAAAACAGAGTACAATAGGGCATTGTCTATTTTTTTTGACAGATTATATTCAGAGCAATTTTGTTTTTAACATTGGGGTGCCTAGATAATAATTACATTTTTTCGATTCCGGTGGAATTCAAATTTCTGTATTTTACATGAGAGAGCATATTGAGTTGGTGTTTATACTACGAAAAAGAGTAGAAAAGGGCATTGTATATTTATTCTGACAGATTATATTCAGAGCAATTTTGCTTTTAATATTCGGGTGCCTAATAAAATTTAGATTTTTTTTGAACCACGTAAATTTAGAATTTCGTTATTTTACATGAGAGAGCATATGGAGTTGGTGTATATACACCAAAACAGAGTAGAATAGGGCATTGCATATTTTTTCTGACACATTATATTCAGAGCGATTTTGTTTTTAACATTGGCGTGCCTAGATAATATTTACATTTTATTCGATTCGCTTAAATTTAGAATTTCTGTATTTTACATGAGAGAGCATATGGAGTTGGTGTATATAGTCCTACACAGAGTAGAAAATGGCATTTTGTATTTTCTCTGACAGATTATATTCAGAGCAATTTTGCTTTTAACATTGAGGTGCCTAGATAATATTTAGATTTTATTAGATTCACTTAAATATAGAATTTCTGTATTTTACGTGAGAGAGCATATGGAGTTGGTGTATATACTCTAAAATAGAGTAGAATAGGGTATTGTATATTTTTTCTGACAGATTATATTCAGAGCAATTTTGTTTTTAACAAGGGGTGCCTAGATAATATTTAGATTTTTTTCAATACGCTTAAATATAAAATTTCTGTATTTTACATCAGAGAGCATATTGAGTTGGTGTATATACTCCAAAACAGAGTAGAATGGAACATTGTATATTTTTTTCTGACAGATTATATTCAGAGCAATGTTGCTTTAACGTTGGGTTGCCTAGATAATATTTAGATTTTTTTGATTCGGGTAGAATTAGAATTTCAGTATTTTACATAAGAGAGCATAATGAGTTGGTGTATATAGTACAAAACAGAGTAGAAAAAGGCATTGTATTTTTTTCTGACAGATTATATTCAGAGAAAGGTTGCTTTTAACATTGTGGTCCCTAGATAATATTTAGATTTTTTTCAATTCGCTTAAATATGGAGATTCTCTATTTTACATGAGAGAGCATATAAAGTTGGTGTATATACCCCAAAACAAAGTAGAATAGAACATTGTGTATTTTTTCTGACAGATTATATTCAGAGCAATTTTGTTCTTAACATTGCGGTGCCTAGATAATATTTAGATTTTTTTTCAATTCGCTTAAATAGAGAATCTCTGTATTTTACATGGGAGAGATTATTGAGTTGGTGTATATACTACAAAACAGAGTAGAAAAGGGCATTGTATATTTTTCCTGACACGTTATATGCGGAGCAATTTTCTTGTAACATTCGGGTGCCTAGATAATATTTAGATTTTTTTCAATTCACATGAAATTAGAATTTCTGTATTTTACATGAGAGAGCATACTGAGTTGGTGTATATATTCCAAAACGAAGTAGAATAGGGCATTGTATATTTTCTCTAACATACTATATTCAGAGCCATTTTCTTTTAAGTTTGGGGTGCCTAGATATTATTTAGATTTTTTTTTGATTCACGTAAAATTACAATTTCGGTATTTTACATAAGAGAGAATACAGAGTTGGTGTATATACTCTAATACAGAGTAGAATGCGGCATTGTATTTTTTTCTGACAGAGTATATTCAGAGCAATTTTGCTTTTAACATTGGGGTGCCTAGATAACATTTAGATTTTTTTCAATTTCCTTAAATATAGAATTTCTGTATTTTACATTAGAGAGCAGGTAGAGTTTGTGTATATACTCAAAAACAGAGTAGATTAGGGCATTGTATATTTTGTCTCGCAGATTGTATTCAGATAAATTTTGTTTTTACCATTGGGGTGCCTAGATAATAATTAGATTTTTTCAATTCGGGTAAAATTAGAATTTCTGTATTTTACATGAGAGAGCATAGTGTGTTGGTGTATATACTCCAAAATATAGTAGAATCAGGCATTGTATATTTTTTCTAACAGAGTATATTCAGAGCCATTATCTTTTTACTTTGGGGCGCCAAGATAATATTTAGATTTATTTCGATTCGCGTAAAATTACAATTTCGGTATTTTACATGAGAGAGCATATTGATTTGGTGTATACACCCCAAAACAGAGTAGAAAAGGGAATTGTATATTTTTTCTTACAAATTATATTCAGAGCAATTTTGCTTTTAACATTGGGGTGCCTAGATAATATTTAAATTATTTTCGATTCGATTAAATATAGAATTACTTTATTTTACATGAGATAGAAGGTAGACTTGGTGTATATACTCAAAAACAGAGTAGTATAGGGCATTGTATATTTTTTCTGCCAGATTATATTCAGAGAAATTTTGTTTTTAACATTGGGGTGCATATATAATATTTAGATTATTTTCGATTCACGTAAAATTTGAATTTCGGTATTTTACGTAAGAGGGAGCATACTGAGTTGCTGTATATACTTCAAAACAGAGTACAATAGTGCATTATATATTTTTTCTGACAGATTATATTCAGAGCAATTTTGTTTTTAACATTGGGGTGCCTAGGTTATATTTTGATTTTTTCGTTTCAGGTTAAATTAGAAGTTGTGTATTTTACATGAGAGAGCATATTGAGTTGGTGTATATTCTACAAAACAGAGTAGAAAAAAGCATTATATATTTTCTCTGACAGATTATATTCAGAACAATTTTGCTTTTAAGATTGTGGTGCCTAGATAACGTTTAGATTTTTTTTGATTCGCTTTATTATAGAATTTCTGTATTTTACATGAGAGACTATATGGAGTTGGTGTGTATACTCCAAAACTGAGTAGAAAAAGAAATTGTATATTTTTTCTGACAGATTATATTCAGAGCAATTTTGCTTTTAACATTGGGGTGCCTAGATAATATTTAGATTTTTTTTGATTTGGGTAAATTTAGAATTTTTGTATTTAACTTGAGAGTGCATACTGAGTTGGTGTATATACTCCAAAAAAAAGTAGAATAGGGCATTGTATATTTTTTCTAACAGAATATATTCAGAGCCATTTTCTATTTAATTTGAGGCGCCTATATATTCTTCACATTTTTTTCGATTCGCTTAAAATTAGAATTTCGGTATTTTACATGAGAGAACAAATTGAGTTGGTGTACATACTCCAAAACAGAGTAGAATAGGACATTGTATATTTTTTCTGACAGATTATATTCAGAGAAATATTGTTTTTAACATTGGGGTGCGTAGATAATATTTAGATTTTTTCGATTCACGTAAAATTTGAATTTCGGTATTTTACATGAGAGAGCATACTGAGTTGGTGTATATATTCCAAAACAGAGAAAATAAGGCATTGTATATTTTTTCCAACAGACTATATTCATGGACATTTTCTATTAACTTTGGGGCACCTAGATATTATTTAAATTTTTTTTTTGATTCGCGTAAAATTAGAAATTCGGTATTTTACATGAGAGAGCATACTGAGTTGGTGTATATACTACAAAACAAATTAAAAAAAAGAATTGTATATTTTGTCTGACAGATTATATTCAGAGAAATTTTGCTTTTAACATTGGGGTGCCTAGATAATATTTAGATTTTTTTTCGATTCGCTTAAATATAGAATTTCTGTATTTGATAAGAGAGCATATGGAGTTGGTTTATATACTCCAAAACAGAGTAGAAAAGGGCATTGTATATTTTTTCTAACAGACTATATTCAGAGCCATTTTCTTTTAACTTTGAGGCACCTAGATATTATTTAGATATTTTTTGATTCGCCTAAAATTAGAATTTCGGTATTTTACATGAGAGAGCATATGGAGTTGGTGTATATACTCCAAAACAGAGTAGAATAGGGCATTTTATATTTTTTCTCACAGATTATATTCCGAGCAATTTTTTTATAACATTGGCGTGCGTAGATAATATTTAGATTTTTTTCGTTTCGCTTAAATATAGAATTTCTGTATTTTACATGAGAGAGCATATTGAGTTGGTGCATATATTAAAAACAGAGTAGAAAAGGGCACTGTGTATTTTTTCTTACAGATTATATTCAGAAGAATTTTGCTTTTAACATTCGGGTGCCTAGATAATATTTAGATTTTTTTCGATTCGCATAAATATAGAATTTCTGTATTTTACATGAGAGAGCATATGGAGTGGGTGTATTTACTCCAAAACAGAGTAGAATAGGGCATTGTATATTTTTTCTGACTGATTATATTCAGAGAAATTTTGCTTTTAAAATAGAGGTGCCTAGATAATATTTAGATTATTTTCGATTCGCTTAAATATAATTTCTGTATTTTACATGAGAGAGCATATGCAGTTGGTGTATATACCCGAAAACAGAGTAGAATAGGGCTTTTTATAATTTTTCTGACCGATTATATTCAGAGCAATTTTGTTTTTAACATTAGAGTGCCTAGATAATATTTAGATTGTTTTCGATTCACGTAAAATTAGAATTTCGGCATTTCACATGAGAGAGCATACTGAGTTGGTGTATATACTCCAAAACAGAGTAGAATAGGGCATTGGATATTTTTTCTGACAGATTATATTCTGAGCAATTTTGTTTTTAACATTGGGGTGCCTAGATAATATTTAGATATTTTTCGATTCGCTTAAATATAGAAATTCTGTATTTTACATGAAAGAGCATATTGAGTTGGTATATATAATACAAAACATAGTAGAATTGGGCATTGTATATTTTTTCTGACAGATTATATTCAGAGAAATTTTGTTTTTACATTGGGTTGACTAAATAGTATTTAGATTTTTCTGATTCGGGTAGAATTAGAATTATTGTATTTTACATGACAGAGCATATTGTGTTGGTGTATATACTACAAAACAGAGTAGAAAAGGGCACTGTATATTTTTTCTTAAATATTTTATTCAGAGCAATTTTGTTTTTAACATTGCGGTGCCTAGATAATATTTAGAACTTTATCGATTCACTTAAAATTAGAATTTCGGTATTTTACATGAGAGAGCATACTGAGTTGTTGTATATACTCCAAAACCGAGTAGAATAGGGCATTTTATAATTATTGTGACAGATTATATTCAGAGCAATTTTGTTTTTAACATTGGGTTGCCTAGATAATATTTAGATTTTTTCTATTCGGGTAAAATTAGAATTTTATATTTTATATGAGAGAACATTTTGAGTTGCTGTATATACTCCAAAACAGAGTAGAATAAAACATTGTATATTTTTTCTAACAGACTATATTCAGAGACATTTTCTTTTAACTTTGGGGCGCCTAGATATTATTTAGATCTTTTTTGATTTGCCTAAAATTAGACTTTCGGTATTTTACATGAGACAGCATATTGAGTTGGTGTATATACTCCAAAACAGAGTAGAAAAGGGCATTGTATATTTTTTCTGACAAATTATATTCAGAGCAATTTTGCTTTAACATTCGGGTGCCTAGATATTATTTAGATTTTTTTCGATTTGCTTAAATATCGAATTTCTGTATTTTACAGAAGAGTGCATATGAAGTTGTTGTATATACTTTAAAACAGAGTAGAATAGGGCATTGTATATTTTATCTGACAGATTATATTCAGAGCGATTTTGTTCTTAACCTCGGGGTGCCTAGGTAATTAGATTTCTTTCAATACACGTAAAATTAGAATTTCTGTATTTTACATGAGAGAGCATACTGCGTTCGTGTATATACTCCAAAACAGAGTAGAATAAGGCATGTTGTATTTTCTCTAAAAGACTATATTCAGAGCCATTTTCCTTTAACTTTCGGGCACCTAGATATTATTTAGATATTTTTCAAATTGCGTAAAAATAGAATTTCGGTACTATACATGAGAGAGCCTATTGAGGCGGTGTATATACTACAAAACAGAAAAGAAAAAAGCACTGCATATTTTTTCTGACATATTTCATTAAGAGCAATTTTGTTTTAAACTTTGGGGAGCCTAGATAATATTTACATTTTTTTCGATTCATTTAAAATTATACTTTCGGTATTTTACATGAGAGAGCATACTGAGTTTGTGTATATACTCCAAAACAGAGTAGAATAGAACATTGTATATTTTTTCTGACAGATTATATTCAGAGCAATTTTGTTTCTAACATTGGGTTGCCTAGATAATATTTAGATTTTTTTCGATTTGCTTAAATATAGAATTTCTGAATTTAACATGAGAGAGCATATGAAGTCGGTGTATATACTCCAAAAAAGAGTAGAATAGGGCATTGTATATTTTTTGTGACAGATTATATTCAGAGAAGTTTTGTTTTTAACATTGAGGTGCCTAGATAATATTTAGATTAATTCGATTCGGGTAAAGTTGGAATTTCTGTATTTTATATGACAGAGCACCCTGAGTTGGTGTATATACTCCAGAACAGAGTAGAATAAGGCATTGTATATTTTTTCTAACAGAATATATCCAGAGCCATTTTCTTTTAACTTTGAGGCACCTAGATATTATTTAGATTCTTTTTGATTCACATAAAATTCGAATTTTGGTATTTTATATGAGAGAGCATATTGAGTTGGTGTACATACTACAAAACAGAGTAGAAAAGGGCATTGTATATTTTCTCTGACAGATTATATTCAGAGCAATTTTGCTTTTAACATTGGGGTGCCTAGATAATATTTAGATATGTTTCGATTCGCTTAAATATAGTATTTCTGTGTTTTACATAATAGAGCATATGTAATTGGTGTATATACTTCAAAACAGAGTAGAATAGGGCATTGTATATTTTTTTTGACAGATTATATTCAGAGGAATTTTGTTTTTAACATTAAGGTGCCTAGATAAAACATATTTTTTCGATTCGGGTAAAATTAGAATTTCTGTATTTTACATGAGAGAGCATCCTGAGTTGGTGTATATACTCCAAAACAAAGTAGAATAAACCATTGTAAATTTTTTCTAACAGATTATATTCAGAGCCATTTTCTTTTAACTTTGTAGTGCCTAGATATTATTTAGATTTTTTTTGATTCGCCTAAAATTAGAATTTCGGTATTTTAAGTAAGAGAGCATATGGAGTTGGTGTATATACTCCAAAACAGAGTAGAAAAGGGCATTCTATATTTTTTCTGACAGATTTTATTAAGAGCAATTTTGCTTCTAACATTGGGGTGCATAGATAATATTTAGATTATTTCGATTCGGGTAGAATTAGAATTTTTGTATTTTACATGACAGAGCATATTGAGTTGGT
The DNA here is from genome assembly GCF_049354715.1 of Callithrix jacchus. Classification (NCBI taxonomy): domain Eukaryota; kingdom Metazoa; phylum Chordata; class Mammalia; order Primates; family Cebidae; genus Callithrix; species Callithrix jacchus. The sequence goes on from NC_133522.1 coordinate 52,620,431, forward strand.
GTATATACTACAAAACAGAGTAGAAAAGGGCATTCTATTTTTTTTCTGACAGACTCTTTTCAGAGCAATTTTCCTTTTACCATTGGGGTGCCTAGATAATATTTAGATTTTTTTTAATTCGCTTAAACATACAATTTTTGTATTTTACATGAGAGAGCATACTGAGTTGGTATATATACTCCAAAGCAGAGTAGAATAGGGCATTGTATATTTTTTCTGACAGATTATAGTCAGAGAAATTTTGTTATTAACATTGAGCTGCCTAGATAATACTTAGATTTTTTCGATTCGGGTAAAATTAGAATTTCTGTATTTTACATGAGAGAGCATCCTGAGTTGGTGTATATACTCCAAAACATATTAGAATGAGGCATTGTATATTTTTTCTAACAGATCATATTCAGAGCCATTTTGTTTTAACTTTGGAGTGCCTAGATATTATTTAGATTTTTTTTGATTCACCTAAAATTAGAATTTCGGTATTTTAAGTAAGAGAGCATATGGAGTTGGTGTATATACTCCAAAACAGAGTAGAAAAGGGCATTCTATATTTTTTCTGACAGATTTTATTATGAGCAATTTTGCTTTTAACATTGGGGTGCATAGATAATATTTAGATGTTTTCGATTCGGGTAGAATTAGAATTGTTGTATTTTACATGACAGAGCATATTGAGTTGGTGTATATACTACAAAACAGAGTAGAAAAGGGCATTGTATTTTTTTTCTGACAGATTATTTTTAGAGCAATTTTCCTTTTAACATTGGGGCGCCTAGATAATATTTAGATTTTTTTCGATTCGCTTAAATATAGAATTTCTGTATTTTACATGAGAGAGCATTTTGAGTTCGTGTATATACTCCAAAACGGAGTAGAGAAGGACATTTTATATTTTGTCTAACAGATTACATTCAGAACAATTTTGCTATTAACATTGGGGTGCATATATAAAATTTAGATTTTTTTGATTCAGCTAAAATTTGAATTTTGGTATTTTACGTGAGAGATCATACTGAGTTGGTATATATACTTCAAAACCAAGTATAATAGTGCATTATATATTTTTTCTGACAGATTATATTCAGAGCAATTTTTCTTTTAACATGGGGGTGCCTAGAAAACGTTTAGATTTATTTCGATTTTCTTAAATATAGAATTTTTTTATTTTACATGTGAGAGCATATGGAGTTTGTGTATATACTTTAAAACTGAGTAGAAAACGAAATTGTATATTTATTCTGACAGATTATATTCAGAGCAATTTTGCTTTTAACACTGGGGTGCCTAGATAATATTTAGATTTTTTTCGATTCGGGTAAATTTATAATTTTTGTATTTATCTTGGGAGTGCATACTGAGTTGGTGTATACACTCCAATACAGAGTAGAATTGGGCATTGTATATTTTTTGTAACAGACTATATTCAGAGCCATTTTCTATTAACTTTGAGGCGCCTAGATATTATTCAGATTTTTTTCGATTCGTGTAAAATGAGAGTTTCGGTATTTTATATGAGAGAACATATTGAGTTGGTCTACATACTCCAAAACAGAGTAGAATAGGGCATTGTATTTTTTTTCTGACAGATTATTTTCAGAGAAATTTTGTTTTTAACATTGGGGTGCCTAGATAATATTTAGATTTTTTTGATTCACGTAAAATTTGAATTTCGTTATTTTACATGAGAGAACATACTGAGTTTGTGTATATACTGCAAAACAGAGTAGAATAAGGCATTGTATATTTTTTCCAACAGACTATATTCATAGACATTTTCTATTAACTTTGGGGCACCTAGATATTATTTAGATTTTTTTCGATTCACGTAAAATTTGAAATTCGTTATTTTACATGAGAGAGCATACTGAGTTGGTGTATATACTACAAAACAAAGTAGAAAAGGGAATTGTATATTTTTTCTGACAGATTATATTCAGAGAAATTTTGCTTTTAACATTGGGGTGCCTAGATAATATTTAGATTTTTTTCGATTCGCTTAAATATAGAATTTCTGTACTTAACATGAGAGAGCATATGGAGTTGGTGTGTATTCTCCAAAACAGAGTATAATAGGGCATTGTATATTTTTTCTGACAGATTATATTCAGAGCAATTTTGTTTTTAACATTGGAGTGCCTAGATAATATTTAGATTTCTTCAATTTGGGTAAGATTAGAATTTCGGTATTCTACATGAGAGAGCATATTGAGTTAATGTATATACTCCAAAACAGAGTAGAATAAGGCATTGTATATTTTTTCTAACAGACTATATTCAGAGCCATTTTCTTTTAACTTTAGGGCAGCTAGATTTTATTTAGATTTTTGTAGATTCGTGTAAAATTAGAATTTCTGTATTTTACATGAGAGCATATTGTGTTGGTGTATATACTACAAAACAGAGTAGAAAAGGGCATTGTATATTTTTTCTCACAGAGTATGTTCAGAGCAATTTTGCTTTTCACATTCGGGTGCCTAGATAATATTTCCATTTCTTTCGATTCACGTAAAATTAGAATTTCGGTATTTTACATGACAGAGCATATTGAGTTGTTTTATATACTACAAAACGGAGTAGAAAAGAACATTGTATATATTTTCTGTCAGACTATTTTCAGAGCAATTTTGCTTTTAACATTGGGCTGCCTAGGTAATATTCAGAACTTTTTCAATTCGCATAAAATTAGAATTTCGTTATTTTACATGAGAGAGAATATTGAGTTGGTGTATATACTCCAAAACAGAGTACAAAATGGCGCTGTATAATTATTCTGACAGATTATATTGAGAGCAATTTTGCTTTTAACATTGGGGTGCCTAGATAATATTTAGATTTTTTTTGATTCGCTTAAATATAGAATTTCTGTATTTTACTTGAGAGAGCATATGGAGTTGGTGTATATACTCCAAAACAGAGTAGAATAAGGCATTCTATATTTTTTCTAAAAGACTGTATTCACAGCCATTTTCTTTTAACTTTTAAGCGCCTAGATATTATTTAGATTTTATTTTGATTCGCGTACAATTATAATTTCGGTATTTTAAATGAGAGAGCATACAGAGTTGGTGTATATACTCCAAAACAGCGTAGAATAAGTCATTGTATATTTTCTCTGACAGATTATATGCAGAGCAATTTTAGTTTTAACATTGGGGTGCCTAGAAAATATTTAGATTTTTTTTTTGGTTCGCGTAAATTTAGAATTTCGGTATTTAACCTGAGAGAGCATACTGAGTTTTTGTATATACTTTAAAAAAGAGTAGAATAAGGCATTGTATATTTTTTCTAACAGACTATATTCAGAGCCATTTTCTTTTAACTTTGAAGCGCCTAGATATTATTTAGATTTTTTTCGATTCACGTAAAATTGTAATTTCTCTATTTTACATGTCAGAGCATATTGAGTTGGTGTATATACACCAAAAAAGAATAAAATAGGGCATTGTAGTTTTTTTCTGAAAGATTACATTCAGAGAAATTTTGCTGTTAGCCTTGGGGTGCCTAGATAATATTTAGATTTTTTATGATTCACGTAAAATTAGAATTTCGGTATTTTACCTGAGAGAGCATACAGAGTTGGTGTATATACTCCAAAACAGAGTACAATAGGGCATTACATATTTTCTCTGACATAATATATTGAGAGCAATTTTGCTTTTACCATTGGGGTGCATACATAATATTTAGATTTTTTTGGATTCACGTAAAATTAGAATTTTGGTATTTTATATGAGAGAGCATACTGAGGTGGTGCATATACTCCAAAACAGAGTAGAATAGGGCATTGTATATTTTTTCTGACAGATTATATTCAGAGCGATTTTTTTCTTAACATTGTGGTGCCTAGATAACATTTAGATAATTTCGTTTCGGGTAGAATTAGAATTTCTCTATTTTACATGAGAGGGCATATGGAGTTGGTGTATATACTTTAAAACAGAGTACAATAGGGCATTGTGTATTTTTTCTGACAGATTATATTAAGAGCAATTTTGATTTTAACATTGGGGTGCCTAGATAATAATTACATTTTGTCGATTCCGGTGGAATTAAAATTTCTGTATTTTACATGACAGAGCATATTGAGTTGGTGTTTATACTACAAAACAGAATAGAAAAGGGCATTGTATATTTATTCTGACAGATTATATTCAGAGCAATTTTGCTTTTAATATTCGGGTGCCTAATAATGTTTAGATTTTTTTCGAACCACGTAAATTTAGAATTTCGTTATTTTACATGAGAGAGCATATGGAGTTGGTGTATGTAGTCCAACACAGAGTAGAAAATGGCATTTTGTATTTTCTCTGACAGATTATATTCAGAGCAATTTTGCTTTTAACATTGAGGTGCCTAGATAATATTTAGATTTTTTTTGATTCGCTTAAATTTAGAATTTCTGTAATTTACATGAGAGAGAATATGGAGTTAGTGTATATACTCCAAAACAGAGTAGAATAGGGTATTGTATATTTTTTCTGACAGATTATATTCAGAGCAATTTTTTTTTAACAAGGGGTGCCTAGATAATATTTAGATTTTTTTCGATTCATTGAAATTAGAATTTTGGTATTTTATATGAGAGAGCATACTGAGTTGCTGTATATACTCCAAAACAGAGTAGAATAAGGCATTATATATTTTCTCTAACGTACTATATTCAGAGCCATTTTCGTTTAAGTTTGGGGTGTCTACATATTATTGAGATTTTTTTTTGATTCGCGTAAAATTACAATGTCGGTATTTTACATAAGAGAGAATACTGAGTTGGTGTATATACTCCAATACAGAGTAGAATACGGCATTGTATTTTTTTCTGACAGAGTATATTCAGAGCAATATTGCTTTTAACATTGGGGTGCCTAGATAACATTTAGATTTTTTTCGATTCCCTTAAATATAGAATTTCTGTATTTTACATGAGAGAGCAGGTAGAGTTTGTGTATATACTCAAAAACAGAGTAGATTAGCGCATTGTATATTTTTTCTCACAGATTGTATTCAGAGAAATTTTGTTTTTAACATTGGGGTGCCTAGATAATAATTAGATTTTTTCGATTCGGGTAAAATTAGAATTTCTTTATTTTACACGAGATAGCATACTGTGTTGGTGTATATACTCCAAAATATTGTAGAATCAGGCATTGTATATTTTTTCTAACAGACTATATTCAGAGCCATTATCTTTTTACTTTGGGGCACCAAGATAATATTTAGATTTATTTCGATTCGTGTAAAATTAGAATTTCGGTATTTTACATGAGAGAGCATATTAATTTGGTGTATACACCCCAAAACAGAGTAGAAAAGGAAATTGTATATTTTTTCTTACAAATTATATTCAGAGCAATTTTGCTTTTAACATTGGTGTGCCTAGATAATATTTAAATTATTTTCGATTCGATTAAATATAGAATTACTTTATTTTACATGAGATAGAAGGTAGACTTGGTGTATATACTCAAAAACAGAGTAGTATAGGGCATTGTATATTTTTTCTGCCAGATTATATTCAGAGAAATTTTGTTTTTAACATTGGGGTGCATATATAATATTTAGATTATTTGCGATTCACGTAAAATTTGAATTTCGGCATTTTATGTAAGAGAGAGCATACTGAGTTGCTGTATATACTTCAAAACAGAGTACAATAGTGCATTATATATTTTTTCTGACAGATTATATTCAGAGCAATTTTGTTTTTAACATTGGGGTGCCTAGGTTATATTTTGATTTTTTCGTTTCAGGTTAAATTAGAAGTTGTGTATTTTACATGAGAGAGCATATTGAGTTCGTGTATATTCTACAAAACAGAGTAGAAAAAAGCATTATATATTTTCTCTGAGAGATTATATTCAGAGCAATTTTGCTTTTAAGATTGGGGTGCCTAGATAACGTTTAGATTTTTTTCGATTCGCTTTAATATAGAATTTCTGTATTTTACATGAGAGAGCATATGGAGTTGGTGTATATACTCCAAAACTGAGTAGAAAAAGAAATTGTACATTTTTTCTGACAGATTATATTCAGAGCAATTTTGCTTTTAAAATTGGGGTGCCTAGATAATATTTAGATTTTTTTCGATTTGGGTAAATTTAGAAGTTTTGTATTTAACTTGAGAGTGCATACTGAATTGGTGTATATACTCCAAAACAAAGTAGAATAGGGCATTGTATATTTTTTCTAACAGACTATATTCAGAGCCATTTTCTATTAAATTTAAGGCGCCTAGATATTCTTCACATTTTTTTCGATCTGCGTAAAATGAGAATTTCGGTATTTTACATGAGAGAACCAATTGAGTTGGTGTAAATACTCCAAAACAGGATAGAATAGAGCATTGTATATTTTTTCTGACAGAATATATTCACAGCAATTTTGTCTTTAACTTTGGGGTGCCTAGATAATATTTAGATTTTTTTCGATTCACGTAAATTTAGAATTTCTGTATTTTACATGAGAGAGCATAATGAGTTGGTGTATATATTCCAAAACAGAGAAAATAAGGCATTGTATATTTTTTCCAACAGACTATATTCATGGACATTTTCTATTAACTTTGGGGCGCCTAGATATTATTTGCATTTTTTTTTGATTCGCGTAAAATTAGAAATTCGTTATTTTACATGAGAGAGCATACTGAGTTGGTGTATATACTACAAAACAAATTAGAAAAGGGAATTGTATGTTTTTTATGACAGATTATATTCAGAGAAATTTAGCTTTTAACATTGGGGTGCCTAGATAATATTTAGATTTTTTTTCGATTCGCTTAAATATAGAATTTCTGTATTTTACATGAGAGAGCATATGGAGTTGGTGTATGTACTCCAAAACAGAGTAGAATAGAACCTTGTATATTTTTTCTGACAGATTATATTCAGAGCAATTTTGCTTTTAACACTGGGGTGCCTAGAGAATATTTAGATTTTTTTCAATTCACGTAAATTTAGAACTTTGGTATTTTACATGAGAGAGCATACTGAGTTGTTGTATATACTCCAAAACAGAGTAGAATAGGGCATTGTATATTTTTTCTCACAGATTATATTCCGAGCAATTTTTTTTATAACATTGGCATGCGTAGATAATATTTAAATTTTTTTCGTTTCGCTTAAATATAGAATTTCTGTTTTTTACATGAGAGAGCATATTGAGTTGGTGCATATATTAAAAACAGAGTAGAAAAGGGCATTGTATATTTTTTTGACAGATTATATTCAGAGCAATTTTGTTTTTAACATTGGGGTGCCTACATAATATTTTGATTTTTTTGAATCGGGTAAAATTTGAATTTCTGTATTTTACACGAGAGAGAATATTGAATTGGTGCATATATTAAAAACAGAGTAGAAAAGGGCATTGTATATTTTTTCTGACAGATTATATTCAGAGGAATTTTGCTTTTAACATTCGGGTGCCTAGATAATATTTAAAATTTTTTCGATTCGCTTAAATATAGAATTTATGTATTTTACATGAGAGAGCATACTGAGTTGGTATATATAATAAAAAACAGAGTAGAAAATGGCATTGTGTATTTTCTCTGACAGATTATATTCAGAGCAATTTTGCTCTTAACATTGGGTTGCCTAGATAATATTTAGATATTTTTCGATTCGCTTAAATATTGAATTTCTGTATTTTGTTTGAGAGAGCATATGGAGATGGTGTATATACTCCAAAACAAAGTAGAATCGGGCATTGAATATTTTTTTTGACAGATTATATTCAGAGCAATTTTGCTTTTAACATTAGGGTGCCTAGATAATATTTAGATTTTTTTCGATTCACGTGAAGTTAGAATTTTGGTATTTTATATGAGAGAGCATACTGAGTTGCTCTATATACTCCAAAACAGAGTAGAATAGGGCATTGTATATTTTCTCTAACATACTATATTCAGAGCCATTTTCTTTTAAGTTTGGCGCGCCTAGATATTATTTAGATTTTTTCGATTCGCGTAAAATTACAATTTCGGTATTTTACATGAGAGAGAATACTGAGTTGGTGTATATACTCCAATACAGAGTAGAATAGGGCATTGTATTTTTTTCTGACAGATTATATTCAGAGCAATTTTGCTTTTAACATTGGGGTGCCTAGATAATATTTAGATATTTTTTGATTCGCTTAAATATGGAATTTCTGTATTTTAGATGAAAGAGCATATGGAGTCGGTGTATATACTGCAAAACAGAGTAGAATAGGGCATTCTATATTTTTTCTGACAGATTATATTCAGAGAAATTTTGTTTATAACATTGGATTGAGTAAATAATATTTAGATTTTTTCTATTTGGGTAAAATTAAAATTTCTGTATTTTACATGAGAGAGCATAATGAGTTGGTGTATATACTCCAAAACAGAGTAGAATAAGTCATTGTATATTTTTTCTAACAGACTACATTCAGAGCCATTTTCTTTTAAGTTTGGGGTGCCTAGATATTATTTAGATTTTTTTCGATTCGTGTAAAATTACAATTTCTGTATTTTACATGAGAGAGAATACTGAGTTGGTGTATATACTCCAATACAGAGGAGAATAGGGCCTTGTATTTTATCTGACAGATTATATTCAGAGCAATTTTGCTTTTAACATTGGGGTGCCTAGATAACATTTAGATTTTTTTCGATTCGCTTAAATATAGTATTTTTCTATTTTACATGAGAGAGCAGGTAGAGTTGGTGTATGTACTCAAAAACAGAGTAGAATTGGGCATTGTATATTTTTCTGACAGATTGTATTCAGAGCAATTTTGTTTTTCACATTGGGGTGCCTAGATGATAATTAGATTTTTTCGATTCGGGTAAAATAAAATTTCTGTATTTTACACGAGAGAGCATACTGTGTTGGTGTGTATACCCAAAACAGTAGAATCAGGCATTGTATATTTTTTCTAACAGACTATATTCAGAGCCATTATCTTTTTACTTTGGAGCACCTAGATAATATTTAGATTTATTTCGATTTGCAGAAAATTAGAATTTCGGTATTTTACATGAGAGAGCATATTGATTTGGTGTATACACCCCAAAACAGAGTAGAAAACGGCATTGTATATTTTTTCTTGCAAATTATATTCAGAGAAAGTTTGCTTTTAACATTGGGGTGCCGAGATAATATTTAAATTATTTTCGATTCGATTAAATATAGAATTACTTTATTTTACATGAGATAGAAGGTAGATTTGGTGTATATACTACAAAACAGAGTAGAAAAGGGCATTATATATTTTTTCTGACAGATTATATTCAGAGAAATTTTGCTTTTAACATTGGGGTGCCTAGATAATATTTAGATTTTTTTTTGATTCACGTATAATAAAAATTTCGGTATTTTACATAATAGAGCATACTGAGTTGGTGTATATTTTCCAAAAGCGAGTAGAATAGCGCATTGTATATTTTTTCTGAGAGATTATATTCAGAGCAATTTTTTTTTAACATTGGGGTGCCTAGATAATATTTAGATTTTTTCGATTCAGGTAAAATTAGAATTTCTGTATTTTACATGAGAGAGCATACTGATTTGGTGTATATATTCCAAAAGAGAGTAGAATAAGGCATTGTATATTTTATCTAACAGATTATATTCAGAGCCATTTTCTTTTAACTTTGGGGTGCCTAGGTATTATTTAGATTTTTTTCGATTCACATAAAATTAGAATTTCAGTATTTTACATGAGAGAGCATATTGAGTTTGCGTATGTATTACAAAACAGAGTATAAAAGGGCATTGTATATTTTTTCTGAAAGAGTATATTGAGAGCAATTTTGCTTTTAACATTGGGGTGCCTAGATAATATTTAGATTTTTTTTGATTCGCTTAAATATAGAATTTTTGTGTTTTACATGAGAGAGCATATGGAGTTGGTTTATATACTACAAAACAGAGTAGAATAGGATATTGTATATTTTTTCTGACAGATTATATTCAGAGCAATTTTGTTTTTAACATTAGTGTGCTAGGATAATATTTAGATTTTTTTCCATTCACGTAAAATGAGAATTTCGGTATTTTACATGAGAGAGCACACTGAGTTGGTGTATATACTCCAAAACAGAGTAGAATAGGATATTGTATATTTTTTCTGACAGATTATATTCAGAGCAATTTTGTTTTTAACATTGGGGTGCCTAGATAATATTTAGATTTTATTCGATTAGCGTATATTTAGAATTTCTGTATTTGACATGAGAGAGCATTTTGAGTTGGTGTATATACTTCCAAACAGAGTAGAAACGGGCATTGTATATTTTTCTGACAGATTATATTCAAAGCAATATGCTACTAACAATGGGGTGCTTAGAAAATATTTAGATTATATTCGAATATTGTAAATTTTGAATTTCTCTATTTTACATGAGAGAGCATATTGAGTTGGTATATATATATACTCCAAAACAGAGTAGAAAAGGGCATTGTATATTTTTGCTGACAGATTATCTTCAGAGAAAAGTTTCTTTTTACCTTGGGGTGCCGATATTATATTTAGATTTCTTCGATTCGCGTAAAATTAAAATTTCGGTATTTTACGTGAGCGAGCATATTGAGTTGGTGTATATATTTCAAAACAGAGTAGAAAATGACATTGTATATTTTTTCTGACAGATTATATTCAGAGCAATTTTGCTTTTAAGATTGGGATGCCTAGATAATATTTAGATTTTTTTCAATTTGCATGAATTTAGAATTTTGGTCTTTTACATGAGAGAGCATATTGAGTTGGTGTATATACTCCAAAACCGAGTAGAATAGGGCATTGCATATTTTTTATGACAGATTATATTCAGAGAAATTTTCCTCTTTACCTTGGGGGACCTAGATAATATTTAGATTTCTTTCGATTTACGTAAAATCAGAATTTCTGTATTTTACATGAGAGAGCATATTGAGTTGAAGTGTATACTCCAAAACAGATTAGAAAAGGGTATTGTATATTTTTTCTGACATATTATTTTCTGAGCAATTTTTCTATGAACATTGGGATGCCTAGATAATATTTATATTTTATTCGATTAGCGTATATTTAGAATTTCGGTATTTTACATGAAAGAGCATATTTAGTTGATGTATATACTGCGAAACAGAGTAAAAAAGGACATTGTTATTTTTTCTGACAGATTTTATTCAGAGAAATTTTGCTTTTTAAATTGGGATGCCTAGATAATTAGATTTCTTTCGATTCACGTATATTTAGAATTTCGGTATTTTACATGAGAGAGCATGTTGATTTGGTGTATATACTCCAAAACAGAGTAGAAAAGGGCATTGTATATTTTTTCTGACAGATTATATTCAGAGCAATTTTGATTTTAACATTGGGGTGCCTAGGTAATAATTAGATTTTATTCGATTTGCGTTAATTGAGAATTTCCATATTTTACAAGGGAGAGCATATTGAGTTGGTGTATATATTCCAAAACACAGTAGAAAAGGGCATTGTATATTTTTTCTGAGAGATTATATTCAGAGCAATTCTGCTTTTCACATTGGGGATCCCAGATAATATTTAAATTTATTTCGATTCGCGTAAATTTAGAATTTCGGTATTTTATATGAGAGAGCATATTGACTTGGTGTATATACTCGCAAACATAGTAGAAAAGGGCATTGTATATTTTCTCTTACAGATTATATTCAGAGAAATTTTTTAATTAACATTGGGGTGTCTAGATAATATTTAGATTTTTCTCGATTCATGTAAATTTAGAATTTTGGTATTTTACGTGAGAGAGTTTATTGATTTTGTGTATATACTCCAATACAGAGTTGAAAAGGGCATTGTGTATTTTATCTGACAGATTATATTCAGAGCTATTTTGCCTTTAACATTGGGGTGCCTAGATAATATTTAGATTTTTTTTGATTTTCATACATTTAGAATTTCGGTATTTTACATGAGAGAGCATATTGAGTTGGTTTATATACTCCAAAACAGAGTAGAATAGAATATTGTATATTTTTTCTGACAGATTATATTCAGAAAAATTTTGTTTTTAACATTGGGATGCTTAGATAATATTTAGATTTTATTCGATTATCATAAATTTAGAATTTCCGCATTTTACATGAGAGAGCATATTGAGTTGGTATATATATATATATACTCCAAAACAGAGTAGAAAAGGGCATTTTATATTCTTTCTGACAGATTATCTTTAGAGCCATTTTCTTTTAACATTGCGGTGCCTATATAATATTTAGATTTCTTTCGATTCGGGTATAATTTGAATTTCGGTATTTTACATGAGAGAGCATATTGAGTTGGTGTATATACTGCAAAACAGAGTAGAAAAGGGCATTGTATATTTTTTCTGACATATTACATTCTGAGCAATTTTGCTTTCAACATTGGGGTGCCTAGATTATATTTAGATTTTTTTCTATTCGCGTAAATTTATAATTTCGGTATTTCACATGAGACAGTATATTGAGTTGGTGTATATACTCCAAAACAGAATATAAAAGGGCATTGTATATTGTTTCTAACTGATTATATTCAGAGAAATTTTGCTTTCACCATTGGGGTGCCTAGATAATATTTAGATTTTTATCGATTTGCGTATATGTAGAATTTCGGTATTTTACATGAGGGAGCATATTGAGTTGGTGTATATACTCCCAAACAGAGTAGAAAAGGGCATTGTGTATTTTTTCTGACAGACTATATTCTGAGAAATTTTGCTTTTTTCCTTGGTGTACCTAGATAATATTTAGATTTTTTTCGATTTGCGTAAATTTAGAATTTCGGTATTTTACATGATAGAGCCTATTGAGTTGGTGTATATACTCCAAAACAGAGTAGAAAAGGGCATTGTTGATTTTTTCTGACAGATGATATTCAGAACAATTTTGCTTTTATCAATGGGGTGCCTAGATTATATTTACATTTTTTTCGATTCACGTATATTTAGATTTTCGGTATTTTACATGAGAGAGCATATTGAGTTGGTGTATATACTCCAAAACAGAGTAGAAGAAGGCATTGTATATTTTTTCTGACAGATTTTATTCAGAGCAATTTTGATTTTAACATTGGGGTGCCTAGATAATATTTAGATTTTTTTTGATTCTCGTAATATTAGAATTTCATTATTTTACATGAGACAGCATATGGAGTTGGTGTATATACTCCAAAATAGAGTAGAAAAGGGCATTGTGTATTTTTTCTGACAGATGATATTCAGTGCATTTGTTCTTTTAACATTGGGGTGCCTAGATAATATTTAGATTTTATTCTATTTGCGTAAATTTAGAATTTCGGTATTTTGCATGAGAGAGCCTATTGATTTGGTGTATATACTAAAAGAAAGAGTAAAAAAGGGCATTTTATATTTTCTCTTACACACTATATTATGTGCAATTTTGCTTTTAACGTTGGTGTACATAGAAAATATTTATATTATTTATAACCACGTAAACTGAGAATTTATATATTTTACATGATAGAGCTTATTGAGATGGTGTATATACTCCAAAACAGAGTAGAAAAGGGCACTGTATATTTTTTGGAACAGATTTTCTTTAGAGCAATTTTGCTTTTAACATTGTGGTACATAGATAATATTTATATCTTTTTTTATCCAGTAAATTTAGAATTTAATATTTTACATGAGAGAGCATATTGATTTGGTGTATATACTCCAAAAGAGTGTAGAAAAGGGCATTGTATATTTTTTCATACAGATTATCATTACAGCAATTTTGCTTTCAGCATTTGGGTAAATATATCATATTTATATGTTTTTCTATTCACGTAAATTTAGAGTTTTGGTATTTTACATGACAAAGAATATTGAGATAGTGTATATACTCCAAAAGAATGTAGGAGAGGGCATTGTATATTTTTTCTAACAGATTATTTTTCGAGCAATTTTGCTTATATCATTCGGGGACATAGAGGATATTTATATTTATTTCTAACAGCGTAAATTTAGATTTTCAGTATTTTACATAAGAGAGAATATTGAGATGGTATATATACACCATAAGAGAGTAGAAAAGAGCATTGTATTTTTTTTCTAACAGAGTATCTTCCAAGCAATTTTGTTTTTTACATTGGGGTGCATAGAGAATATTTATATTTGTGTCTAACCACGTAAATTTAGAATTTTTGTATTTTACATGTGAGAGAATATTGAGATTGTGTATATACTAAGAAAGATAGTAAAAAAAAGCATTGTGTATTTTTTCTAACAGAGTGTCTTTAGAGTAATTTGGTTTTTAACATTGAAGTCAAAGGAAATACTTACATTTTCTCTATCCACGTAATAATAGAATTTCCATGTTTTACAAGAGGGAATATGGAGATGGTGTATATACCTTAAAACAGAATAGAAAAGGGCATTTTATATTTTTTCTAACAGAGTATTGTCAGAAAAATTTTGTTTTTAACGTTGGGGTAAAAAGAGAATATTTATATTTTTAGTAATTTTGTGTTTAACATTTGTGTTAAAATGAGTATGTATATATTCTGTAACCGCATAAAATTAGAATTTTCATATTTTACAAGATAGAGAATATTGAGTCGGTGCATATACTTTAAAACATCGTAGAAAATTGCATTGTATATTTTTTCTATCAGAGTGTCTTCAGAGTAAATTTTTTAAGGTTAAATTAGAGTATTTATATTTTCTGTAACTGCATAAAAATAGAATTTTTGTATTTTACAAGACAGCCAATATTGAGACGGTGTATATACTTTAAAATAGTGTAGAAAGGGGCCTTGTATATTTTTTCTAACACAGTATTTTCATAGTAATTTACATTGTGTGTGGGGAGCAAATTTCTCAAATCCCTTTGAACATATTCTCCCTCTTTCCTGTTTTTCTCTTTGCTCACTATTGAATCATTTTCAGGTTTCTTGATTTCTTATCTTTTCCCAATGAGCATTTTAGCTTCTGTCCACTTCTACTTTCAGAATTCTTCAGCTACCAAGACCCACCTCCTCAGAGAGTTGCTGGAGATTTTAGTAACAAAAATTTTCTCTGTCACATTTAGGAGACATGCTTCCTTATCTTTAGTCTATCAAGCTGGGTGAATTTACACAAAACACTTTATATCTTAGAACCAGTTTCCTCTCTGTAGAATGTAGCTAACCTCTATTCTGTGGTCACAAGGATCCTCAAAATAAAAAATAATCATAGTTAATATGTGTGGCTTACTAACCATGTTCTAGAAACCATGTCAAGTGCTTTCTGCAGATGGTTCCCCTTTTATTTTACTATTGGAACTATCGTCAACCCTACTTCGCAGACTACTAAATTGAGTGTCTGAGCTGCTAAGCCACTTGTCCAACGATATACAGCCAGTAAGTAACAGAATGAGGATCAGCATTTGAGATAGAAATATTCTACACAAAATGTACTGTTAGAGTGAAACTAGAGTGGTATCTTCTCAGATAAGCGTTCATGCCTGTTCGCTTATCGAATCGGCGGAATACATTAAATGCATTCAGGAGATTGGGAGACATTGTTTAAATTTTCCCCAAAACCCAGAAGAACTCAAAAGTACTCATTGTCTTGGCCTTATTGGTATTTGACTATGAATACAACAGATCCCACAGAAGCAAGTCTAGTAGAGTGGCCTTGGCAAAAGGCTAGGATTTAGGAGCAGGTTTAGGCAACTCAAGCCTTCTCGGCTTCCATTTTCTCATCTGTACTTTCATAATTCTGATTTTTAAGAGCACCTTTGTTGAAAGTAAAGGTTCAGTGAAACAGCACAGATGAAGTCCTTCCTATTTGGTCTGGCAGGTAGTAGTTGCTCAACACGTCTTGTCTATTAATGACGACCACAATGATCATAGTGGACTAATAATGAATTGATAAAATATGATTATGTAAGTTCAAATGAGTTTTGATCTCGCCCCTCTCCTCTGTTTCAGAGGCTGTATGGTTTTTATGTTCTACATTGTATGGCTTAACGTTGGCAGGTGGGGGATTTTGATAGACACATGATAAAATCAGAAGCCCCAAGACTTGTATTTTCATCACAGAAATGTATTACTTCCTTGAGTTGTGACCTGGAGAGAGTTACTTTGTCTAAGTTAACCTTACTTGTAAAAATAATCATAAATATACCTGCCCTTTCTCGTCATCTCAGCCTCTCCGCAGTCAGTGTGAGGTCCCATTGGTATAGTGTATATGAAGGGGTTTGCAAGCTCTGGAGTGCTGTATGTATGCTATTTTGCCTCTTCAATTGTGAGTGGTGTTTTCCCATTCTCCTTAAATGACCCAACACTACGCTCTTGGTAAAATAAATGCATTTGTGCATGAACATTTGGCAAATAATAAGAGCTGCATTTGCAAGAATTTTTCCCTTGAACAGCCAAGTGAGCCACTGTGAGCTGCACTGTAGCAGTGACATTTACAATAATTTGTTCAGAAGAGCAATTGCCAACTTGCCTATTTGACTAGTATGGAGTACTATACGTTGTTTAGGGTGATGAGATCAGTAAACC
The DNA here is from genome assembly GCF_049354715.1 of Callithrix jacchus. Lineage (NCBI taxonomy): Eukaryota > Metazoa > Chordata > Mammalia > Primates > Cebidae > Callithrix > Callithrix jacchus. Next base: position 52,636,898 of record NC_133522.1, read on the forward strand.
AGCAATTTGGTAGAGCCATCAGAGAAGAGGATGAAAAGAAATGAATATCTGAGATCCTGAGTTTCCAATCAGATCAAGGAAAAGAAGCCTATAAGAATAGGTCCCATTTATTTGGGGGAGAAACATACACCGCTTTGTATGAAGGCTTCATTTTCTAGGAATATTATCTAATGCTTTCAAAAACATTGTGATATATGTAGGACTATTCCCATTTTACAGATGAGAAAACTGAGGCTATGAGGTTTAAGTCACTAGTCTGCTCCTTCTTCCATTCTGGTTTTTAGAATATGGTGCCACCACCTATCCAGTCACACAAGCCAAAGTCCTATGAGTGAGCTCTGGTTTATCCCTTTCTCTCTCACTTCTCATATCTAACTTACCATTCAGGCCTGCTGATTTTAGTTCTTAAATATCCCTTAGCTTCTGTTTTTTCTTTCCATTAAAATTCTCATTGCAGCCCTTCTGTGGATTACCTCCTGGCCTTCCACCTGTGTGTCTGTGTCCATGTTGTCTCCAGTCTGTCCTCCACGTAAGTCAGACCATGCCCCATACCTCCCAGTCCTTCTTAGAATGAGGACAAACCTCCTCACGATGGCCACAGTCTTCTTTCCATTTCTCTGTCCTCATGGCGTGCCCCTCCTCTCTGCTCTGCACTGCAAAGTCTCAGCATCTTGTACTGGCCAAGGTCCAGGTCCTTCTGCACCACATATTTGCCAGGAATGCCAGATCGTCCTTACTTCGCTTACTTACTGCCCACTCATGCTTCTGATCTCGGTCCCTCCCTAGGGGAAACCTTTCCTGACCTTTGTAACTAAAGCAAAGCCTTCTCCTGGGTGCTCTCATTGTTCCAGAGACCTGCCTGCACAGCACTTGTACCAGTTAAACCTTTACATTAACTGGAGTGACAGATATGTTAGTGTCCACTGCTGCCTTGCAGGAATAAAGCCAGAAAAGGTGAGGCCCTATCTGTGTGCATTTCTACAGTCTAGTGTGCTTAGTGAGATATTGTTTAAGAAGAATGAGTTGGACATGACAGCATGGCTAGAAAGTGATGGATTGAGGATTTCAACATACTTCTTTCTGGTTCTAGAGAGTTGGCTGCTAGCACTATTCACTTTGGGACAGTGTCATTTTAGGACTGATAAGGGTACTTTTTGCTAAGATCAAATATATTTTGGGTCCATCAGATGAAGTTTGATAAAAGTGGGTTATTCAGAACCCACTGATAAGCAGAGCTGCCTGACCAAGATTTTCAGATTTTGCATCAAAGAGAAAAGTAATGAAAGTGGGCTGATGGGAGGGGAAGGAGGGCTGAAAAGTGAAGCAGGAACAGCTATTTCTATAGTGCCCTTGACCCTGCCTTTCTCTGTTCTTCACTCTGGCTGAAATTGACCACCCTGAGTGCGTTCAGATAATAATAAATTATCTCTGTCACACTGTGTGTGTGTGTGTGTGTGTGTGTGTGTGTGTGTGTTTGGCTATGTACAAAAGAGGCAGCTTCTGTGAATAAATGAAGCCTTGTAATTAAGGAATTTGTTGTAAATGGCAAGATGCATTGGTGCTCGGTCCTTAGTACTCCTCGCTGAGGCCACATTTCCTTGAACTGGCTCGTATTTGCCACTGACACTACTAGCAGCAGGATGGAGGGGAGGAAGGAAGACACCAGGTGTTGCAATGCTTAGCGCCTGCTTTCAGCTTTGCTGCAAACTAAAACACTGACTGACTTTGGTTAACCCCCTAACCTCTTTGAGCCTCAGTTTTTTCATCTGAAAAAATCAATGATGGTTTGAATTTCTTCCGAATATGACATTCAGTTATCTCTCTCTCCATTGTGGAAGCACTGGGAGCTATTGTTCCCCTGTCTCTGGTGGCAGTTATGATTTCTGCATTATCAAGGAGCCCTCTCTAACCTAAATAACCCCCCAAAGAAATTAAGTTTGTAATCATTTCTGCCTGGTAAGCGAAATGACAAGAGAAAAGAGCTAATTGTCAATAGCCCTGTGGATGGCGAATTAATGGGATCTGTGCAAACAGTTGCTTATAGAGCCATAATTTGCCTTTCGTTTTCCTTTGCAACTCAGAAAAAAGTGAATAATTTTCAAAGAGCCTCTCATTGAACATATTTTTTAAAAACATGTCATTGGCAAAAGGGGCACTTGGTTGCTTGATTGCCATATATCTCTGAGTATGTGGAACAGTTATTTTTAGCTGGGGGTAACTAGCTGAGAAGAAAGCTGCAGCATCTTGGAGGCAGAAGAATCTTTGTATGTCTTATGTTGGCATGGAGAAAGCAAAGCGAAAGGGCAGAGTATAAAAGGTTGTTAACTAGATAAGGGGTCAGCTGCATTTCCTCTGGCTGCTCAGAGGTGAGGCCCTAAAGCAATGGAGACAACATTGTGGGTGGGAATGTGTTTGCAGGGTCTAATTAGTTTACCCAAGAAAAGCAAAAAAGAGAAAGGGCTAAAAATATGTAGATTGTAAAATTCATGGCTTCATTTGCTCTTCTTTGCCTTTGAAACCTTTTTAAAACCTTATAGTAGAACAATTTGTAATCCTTGAAGCCTTTTTGCTACCACTCTTGTCAGCTTGTCTAAAGCCACCGTAACTTATCAGCTACTGGGGAAAGTTGTTTAAACTCTCTAAGCCTCCTTTTTTCCCACTGGTTCACTTAGGGGCACCAATTCCTAATGTTTCTGCCTGAGTTATTGTTTTTCAGATCCCATAATTGTTTGCATATGTGCTCTATAAGATGCATCACCTAGCACACGTTGTGGGCAACCTCAGGTGTAGCAGTTAGGACATCTTTGTGCCTGGATTTGGCTGTTACTAACAAGACGAAACGGGGAGGAAGGGCAGAGTAGACTACTGTAGAACTTTTCTGGATTCTTTTGGTTTCTCCAGAAAATGATACTGTTCTTATATTTAAAGATAACTATCTGCCTAGGCATATTGAAATTCTTGGGTTGACACCACTTTGCATTGATCCTAGGGCAGGGTTTCAGGATTGCTGGAGCAGCATCATCCTTTTACAGTATAGATTTCAGTCAGCAGGCTGGTCATGGCCTCCTCAGTGTGCAATCTTCTTACTGATGGTGGGCGTCAGTGGGCTGGACTCACAGTTTCCATCTCTTAGGCTGGGCAGGCCCATGGTGGCAATGGTAAAAATTTCATGGGAACATACATCAGAAGTAATAAGAAATCCATCTTCTTAAAGCCTTCATAGAAGATTTCCTGAAGATTTATAAAAGGCACTTCATTGATCAAATGACTCTGATGTTTCCCCTCACTGGAAGAAATTCAGGTCACCAGCCCAAGTAAAATCATTGTGTTCTCCTTTTGCAGTATCCTCTGCTCATATAATTTCTTTATGGCATATTATATACTATTAACTTAATATCCTGATTAGTGGAGCTAGCAAACACTCAGTATCACTATAAACTGCAGTATCATAACTGACTTCCTTTAAAAATCATCTAATGTTTCTTTAAAATCACTGGTGCTTTTGTAAAGTAGTTCATATTTAGGAATATGAACATTTTATCATGCTGGAAAATTATTTGAATTCCTTTTTATTTAAAACCTATAGCTTTCTATTTAATCTAGCTTTCACAAATATTTTATTTGCCCACTATAGAAAAATCGAGTTTAGAGATAAATGTAAAGTCACTCATAGCTCTATCCAAAAGTCAACAACTCTTAATATCATTATTTTTTTTCTTGTTCTCAGTATTTTTACTGAATCTATGTTTCGTAGAGTTTCATCATATGTCAGATAAAACTGCATATATATGAGTTTTTAAACAATACATTTTTATTGTCATAAATGAAACACACATTTAATACGGTATGACTAGGACATATAGAGAAATATAACAAAGAAAATTAAAGTCATTTAAAATCTTACCAAATCTAATAACCATAAACCTTTCGATGTATTTTCTCAGAATACTTTTTCCTATGCCTTTTATATTTTCTTTATTATCAAGTACTTCAAGCGTATAGAAAAGACAGAAACTAATATAAGCAGCAATGGAAAATTTTAAAATATGGGTATTTTTCTGCATGTGTCTCAGATTGTTTAGTTTTTGTTGTCCTTGGCCCTCCCCACGTGTCCCTTTATTTTCCTGGCAAAACAAAGCATTACAGATATAGTTGCAGCTTCCTATACTCCATTTTATTTTTCTAAAACTTATTGATATTGAAATGTCTACCTCTGGTCTACTTACTTTCCCTGCCGAATAATACTTTACCATATGGAAATACCACGATGTACAATTACATGCATAGTGCCATATACATTTGTTTACAGGTTTTTTGGGAAGAATCTCTCTTACTGTGTTCCCAGAAGAGGGATTGGTAAATTGAAGGGGAGGCTTGTCTTCATTTTTACTATGAATTTCCAATTGTTTAAAGTAGTTGTAACAATTGGTATTCCCACAGGAAATGTGGGGAAACTTGTTTTGTGTTTGGCTTCACTTGATATTCCTAGGCTTTTACTTTTTGTTTGTCAATCTTATGAATGTAAAATGGTATGTTTTAATTTATATTGTGCGCAGACTTTATTATTCGGGACACATGTAACCTTTCTCATGCACCACTGTCATGGATTGGTTTTCAATTTAACTCATTTATTAAGCACGGAAAATTGTGAGGTTTCTCAAAGATGGCGATGAGAACTGCTGATGGATTTGCTGCATTAGATCCACCCTCTCCAGCTCTGGCCCTCTAGTGTCAGTATTTCTGCCTTCCATTTCTAGTGCTTCCTCTTTTCAGGTTCTGGGAACATTCTGGCTGTAGAAATCAGTTGCAGTAATTGGAAGAACTTTTACTAAAGTGACTTACTTGTCTTCTTACCTAGTAATTATGCAGACTGTAAAATATATTTATGAAAAAATTCAAGTTATATACAAAACCAGACACTACCAAAGCATATACAAAGTTCATGATCCCTTTTATTTTTCTCTTCTTCCTCTTCCAATATGTAACCACTTGTAGAGAGTCCCTACTATTTCCTTTGTATTTATGTTTATGTCCAAATGCAATAGATATTCTCTAACATATCTCCTTGGATCCATGAGAAGAAGGTGAATGTAATTTTTAAAAATGAATATTATATCTCTACATCAGCACAGTATTGCATTATACGAAAATAAGAGAAAGAATCTAACTCTTCCATGGACATTTAGGTTGCTTGTAGTTTTCTATTATTTTAAACAGTGTTGTGGAAAATATTCTTGTAAATGTCTTTGGACATCGATGTGAAAATTGTCTCAGGAGATATTTGTAGAAATGCTATTTACATGGTCTTTTTTGCCTACTTTATTCATTTTTATTTAGAACATTTTATACAACTTTAGGAATTGGTGACTTCTAAGTAGGTGTAAAACACAGTACCGGGCCAGGTATGGTGGCTCACGCCTGTAATCCGAGCACTTCGGGAGGCCGAGGCGGGTGGATCACGAGGTCAAGAGATCGAGACCATCCTGGTCAACATGGTAAAACCCCATCTCTACTAAAGATACAAAAAATTAGCTGGGCATGGTGGTGCGTTCCTGTAGTCCCAGCTACTTGGGAGGCTGAGGCACGAGCATTGCCTGAACCCAGAAGGCGGAGCTTGCAGTGAGCCGAGATCACGCCATTGCACTTCAGCCTGGGTGGCATGAGCGAAACTCCGTCTCAAAAAAAAAAAGAACAGAAAAAACACAGTACCTGGATTCTCTGAGCTTTATGTTCTGTTTGAAGCAGGGGAAGTGACAGTAACTACCTGTTAGGGTGATTTTGAGGATTAAATGAGATACTGTGTACAAAGTTTATAGCATGAGTTTTGGATCACAGCAGAGACTAGAAAGTTCAGTTTTGCCTCCTCTTAGTCGGTCCCGAACCCAAATATACTTTTAAATATTCTTTCAGCAAAGATTTTAAAGTTTGATAGAAATAGAATTATATAGTGATCACTCCATATGTAAGGTTTCTTTTAGTCAAGAAAATGTTTTTGATATTCAGCCATGTTGTTGCACATGTCAGTAGTTCTTTCCTTTTTTATCCTCCTATCTCAGGTCTTAGAAAAGGAATACTGCAAAAAAAAAAAATGAAACAATATTTCCACTTGTATTCGGTTTTGGTCTACAGTTGACATTGTTCTCAAGTATCACTAACAGGTTCCCATGGAGAGAAAAATTTATTTTCTGTCCACAACATAACAAGAATGATAACAGATGCAGAAGGCCTACTAGCCCTGTGTGAAAATCATCATGTTGACTATATTTCTCAAAAGTTAAACTCAGGTGTAGGGGCAGCTGTCAGTCTTTGTTTCCTCACTATCAATCCCACCACTTTTATTTTTTCATTTGGGGAAAATAATAATGACTGTAAGAACAATGAAAAAATAATCAAAGGACAGTAAAAAGGTTGAATGCACTGGCTGTGGCAGGGAGCAATCAGAAATGGTTTGTTATTTCCCTTCACTTTATCAAAGTTGCTACGTGGACTCATTCTTACCCACCTGTTGGGTAGAATCTTTGATATTTTCTATTTCACTGAGCAATTTAAGATATTAAGAAATTCTATCTAGTTCAAAACAGGAGCAGAAAACCAAGCACCACATTTTCTCACTCATAATTGGGAGTCGAACAGTGAGAACACATGGACACAGGGAGAGAACAACACACATTGGGGCCAGTTGGGGGTCAGAGGAGGGTGAGACGGGGAGATTATTAGGACAAATAGCTAGTGCATGTGAAGCTTAAAACCTAGATGAACGGTTGATAGGTGCAGCAAAGCACCATGGTACACATATACCTATATAATAAACCTACACATTCTGCACCTGTATCCTGGAACTTCAGAAAAATCCTGTTTAGTTTAATTTCCAAACTCAAAAATCTCATTCAGCTGAAACCTTAACCCTTTTTTACATATTTTAACACCTAAAATAATCAACAATGAAAACAGGTAGAGGTTGAGCATCTCTGATCCATAAACCCCAAAATCCAAAATATTCCAAGATCTGAAATTCATCCACATCGATGGCTGAGATAGCAATATGTGTGCTTTCTGATGGTTCAATGTATACAAACTTTGATTTGTGCACAAAATTGCTAAAAATATGTAAAATTTTATTTGCGTTATGTGTATGAGGTGTACATAAACATAGGTGAATTTTGTGTTTAGACTTCAGTTATATCTTTAAGAGATCTCTTTATGTATATGTAAATGTTCCAAAATATGAAAAAAGTTTGAAATCCAAAACACTTCTAGTCCCAAGGAATTCAGATAAGGAATATTCAACAACTACATCTAATAAGTCATGGATACTTTAAAATGAAATTTTAAAAGTATTTAAAGAGTCCAAAAGACATCAGGAGAAAAGGGACAGGACAAAAAGTGGGGAAGGGGATGCAAACAAAAACAAACAAAATAATGAAACAAACCATTAAATTGTAAGCTTGAATCCAATTACATCATTCAACCACTAATAAATCTATATTTAATAACGTTAAATGTTAATGAATCATACCACATACTCCAATTCAAGTGCAGAGATTGCCAGAATTGATTTAAAAAACCCACAAGACCCAGTGCTGTATATGAAATACACGCTTTGAATAGAAAAAAAAAGACAAATATACGTAGGTCTAAATAAGTACATTTGAATTTTTTTAAGACAGTGTCCTACTCTATCTCCCAGGCTGGAGTACAGTGGTGCGATCTCTGCTCACTGTAAACTCCGCCTCCTGGGTTCGAGCAATTCACCTGCCTCAGCCTTTTGAGTAGCCGGGAATACGGAAACCTGCCACCACGCCTAGCTAAATGTTGGGGTATTTTTAAGAAAGCTGGGGTTTCACTGCATTGGATAGGCTTGTCCTAAACTTTTGACCTCAAGTGATCTACCTGCCTCAGCCTCCCAAAGTGTTGGGATTGCAGGTGTGAGCCACTGTACCTGACCCTAAATGAGTACATTTAAAATGATATACTATGCAAACAGTCAGTAATGGAAGTGTGAAGAAGCTGTATTAATACCAAATAAAATATGCTTAAGTCAAAACAGTATTTCCAAAGATAAAGAGGGATAGTTCATGATTACAGAAGAGTCATTTCATCAAAAAATGGATTAAAAATAATTTGTGCGACAATTTGCACAAAACAAAATTGAACTAAAGGAATAAACAAACAATCCACAATTTTTATTGTTGATTTTAATACCCATCTCCCAAGCAATTGATAGATAGACTAGACAAAATCTTAGTCAAGATGCAGATGACCTGAACAACACTCTCCACCATCTTAAACAAACCAATGGAAGACGACACCCTATAACCACAGAATACTGTATGTTTCAAGTACATGTAGTGTTCACTAGGATAGGTCACATGCTAGGTCGTAAAATAAGACTGAATAGCTTAAATCAAATTGAATTCATGCAGTGTATGTTACCTGACCACAGTATGATTAAAACAGAAATTAACAATAAGAGAACTAGGAAAGCTCCAAGTACTTGGAGATTAAATATAATACACAAGCCCAAGAAGAAATCAAAAGGTAGAATATAAAATATTTTATTCTAAGGGATAATCAAAATACAACATGCCAACACTTATGAATTACAGCGATGGGAGTTCCCAGAGGGAAGTATAGCCGTACATGCCTATACTGCAATAGAAGAAAAAGAGAAAGGTCTAAAATCAATGACGTAAATGTTCACCTAAAGAGGATTGAAAACACACACACACACACACACAGACACACACACACACACACACACCAGAGCAAAGAAAACTCCAACGAAGTAGTAAGAAGGAAACAATAAAGGTAAAAGTTCAGAGATAAACCAAATTGAAGACAGACAAAATAATAGAGAAAACTAACAAAGCAAAGAAGCTGGTTGTTTTAAAATATCAACATTAATAAACCTTAAGCTACTCTGATCATGAAAAAAAGACAGGAAACACAAATGGTCAGTATCAATATCAGAAGTGAAAGCGAAGTGAAACTATCACTACAGATCCTGCAGACGTGAAAAGGATAATAAGAGACTATCATAAACAACGTCATGGTGACAAATTCTGCAACTTAGATAAAATGAACAAAGTATCTGAAAAATACAACAAAAACTAACACGAATTTTGCAGAAAATGTGTCTGGGAAAATTAAAAGATACATTAAACAAAAGAATATGCAAGCCACAGCCTGACAGAAAATGGTCATAAATCTATTTTCAGTAAAGAGCCTGATTTCCAGAATACATAAAGCAGTTTTATAACCTGAAAATAAGGCTGGGCATAGTGGCTCACACCTGTAGTGCCAGTACTTTGGGAGGCCGAGGAGGATGAATGGCTTAAGGCCAGGAGTTTGAGACTAGTCTGGGCAACATGGTGAGACCCTGACACCTAGTATAAGTACAAGAAATTAGCCTTGTATGTTGGCTAATATCAATACAAAAAGTTAGCCTGGTATCAGCTAATTGGGAGACTGAGGTGGGAGGATCGCTTGAGCCCAGGAAGCAGAGGCTGTAGTGAGCCAAGATTGCACCATTGCCTTCCAGCCTGGATGACAGAACAACTAAAAGAAAAAAAGATAACAATTACTGTTTAGAAGGGGAAAAAATTTGAGGAGCCACTTTGCAAAGATAATATACAAGTGGGACAAAATGGTTAACATCAAGGAAATGCAGATTAAAACCACAGTGAGATACTACTACACACCCCACAAAATAACTAGGTTGGGAAAGACTAAACACCAAATGTTGGCAAGAATACAGCACAACTATAACTATTGCTAATGGGACTATAAAACAGTACAACTACTTTGTCAAATTTCTGGAATTTTCTTACAGAACGAATATACATCTCATCTATAATAAATTTCCGAGTTAGGAATCTACCCCAATTAGTGAAAATACGTGTTAATAAAAATACTTATAGAAGACCACAATAGCTTTACTCATAATAATCAAAAGTTGAAAATGTTTCTGGTGACCACAGATAGAGGATCAGGTAGCGAACTAGGTTATTTCATAGCATGAAATACTACTCAGCAATAAAAATGAAAGAGATACTGATATGTGTAACCTGACTGATAAATATAAAAATTATTTTGTGGACTGAAGGGAGCCTTATATATAGGGTTATCACAACATGATTCAAGTTACGTGGAATTTCTAAAGTTGGCAAACTTAATCTACAATGAAAAAAATCCAAGGGTACAGAGCTGGAGACTGAGACAAGTCATGAGGAAACTTTCTGGGATTGTATTAGTCCGTTTTTTCACTGCTGATAAAGACATACCTGATACTGGGTATTTTATTCAAAAAAGGTTTAAGGGACTCACAGTTGCACCTGGCTGGGGAGGCCTCATCATCACGGCAGAAAGTCAGAGGGACATCTTACATGGTGGCAGACAAGAGAGAAATGAGAAACAAGCAAAAGGGCTTTCCTCTTATAGAAGCATCAGCTCTTGTGAGACTTATTCACTATCACAAGAACAGTATGGGGGAAACTGTCACCATGATTAAATTCTCTCCCACCAGGTCCCTCCCACAACACGTGGAAATACTGGGAGCTACAATTCAAGAAGAGATTTGGGTGAGGACACAGCCAAACCATATCAGGGATAATAGTAATGTTCTTTATTTATAGAGTTTTGGGTTACACATATGTATACTTTTGTCAAAATTCGGTAAATACATACTTAAAATTTTTGCATTTCATCATTTGTAAACTTTACACCAAAAGGAAAAAAAAAGGTACCAAATTCTAGTTAATGCACGTTGAGTTACTGATGTCTGCAATTTACTTTAAAATGCCTAAAAACTACAATGGATTACTGGATGGATAGAAAGATGGGTCTATGGATGGACATGAGATAAAACAAGACTCCAAGTTGGTGAAGATACAGTTAAAGTGTTCACTGTAAAGTTTTTTCAACTTTGCTGTACGTTCATAAATGTTCATGATAAAATATCAACGAAAACAATTTTCATCCCTCCTCCTCTGTGACAGCCTCAGCCTGAGAAACCCACAGTGGGAAGGGAAAGGAGGGCAGTGTGTTTGTTTATGACCACCCACCCTCACTTCTTAGCAGTGCTTTCTGGCTCTTCTAGGGTTGGATAGGGGCAGGGAGAAAGGAGAGACAGAGGAACAGATAGGGCCTTATTGAATAGTTCAGCTGTATTATGGTGTCACATTTTAGGAGCAGGCATGCAGTTTTGGGCCCTTTCTCATGCGTTCCTGAGAAATTCTCCTGGTAGGGATCTCTGACAGCAGTTCACTACCTCAGGTAATACAGTTTCTAGGAAGCCACTAAGAGCCCTCCTACCACCTGCCTCTGGGGGTCCTGGGCAGCCTCTTCCTTACCCCTGGCAGGAAGCTTTTCAGGGCAGCGTCCTCCTTAAAATCAATGGTTTTCTCTATTATGGAATTCCTATTTGGCCCATATAAAACATGCAAACACCTTTGTTTGGCTTAACTTGAAGTACGGGCCACTCCCAGCTCCAGTCTTTATCGCTTCTATCTGCCCCATTATTTCAACTTGGCCACAGCCTTTTGCCTTTGGATTGTATTCATATGGGATAGCAGTTCCCGTGTTCTCCAGCCTTCAGGGACGTGAGCTAATCGGTTTGAATGGTTAATTAGAAGTTCCTGTTCAGGCAGCTCATTAGCTTTAAAATGAAGCAGCAGCATTTTCCCATCCATGAGAATTGGGTGAGGAGCGAGTTCATACAACACACAACCCTTTCAAAAGTCTTCAGTGTAATTAAAAAAAAAATGCCCAGCGTGGTGGCTCACATCTGTAATCCCAGTACTTTGGGCAGCTCAGGTAGGCAGATCATAAGGTCAGGCTTTGGAGACTACCCTGGCAAACATGGGGAGACCCTGTCTCTACTAAAAATTAAAAAATTAGCTGAGTGTAGTGGTGGGCCCCTGTAATTCCAGCTACTCAGGAGGCTTAGGCAGGAAAATCACTTCAACCTGAGAGGCAGAAGTTGTAGTGAGCCGAGATCATGCCACTGCACTCCAGCCTCGGGAACAGAGCAAGACTCTGTCTTAAAAAAGAGAATTTTTAGTCCTGTCCTATAAAGGTAAGAGGTAGATAATAACCTATTCTGGCAAACTGGTTCTTGCCCACACCATTTGAAAAGTCTAGAACCTGATTGTAAATGAAAGGATTCTTGACAACTACTGTTTGGCGCTTGATCTTTGACTCCAATGCCAAACTTGGAGAAGACAGCATGTTTCCACTGTTCTGAAAACAGTAGCTAATCTGTGCTTCCTTTTGCTGTCTCGAGTATAGTAAAACATTTATGAGGTACAGAGGCTTGCAGAAAAGTATTTTAGAAGTGGAGTCAGAACTCTACTGTGGAAAGGGGGCTGAGAGAATCATGAATCCGATTCCTTCTCTTGCCAGAGGAGACTCAGATTTGTGATATGGTTTCTCTGGGTAAACATGAGTCAGTAACAGAAGAGATCAGTAAAACTCTGGTCCACTGCTTAGAAATTAGTGTTTTATGACCTCCCCTCTGCCAGGGAAATAAGCATGAAGACAGCGCTTTTCCTCCCACTATTTTTAAAACTCAGATGAGCAGGTGTTCTATTGCTCCACGTGGTGCGCTTTTGAACTGAGAGGGACTGAGCACGGAGAAGCCCGAGTAGCACTGCCCCCACCCCGTGCCACCTGAAACTCATCATGCTGCTTTCTTTGGAGCGGCTTCCCATTTAAAAGAAGACTTAAGGGGTTTCATTTGGCTCTGTGATTCTGCTGGAAGGAGGCCTGAGTAAGGTTGAGCTGAGGTTGCAGAGGAAAGGAGCCGTTTGTCCCACAACCTGAACAAAACAGAACTATGATGAAGCAGCATTGTCCATCTGAGGTAATACCCAAGGTACATTGCCTCATGTCAAGAAAATCAAGGACATGAATACACATGGAGTGAGGTTAAGAATGGAGGTTTTACAGGCAAAAGAAGAAAAGAGAACATCTCTCTCTTCTGCAGAGAGAGAGGGGCTTCTGAGTGTGTTTTCTGGTGATCTGCACAAGGTTTTATAGACTTGTTGAGGAGGTGGTGTTTGATTTACATAGGGTCCAAATATGGGTTGGACCATGTGAGAGCTTTACATAGCTCGTGAAGAAGCTGGCTATCCACCCGAATCTTCTTATGCATATAGGTTTTCTACTTGGCCAGTGCATGTTGTCTGTCCCTTACTGCACTTGTGGTTGATAAAGAAAAAGGAAGATAAGGCCGTCAGGTTGAGCATGCCTGGCACCCAAGTAGCCTCCTCTTGTTACAGCTGCTGGCATTCGCCTGTGCAAGCTTCCAGCTTGCTTGTCTATATCTGCAGCTCGATTATACAGGCCGCTCTTTGTTAGAAATGGTTTTGGGGCTGCTTTTTATTCAAAGGGAAACCTTACCAAAGACTTCCTTACTTTCAATCTCTGACGAGATTGAAATTTAATGAAAAGCAATAGATTTCCTCCTGTAGCCCAAGAAAGAGCCACTTGACTACAGCTAATCGGTGAGAGAAATACCTCTATCAAAGGAATAGGTGATCAGAATTCATGGGCAGCAATGGGACATAGGAATGTGGAAATGAGAGGTTTGGGCTCCAGGGATGCTGGAGAAAACTCCTCCTCCAGTATTCCATAACTCTTGAATACTGCTGTCTTTTCAATACAAATACAAACCCACTCTGTTGTTTTGCAGTGCCCTGTGCCCTGAATCTCTTGTTTGTGGACTGTATCCTCCAGTAACTTATTCAAGCAAGGACACACTGAAGCAAATTGTTCTGAAATATGACTATTTCTTCTTACACTTACATGACTGGTGGGGCATAGAATTTTTGATTGAAAATAATTTCCCATTCAAGTTTTTAAAGATACTACTCCATTATTTCCCAGCTTCTGGTAGTGCTGTTGAGAAGCCTGAAATCATTCTGATTTCTGATTCTTTGTAAATACTGTTTTTTAAAAAACTTTTCTGAAAACTTAGGAGAGCTGTTTTCCTTTGTCATATATTGCAGATTTTCAAGACAATGTTCCTTGGTGTGAGTTTGTGTTCATGTGTTTAAACCTAGGAGGTTATGTTATTCAACTTGAGAAGTTGCCTTTTTTTTTAACTTTTATTTAAGTCCAAAGGTTCAAGCACAGGTTTGTTATTTAGGTAAAGTCTGTCATGAGGTTTGTTGTACAGATCATTTCATTACTCCGGTATTAAGCCTAGTCCCTTTAGTTGTTTTTCCTGATCTTCTTCCTTCTCTCATTCTCCACTCTCTGAAAGGCTCTAGTGTATGTTGTTCTTCCGCCTGTTGTATGTTCCTGTGTTCTCCTCATTTAGCTCCCACTTGCAAGTGAAAATATCTGGTATTTGGATTTTGTGTTCCTGCATTAGTTTGCTAAGAATAATAGTCTCCAGCTTCATCTATGTCCCTGAAGAGAACATGATCGCATTCTTTTGTGGCTGCCTAGTGTTTTTTGTTGTATATGTACCACATTTTCTTTATCCAGTCTACCATTGATGGGCATTTAGCTTGATTCCATATTTTTGCTATTGTGAACAGTGCTGCCATGGACATATGCGTGCACATGTCTCTATAACAGAAGGATTTATATTCCTTTGGGTACATACCTAGTAACCCATCACTAGGTTTGCTGAATCAAATGGTATTTCACTCTTTAGGTCTTTGAGGAATCATGACACTTTTTCACAATGGCAGAACTAATTTGCATTCCCGAATACAGTGTGTAAGTGTTGTTTTTTTCTCTAACCTTGCCAGTATGTGTTTTTTTTTTTGCTTTAATAATTGGCATTATGACTGGTGTGAGATGGTATCTTATTATAATTTTCATTTGCATTTCTCTAATAATCAGTGACGTTGAGCTTTTTTAATATGATTGCTTGTTGCATATATGTCTTGTTTTAAAAGTGTCTGTTTATGTTCTTTGCCCACCTTTTTATGGGTTGGTTGTTTTCCTCTTGTAAATTGAATTTCCCTACCGATGTTTGATATTAGATTTTTGTGGAATGCATAGTTTACAAACATTTTCTCACATTCTGTAGGTTGTCAGTTTTCTCTGTTGATAGTTTATTTTGCTGTGTGAAAGTTTCTCATTTTAATTTGACCCCAGTTTTCAATTTTGCTTTTGTTACCTTTTCTTTTGGCATGTTCATGATGAAATCTTTGCCTGTGCTTATGTTTTGAATGGCATTGTCTCGTGTCTTGCAGAGCTTTAATAGTTTTTGGTTTTACATATCAGTGTTTAATCTATCTTGAGCAAATTATTGTATGTAATGTAAAGAAGGGGTCTAGTTTCAGTCTTTTGCATATGGCTATCCAGTTATCCTGGCATCGTTTATTGAATAGGGAGAATCTTTTCCCCCTTGCTTGTTTTTGTTAAGTTTGCCAAAGATCAGATAGTTGTAGAAGCTTGGTTTTGTTTCTGGATTCTCTATTCTGTTCCATTAGTCTATGTGTTTGTTTTTGTACCAGTACTATGCCGTTGTTTCCTGTAGCCCTGTAATGCAGTTTGAAATCTGGTAGCGTGTCGCTTCCAGCTTTGCTCTTCTTGCTTAGGGTTGCCTTGGCTGTTTTTGGTTCCACATAAATTTTTCAAAAGCTGGTTTTCTGAAAAAAATAATAAAACTCAACCTACTTTTTAACATTTTTCAAGAACCCAAATGAAATCATGACTGCTCTTGGAGATGGCACTCTGTACGTTTCAATTTACTACACAGTAACTGGTCTATTAAAATCATACTGGTTAAAAAATAATAAACTTGAAGCTAGACCAATGAAGGAGAAAGGGAAGAGATTCAAATAACCACCATCAAAAACAATAAGGGCAATATTACCACTGACCCCACAGAAATACAAACCACCCTCACAGAATATGATGTACAACTGTAGGCACTTTTTTTTCTTTAATTTTGAGATGAAGTTTTGTGCTTGTTGCTCAGGCTGGAGGACAATGGTGAGATCTCGGCTTAGTGCAACCTCTGCCTCCTGAGTTCAAGCTATTCTCCTGCCTCAGCTTCCTGAGTAGCTGGGATTACATGCATGTGCCACCATGTCTGGTTAATTGTGTATTTTTAGTAGACATGGGGTTTCTCCATGTTGATCCATCTTGTCTTGAACTCCCAATCTCAGGTGATCAATCCACCTTGACCTCCCAAAGTTCTGGGATTGCAGATGTGAGCCACTGAACCTGAAGAAATTGAGAAATCTAGAAGAAACTGATAAATTCCTGGTCGCAACCACCCTCCCTGAGATGCAAGTTTGGTTTAACATATGCAAATTGATAAATGTCATCGTCACATAAACAGAACTAAAGAAAAAATTACCCACATGATTATCTCAATGGATGCAAAAACAGCTTTTGATAAAATTCAACTTTCATGTGTGTTAAAAACTCTCAATAAACCAGGTATTGAAGGAACATACCTCAAAATGATAAGAGCCACATGTGACAAAACCACAGCCAGCATCATACTGAATGGACAAAAGCTGAAAGCATTCCCCTTAAAAATTGGCACAAGATAAAGATGCCCTCTCTCCCCACTCCCATTCAGCATAGCTTTGAGGGTGTTCTTTGCTCTTGGGTTTCTAATTCTTTTAATTGTGATGTTGGGTAGTTAACTTGAGATCTCAATTTTGTTTTTGAGATGGAGTGTTGTTCTCTCAACCAGGCTGGAGTGCAGTGGTGTGATATGGGCTCACTGCAACATTTATCTCCTGGGTTCAAGCAGTTCTCCTGCCTCAGCCTCCTGAGTACCTGGGATTACAGGTATGTGCCACAACACCAGCTAATTTTTGTATTTTGAGTAGAATGGGGTTTCACCATGTTGGTCAGGCTGGTCTCAAACTCCTGACCTTGTAATCTGCCCGCCTTGGCCTCCAAAAGTGCTGAGATTACAAGAGTGAGTCACCGCAGCTGTCCCGAGTTCTCACTTCTCGATGTGAGCATTTAGTACTATAAATTTCTCTCAACACTACTTGACTAGCTGCATCCCAGAAACTCCGGTAAGTTGTACCTTTGTTCTCATTACTTTCAAAGAACTTCTTAAACTTCTTGATTTCTGCCTTAATGTCATTATTTACCCAGGAGTCATTCAGGAGCAAGTGACTCAGTTTCCATGTAAGTGTATGGTTTTGAATAAATTTCTTAGTCTTGATTTCAAATGTGATTGCATTTGCTTTGTGACCTAAGGTACCTTCTATACTTATGAATGATCTATGTGTTGAGTTGAAAAAATGTGTATTCTGCAGTCATTGGATGAAATGTTCCTTGAATATCAGTTCCATTTGGTCTGTAGTAAAGATTAAATTTCATGTTGATTGGTTGGTTTTCTGTCTGGAAGATCTGTCCAGTGCTGAAAGTTGGGTGTTGTAGTCTCCAGCAATTACTGTGTTAGGGTTTATCTCTCTCTTTCTTATTTGCTGCGTGTTTCTGTTCTTTTTTCTCTCTCTCTGTCTGTCTCTATTTCTGTCTTTGGAATTCTGATCATTTTAGTGTTGAACCTGTTCAAATTTTCTTCCGGATTTCAACTTTTTTCTTATCGCTATTTCTGGAAGACATAAGGTTCATCTACTCAACTTTGTTGTCTTACTATTCTAACAAGAATTTTTCACAAGTTCTGCTGTCATATTTTTAATTTCTAAGCGTTTACTTTTTCTTTAAATTTGGTTCTTGTTTCATGAAAATGGTAACACTTTTATCTCTTCGAGAACATTCATATGGGTTTCAGAAGGTCTTATCTCCTAGCACAGTCCTCATTCAGGCTGCATTTATGTGTCTTGTTGCTCTGGTCTCGGCCATTCATGTTAGAAGCATTGCTCAGATGCCTGGTGACCCTTAGCTGTCTGTGTCTGTTAGAAAAAAATGGAGCACTGAAAAGCTAAAAGCTGATGGAAGTTCTGTGATTGTAACATTTTGTCGGCGGTGGTCTTGCTGGGTCAGACCTTTCCTTCTTGAGCAAGAGAGATTCTCTCTAGAGAAAAATCATCTTAACTTCTGATTAAGTGTATCTGCCACCCTCATTGGAACTCAGTGGTAGGAAAACCTGGAGGATCTCAGTGTTCAGTGTGTACATTTAAGCACTTGTGTCTAGAGAGCTCCTGCCTAGAGACACCAAATTTTAAGGTATAGAGAGGAAACCTCCACCCTGCCACCACCGTGGGATGCAGGCACCGATTCTAGGGAGAGGATCTGGGATCTACCTACTACTGAAACATAAATTCCCTAGGTAAATTTAGCTGCCAACTCTTGAAAGCTTTGGGATCCTGGTTGCCTTCCTGCCACTGGCTTGGGATTTAGCATCTCTGCGTCTACTGTCAGGTGTCACTGACAGCTTCTGCTTGCCAGTTTTCTATATGCTGAAGGGATTGTCTTTATTTTCTTTTTATCTTTGTTGGTTTATTTATTTTTAATCATCCCGTGTTAATGTGGTTTAATGATGGAGTGAAGGCATATGCAGGTATATAACCAAACATCTTAGCTGAAGTCTGTGTATTTCTCATGTAGTAAAATCTTGATCATTGTATGTTTCAGTTAATCAAATTTTTATATATGCACTCTGATTTGGGGATGATGTGAGGGAAGAGAGAGAGAAAGAAAAAGAGATTCAGACGGACAGAGACAGGGTGAGAGAGAGAGGCTACTGTGACAAAACTGTGGGTCTGTGTATTTGGAAGTCAATAGGAATTTAGCCTTGTTTTCTGTCTAAAAAGCAGGAGAGTCCAGACAATGGATCTGGAACTAGGCTAAGAATCTTTGAGGCAATGGCGCAGATCCAGTTGTGTTCAATTTTTAGTCCTTAGGCTGAAAGGGAAAATAACGTAAAACACATTTTAAAAAATTTCTGGCTGGGCGCGGTGGCTCAAGCCTGTAATCCCAGCACTTTCGGAGGCCGAGGCGGGTGGATCACGAGGTCAAGAGATCGAGACCATCCTGGTCAACATGGTGAAACTTCGTCTCTGCTAAAAATACAAAAAATTAGCTGGGCATGGTGGCGCGTGCCTGTAATCCCAGCTACTCGGGAGGCTGAGGAAGGAGAACTGCCTGAACCCAAAAGGCGGAGGCTGCGGTGAGCCGAGATTGTTCCATTGCACTCCAGCTTGGGCAACAAGAGCGAAACTTCATTTCTAGAAAAAAAAAAAAAATTCTGAAAGTGGTGTTTTCTGATTTGCCCTCAGATAATTAGATATAGAAGGTAGCCATACATTTTTGGCTAACTCAGCATTCGTTGCTCCATTCAGCGAATTCATCTTTATATTCATGTTCTTTCTCTCCAGCTTAATATCCAAAATTTAAAAGTGAGGAATGCAGAATAGTTGAACTAAAAGAAACAGATCAACCACAACCTGCCTGTTCTTCCTCTCACCCAAAGAAAACCATTGTTAACATTTTGCTATATTCTCTTTATGTACTTTTCTCAGGTACTTTTATTCGAATATATTTTTGATCATAAAATTGTCTTAGAAAATAAGTTGTCAGAGAAGAACACCCACTCTTTTTACACTCCAGGCTTCCAGCTTGAAGGTGACTGACGTGGGAATCCTGTATTTTAACAAGATATAATGTTGATATGGAATCTTTTATTTGACTGTTCTGAGGTGTTCTCTTTTTAGCATACTCTCCATCATCCCCTTCTTCCCTGCTATGCACACACATACACATTCACACATACACGCATTCTTTCTTTCTCTCTCACATGCACATTCTCATACGCAAATACAAGCATGCTCATACACATGTGCACACACACAGGCACGTTCATGCACACACTCACACTCATATGAACCAACATGCACATACACACTCTCCTTCATCTCTTTCCTCCCTGCTACACACACACACTCTAACACTCATATGCACATGTGCACACACACATATGTACAACATGCAATGTGTCAGAAGGCCATGTAGAAAATGATTGTTACTCTCCAAAAGGAAAAACACCCACACTTTTGCAATGGAAAAAAACAGCTCTGTTTTTGTAAAAAAAAAAAAAAAAAAAAAAAGTATTTTCGATTAGGCCTAGAAAGAAACTTAAAAAGCGTTTCTTCTTTTATCTCATCGGAACTTGTGTATGTGCACACACCCGTGTGACAGAAAGAGGCAGGGACAGAGGGTGGGAGAGGAGGTGAAGGCAAGAAGAGAGAGGGCGATTAAAAAGCAAGTTCACTGTGGCAAGCTCGTCTGGACTAAGTGAGAAGCAGGCGGTTGTGGTGATGAGATAGTAGCTCTGAATTCTTCCTGGTACCAAGACTGTCATAAGTGGAATTGGGGTCTGAAAAAGTGACAGCAAAATTCACCGTTTCTTTGACAACCACTCAGAAAATAGAATGTGAGGAAGCAGGAGGAACGGAAGGTGTGGGGCCAGACATGAGAATGCACCCCGCTGCTCCACGAATGCCTAGAAATGCTGGTCACTTATAGGGCACAGGTGAGGGGAAGTCTGGACTGGTGGCAGTAGTGCTGCCAAGCCATGTAGCCTGCTCTCTCAAGGGTGAATGTTCTTGCATAAGTAGTGGGGAAGATTATTCCCTAGTTTTTATAGGCCCCATTTGTCCTAGACACAGATTTTAATGTTCTCAGGTGATCGCTTGCTTGATTGTCTGTGTAACAGATCAGCAATCCTTTTTTTTTTTTTCTGGAAAGGTCTAGGCAGTAAATATTTTAGGCTTGGCAGCCCATATGGTCTCTGTCACAGCTACTTATCTCTGCGGTTGTGGTGTGAAAGCAGCCATAAAAATGGGTAACAAAGGAGTGGGGCTGAGTTCCAAAGTACTTTTATGAGAACTGAAAATTGCATTTTATGTAATTGTTGACATGTCCCAAGATATTGTTACTTTTTTGAATTCTTTCACATTCGTGGCTCGTGAGCTGTCTGACAAAAGACGACAGGCAGGAATTGGTGGATGGGCCATGGTTGCCCAAACCCTGTGTCCAAATCATGGCATTGTACAAGCAAAAGGGATCTCTGACCCTCTCTTTTTTTCCCCTTTTCTTCTTTTCTGTTTCTCATTGTGCTGATTTGGAAACCAGAAATCGAAAACTCTGGGAAGTGAACTCTTTCTGACTTAACCTGTTAGTGGCAGTGTTAGGATAAAATGTCAGGTCTCAAGGAGCACTTCTTAGAGCCCAGATCAGACTGAATGCTGCTTTTGTGATTGCAGAAGGCATACCATCCTCTGGTACACTAGCTCCTTAGCGTCACCCTGAATCTGAAACTTAGTTCTTCATAAAGTCTTTTGTTCTATGATTCCTCAGTGCATCATTTGCTAATTTGCGCCAGTTATTCTGTTTAACACAACTGAGATATAGACATAAGCAAAGTTCCTACCCTTTAGGAACTCACTTCTTCAGGGCCTGGTTTTGATAATCCAGACAAAGCTACTTAAATGTAGTTTTTTTTTTTTTTTTTTTTTTTTTATTTTTAATTTTTTATTGGATTATAGGTTTTGGGGTACATGAGCAGAGCATGCAAGACAGTTGCGTAGGTACACATATGGCAGTGTGCTTTCTTTTCTTCTCCCCTTCACCCACATTTGGCTTTTCTTCCCAGGCTATCCCTCCCCACCTCCCCCTCCCACTGGCCCTCCCCTTTTCCCCCCAATAGACCCCAGTGTTTAGTACTCCCCTTTCTGTGTCCATGTGTTCTCATTTTTCATCACCCACCTATGAGTGAGAATATGCGGTGTTTCATTTTCTGTTCTTGTGTCAGTTTGCTGAGGATGAAGTTCTCCAGATTCATCCATGTCCCTACAAACGACACAAACTCATCATTTCTGATTGCTGCATAATATTCCATGGTGTATATGTGCCACATTTTTCCAATCCAGTCTATTATCAATGGGCATTTGGGTTGATTCCAGGTCTTTGCTATTGTAAACAGTGCTGCAATGAACATTCGTGTACATGTGTCCTTATAGTAGAAGGATTTATAGTCTTTTGGATATATACCCAGTAATGGGATTGCTGGGTCAAATGGAATTTCTATTTCTAAGGCCTTGAGGAATCGCCACACCGTCTTCCACAATGGTTGAACTAATTTACACTCCCACCAACAGTGTAAAAGTGTTCCTTTTTCTCCACATCCTCTCCAGCATCTGTTGTCTCCAGATTTTTTAATGATCGCCATTCTAACTGGCGTGAGATGGTATCTCAATGTGGTTTTGATTTGCATCTCTCTGATGATCAGTGACGATGAGCATTTTTTCATATGATTGTTGGCCTCATATATGTCTTCTTTCGTAAAGTATCTGTTCATATCCTTTGCCCACTTTTGAATGGGCTTGTTTGTTTTTTTTCTGTAAATCTGTTTGAGTTCTTTGTAAATTCTGGATATCAGCCCTTTGTCAGATGGGTAAACTGCAAAAATTTTTTCCCATTCTGTTGGTTGCCGATCCACTCTAGTGACTGTTTCTTTTGCCGTGCAGAAGCTGTGGAGTTTGATTAGGTCCCATTTGTCTATTTTGGCTTTTGTTGCCAATGCTTTTGGTGTTTTGTTCATGAAGTCCTTGCCTACTCCTATGTCCTGGATAGTTTTGCCTAGATTTTCTTCTAGGGTTTTTATGGTGCCAGGTCTTATGTTTAAGTCTTTAATCCTTCTGGAGTTAATTTTAGTGTAAGGTGTCAGGAAGGGGTCCAGTTTCTGCTTTCTGCACATGGCTAGCCAGTTTTCCCAACACCATTTGTTAAACATGGAATCCTTGCCCCATTGCTTGTTTTTGTCAGGTTTATCAAAGATTGTATAATTGTATGTATGTTGTGTTGCCTCCGGTGCCTCTGTTTTGTTCCATTGGTCTATATCTCTGTTTTGGTACCAGTACCATGCTGTTTTGATTACTGTAGCCTTGTAGTATAGTTTAAAATCCGGTAGTGTGATGCCCCCCGCTGTGTTCTTTTTGCTTAGAATTGACTTGGCTATGCGGGCTCTCTTTTGGTTCCATATGAAGTTCATGGTGGTTTTTTCCAGTTCTGTGAAGAAAGTCAATGGTAGCTTGATGGGGATAGCGTTGATTCTGTAAATTACTTTGGGCAGTATAGCCATTTTCACGATATTAATTCTTCCTAACCATGAACATGGAATGTTTCTCCATCTGTTTGTGTCCTCTCTGATTTCGTTGAGCAGTGGTTTGTAGTTCTCCTTGAAGAGGTCTCTTACGTTCCTTGTGAGTTGTATTCCAAGGTATTTTATTCTTTTAGTAGCAATTGCGAATGGCAGTTCGCTCTTGATTTGGCTTTCTTTAAGTCTGTTATTGGTGTAGACGAATGCTTGTGATTTTTGCACATTGATTTTATATCCTGAGACTTTGCTGAAGTTGCTTATCAGTTTCAGGAGCTTTTGGGCTGAGGCGATGGGGTCTTCTAGGTATACTATCATGTCGTCTGCAAATAGAGACAATTTGGCTTCCACCTTTCCTATTTGAATACCCTTTATTTCTTTTTCTTGCCTGATTGCTCTGGCTAGAACTTCCAGTACTATATTGAATAGGAGTGGTGAGAGAGGGCATCCTTGTCTAGTGCCAGATTTCAAAGGGAATGCTTCCAGTTTTTGCCCATTCAGTATGATATTGGCTGTTGGTTTGTCATAAATAGCTTTTATTACTTTGAGATACGTTCCATCGATACCGAGTTTATTGAGGGTTTTTAGCATAAAGGGCTGTTGAATTTTGTCAAATGCCTTCTCTGCTTCAATTGAGATAATCATGTGGTTTTTGTTTTTGGTTCTGTTTATGTGGTGAATTACATTTATAGACTTGCGTATGTTGAACCAGCCTTGCATCCCCGGGATGAATCCTACTTGATCATGATGAATAACTTTTTTGATTTGCTGTTGCAATCGGCTTGCCAATATTTTATTGAAGATTTTTGCATCTATGTTCATCATGGATATTGGCCTGAAGTTTTCTTTTCTCGTTGGGTCTCTGCCGGGTTTTGGTATCAGAATGATGTTGGTCTCATAAAATGATTTGGGAAGGATTCCCTCTTTTTGGATTGTTTGAAATAGTTTTAGAAGAAATGGTGCCAGCTCTTCCTTGTGTGTCTGGTAGAATTCGGCTGTGAACTTATCTGGACCTGGGCTTTTTTTGTGAGGTAGGCTCTTAATTGCTGCCTCAACTTCAGACCTTGTTATTGGTCTACTCATAGTTTCAGCTGCCTCCTGGTTTAGGCTTGGGAGGACACAGGAATTTAGGAATTTGTCCATTTCTTCCAGGTTTACTAGTTTATGCGCATATAGTTGTTTGTAATATTCTCTGATGATGGTTTGAATTTCTGTGGAATCTGTGGTGATTTCCCCTTTATCATTTTTTATTGCATCTATTTGGTTGTTCTCTCTTTTATTTTTAATCAATCTGGCTAGTGGTCTGTCTATTTTGTTGATCTTTTCAAAAAACCAGCTCTTGGATTTATTGATTTTTTGAAGGGTTTTTCGTGTCTCAATCTCCTTCAGCTCAGCTCTGATCTTAGTTATTTCTTGTCTTCTGCTGGGTTTTGAGTTTTTTTGGTCTTGGTCCTCTAGCTCTTTCAATTTTGACGGTAGGGTGTCTATTTTGGATCTCTCCATTCTCCTCATATGGGCACTTATTGCTATATACTTTCCTCTAGAGACTGCTTTAAATGTGTCCCAGAGGTTCTGGCACGTTGTGTCTTCGTTCTCATTGGTTTCGAAGAACTTCTTTATTTCTGCCTTCATTTCGTTGTTTACCCAGTCAACATTCAAGAGCCAGTTGTTCAGTTTCCATGAAGCTGTGCGGTTCTGGGTCTTTTTCTGAATTCTGAGTTCTAACTTGATTGCACTATGGTCTGAGAGGCTGTTTGTTATGATTTCAGTTGTTTTGCATTTGTTGAGCAGTGCTTTACTTCCAATTATGTGGTCAATTTTAGAGTAGGTGTGATGTGGTGCTGAGAAGAATGTGTATTCTGTGGATTTGGGGTGGAGAGTTCTGTAAATGTCTATCAGGTTTGCTTGCTCCAGGTCTGAGTTCAAGCCCTGGATATCCTTGTTGATTTTTTGTCTGGTTGATCTGTCTAGTATTGACTGTAGTTTTATCCTTAAAAGCAAAATCGGCTGCACTTATGTAAGTTACAATAATAATTAGAATTTAGGAAAATCCATTCTTAAAACAAGAAGGCAAAGAGAATAAAAAATAAACATCGAAGTCACCCTCTGACTGTGCGTTGGTTTTAAAACAACAAGACTATTATTTTAAGTGAACACAAGGAAAATTTTGCTACCAAGCGAGTACAATTTCTAACAGGTGATACATCGACTCCTCTAATTCTAGACATTTCCGAAAGTGCCCTTATTACCTACATTACTTCCTTCTGTAAAGCTCTACTGATTAAGACTTTATCTTTTGTGGTTGGATTTTTGCTTTTGGAATTACAACCTACTTTTCAAGTCACATTTTGTAAATTAGTTGAGGTATCTTGCTGAGTGATAAAGTCGGAGTCAAAAACTTCCTGAAAAGTGCCTCGTGAACTCGTGAGGCATCATGGCAAAGATCCCAATTGTTGGACTGAGGCAGAGAGGTAGAAAGAAGAACACAGACTTTAAGGTCTGACAGATGTAAGTATAGGTCCCACCTCCACCACGTATTAGATGTGTAATGTTAAATGAGCTACTATACCTCTTTGAGCCTCAGCTTTCCTCTCTGTAAAAAGAAGATGTTAAACCTTTCCTTGCACTATTGTTGTAGGGATTAGAGATGATGTCAATAAAAATGTTTCCAGCATGCTCGGTATTCAACGTACCTTGGATAGACTTATTTGGCCAGTTCACTGCAAAGGGTAATATACATGAGTAAGATTTTTTTTTTTCTTCAAAATAGACTTTTTGGGATTAAACTCTAAAAAAGTGTTAAATAAATGAATCAAGATATTTTTCATTTCTGTTGTTGAAGTATTTGCCTTCTTACGTTTGGTAATGTTAGGATTTTCCACAGAAGAAGTTGACACTTTCCTCCTTAATCATACTGGCGATACCATGTTTCAACACTAGTTACTGTTTTCTTTTCGAAAAGTGTCATTTGTCTAGCTTCCCTTGAAAGATCAGCTAAATGTCACATTATCCCTGCTTCTGCTAATCTTTCAAAATGCTCACCACCATAGTCATAACATTTTCTTCATGCTCAAATTGATTTAAAAAATGTTCTAAAGACAGTGTTGCTGAATATTTATCTGTTTAATAAAAATTAGGCTTTTAAATATAAAAATATAGATTTATTATAAAGCCTCTAGAAAGCAAAGAAAAATAGATTTGAAAAATACCTTGTTTAATCACATAAAGCTAGGCAGAGTTAAATCACTGTTTCCATTTTGGTACATTTTATATTAATCTATTCACTATTTTAATGTCCTTCTTTATATCCATAATGGTGATAACATGATGTATATATGAACATGTATATATTATGTAAATATATAAAATTCATAAATATATCTTTTAAAAATGGTATCTGTAGGCCGGGCGCGGTGGCTCAAGCCTGTAATCCCAGCACTTTGGGAGGCCGAGGCGGGTGGATCACGAGGTCAAGAGATCGAGACCATCCTGGTCAACATGGTGAAACCCCGTCTCTACTAAAAATACAAAAAATTAGCTGGGCTTGGTGGCGCGTGCCTGTAATCCCAGCTACTCAGGAGGCTGAGGCAGGAGAATTGCCTGAACCCAGGAGGTGGAGGTTGTGGTGAGCCAAGATCGCGCCATTGCACTCCAGCCTGGGATACAAGAGCGAAACTCCGTCTCGAAAAATAAATAAATAATTAAATAAAAAGTAAAAACGGTATCTGTTTATTATATATAAATATATATCTAATGAGTATATATCTACATATCTACTTCTATGTTTATATATCTCCATGATAGAAGTTGGAAAATACTGAAAATTGTAGAGGAGTTCGGAGAAACAACCTATAATCTCATTATACAGAAATAATTTTCTTCCCTTTTTCTTCTCCACATTTTGGCTTAGATCAAATTAAGAAATGATTTTCTTAACGTTTTTGGTATTGTGTTTTTAGAGTATCAAGATGTTGCTGCATATTCTGATTTTTATGTATAGTTGTGACAGGAACACCCACAAAAATAATTTTTCTAGAAAAGAATTTGTTAACAAATATTTTCTTCCAGGAAGTGGTGTATTAGCGTTTTAAAAGAAACATTTCTGGACGTCAAAGTAGACACTGGGCTTATATCAACAGCTCAATCTTTTTTCAAATACGCTTTATTTTTAGAGCAGTGTAAAGTTAATAGTGAGGCATAGTGGAAAGTACAGAGAGTTCCTACATTCCCACCTCCCCAAATGCACAGCCTCCTCCACTATCAGCCTTCCTCACTAGAGAGGTACATTTGTTACAATGGATGAACCAACATTGACTTATCACTGTCACCCATAGTTTATAATTGACATTAGGGACCATTCTTGCTGTCGTATATTCAGTGAGTTTTGACAAGGGTGTAATGGCATGTGTCTACCATTATAGTAACACACAGAGTAGTTTCATTGCCCTAAACATCCTCTAGGCTCTGCCCATTTATCCTTCCCCACTTTTCAACCCCCAGCAATCACTGAACGTTTTGATGTCTCTATAGTTTTGCCTTTTCCAGAATGTCATATAGTTGGATTCATATAGTAAGTGGTTATTTGAGATTGGTTTCTTTCACTTAGTAGTATGTATTTGAGTTTCCTCTATGTCTTTTAATGGCTTCATAGCTCACGTGCTTTTTTTCTGCAACAAAAGCCACATTCAAAGATTATTGCTTTCATTGCTGAATAATATTCCACTGTGTCGATGTAGAGGTTTGTTTATCCAGGCACTTACGAGTCTATAGTAACCAGTGTGGAGCCTGGGGAAGCCATAAATGGCCTGGTTGTGGCGAAGGCCTGGAGCCTATGTCGATAGGAGCCATGGAGGTTGGAGGCATTAGATCTTAGAGCCATAGGGGAAGGCCTGGAGCTTGGGTTGACAGGGTCTGTCCCATAGCCTGTGGCTATAGAAACCTGCCTGGTGTTGAGTTCACTGAATTGTGCCTGGCACTGGAGTTGATGTTGAAGTCAGGTGTTACATTTACTCTCCTCTCTGCACATACATGGTATCTCTCTCCATGCTGCACTACCCAGGTTTAGGGGCGGGGTAATGCAGATAATAGAAAACTCTCTTTTATACTCTATTTTATGCCGTTTTTCTTACTTTTCTACTCCACAAACGTGCTATAACCTCTCACCTGGATTCCTTGTCTCTTTTGAAGACACTTTGATGCACGGATGGCTGTTCAAATTGATGTTTCTGTGAAGGAATAAGTGCTGAAAAGTTCTGTTTTGCCATTTTGTCCATGGCATTCTTCTCTGTTAACTGAAAAAATATTTTTACTGAATAACATATTGTTAAAAATTGTCAGACCCTTGGTTTAGCTCAGGAAGTTTCTTCTTTAGAGAAAGTTCCTTTCCTAGTTTTCTATAGAAAGACTATAGTTGTAAAATGTTGGTAGAGATGATATTTTGTGTGTAGAATTAAGGACCGATTACACATAAATGTTTAGCGGACAGTAAACATTTGTGAGTAATCTGTTCTTATACACAAAAAGAAGGTCTATAGCTTTAGGAAAGGGAAAATTATCTAGGTTATTCAGACAATATAAAATGAGTTGAGAAAATTGAAGGGAATGTTTATTCTTGAATGAGACCTCATGGAGAAAGACAAAATAAGGAAGCCATGGGAGAATATTTGCATTCTCGGAACCACAAAAGTGAGGAAAGCCAAGAGCACAGCTGGAGTTGCACCAGATCAAGTAGACATTCCATCAGAGCCTGAACAGAGAATGCACCATTCCTAGTCACCTTGATAACAGCCCCATTTTCGGTTAATAATACTCTATGAGAAAAATCTTGCAAAAATAGTCAGAAAAGGCAGAGTCACATGCGGTTCAGTGTGTTCCACCTTAACAGACGGTCTTAGGAGGAGTTTTGGAAGGATCGTGCTGCAGGCAATGGATGAGATAATGATGAGAAATTTTCCAGCTCTGTATAAAAAGGCAAGCGAAATATATGCTTGTGAATTTTTGGCTGCTTTTTTATGCTGTATTTTCAGATCAATTTTATCCCAGTTAATGTGAATATAAACTCTGATTGTTATGGTTATCTCTCGTGGGGTGTCTATTATTTTGTCAGAAATTGTATCAGGAACTTTATATCAATCACTAAATTACACATTTCCAAGCTGCATATGAATTAGGTATTACTATGATCATTTTACAGATGAAGAAGATGAGACTCAGAGCAATACATAAGTTGCCCAAGGTCAGAGAGCAAGTAAGTACCAGAAATAAAAGCCAGATAAATCTCATTTCCATATCCTTGCTCTTTCAATGATGTTTCAGAGTTGATTACAAAAAGAATTGTTCTGTGTGCCCAGGATAATTTACTACCTACTAAATTTAACCATAGGGCAGTCTTATAAACAGGGTAGAGTATGCAGTTAAGATAAAATTTGAGAGGAAAAAATTAAATTAAAATAGTATATAACCCATGATCAGAATATTCTCTCAGTATTTTAGAAATTGATGTAAGAATAAACTAGATACTGATAAAAAAGTCACGTTCTTTATGCACAAATCTTGTAAGTAGCTACTGTTAAAGAGAGGATATTATTTACCTAGAAGAAAGTGGGGTTGGCAACCACTATATAACCATTCGTGGGGTGAATGTCCTTTTTATTTTAGGCCTCTGGCTGATGGATCCAAGAGGTAGATGCGTGATGTCAAAATATTCTCTTTTATAGGTAATTACAATTTACAATGGAAGATACAGAGGCCACAAGGTAGTAGAGTTGAGTTATATTAACAGAAAACCTTGTTAGAGAAAAGAACCACCTCTCACTATCATGTTCAATGGCAAAGATTAATAGAAGGTACAGCAAAATGGACACACATGCGAGTATACCCACATTGATATTGGAAGTAACTTTTTTCTTCTATACTATAAATCATATCCCAGAATATACTCATAATGTGTACACTTATTGGGATATTACAATCAACGTACAAAATATGTACCATATGTACATTGACTGTGATGTACATATGTGTACACAATACAGATGTACAAAAAATGTACATAATCTGTACAATATGTACATTTATATGTACATAATGTGTACACAGTAGGTATGTACATAATGTGTACAATATGTAAATATATTGTAATATTACAATGATTTCATATATTCACAACAGCATATATAATCACAATACACATATAATACATAATATCAATATAAATGTACATATTGCACACATTATATACATTTACATTTATTGTGATATTACGATATGTACACATGTACATCATGCACACGTGCAGATTTGCGGTATATACACGTGTACGTAAGTGCACAGTATGTACATATGTACACTACACATATGTTCATATAATGAAGATATGTACCTTCTGTACAGGAGTACACAGTATGTACAATATATACACGTATATACTAGGTACACATATAGGTGTATACCCACTTTGGTAACCGGAGAGATTTCTATCTAATATACTAAATATAAAATCCCAGAATGTAGTCATAGTGTGTACATTTATTGTCGTTTTGTGATAAATGTATTAAATAGGCACAATCTGTACATCTACTCTGCTGTACATAGGTGTACACAATGCACATGTACAAAAAATGTACATAATCTGTAAAATATGTACCTATATATTTCTATAATGTGTACACAATGCATAGGTCCATAATGTGTGCACTATGCACATTCCTTAAAATATCAGTGATAAAATATATATAATCACAGTAAGATATATAATCACACTAATACATATATGTCGTGTAATATCACCAAAAAGTACGTATTGTACACATTAGGTACGTATTAGGTACATATGTATAGTGCACATATTATGAAAAT
Source organism: Callithrix jacchus (assembly GCF_049354715.1). NCBI lineage: Eukaryota > Metazoa > Chordata > Mammalia > Primates > Cebidae > Callithrix > Callithrix jacchus. The sequence continues at coordinate 52,667,811 of NC_133522.1, forward strand.
ATATATGTATCATGATAACACTGTATGTACACGTATACAAATATGTGCCTACTATTTAAACAATGTACACATGCACAGATAGGTGCAAACTACATGCCTATGCACAGCAGGCTATCACTACAGTTCTGCTCGTAGCAGCCTCAATGCCCACCCTGGCTTCTTAAAGACCCCCTGGCTAGGGGACTGTGGGTACAGCTGCTGGGGCCCGGCTATTTTGAAAATGTGGTGTAATATGATACTGGCAACCTATCACACAGAAATGATAATGTTATTGTGGTTCTTTACATATTAGGCAATAGTTGTAGTTACACATTTGGCATATTGACAAAAATGTCATCCTCACCCCATTGACATTAGAATTGAAAGCATAGGAGGGTTTCACCCCTTGCAATGTTGAATTCAATATAATTGTTTTCTTGTTTACATTAGTGACCATATCAGAGCACGGTGTACATCTCTTGCACTATTCAGAATATTTCTCTATGGGCAGCAACATTTTTCTCTCCTTATCTGGATATTAGGAAGAATATCACAGGACCGGCTTACAGCGCCAGTCACATCGTGAGCAATGTCATCTGTAATCCCCTAGTTATTAAGAACAATGTAACGGGGGTCTCGTGTGCTTTTGGAGATATTTGGAGTAATATCCTTTTAGTTTCTGGATATTAGAAACAATACTACAGTGGTGGTGTACACTTCCTGCGATATTAAGAGTATACACATCCTCTGTCCCTGGGATATTAGGAACTACATCGCAGAAGCGTTGCACTTTGCCTATAATATTGGAACAATCACAGAGTGTACACCTTCTTTCATTGTGAGAGAAATACCTACTTAGGATATGATGGATAATATCACAAAATGGACACACATGGGTATATACCCACTGTGATATTGGAGGTCATTTTTATCTAATATACTAAAAGTCATAACCCGGAAAAAACTCATAATGTGTAGACTTATTGGGATATTACACTCAATGTACAGAATATGTAACATATGTACATTGACTGTGATGTACACACATGTACACAATACAGATGTACAATAAATGTACATAAACTGTATCATTTGTATGAATATATGTACAAAATGTGCACACAATAGGTATGCACATAATGTGTACAATATGTACATTTATTGTAATATCACAATGTTATATAATCACAACTGCATATAAAATCACAATACAAATGTAATATGTAATATCAATATAAATGTACATATTGCAAACAAGATGTACATTTACATTTATTGTGATATGATATGTGAACATGTACATCATGTACCCATTATGTACAGATGCACAATATATGCAAGTGTACATATGTGGGTACAGTATGTACATATGTACACTACACATGTGTACATATAATGTAGATATGTACCTTCTGTACCCAAGTACATTCTATGTACAATATGTACACATATAAACGATGTACACACCTGGGTGTACAACCACTTTGGTAACCGGAGAAATTTCTATCTAATATACAAAATATAATAATTCAGAATGTAGTAATAGTGTGTACATTTATTGGCATATTGCAATAAATGTATAAAATAGGTACAATCTGTACATTTACCCTGCTGTACATATGTGTACACAATGCACATGTACAAAAAATGTACATACTCTGTAAAATATGTACCTACATATTTCTATAATGTGTAAACAATGTATAGGTACATAATGTGTACACTATGCACATTCCTTAAAATATCAGTGATAAAACATATATAATCAAAATAACGCATATAATCACAGTAATATATATATATATATCATGTAATATCACAAAAAAGTACATATTGTACACAGTAGATACGCATTAGGTCTATATGTATTGTGCACATATGTACATATATATTTATCATAACACCATGTGTACACTTATACAAATATGTGTTCATTATTAAAACTATGTACCTAGGCCGGGCGCGGTGGCTCAAGCCTGTAATCCCAGCACTTTGGGAGGCCGAGGCGGGTGGATCACGAGGTCAGGAGATCGAGACCATCCTGGTCAACATGGTGAAACCCCGTTTCTACTAAAGATATAAAAAATTAGCTGGGCATGGTGGCGCGTGCCTGTAATCCCAGCTACTCGGGAGGCTGAGGCAGGAGAATTGCCTGAACCCAGGAGGCGGAGGTTGCGGTGAGCCGAGATCGCACCATTGCACTCCAGCCTGGGTAACAAGAGCGAAACTCCGTCTCAAAAAAAAATAAAAATAAATAAATAAAATAAAACTATGTACCTGTGCAGAACAGGCTATTACCACAGCCCCCCTCATAGCAGCCCCAAGGCCCAACCTGGCTGCTTAAAGACCCCCTGGCTAGGGAGCTGTAACCACATTCCCCGCCAGAGGGCCCATAACAGCTCCCAGGCTGACGCTGGCTGCTTAGGGACCCCCTGGCTAGGGCGCTGTGCCCGGCTATTTTGAAAATGTGGTGTAATATGATGCTGGCGACCATATCATATGGAAATGATGTTATCCTGGTTTTTGATATACTAGGCAATAGTTCTAGTTACACCTCTGCCATATTGACAAAAATGTCATCCTCACACCCCTGGACATTAGAATTGAAATCATAAGGGGGTTTCACCCCTTGCAATGTTAAATTCATTAGAATTGTTTTCTTGTTTACATTAGTGACCATATCAGAGCACAGTGTACTCCTCTTACCGTATTCAGAGGATTTGCCTATGGGCAGCAACATTATTCTCTCGTTCTCTGGATATTAGGAACAATATCACAGGACCAGCGGACAGCCCCAGTCATATCGTGAGTAATGTCATCTGTAATCCCTTAGTTATTAGAAAAAATATCACGGGGGTCTTGTGTGCTTTATCAGATACTTGGAGTAATATCTTTTCCGGTTTTGGATATTAGACACGATACTACAGTGGTGGTGTACACTTCCTGCGATATTCAGGGTATAATAATCTTTTGTCCCCAGGATATTAGGTAGTACATTAAAGAAGCCTTGTACTTTGCCTGTGATATTGGAACAATCACAGAGTGAACACTTGCTTTCAAAATGAGAGTAATACCTACTTAAAATATGATGAATAATATCAAAAAATGGACACACATGGGTGTATACCCACTTTGATATAGAAAGAAATTTTTATCTAATATACTAAAAATCATATATCACAATATACTCATAATGTGTACACTTATTGAGATGTTACAATCAATGTGCAGAATACATACCATATGTACATAGAGTGTTAGGTACATATGTGTACACAATACAGATGTACCAAAAACGTACATGATCTGTACAATATGTGCAATTACAGGTACATAATGTGTACACAATAGGTATGTACGAAATGTGTGCAATATGTACATTTATTGTAATATTACAATGATATCATATCACAACAGCATATAAAATCACAATACACAAGTAATACATAATATAAATGTACATATTGCACACATTGTGTACATTTACATTTATTGTGGTATCACGGTGTGTACACATGCACGTCATGTACCCATTATGTACACATGTACAAAATATGCACATGTACATATGTGTGAACAGTATGTGCATGTGCACACTATGTACACATAAATACATATAATGTTGACATGTACATTTTGTACATGAGTACCTAATATGCACAATATGTACACGTATAAACTATGTACACACCTGGGTGTATGCCCACTTTGGTCAATGGAGTAATTTCTAATATGGTAAAAATTATATTTTAGAATGTACTCATAATGTGTACATTTATTGGCATATCACAAGAAATCTATAAAATAGGTACAGTCTGTACATTTACTCTGCTGTGCATAGGTGTACACAATACACATGTAGAAAAAGTGTACATAATCTGTAAAATATGTACCTATATATTTCTATATTGTGTACACAATACATAGGTATATAATGTGTACACTATGCACATTCCTTAAAATATTAGTGATAAAATATATTTAATCACAATAAGATATATAATCACAGTAATATATATTGTCTAATATTACAAAAAAGTACATATTGTACACATTAGGTATGCATTAGGTACATATGTATTTTGCACATATTATGTAAATATAAATTTATCGTGATAACTCCATATGTACGCATGTACATATATATGCCCGATATTAAAACTATTTACACATGTAGTAATAGGTGCAAACTATGTACCGATGCACAGCACGCTATTACCAAAGCCCCCCTTATAGCAGCCCCCAGGCCCAGCCTGGCTGCTTAGAGACCCCCTGGCAATTGGGCTGTTCCCACAAACACTGCTCGAATGCCTGTAGCAGCCCCCATGCCCACCCTGGCTGCTTAGGGACCCCCTGACTAGGTGTCTGTGCCCACAGCCCATGGCAGAGTGCCCATAGCAGCCCCCAGGCCAACCATGGCTGCTCAGGGACCCCTGGCTGGGTCGATGTGCTCACAGACCCCACCAAAAAGCCCAGAGCAGCCCCCAGGCCCACCCTGGCTGCTTAGGGGTCCCCTCGCTTGTGGGCTCTGCCCACAGCTGCTGAGGCCCAGCTATTTTGCAAATCAGGTGTAATATGATACTGGCAATCATATTATATAAAAATGATAATCTTATTCTGTTTTTTTGTATATTAGGCAATTGCTCCAGTTACACCTCTGCCATATTGACAAAAATGTCATCCTCACCCCCATTGACATTAGAATGAAAATCATAGGGGAGTTTCATTCCTTGCAATGCTTAATTCAATGTAATTGTTTTCTGGCTTACATTAGTGACCATATCAAAGCATGGTGTACACCTTTTGCCGTATTAAGAGTATTTCCCTGTGGGCAGTAACATTTTCCTCTCCTTCTCTGGATATTAGGAACAATATTCCAGGACCAGAGTACAGCCCCAGTCACGTCGTGGGTAATGTCATCTGTAATTCTCTAGTTATTAGAAACAATATCACGGGGGGCTTGTGTGCTTTCTGAGATATTTGGAGTAATATCCTTTCCGTTTTTGAACATTAGAAACAGTACTACAGTGGTGGTGTACACTTCCTGCGATATTCAGGGTATGGTCATCCTTTGTCCTCAGGATATTATTAACTACATCACAGACGAGTTTTAGTTTACCTTGATATTGGAGCAATCCGAGAGTGTAAACCTGCTTTCACAATGAGAGAAATACCTACTCAGGATATGATGGATAATATCACAAAATGGACACACATAAGTGTATACCCACTTTGATATTGAAAGTAATTTTTATCTAACATACTAAAAATCATATCCCAGAATATACTTATAATGTGTACTCTTACTGAAATATTACAAACAATGCACAGAATATGTACCATATGTACGTTGACTGTGATGTACATATGTGTGCACCATACAGATGTACAATAAATATACATAATCTGTACAATATGTACATTTATGTGTACATAATATGTACACAATAGGTATGTCCATAATGTGTACAATATGTACATTTGTAATATCACAATGATATCAGAACAGCATATGCAATCACAATACACATGTAATACATAATATAAATGTACATATTTCACACATTATGTACATTTCCATTTATTGTGGTATGACGATGTGTTTACATGTACAGCATGGACCCATTATGTACGGATGTACAATAAATTCAGGTGTAGATATATGTACATAGTATGTACATATGTACGCTCTGTACCCATACATACATATAATGTAGATATTTACCTTCTGTACACAAGTACATAATATGGACAGTATGTACATGTACAAAATATGTGCACAGATAAGTTTACACCCACTTTGGTAACCAGAGTAATTTCTATCTTATATTCTAAATGTAATATCACAGAATGTACTCATAATGTGTACATTTATTGGCATATCACAATAAATGTATAAAGTAAGTAAGATCTGTACATTTACTCTGTGTACCCAATACACAAGTAAATAAAATGTACATAACCTGTAAAATATGTTTCTTTCTATTTCTATAATCTGTGCACAATGCATAGGTACATAATGTGTATAATATGTACATTTGTAATGTCACAATGATATCATATCACAACAGCATATATAATCACAATAAACGTAATACATAATATAAACGTACATATTGCAAACATTATGTATATTTACATTTATTGTGATATGTGTACACATGTACATCATGTACCCATTATGTACAGATGTACAATATATGCACGTGTACATATGTGTGCACAGTATGTACCTATGTATGCTGCGTACACCTATGTATATATAATGTAGACATGTACATTCTGTACATGAGTACATAATAAGCACAACATGTCCATGTATATACTATGTGCGCACCTGGGTGTAAACCCACTTTGGTCACCGGTGTAATTCCTGTCTAATATGCTAAAAATTATATCCCAGAATGTACTCATGTGTACATTTATTGACATATCACAATAAATGTATAAAATAGGTATAGTCTGTACATTTACTCTGCTGTACATATGTGTACAAAATACACATGTAGAAAAAATGTACCTAATCTGTAAAATATGTACCTATTTATTTCTATAATGTGTACACAATGCATAGGTACATAAAGTGTACTCTATGTACATTTCTAAAAATTTCAGTGGTAACATACATATTATCACAGTAAGATATATAATCAATAATATGTAGATATCACATAATATCACCAAAAAGTACATATTGTTTATATTAGGTACGTATAAAGTACATATTTATTGTACACATATTATGTACATATATGTTTATTGTGATAATATCATATGTACATGTGTACAAATATGTGCCCATTATGTAAACCATCTACACATGTAGAAATAGGTGCAAACTGTGTACCTGTGAAGAGCAGGGTATCCCCACACCTCCCGCCAAAGGGCCTATAGCAGCTTCCAGCCCCACCCTGGCTATGTAGGGACCCCCTGGTTAGGTGGCTGTGCCCATAGCCCCTGCCAGAGTGACAGTAGCAGCCGCCAGGCCCTCCCTGGATGCTGAGAGACCCTCTGGCTATGTGGCTGTTACCACAGCCACCACCAGAGGGCCCGAAGCAGCCCCCAGACAAATCACAAAGGGCCCGTAGCAGCTGCAATGCCCAACCTGGTTGCATAGGGACACCCTCGCTTGGCTGCCATGCCCACAGCTGCTGGGGCCCAGATATTTTGAAAATGTGGTGTAATATGATACTGGCAATCATATCATATGTAAATAATAATTTTATCCTTTTTTATTATATAGTAGACAATAGCTGAAGTTACAGCTCCGCCATTTTGACAAAAATGTCCTCCTCAACCCCTTGAAATTACAAGGAAAATTATAGGGGGGGTAAACACATTGCAATATTTAATTGAATATAATTGTTTTCTTGTTTACATTAGTGAAAATATCACAGCACGGTGTACTCCTCTTGCCGTATTCAGAGGATTTGCCTATGGGCAGAAACATTCCCCTCTCCTTCTCTGGATATTAGAAACATTATCACAGTACCGACAAACAGCCGCAGTCATATCGTGAGTAATGTCATCTGTAATCCACTAGTTATAAAAAACAACATCAAGGGGGTCTTGTGCACTTTATGAGATACTTAGAGTAATGTTAGGATTTGGGTAATTTCCATGAGGGAGAATATTGAGTTGGTGTATACACTCCAAAACACAGTAGAAAAGGGCATTGTATATTTTTTCTGACAGATTATATTGAGAGCAATTTTGCTTTTAACATTGGGGTACCTAGATAATATTTAGAATTTTTTCGATTAGCGTAAATTTAGAATTTCAGTATTTTACACAAGAGAGCATATTGAATTGGTGTATATACTCCAAAACAGAGTAGAATAGGGGATTGTATATTATTTCTGACAGATCATATTCAGAGCAAATTTGCTTTTGACATTGGGTTGCCTAGATAATATTTAGATTTTTTTCGATTCACGTAAATTTAGAATTTCCATATTTTAAATTATAGAGCATATTGAGTTGGTGTATATACAGCAAAACATAGTAGAAAAGCGCATTTTATATGTTTTCTGACAGATAATATTCAGAGCAATGTTACTGTTAACATTGGGGTGCCTAGATAATATTTAGATTTTTTTCGATTCTCGTAAATTTAGAATTTTGGTATTGTACATGAGAGAGCATATTGAGTTGGTGTATGTACTCCAAAACAGAGTAGAAAAGTGCAGTGTATATTATTTCTGACAGATTATATTCAGAGTAATTTTGCTTTTAACATTGGGGTGCGTAGATAATATATAGATATTTTTCGATTCGCGTATAATTAGAATTTCGGTATTTCACATTAGAGAGCATATTGATTTGGTGTATATACTCCAAAACAAAGAATAGCGCATTGTATATTTTTTCTGACATTATATTCAGAGAAATTTTGCTTTTAACAATGGTGTGCCTAGATAATATTTAGATTGTTTCAATTCACGTAAAATTAGAATCTCGGTATTCTACATGAGAGAGCATATTGAGTTGGTGTATATAATCCAAAACAGTGCAGAAAAGGGCATTGAATATTTTTTCTGACAGATTATATTCAGAGAAATTTTGCTTTTAACATTGGGGTGCCTAGATTATATTTACATTTTCTTTGATTCGTGTAAATTAGTATTTCGGTATTTTACGTGTGAGAGCCTATTGAGTTGGTGTATATACACCAAAACAGAGTAGAATAGGGCATTGTATATTTTTTCTGACAGATTATATTCAGAGCAATTTTGCTTTTAACATTGCTGTGCCTAGGTAATATTTAGAGTTTGTTCGATTCGCATAAAATTAAAATTTCAGTATTTTACATGAGAGAGCATATTGAGTTGGTGTATATACTCCAAAACAGAGTGGAAAAGAGCATTGTATCCTTTCTCTGACAGATTATATTCAGAGGAGTTTAGCTTTTTACATTGGGGTTCTTACATATTATTAAGATTTTTTTCGATTGGCGTAAAATCAGAATTTCGGTATTTTACATGAGAGAGCATATTGAGTTGGTGTGTATACTCCAAATCAGAGTAGAATAAGGCATTGTATATTTTTTTGACAGATGATATTTATAGCCATTTTCTTTTAACCTTGGGGTGCCTAGATAATATTTAGAATTTCTTCGATTTGCGTAAAATTAGAATTTCGGTGTTTTACATGAGAGAGCATATTTAGTTGGTGTATATACTCCAAAGCAAAGTATAAAAGGGCATTGTATATTTTCTCTGAAAGACTATATTCAAAAAAATTTTGCTTTTAACATTGGGGTGCCTAGATAATACTAGATATTTTTTGATTCGCGTAAATTTAGAATTTTGGTATTTTATATGAGAGAGAATATTGAGTTGGTTTATATACTCCAAAACAGAGTAGAAAAGGGCATTGTAGTTTTTTTGACAGAATATATTCAGAGACATTGTCTTTTAACGTTGGGATGCCTAGATAATATTTAGATTTTTTTCGATTCTCGTAAAATTAGAATTTCTCTATTTTACAGGAGAGAGCATATTAAGTTGGTGTATATATTCCAAAAAAGAGTAGAAAAAAGCATTGTATATTTTATCTGATGAAATACATTCAGAGCAATTTTGCTATTACCATTGGGGTGCCTAGATAATATTTAGATTTCATTTGATTAACGTAAATTTAGAATGTTGGTATTTTACATGAGAGAGCATATTGAGTTTGTCCATATACTCCAAAACCGAGGAGAAAAGGGCATTGTATATTTTTTCTGACAGATTATAATCAGAGCCAATTTCTTTCAACATTGTGGTGTCTAGATAATATTTATATTTTATTCAATTCGTGTATAATAAGAATTTTGGTATTTTACATGAGAGAGCATATTGGGTTTGTGTATATACTCCAAAACGAAGTAGAAAAGGGTATTGTATATTTTTTCTGACAGACTATATTCAGAGCAATTTTGCTTTCAACATTGGGGTACCTAGGTAATATTTAGATTTTTTTCGATTTGCGTAAATTTAGAATTTCGGTATTTTACATGAAAGAGCAAATTGAATTGGTGTATATACTCCAAAACAGAGTAGAAAAGGTCATTGTACATTTTTTCTGACAGATTACATTCAGAGCAATTTTGCTTTCAACATTGGAGTGCCTAGGTAATATTTAGAATTTTTTAAATTTGCGTAAATTTATAATGTCTATATTTTACATGAGAGAGCATATTGAGTTGGCGTATATACTTAAAAACAGAGTAGGAAAGGACATTGTATATATTTTCTGATGAAATACATTCAGAATAATTTTGATATTACCATTGGGGTGCCTAGATAATATTTAGATTTTATTTGATTAATGTAAATTTAGAATTTCGGTATTTTACATGAGAGAGCATATTGAGTTGGTTCGTATACTCCAAAACAAAGAAGAAAAAAGCATTGTATATTTTTTTGACAGATTATATTCAAAGCCATTTTCTTTCAACATTGGGGTGTCTAGATAATATTTAGATTTTTATCGATTCCCGTATAATAAGAATTTCGGTATTTTACATGTGAGAGCATATTGGGTTGGTGTATATACTCCAAAACGAAGGAGAAAAAAGTATTGTATATTTTTTTTGACAGACAATATTCAGAGAAATTTTGCTGTCAACATTGGGGTGCCTAGGTAATATGTAGATTTTCTTTGATTCACGTAAATTTAGAATTTCGGTATTTTCCATGAGAGAGCATATTGAATTGGTGTATATACTCAAAAACACAGTAGAAAAGGGCATTGTGTATTTTTTCTGACAGATTATATTCAGAGCAATTTTGCTTTTAACATTGGGGTACCTAGATAATATTTTGATTTTTTTCCGTTCGTGTAAAATTAGAATTTCTGTATTTTACATGAGAGAGCATATTGAGTTGGTGTATATACTCCAAAACAAAGTAGAAAAGGGCACTGTATATTTTCTCTGACAGATATTGTTCCGAGAAATTTTGCTTTTTACATTGGGGTGCCTAGATAATATTTAGATTGTTCTCGATTCACGAAAATTTAGAATTTCTGTATTTTACATGAGAGAGCATATTGAGTTGGTTTATATACTCCAAAACCGAGGAGAATAAGTCATTGTAAATTTTTTCTAACAGACTATATTCAGAGTTATTTTCTTTTAACTTTGGGGCACGTAGATATTATTTAGATTTTATTCGAATCGCATAAATTAATATTTCGGTATTTTACATGAGAGAGCATATTGAGTTGGTGTATATACTCCAAAACAGAGTAAAAAGGGGCATTGTGTATTTTTTCTGACAGATTATATTCAGAGCAGTTTTTTTTTAACACTTGGGTGCCTAGATAATATTTAGATTTTTTCGATTCGGGTAAAATTAGAATTTCTGTATTTTTCATGAGAGAGCATACTGAGTTGGTGTATATACTACAAAACAAAGTAGAAAAGTGCATTGTATATTTTTCTGGCAGATTATATTCAGAGAAATTTTGCTATTAACATTGGGGTACCTAGATAATATTTAGATTTTATTCGATTCGCTTAAATATAGAATTTCTGTATTTTACATGAGAGAGCATATGGAGTTGGCGTATATACTCCAAAACAGAGTAGAGAAAAGCATTGTATATATTTTTTCTGACAGATTATATTCAGAGAAATTTTGTTTTTAACATTGGGGTGCCACGATAATATTTAGATTTTTTACGATTCGCTTAAATATGCAATTTCTGTATTTTACATGAGAGAGCATATGGAGTTGGTGTATATACTACAAAAAAGAGTAGAATAAAGCATTGTATATTTTTTCTGACAGATTATATTCAGAGCTATTTTGTTTTTTACATTGGGGTGCCTAGGTAATATTTAGATTTTTCGATTTGGTTAAAATTAGAATTTTGATATTTTCCATGAGAGAGCACACTGAGTTGGTGTATATACTCCAAAACAAGGTAAAATAGTGCACTGTATATTTTAACTGACAGATTATATTCAGAAAAATTTTGTTTTTAACATTGGGGTGCCTAGATAATATTTAGATATTTTTGATACGGGTAAAATAAGAATTTCTGTATTTTACATGAGAGAGCAAATTGAGTTGGTTCATATACTACAAAAAAGAGTAGAAAAGAGCCTTGTATATTTTTTCTGACAGATTATATTCAGAGCCATTTTCTTTTACCTATGGAGCGCCTAGATATTTAGATTTTTTTCGATTTGCGTACAATTAGAATTTCGGAATTTTACATGAGAGAGCATATTGAGTTGGTGTATATACTTTAAAACAGAGTGGAAATGGGCATTGTATATTTTTTCTGACAAATTATATTCGGAGCAATTTTGCTTCAAACATTGGGGTGCCTACATATTTAGATTTTTTTCGATTCATGTAAATTTAGAATTTTTGTATTTTACATGAGAGAGCATACTGAGTTGGTGTATATACTCCAAAACAGAGTAGAATAGAACATTGTACATTATTTCTGACAGATTATATTTAGAGAAATTTTGTTTTTATCATTGTTGTGCCTAGATAATATTTAGATTTTTTTCAGTACACGTAGAATTAGAATTTCCGTGTTTTACATGAGAGAGCATAGTGACTTGGTGTATATATTCCAAACAATGTAGAATAAGGCATTGTATATTTTTTCTAACAGACTATATTCAGAGCCGTTTTCTTTTAACTTTGGGGTGCCTAGATATAATTTAGATAGTTTTCGATTCACGTAAAATTAGAATTTCGGTATTTTACATGAGAGAGCATATTGAGTTGGTGTATATACACCAAAACAGAGTAGAAAAGGGCATTGTATAATTTTTCTGAAAGATTATATTCATTGAAACTTTGATTTTAACCTTGGGGTGCATAGATAATATTTAGATTTTTTTGATTCACTTAATTATAGAATTTTTGTATTTTACATGAGAGAGCATATGCAGTTGGTGTATATACTCCAAAACAGAGTAGAATAGGGCATTCTATATTTTCTCTGACAGATTATATTCAGAGACATTTTCTTTTAACTTTGGGGCACCTAGATATTATTTAGATTTTTTTGATTCACGTAGAATTAGAATTTTGCTTATTTACATGACAGAGCATATTGAGTTGGTGTATATACACCGAAAAAGAGTAAAATTGGGCATTGTAGGTTTTGTCTGAAAGATTATATTGAGAGAAATTTTGCTTTTAACTTTGGGGTGCCTAGACAATATTTAGATTTTTTTTGATTCACGTCAAATTAGAATTTCGGAATTTTACATGAGAGAGCATACTGAGTTGGTGTATATACTTCAAAACAGACTAGAATAAGGCATTGTATATTTTCCTAACAGACTATATTCAGTGCCATTTGCTTTTAACTGTGGGGTGCCTAGATATTATTTAGATTTCTTTTGATTCACTTAAATTTAGAATGTCGGTATTTTACATGAGAGAGCATATTGAGTTGGTGTATATACTCCAAAACTAAGTAAAATTGGGCATTGTATATTTTCTCTGACAGATTATATTCAGAGCAATTTTGTTTTTAACATTGGGGTACGTAGATAATATTTAGATCTTTTTGATTCGGTTCAAATTAGAATTTCTGTATTTTACATGAGAGAGGATACTGAGTTGGTGTATATACTCCAAAACAGAGTAGAAATGGGCATTGTATATTTTTTTGACAGATTATATTCAGAGAGATTTTGCTTTTAACTTTCGGGTGCCTAGATAATATTTAGAATTATTTGGATTCATGTAAAATTAGAATTTCGATATTTTACATGAGAGAGCATACTGAGTTGGTGTATATACTCCAGAACAGAGTAGAATTAGGCATTGTATATTATTTCAAACAGACTATATTCAGAGCCATTTTCTTTTAACTTTGGGGCGCCTAGATATTATTTAGATTTTTTTCGATTTGTGTAAAATTAGAATTTCGGTATGTTACATGAGAGAGCGAATTGAGTTGGTTTATATACTCCAAGAAGAGTAGAAAAGAGCATTGTATATTTTTTCTGACAGATTAAATTCAGAGAAACTTTGCTTTTAACATTGGGGTGCCTAGATAATATTTAGATTTTTTTCGATTTGCTTAAATATAGAATTCCTTTATTTTACATGAGAGAGTATATGGAGTTGGTGTATATACTCCAAAACAGAGTAGAATAGGGCATTGTATATTTTTTCTCACCTACTATATTCAGAGAAATTTTGTTCTAACATTGGGTTGCCTAGATAATATTTAGATTTTTTCCATTCGGGTGAAATTAGTATTTCTGTATTTTACATGACAGAGCATACTGACTTGGTGTATATACTCCAAAACAGAGTAGAGTAATGCATTGTATATTTTATGACACAGAGTATATTCAGAGCCATTTTTTTTTAACTTTGGGACGCCTAGATATTATTTAGATTTTTTTCGATTTGCATAATATTGGAATTTCTGTATTTAACATGAGAGAGCATATTGAGTTAGTGTATACACTAAAAAACAGAGTAGAAAAGGGCATTGTATATGTTTTCTGTCAGATTATATTCAGAGCAATTTTTCTTTTAGCATTGGGGTGCCTGGATACTATTTAGATTTTTTTCAATTCACTTAAATATAAAGTTTCTGTATTTTATATGAGAGATCATATGGAGTTGGTGTATATACTCCAAAACACAGTAGAATAGGGCCTTGTATATTATTTCTGACAGATTATATTCAGAGTAATTTTGTTTTTAACATTGGGGTGCATAGATAATATTTAGATCTTTTTCGATTGTCTTAAATATACAATCTCTGTATTTCACACGAAAGAGCATATGGAATTGGTGTATATATTCGAAAAAAGAGTAGCATAGGGTATTGAATATTTTATCTGAAAGATTATATTCAGATCAATTTTGTTTTAACATTGGGGTGCCTAGATGATATTTAGATTTTTTCGATTCGGGTAATATTTGAATTTCTGTATTTTACATGAGAGAGCATACTGAGTTGGTGTATATACTCCAAAACAGAGTAGAATAAGGCATTGCATACATTTTCGAACAGACTATATTCAGAGCCATTTTCTTTTAATGTTGGGATGCCTAGATATTACTTAGATTTGTTTTGATTCGCGTAAAATTAGAATTTTGATATTTTATATGAGAGAGCATATTGAGTTGGTGTACATACTCCAAAACAGAGTAGAAAATGGCATTGTATATTTTTTCTGTCAGATTATATTCAGAGCAGTTTTTCTTTTAACATTGGGGTGCCTAGATAATATTTACATATTTTTGATTAGCTTAAATATAGAATTTCTGTATATTACAGGAGAGAGCATACTGAGTTGGTGTATATACTCCAAAAAAGAGTAGAAAAAAACATTGTATATTTTGTATAACAGACTGTATTCAGAGCCAATTTCTTTTAACTTTGGGGCACCTAGATATTATTTAGATTTTTCTCTATTCGCGTAAAATTACAATTTCTGTATTTTACAAGATAGAGCATACTGAGTTGGTGTATATACTCCAAAACAGAGTAGAATAGGGCATTGTATATTTTTTCTGGCAGGTTATATTCAGAGCAATTTTGTTTTTAACATTAAGGTGCCTAGATAATATTTAGATTTTTTTCGATTCACGTAAAATTAGAATTTCGGTATTTTACATTAGAGAGCATACTGAGTTGGTGTATATACTCCAAAACAGAGTGGAATAGGGCGTTGTATATTTTTTCTGACTGATTATACTCAGAGCAGTTTTGTTTTTAACTTTCGTGTGCCTAGATAATATTTAGATTTTTTGGATTCACGTTAAATTAGAATTTCTGTATTTTACATAAGAGAGGATTCTGAGTTGGTGTATATACTCCAAAACAGAGTAGAGTAAGGCATTGTGTATTTTTTCTAACAGACGATATCTAGAGCCATTTTCTTTTAACTTTGGGGTGCCTTGATATTATTTAGATTTTTTTCAATTGCCGTAAAATTAGAATTTCGGTATTTTACATTAGAGAGCATATGGAGTTGTTTTATGTACTCCAAAACAGAGTAGAAAAGGGCATTGTATATTTTTTCTGACAGATTATATTCAGAGCAATTTGGCCTTCAACATTGGGGTTCCTAAATAATATTTAGATTTCTTTCGATTCACGTAAAATTAGAATTTCGTTATTTTACAAGACAGAACATACGAAGTTGGGGTATATACTCCAAAACAGAGTAGAATAGGGCATTTTATATTTTTTCTGACAGATTATATTCAGAGAAATTTTGTTCTTAACATTGGGGTGCCTAGATCATATGTAGATTTTTTCGATTCGGGTAAAATTTGAATTTTTGTATTTTACATGAGAGCGCATAATGAGTTGGTGTATATACTCCAAAACAGAGTAGAATCAGGCATTGTATATTTTTTCTAACAGACTATATTCAGAGCCATTTTCTTTTAACTTTGAAGCGCCTACCTAATATTTAGATTGTTTTCGATTCATGTAAAATTAGAAATTCGGTATTTTACATGAGAGAGCATATTAAGTTGGTGTATATACTCCAAAACAGAGTAGAAAATGGCATTGTATATTTTTTCTGACAGATTATATTCAGTGCAATTTTGCTTTTAACATTCCGGTGCCTAGATAATATTTAGATTTTTTTCGATTTGCTTAAGTCTACAATTTCTGTATTTTACATGAAAGAGCATATGAAGTTGGTGTATATACTCCAAAACAGAGTAGAATAGGGCATTGTATATTTTTCGGACAGATTATATTCCGAGCAATTTTGTTCTTAACATTGGGGTGCCTATATAATATTTAGATGTTTTCCATTCAGGTAAAATTAGAATTTCCGTATTTTACCTGAGAGAGCATACTGAGTTGGTGTATATACTCCAAAACGGTGTAGAATAAGGCATTGTATATTTTTTCTAACAGACTATATTCAGAGCCAATTTCTTTTAACTTTGGGGCGCCTAGATATTATTTAGATTTTTTTCGATTCGCGTAAATTTAGAATTTCGGTATTTTACATGAGAGAGCATACTGAGTTGCTGTATATACTCGAAAACAGAGTAGAATAGGGCATTGTATATGTTTTCTGACAAATTATATTCAGAGCAATTTTGCTTCTAACATTGGGGTGCCTAGATGATGTTTAGATTTTTTTCTATTTGCTTAAATATAGAAGTTCTGTATTTTACATGAGAGAGCATATGGAGTTGGTTTATATACTCCAAAACAGAGTAGAATAGAGCATAGTATATTTTTTCTAACGGACTATACTCAGTGCCATTTTCTTTTAACTTTGGGGTCCTAGATATTATTAAGATTCTTTTTGATTCATGAAAAATTCAAATTTCGGTATTTTACATGAGAGAGCATATTTAGTTGTTGTATATACTCCCAAACAGAGTAGAAAAGCTCATTGTATATTTTTTATGACAGATTATATTCAGAGCAATTTTGCTTTTAACATTCGGTTGCCTAGATAATAATTAGATTTTTTTCGATTCACATAAATTTAGAATTTCGGTATTTTACATGGGAGAGCATATGGAGTTGGTGTATATACTCCAAAACAGATTAGAATAGGGCATTGTATATTTTCTCTGACAGATTGTATTCAGAGAAATTTTGTTTTTAACATTGGGGTGCCTAGATAATATTTAGATATATTTCGATTTGCTTAAATATAGAATTTCTGTATTTTATATGAGAGAGCATATGGAGTTGGTGTATATAATCCAAAGCAGAGTAGAATAGGGCATTGTATATTTTTTATGAAAGATTATATTCAGAGCAATTTTGTTTTTATTATTGAGGTGCCTAGATAATATTTAGATTTTTTAGATTCACATAAAATTAGAATTTCGGTATTTTACATGAGAGAGCATACTGAGTTGGTGTATATAGTCCAAAACAGACTAGAATAGAACATTTTATATTTTTTCAGACAGATAATATTTGGAGCAATTTTGTTTTTAACATTGGCGTGCCTAGATAATATTTAGATTCTATTCGATTCGGGTAAAATTAGAATTTCTGTATTTTACAAGAGAGAGCATATGGAGTTGGTGTATATACTCCAAAACAGAGTAGAATAGGGCATTGTATATTTTTTCTTACAGTATATATTCAGATCAATTTTGTTTTTAACATTGGGGTGCCTAGATAATATTTAGATTTATTCGATTCGGGTAAAATTAGAATTTCGGTATTTTACATGAGAGAGGACAATGAGTTGCTGTATATACTACAAAACAGAGTAGAATGAAGCATTTTATATTTCTTCGGACAGATTATCTTCAGGGTAATTTTGCTTTCAACGTTGGTGTACCTAGATAATATTTAGATATTTTTCGATTCACTTAAATATAGAATTTCTGTATTTTATATGAGAGAGCATATGGAGTTGGTGTATATACTCCAAAACAGAGTAGAATAGGGCATTGTATATTTTTTCTAACAGACTATATTTAGAGCCATTTTATTTTAACTTTGGGTCACCTACATATTATTTAGATTGTTTTCGATTCGCGTAAAATTAGAATTTCGGTATTTTACATGAGAGAGCATACTGATTTGGTCTATGTACTACAAAACAGAATAGAATAGGGCATTGTATATTTTTTCTGACATTATATTCAGAGAATTTTCGTTTTAACATTGGGGTGCCTAGATAATATTTATATTTTTTTGATAAGGGTAAAATTAGAATTTCTGTATTTTACATGAGAGAGCATATTGAGTTGGTGTATATACTACAAAATAGAGTAGAAAGGCGCATTGTATGTGTATTCGAACAGATTCTATTCAGTGTAATTTTGCTTTAACATTGGGATGCCTAGATAATATTTAGATTTTTTCGATTTGGGTAAAATTAGAATTTCTGTATTTTACATCATAAAGCATAGTGACTTGGTGTATACACTCCAAAATAGAGTAGAATAAGGCATTGTATATTTTTTCTAACAGACTATATTCAGAGGCAGTTTCTTTAATTTTGGGGCACCTAAGTATTATTCAGATTTTTTTCGATTCTCGTAAAATTAGAATTTCGGTATTTTAACTGAGAGAGCATATTGAGTTGGTTTATATACTCCAACAAAGAGTAGAATATGGCATTGTGTATGTTTTCTGACAAATAATATTCAGAACAATTTTGTTTTTAAGATTTGTGTGCCTACATAATATCTAGATTTTGTCGATTCGCTTAAATAGAGAATTTCTCTATTTTACATGAGAGAGCATATGTAGTTGGTGTATCTACTCCAAAACAGAGTAGAATAGGGCACTGTATATTTTTTCTGACAGACTATATTCAGAGCAATTTTGTTTTTAACATTGGTTTGCCTAGATAATATTTAGATTTTTTTCGATTCACATTAAACTTGAATTTCGGTATTTTGCATGAGAGAGCATACTGAGTTGGTGTATATACTCCAAAACAGAGTAGAATAAGGGATTGCATATTTCTTCTAACAGACTATATTCAGAGCCATTTTCTTTTAAGTTTGGGGAGCCTAGATTGTGTTGAGATTTATGTCGATTCACGTAAAATTAGAATTGCGGTATTACACATGAGAGAGCATATTGAGTTGGTGTATATACTCCAAAACAGAGTAGAATAGGGCATTGTATATTTTTTGTGGCAGGTTATATTCAAAGCAATTTTGTTTTTAACATTAAGGTGCCTAGATAATATTTAGATTTTTTTCGATTCACGTAAAATTAGAATTTCGGTATTTTACATTAGAGAGAATACTGAGCTGGTGTATATACACCAAAACAGAGTGGAATAGGGCGTTGTATATTTTTCCTGGCAGATTATATTCAGAGCAATTTTGTTTTTAAGTTTGGTGTGCCTTGATAATATTTAGATTTTTTCGATTCACGTTAAATTAGAATTTCTGTATTATGTATGAGAGAGCATTCTGAGTTTGTGTATTTACTCCAAAACAAAGTAGAATAAGGCATTGTGTATTTTTTCTAACAGACGATATTTAGAGCCATTTTCTTTTAACTTTGGGGTGCCTTGATATTATTTAGATATTTTTCAATTGCCGTAAAATTAGAATTTCTGTATTTTACAAGACAGAGCATACGGAGTTGGTGTATATACTCGAAAACAGTGTAGAATAAGGCATTGTATATTTTTTCTGACAGATTATATTCAGAGAAATTTTGTTTTTAACATTGGGGTGCCTAGATGATATGTAGATTTTTTCGATTTGGGTAAAATTTGAATTTTTGTATTTTACATGAGAGAGCATACTGAGTTGGTGTATATACTACAAAAAAAGGTAGAATCAGGCATTGTATATTTTTTCTAACAGAGTATATTGAGAGCCATTTTCTTTTAACTTTGGGAAGCCTACATAATATTTAGATTGTTTTCGATTCACGTAAAATTAGAAATTCGGTATTTTACATGAGAGAGCATATTAAGTTGGTGTATATACTCCAAAACAGAGTAGAAAATGGCATTGTATATTCTTTCTGACAGATTATATTCAGAGCAAATTTGCTTGTAAAATTCGGGTGCCTAGATAATATTTAGATTTATTTTGATTCACGTAAAATTAGAATTTTGGTATTATACATAAGAGAGCATACGGAGTTGGTGTATATCCTCCAAAACAGAGTAGAATAAGGCATTGTATATTTTTTCTGACATATTATTTCAGAGCAATTTTGCTTTTAACATTAAGGTGCCTAGATAATATTTAGATTTTTTTCGGTTCGCTTAAATATACAATTTTTGTATTTTACATGAAAGAGCATATGAAGTTGGTGTATATACTCCAAAACAAAGTAGAATAGGGCATTGTATAATTTTCGGACAGATTATATTCCGAGCAATATTGTTTTTAACATTGAGGTGCCTAGATATTATTTAGAATTTTTCGATTCAGGTGAAATTTGAATTTCTGTATTTTACATGAGAGAGCATACTGAGTTGGTGTATATACTCCAAAACAGAGTAGAATAAGGCATTGTATATTTTCTCTAACAGACTATATTCAGAGCCATTTTCTCTTAAATTTGTGGTGCCTAGATATTATTTAGACTTATTTTGATTCACGTAAAATTAGAATTTCGGTATTTTACCTGAGAGAGAATATTGAGTTGGTGTATATACTCGAAAAAGAGTAGAAAAGACATTGTATATTTTTTCTGACAGATTATATTCAGAGCAATTTTGCTTTACACTGGGGTGCCTAGATATTATTTAGATTTTTTTTGATTCGGTTAAATATAGAATTTTTGTATTTTACATGAGAGAGCATATGGAGTTGGTGTATATACTCCAAAACAGAGTAGAATAGGGCATTGTATATTTTTTCTGACAGATTATATTCAGAGCAATTTTTTTTATAACATTGGGGTGCCTACCTAATATTTAGACATTTTTCAATTCGCGTAAAATTAGAATTTTAGTATTTTACATGAGAGAGCATACTGACTTGGTGTATATACTCCAAAACAGAGTAGAATAAGGCATTGTATATTTTTTTGACAGATTATATTTAGAGCAATTTTGTTTTTAACATTGGGGTGCCTAGATCATATTTAGATTTTTTCGATTCGGGTAAAATTAGAACTTCTGTATTATACATGAGAGAGCTTATGGAGTTGGTGTATATACTCCAAAACAGAGTCGAATAGGGCATTGTATATTTTTTCTGACAGACTACATTCAGAGCAATTTTTTTTTAACATTTGGGTGCCTAGATAACATTTAGATTATTTTTGATTCATGTAAAATTACAATTTCGGTATTTTACATGAGAGAGCATACTGAGTTGGTGTATATACTCCAAAACAGAGTAGAATAAGGCATTGTGTACTTTTTCTAACAGAGTATATTCATAGCCATTTTCATTTAACTTTAGGGCACCTAGATATTATTTGGATTTTTTTTGATTTGCGTAAAATTAGAATTTCTGTATTTTACATGAGATAGCATATTGAGGTAGTTTATATACAACAGAACAGAGTAGAAAAGGGAATTGTCTATTTTTTCTGACAGATTATATTCAGAGCAATTTTGCTTTTAACATTGGGGTGCCTAGATATTATTTAGATTTTTTTTGATTCGGTCAAATATAGAATTTTTGTATTTTACATGAGAGAGCAAATGGAGTTGGTGTATATACTCCAAAACAGAGTAGAATAGGGCATTGTATATTTTTTCTGACAGATTATATTCAGAGCAATTTTGTTTTTAAGATTGGGGTGCCGAGATAATATTTAGATTTTTTTCGATTCACGTAAATTTAGAATTTCGGTATTTTACATGAGAGAGCATATTGAGTCGGTGTATATACTCCAAAACAGAGTAGAATAAGGCATTGTATATTTTTTCTAACAGACTATATTCAGAGCTATTTTTTTAACTTTGGGGCGCCTAGATATTATTTAGGTTTTTTCCATTTGGGTAAAATTATAATTTCGGTATTTTACACAGAGAGCATATGGAGTTGGTGTATATACTCCAAAACAGAGTAGAATAGGGCATTGTATATTTTTTCTGAAAGATTATATTCAGAGCAATTTTGCTTTTAACATTCGGGTGCCTAGATAATATTTAGAATTTTTCGATATGGGCAAAATTATAATTTCTGTATTTTACTTGAGAGAGCCTATGGAGTTGGTGTATATACTCCAAAACAGAGTCGAATAGGGCATTGTATATTTTTTCTGACAGACTACATTCAGAGAAATTTTGTTTTTAACATTCGGGTGCCTAGATAATATTTAGATTTTTTTCGGTTCACGTAAAATTACAATTTCGGTATTTTACATGAGAGAGCATACTGAGTTTGTGTATATACTCCAAAACAGAGTAGAATAGGGCATTGCATATGGTTTCTGACAGACTATATTCAGAGCAATTTTTTTTAACATTGGGGTGCCTCGATATTATTTAGATTTTTTCAATTCGGGTGAAATTAGAATTTCTGTATTTTACATGAGAGAGCATACTGAGTTGGTGTATATACTCCAAAACAGAGTAGAATAAGGCATTGTATATTTTCTCTAACAGACTATATTCAGAGCCATTTTCTTTTAAATTTGGGGCGCCTAGATATTATTTAGAGTTTTTTCGATTCACGTAAAATTAGAATTTTTTTATTATACATGAGAGAGCATATTGAGTTGGTGTATATACTCCAAAATAAAGTAGAAAAGGGCATTGTATATTTTATCTGAAAGATTATATTCAGAGAAATTTTTCTTTTAACATTAGGGTTCCTAGATAATATTTAGATTTTTTTTGATTCGCTTAAATCTGGAATTTCTGTATTTTACATGAGGGGGCATATGGAGATAATGTATGTACTTTAAATCAGGGTAGAATAGGGCATTGTATATTTCTTCTGATTTTTCTAAGAAACTATATTCAGAACCATTTTCTTTTAACTTTGCTGTGCCTTGATATTATTTAGATTTACTTCGGTTTGCGTAAAATTTGAATTTCGGTTTTTTACATGAGAGAGCAAATTGAGTTGGTGTATATACTACAAAACAGAGTAGGAAAGGGCATTGTATATTTTTTCTGACAGATTAGATTCTGAGCAATTTTGCTTTTATCATTGGGGTGCCTAGATAATATTTAGATTTTTTCGTTTAGAATTTCTGTATTTTACATGACAGAGCATATTGAGTTAGTGTATATACTCCAAAACAGAGTAGAATGGGGCCTTGTATACTCTTCCTGACAGATTATATTCAGAGCAATTTTGCGTTTAACATTGGGGTGCCTAGATAATATTTTGATTTTTTTTGATTCGCTTAAATATACAATATCTGTATTTTACATGAGAGAGCATATGGAGTTGGTGTATATACTCCAAAACAGAGTAGAATAAAGCATTTTATATTTTTTCTAACAGATCATATTCAGAGCAATTTTGTTTTTATCATTGAGGTGACTAGATAATATTTTGATTTTTTGATTCGCTTAAATATAGAATTTCTGTATTTTACATGAGAGAACATATCTAGTTGGTGTATATACTTTAAAACAGAGTAGAATAGGGAATTGTATATTTTTTATGACAGACTATATTCAGAGCAATTTTGTTTTTTACATTGGGGTGCCTAGATAATATTTAGATTTTTTCGATTCGGGTAATATTATAATTTTGTTATTTTACATGAGAGAGCATACTGAGTTGGTGTATATACTCTAAAGCAGAGTAGAATAAGGCATTGTATATTTTTTCTAACAGACGGTATTCAGAGCCATTTTCTTTTAACTTTGGGGCGCCTGGATATTATTTTGATTTTTTCAATTCACGTAAAATTAGAATTTCACTATTTTACATGAGAGAGCATATTGAGTTGGTGTATATACTTCAAAACATAGTAGAAAAGGCATTGTATATTTTTTCTGACAGATTACATTCAGAGCAATTTTGCTTTTCACATTGGGGTGCCTAGATAATATTTAGATTTTTTTTGATTCGCTTAAATATAGAATTTTTGTATTTTACATGAGAGAGCATATGGAGTTGGTGTATAAACTCTAAAACAGAGTAGAATAGGGCATTGTATATATTTTATGACATATTATATTTAGAGCCATTTTGTTTTTAACATTAGGGTGCCTAGAAAATATTTAGATTTTTTCGATTCGGGTAACATTTGAATTTCAGTTTTTTACATGAGAGAGCATACAGAGTTTGTGTATATACACCAAAACAGTAGAATAAGGCATTGTACAATTTTTCTAACAGACTATATTCAGAGCCATTTTCTTTTACCTTTGGGGCGCCTAGATATTATTTAGAATTTCTTTGATTCGCGTAAAATTAGAATTTCAGTATTTTACATGAGAGAGCATACTGAATTTGTTTATATACTCGAAAACAAAGTAGAATTAGGCATTGTATGTTTTTACTAACAGACTATATTCAGAGCCATTTTATTTTAACTTTGGGGCGCCTAGATATTATTTAGATTATTTTCAATATGCGTAAAATTACAATTTCGGTATTTTACATGAGAGAGCATATGGACTTGGTGTATATACTACAAAACAGAGTAGAAAAAGGCATTGTATATTTTTTGAGAGATTATTTTTAGAGCAATTTTGCTTTCCGCATTGGGGTGCGTAGATAATATTTAGATTTTTTTAGAATCCCTTAAATATAGAATTTCAGCATTTTACATGAGAGAGCATACTGAGTTGGTGTATATACTCCAAAACAGGGTAGAATAAGGCATTGTATATTTTCTTTAACAGACTATATTCAGAGCCATTTTCTTTTAACTTCGGGGCGCCTAGAAATTATTTAGATTTTTTTCGATTCGTGTAAAATTAGAATTTTTTTATTTTACATGAGAGAGCATATTGAGTTTGTGTATATATTACAAAAGAGAGTAGAAAAGGGCATTGTATATTTTTTCTAAAAGATTATATTAGGAGCAATTTTGCTTTTAACATTGTGTAGCCTAGATAATATTTAGATTTTTTCAATTCACGTAAAATTAGAATTTCTGTATTTTACATTAGAGAGCATACTGAGTCGGTATATATACTCCAAAACAGAGTAGAAAAGGGCATTGTATATTTTTTATGACAGATTATAATCAGAGAAATTTTTCTTTTACCATTGAAGTGCCTAAATAATATTTAGATTTTCTTCGATTCGCGTAAATACAGAATTTCTGTATTTTACAGGAGTGATCATATGGAGATGGTGTATATACTACAAAACAGAGTAGCATAGGGCATTGTATATTTTTTCTGACAGATTATATTCAGAGCAATATTGTTTTTAACATTGGGGAGCCTAGATAATATTTAGATTTTTTTTATTCGGGTAAAATTCGAATTTCTGTATTTTACATGAGAGAGCATAATTAGTTGGTGTATATACTCCAAAATAGAGTAGAATAAAGCATTGTTTATTATTTCTAACAGTCTGTATTCAGAGCCATTTTCTTTTAACTTTGGGACACCTAGATATTATTTAGTTTTTTTTCGATTCGCGTAAAATTAGAATTTCGGTATTTTACATGAGAGACATATTGAGTGGGTTTATATACTCCAAAAAAGAGTAGAAAAAGGCATTGTATATTTTTTCTGACAGATTATATTCGGAGCAATTTTGCTTTTATCATTGGGGTGCCTAGATAATATTTCGATTTTTTTCGATTCGCTTAAATATAGAATTTCGGTATTTTACATGAGAGAGCATATGGAGTTGGTGTATATACTCAAAAACAGAGTAGAAAAGGGCATTGTATATTTTTTGTGACAGATTATATTCAGAGCAATTTTGCTTTTAACATTGGGTGCCTATATAATATTTAGATTTTTTTCGATTCACGTAAATTTAGAATTTCGGTATTTTACATGAGAGCGCATATCGAGTTGGTGTATATACTACAAAACAGAGTAGAATAGAGAATTGTATTTGTTTTTGACAGATTATTTTCAGAGCAATTTTGCTTGCAACATTGGGGTGCCTAGATAATATTTAGATTTTTTTTCAATTCGCTTAAATATAGAATTTCTCTGTTTTACATGAGAGAGCGTATGGAGTTGGTGTATATACTCCAAAACAGAGTACAATATGACATTGTATACTTTTTCTGACATTACATTAAGAGCAATTTTGATTTTAACATTGCGATGTGTAGATATTATTTAGATTTTTTTGATTCAGGTAAAATTAGAATTTCGGTATTTTACATGAGAGAGTATACTGAATTGGTGTATATACTTTAAAACAGAGTAAAATAAGACATTGTATATTATTTCTAACAGACTATATTAAGAGCCATTTTCTTTTAACTTTGGGGCGCCTAGATATTATTTAGATATTTTTTTCGCGTAAAATTAGAATTTCTGTATTTTACAAGACAGAGCATATTGAGGTGGTCTGTATAGTACAAAAAAGAGTAGAAAAAAGCATTGTATATTTTTTCTGACAGGTTCGATTCAGAGAAATTTTGCTTTTAACATTGGCGTGCCTTGATAATATTTAGATTTCTATCGATTCGCTTAAATATAGAATTTCTGTATTTTATATCAGAGAGCATATGTAGTTGGTGTATATACTCCAAAACAAAGTAGAATAGGGCCTTGTATATTATTTCTGACAGATTTCATTCCGAGCAATTTTGATTTTAACATTGGGGTGCCTAGATAATATTTAGATTTTTTTCGATTCACGTAAAATTAGAATTTCGGTATTTTACATGAGAGAGTATACTGAGGTGAGCTATATACTATAAAACAGAGTAGAATAAGGCATTGTATATTTTTCTTAGAGACTATAATCAGCGCCACTTTCTTTAAGTTTGGGTCACCTAGATATTATTTAGATTTTTTTCGATTCGCGTAAAATTAGAATTTCTGGATTTTACATGAGAGAGCATACTGAGTTGTTGTATATACTCCAAAACAGAGTAGAATAAGGCATTGTGTATTTTTTGAGCAGAGTATATTCAGAGCTATTTTCTTATAACTTTGGGGCACCTAGATATTATTTAGGTTTTTTCGATTCGCGTAAAATTAGAATTTTGATATTTTACCTGAGAGAGCATACTGAGTTGGTGTATATACTCCAAAACAGAGTAGAATAGGGAATTGTATATTTTTTCTGACAGATAATATTCAGAGAAATTTTGCCTTTAACATTGGGGTGCCGAGATAATATTTAGTTATTTTTCGATTCACGTAGAATTAGAATTTCGGTATTTTAAATGAGAGAGCATAATGAGCAGGTGTATATGCACCAAAACAGAGTAGAAGAGGGCATTGTATATTTTTTCCGACAGATTATATTCAAAGCAATTTTGTTTTTAGAATTGGGGTGACTAGATAATATTTTGATTTTTTCGATTCGGGTAAAATTAGAAATTCTGTATTTTACATGAGAGAGCATATGGAGTTAATGTATGTACTCCAAAACAGAGTACAAGAGGGATTTGTATATTTTTTCTGACAGATTATATTCTGAGCAATTTTTTTTTAACATTGGACTGCCTAGATAATATTTAGATTTTTTTCGATTCACTTAAATATAGATGTTCTGTATTTTACATGAGAGAGCATATGGAGTTGGTTTATATACTCCAAAACAGATTAGAATAAAGCATTGTATATTTTTTCTGACAGAGTATATTTAGAGCAATATTGTTTTTAACATTGGGGTGCCTAGATAGTATTTAGATTTTATCAATTCGGGTAATATTATAATTTCTGTATTTTACATGAGAGAGCATACTGAGTTTGTGTATATACTCTAAAACAGAGTCAAATAAGTCATTGTATATTTTTTCTAAGAGACTATATTTAGATCCATTGTCTTTTAACTTTGGGGCGCTTAGATATTATGTAGATTTTTTTCGATTTGCATAAGATCGGAATTTCGGTATTTTACATGAGAGAGCATATTGAGTTGGTTTATATACTCCAAAAAAGAGTAGAAAAGGGCATTGTATATTTTTTTGACAGATTATAATCAGAGCAATTTTGCTTTTACCATTGGGGTGCCTAGATAATATTTAGATTCTTTTCGATTTGCTTAAATATGGAATTTCTTTATTTTACATGAGAGAGCATATGGAGTTGGTGTATATACTCCAAAACGAAGTAGAATAAGGCTTTGTATATTTTTTCTGACAGATTATATTCGGAGCAATTTTCTTTTTAACATTGTGGTGCCTAGATAATATTTGGATTTTTTCGATTCAACTAAAATTAGACTTTGGGTATTTTACATGAGAGAGCATTCTGAGTTGGTGTATATACTCCAAAACAGTAGAATAAGGCATTGTATATTTTTTCTGACAGATTATACTCAGAGCAATTTGGCTTTTAACATTGGGGTGCCTAGATAATATTTATATTTTTTTCGATTCACGTAAAATTAGAATTTCGGTGTTTTACATGAGAGAGCATACTGAGATGGTGTATATACTCCAAAACAAAGTAGAATAGGGCATTGTATATTTTTTCTGATAGATAATATTCATAGCAATTTTGTTTTTCACATTCGGGTGCCTAGATAATATTTAGATTTTTCGACTCGGCTAAAATTATAATTTCTGTATTTTACATGAGAGAGCATGTTGAGTTGGTGTATATACTCCAAAACAGAGTAGAAAATGGCATTGTATATTTTTTCTGACATTATATTCAGTGTAATTTTACTTTTAAGATTGTGCTCCCTAGATAATATTTAGATTTATTTCGATTCACTTAAATATTGAATTTCTGTATTTTACATGAGAGAGCATATGGAGTTGGTGTATATACTTTAAAATAGAGTAGAATGAAGCATTGTATATTTTTTATGACAGATTACATTAAGAGCAATTATGTTTTTAACATTGGGGTGCATAGATAGTATTTGCATTTTATTTGATTCACGTAAAATTAGAATTTCGGTATTTTACATGAGAGAGCATACTGAGTTGGTGTATATTCTCCAAAACAGGGTAGAATAAGGCAGTGTATGTTTTTTCTGACAGACTATATTCAGAGCCACTTTCTTTTAACTTTGGGCCGCCTACATATTATTTAGATTTTTTTAGATTCGGGTAACATTAGAATTTCGGTATTTGACATGAGAGAGCTTATTGAGTTGGTGTATATACTCCACAAAAGAGTAGCAAAGGGCAGTGTATATTTTTTCTGACAGATTATATTCAGAGCAATTTTGTTTTTAACGTTGGGGTGCCTACATAATATTTAGATTTTTTTGATTTGGGTAAAATTAGAATTTCTGTGTTTTACATGAGAGAGAATATTGAGTTGCTGTATATACTACAAAACAGAGTAGAAAAGGCCATGTATATTTTTTCTGACAGATTATATTCAGAGCAACTTTGCTTTTAATATTGGGGTGCCTATATAGTATTTATAGTTTTTTCGATTCTTTTAAATATAGAATTTCTGTATTTTACAGAAGAGAGCATATGGAATTGGTGTATATACTTTAAAACAGAGTAAAATAGGGCATTGTATATTTTTTCTGACAGATTATATTCAGAGCAATTTCGTTTTCAACATTCAGGTGCCTAGGCAATATGTATATTTTTTCGATTAGGGTAGAATTAGAATTTTTGTATTTTACATGAGAGAGCAAATGGAGTTGTGTATATACTCCAAAACAAAGTAGAATAAGGGATTGTACTTTTTTTCTAACAGACTATATTCAGAGCCATTTTTGTTGATCATTGGGGCGCCTAGATATTATTTAGATTTTTTCGATTTGGATAAATTTAGAATTTCTGTATTTTACATGAGAGAGTATATTGAGTTGGTGTATATACTACAAAACAGAGTAGAAAAGGGCATTGTATATTTTTTCTGAAAGATTATATTCAGAGCAATTTTGCTTTTGACATTGGGGTGCCTAGATAATATTTAAAATTTTTTTGATTCACTTAAATATAGAATTTCTTTATTTTACTTGAGAGAGCATACTGAATTGGTGTATATACTCCAAAACAGAGTGGAATGGGGCATTGTATATATTTTCTGACAGATTATATTCAGAGAAATTTTACTTTTAACATTGGGGTGCCTAGATAATATTTTGATATTTTCGATTCGGGTAAAATTAGAATTTCTGTATTTTACATGAGAGAGCATATTGAGGTTGTGTATATACTAAAAACAGAGTAGAATAGGGCATTGTATATTTTTTCTGACTGATTATATTAAGAGGTATTTTTCTTTTAACGTTCGGGTGCCTAGATAATATTTAAATCTTTTTCGATTCGCTTAAATATAGAATTTCTTTATTTTACATGAGAGAGCATACTGAGTTGGTTTATAAACTACAAAACAGAGTAGAATGAGGCATTGTATATTTTATTTAACAGACTATATTCCGAGCCATTATCTTTTAACTTCGGGTCGTCTAGATATCATGTAGATTTATTTCAATTTGCATAAAATTAGAATTTCGTTATTTTACATGACAGAGCATATGGAGTTGGTGTATATACCCCAAGACGAAGTAGAAAAGGGCATTGCATATTTTTTCTGACAGATTTTATGCAGAGCAATTTTCTTTTAAGCATTGCCGTGCCTAAAAAATATTTACATTTTTTTCAATTCGGGTAAAATTAGACTTTCTGTATTTTACATGAAAGAGCATATTGAATTGGTTTATATAATACAAAACAGAGTAGAAAATGGCATTGTGTATTTTCTCTGACAGATTATATTCAGAGCAATTTTGCTTTCAACATTGGGGTGCCTAGATAATATTTAGATATTTTTCGATTCGCTTAAATATACAATTTCTATATTTTACATGAGAGAGCATATGCAGTTGGTGTATATATTTTAAAACAGAGTAGAATAGGGCATTGTATATTTTTTCTGACAGATTATATTCACAGCAATTTTGTTTTTAAATTGGGGTGCATAGATAATATTTAGATATATTTTGATTCACGTAAAATTAGAATTTATGTGATTTATATGAGAGAGCATACTGAGTTGGTGTATATACTCCAAAAAAGAGTAGAATAAGGCATTGTATATTTTTTCTAAGAGACTATATTCAGAGCCTTTTTTTTTTAAGTTTGGGGCGCCTAGATATTATTTATTTTTTTTTGATTCATCTAAAATTAGAGTTTCGGTATTTTATATGAGAGAGCATATTCAATTGGTTCATATACTCCAAAACAGAGTAGAAAAGGGCATTGTATATTTTTTCTGACAAATTATATTCAGATAAATTTTGCTTTTAACATTGGGGTGCCTAGATAATATTTAGATTTTTTTCGATTCGGGTAGAATTAGAATTTCTGTATTTTACATGACAGAGTATATTGAGTTGGTGTTTATACTACAAAACAGAATAGAAGAGGGCATTGTATATTATTTATGACAGATTATATTCAGAGCAATTTTGCCTTTAACATTGGGGTGCCTAGATAATATTTAGATTTTTTCGGTTTGGTTAAATTTAGAATTTCTGTATTTTACATGGGAGAGCATATTGAGTTGGTGTATGTACTCCAAAACAGAGTGGAATAGGGAATTGTATATTTTTTATGAGAGGTTATATTCAGAGCCAGTTTGTTTTTAACATTGGGTTGCCTAGATAATATTTAGATTTTTTTTGATTCACGTAAAATTAGAATTTCTGTATTTTACATGAGAGAGCATATTGAGTGGGTGCCTATACTACAAAACAGAGTAGAAAAAGGCATTGTATATTTTTTCTGACAGATTATATTTAGAGCAATTCTGCTTTTAACATTGTGGTGCCTAGATAATATTTAGATTATTTCGATTCGGGTAAAATTAGAATTTCTGTATTTTACATGAGAGAGCATAATGAGTTGTTGTATATACTCCAAAACAGAGTAGAATAAGGCATTATATATTTTTCTAACAGACTGTATTCAGAGCCATTTTCTTTTAACTTTGGGGCGCCTAGATATAATTTAGATTTTTTTCGATTCACGTAAAATTAGAATTTCAATATTTTACATGAGAGAGGATATGGAGTTGGTGTATATACTCCAAAACAGAGTAGAATAGGGCATTGTATATTTTTTCTGAGAGATTATATTCAGAGAAATTTTGTTTTTAACATTAGTGTGCCTAGATAATACTTTGATTTCTTCAATTTGGGTAGAATTATAATTTCTGTATTTTACATGAGAGAGTATATTGAGTTGGTGTATATACTACAAAATATAGAAGTAAAGGGCATTGTATATTTTATCTGACAGAATATATTAAGAGCAATTTTGCTTGTCACATTGGGGTGCCTAGATAATATCTAGAATTTTTTCGATTCGGTTAAATATAGAATTTCTGTATTTTACATGAGAGACCATATGGAGTTGGTGTATATACTCCATAACAAAGTAGAATCGGGCATTGTATATTTTTTCTCACAGATTCTATTTAGAGCTATTTTGTTTTTTACATTGGGGTGCCTGGATAATATTTAGATTTCTTTTGATTCACGTAAAATGAGAATTTCTGTAATTTACATGAGAGAGCATACTGAGTTGGTGTATATACTCCAAAAAAGAGTAGAATAAGGCATTGTAAATTCTGCCTAGCAGACTATATTCATAGCCATTTTCTTTTAACTTTGGGGCACCTAGATATTATTTAGATTTTTTTCGATTCACGTAAAATTAGAATTTGGGTATTTTACCTTAGAGAGCATATTCAGTTGGTGTATATATTACAAAACTGAGTAGAATATGGCATTGTATTGTTTTTCCAAAAGATTATATTAAGAGCAATCCTTTTGTAACTTTGGGGTGCCTAGATAATATTTAGATTTTTTTCAATTCACGTAAAATTAGAATTTTGGTGTTTTACACTAGGGAGCATACTGAGATGGTGTATATACTCCAAAACAGATTAGAATAGGGCATTGTTTATTTTTTCTGACAGATTATATTCAGAGCAATTTTATTTTAAACATTGGGGTGCGTAAATTATGTTTAGGTATTTTTATTCACGTAAAATTAGAATTGCTGTATTTTACATAAGAGAGCATACTGAGATGGTGTGTATACTCCAAAACAGAGTAGAATAAGGCATTGTATATTTTTTCTAAAAGACTATATTCAGAGCCAATATCTTTTAACTTTGGGGCACATAGATATTCTTTAGATATATTTCGATTCACGTAAAATTAGAATTTCTGAGCAAGTTTGCTTTTAACATTGGGGTGCCTAGATTATATTTAGATTTTTTTCGATGCGCATAAATAAAGAATTTCTGTATTTTACATGAGAGAGCATATGGAGTTGGTGTATATACTCCAAAACAGAGTAGAATAGGGCATTGCTTATTTTTTCTGACAGATTATATTCAGAGCAATTTTTTTTTAACACTGGGGTGCCTAGATAATATTTAGATTTTTTCGTTTTGGGTAGTATTATAATTTTTGTATTTTACATGAGAGAGCATATTGAGTATGTGTATATACTACAAAACAGAGAAATAAAGGGCATTGTATATTTTATCTGACAGATTATATTAAGAGCAATTTTTCTTTTCACATTGGGGTGCCTAGATAATATGTAGAATTTTTTGAATTCACTTAAATATAGAATTTCTGTATTTTACTTGAGAGACCATATGAAGTTGGTGTATATACTCCAAACCAAAGAAGAATAAAGCATTGTATATTTTTTCTTACAGACTATATTTAGAACCATTTTCTTTTTACTTTGGGGTGCCTAGATATTATTTAGATTTATTTCGATTCACATAAAATTGGAATTTCGGTATTTTACATGAGAGAGCATACGGAGTTGCTGTATATACTCCAAAACAGAGTAGAATAGGGCATTGTATATTTTTTCTGACAGCTTATATTTAGAGCCATTTTGTTTTTAACATTGAAGTGCCTAGATAATATTTAGATTTTATTTGATTCAGGTAAAATTAGAATTTCTGTATTTTACATGAGAGAGCATTCTGAGTTGGTGTATATACTCCAAAACAGAGTACAATAGGGCATTGTATATTTTTTCGAACAGACGACATTTAGAGCCATTTTCTTTTAATGTCGAGGCGCCTAGATATTATTTAGATTTTTTTCGATTCACGTAAAATTAGAATTTCGGTATTTTACATGAGAGAGCATACTGAGTTGGTGTATATACTCCAAAACAGAGTAGAATAGGGAATTGAATATGTTTTCTGACAGATTATATTCAGAGCATTTTTGTTTGTAACATTGCGTTGCCTACATAATATTTAGATTATTTTAATTCGGATAAAATTTGAATTTCTGTATTTTACATATCAGAGCATATTGAGTTGGTGTATGTACTACACAACACAATATAAAATGGCATTGTGTATTTTTTCTGACAGATTATATTTAGAGCAATTTTGCTTTTAACATTGGGGTGCCTAGGTAATATTTAGATATTTTTCGATTCACTTAGAATTTCTGTATTTTAGATGAGAGAGCATATGGAGTCGGTGTATATACTCCAAAACAGAGTAGAATAGAATATTCTATATTTTTTCTGACAGATTATATTCAGAGCAATTTTGTTTTTAACATTGGGTTGACTAAATAATATTTAGATTTTTTCGATTTGGGTAAAATTTGAATTTCTGTATTTTACATAAGAGAGCATACTGAGTTGGTGTATATACTCCAAAATAAAGTAGAATAAGGCTGTGTATATTTTCTCTAACAGACTTTATTAAGAGCCATTTTCTTTTAACTTTGTGGCGCCTAGATATTATTGAATTTTTTTCTATTCGCGTAAAATTAGTATTTCTGTATTTTACATGAGAAAGCCTATGGAGTTGGTGTATATACTACAAAACAGAGTAGAAAAGGACACTGTATATTTTTTCTTACAGATTATATTCAGAGCAATTTTGCTTTTAACATTGGGGTTCCTAGATAATATTTAGATTTTTTCGATTCACGTAAAATTTGAATTACGGTATTTTACATGGCAGAGCATACTGAGTTGGTGTACATACTCGAAAACAGAGTAGAATAGGGCATTGTATATTTATTCTGACAGATTATATTCAGGGCAATTTTGATTTTAACATTGGGGTATCTACATAATATTTAGATTTTTTCATTTTGGGTAAAATTAGAGTTTCTGTATTTTACATGAGAGAGAATATTGAATTATTGTATATACTCCAATACAGAGTAGAAAAAGGCATTGTATATTTTTTCTGACAGATTATATTCAGAGAAATTTTGCTTTTAACATTGGGGTGCCTAGATAATATTTAGATATTTTTTGTTTTCCTTAAATATAGAATTTCTGTATTTTACATGAGAGAGCATATGGAGTTGGTGTATATACTCCAAAACAGAGAAGAATAGGGCTTTGCATATTTTTTCTGACAGATTATATTCAGAGAAATTTTGCTTTTAACATTGAGGTGTCTAGATAATTTCTAGATTTATGTCGATTCGCTTAAAAGTAGAATTTCTGTATTTTACATGAGAGAGCATATGGAGTTGGTGTATATACTCAAAAACAAAGTAGAATAGGGCATTGTATAGTTTTTCTGACGGATTATATTAAGTGCAATATTGTTTTTAACATTGGGGTGCCTAGGTAATATTTAGATTTTTTTCAATTCACGTAAAATTAGAATTTTGGTATTTTACATGAGAGAGCATCCTTAGTTGGTGTATATACTCCAAAACAAAGTAGAATAGGGCATTGTATATTTTTTCTGACAGATTATATTCAGAGCAGTTTTGTTTTTAACATTGGCGTGCCTACATAATATTTAGATATTTTTGGTTTGGAAAAAATTAGAATTTCAGTATTTTACATGAGAGAGCATATTGAGTTGGTGTATACACTACAAAACATAGTAGAAAAGGGCATTGTATATTTTTTCTGTCAGATTATATTCAGAGAAATTTTGCTTTTAACATTGGGTTGCCTAGATAATATTTAGATTTTTTTCGATTTGCTTAAATATAGAATTTGTGTAT
This sequence comes from Callithrix jacchus, assembly GCF_049354715.1. Taxonomy (NCBI): domain Eukaryota; kingdom Metazoa; phylum Chordata; class Mammalia; order Primates; family Cebidae; genus Callithrix; species Callithrix jacchus. Next base: position 52,704,197 of record NC_133522.1, read on the forward strand.
TTTACATGAGAGAGCATACTTAGTTGGTGTATATACCTCAAAACCGTGCATAATAGGGCATTGTATAATTGTTGTGACAGATTATATTCAGAGCAATTTTTTTTACCATTGCGTTGCCTAGATAATATTTAGATTTCTTTCGATTCACGTAAAATTACAATTTCTATATTATACATGAGAGAGCATACTGAGTTGGTGTATATACTCCAAAACAGAGTAGAATAAGGCATTGTATATTTTTTCTAACACATTATATTCAGAGCCATTTTCTTTAAACTTAGGGGTGGCTAGGTATTATTTAGATTTTTTTCGATTTTCATAAAATTAGAATTTCGGTATTTTACATGAGAGAGCATATGGAGTTAGTGTATATAATCCAAAACAGAGTAGAATAGGGCATTGTATATTTTTTCTGACAGATTATATTCAAAGCAATTCTGTTTTAAACATTGGGGTGCCTAGATAATATTTAGATTGTCTCGATTTTGGTAGAACTAGAATTTCTGTATTTTACATGAGAAAGCATATTGAATTGGTGTATATACTACAAAACAGAATAGAAAACGGCATTGTATATATTTTCTGACAGATTACATTCAGAGAAATTTTTCTTTTAACATTGGGGTTATAGATAGTAATTTATAGATTATAAATAATATTTAGATTTTTGTCGATTTTCTTAAATATAGAATTTCTGTATTTCACATGAGAGAGAATGTGGAGTTGCTGTATATTCTCAAAAACAGAGTATAATAGGGCATTGTATATTTTTTCAGACAGATTATATTCAGAGCAATTTTGTTTTTAACATTGGGGTGCCTAGATAATATTTAGATTTTTTTCGATTCGCTTAAATATAGAATTTCTGTATTTTACATGAGAGAGTATATGGATTTGGTGTATATATTTCAAAACAGAGTAGAATAGGGCATAAGATATTTTTTCTGACAAATTATATTCAGCTCAATTTTTTTTAACACTGAGTTGTCTAGATAATATTTAGATTTTTTCGATTCCAGTAAAATTAGAATTTCTGTATTTTACATGAGAGTGCACCGTGAGATGGTGTATATACTCTGAAACAGAGTAGAATAAGGCATTGTATATTTTTTATAACAGACTATATTTACAGCCATTTTCTTTAAACTTTGGGGTGCCTTGATATTTTTTAGATTTTTTTGATTTGCATAAAATTAGAATTTCTGTATTTTACATGAGAGAGAATATTGTGTTGGTGTATATACTATAAAACCGAGCAGAAATGGGCATTGTCTATTCTTTCTGACAGATTATATTCAGAGAAATTTCTCTTTTAAAATTGGGATGCCTAGATAATATTTAGATTTTTTTTGATTTACTTAAATATAGAATTTCTATATTTTACATGAGAGAGCATATGGAGTTGGTGTATATACTTTAAAACACATTAGAATCGTGCATTGTATATTTTTTCTGACAGATTATATTCATAGCAATTTTGTTTTTAACATTGGGGTGCATAGATAATATTTAGATTTTATTTGATTCACGTAAAATTAGAATTGTTATATTTTACTTAAGAGAGCACACTGAGTTGGTGTATATACTTTAAAACAGAGTAGAATAAGGCATTTTATATTTTTTCTAACAGACTATATTCAGAGCCAAGTTCTTTTAACTTTGGGGCACCTAGATATTATTTAGATATATTTCGATTCATGTAAAATTAAAATTTCTGTATTTTACATGAGAGAGCATATGGAGTTGATGTATATACTCCAAAGCAGAGTAGAAAAGGGCATTGTATATTTTTTCTGACAGATTATATTCAGAGGAAGTTTGTTTTTAACATTGGGGTGCCTAGACACTATTTAGATATTTTTTGATTCACTTAAATATAGAATTTCTGTATTGTACATGAGAAAGCATATGGAGGTTGTGTATATATTCCAAACAGAGTAGAATAGGGCATTGTATATTTTTTCTGACGGATTATATTCAGAGCAATTTTTTTTTTAATACGGGGGTGCCTAGATAATATTTAGATATTTTCGATTCGTGTAGAATTAGAATTTCTGTATTTTACATGAGAGAGCATACTGAGTTTGTGTATATACTACAAAACAGAGAATTAATGGGCATTGTGTATTTTATCTGACAGATTATATTAAGAGCAATTTTGCTTTTCACATTTAGGTACCTAGATAATATTTAGATTTTTTCGATTCGGGTAAAATTAGAATTTCTGTATTTTACATGAGAGAGCATCCTGAGTTGGTGTATATACTCCAAAACAGAATAGAATAGAACATTGTATATTTTTTCTAACAGATTTTATTCAGAGTCATTTTCTTTTAACTTTGGAGCGCCTAGATATTATTTAGATTTTTTTTGATTCGCCTAAAATTAGAATTTTGGTATTTTACATGAGAGAGCATATTGAGTTGGTGTATATACTCCAAAACAGAGTAAAAAAGGGCATTGTATATTTTTTCTGACAGATTATATTAAGATTAATTTGGTTTTAACATTGGGGTGCCTAGATAATCTTTAGATTATTTTAGATATTTTTCGATTCGTGTAAAATTAGAATTTCGGTATTTCACATGAGAGAGCATAATGAGTTGGTGTATATACTCCAAAACAAAGTAGAAAAGGGCATTGTATATTTTTTCTGACAAATTTTATCCAGAGCAATTTTGCGTTTAACATTGGGGTGCCTAGATAATATTTATATTTTTTTCGATTCACTTTAATATGGAACTTCTGTATTTTACATGAGAGTGCATATGAAGTTGTTGTATATAATTTAAAACAGAGTAGAATGGAGCATTGTATATTTTTTCTGCCCTATTATATTTAGAGAAATTTTGTTTTTAACATTGGGGTGCCTAGATAATATTTAGATTTTTTTCGATTCGCTTAAATATAGAATTTCTGTATTTTACATGAGAGAGTATATTGATTTGGTGTATATATTCCAAAACAGAGTAGAATAGGGCATAAGATATTTTTTCTGACAAATTATATTCAGCGCAATTTTTTTTTTAACACTGTGGTGCCTAGATAATATTTAAATTATTTTCGATTCGGGTAAAATTAGAATTTCGGTATTTGACATGAGAAAGCATCCTGAGTTGGTGTATATACTCCAAAACGGAGTGGAATTAGACATTGTATACTTTTTCTAAAAGACTATATTCAGAGCCATTTTCTTTTAACTTTGGGGAGCCTAGATATTATTTAGATTTTTTTTGATCCACCTAAATTTAGAATATCCGTATTTTACATGAGAGACCTAGTTGAGTTGGTGTATATACGCCAAAACAGAGTAGAAAAGAGCATTGTATATTTTTTCTGACAGATTATATTCAGACCAATTTTGCTTTTAACATTGGGGTGCCTAGATATTATTTATATTTTTTCGATTCGTGTAGAATTAGAATTTCTGTATTTTACATGAGAGAGCATATTGAGTTGGTGTATATACTACAAAACAGAGAAGTAATGGGCATTGTGTATTTTGTCTGACAGATTATATTAAGAGCAATTTTGCTTTTCACATTTGGGTGCCTAGATAATATTTAGATTTTTTCGATTCTGGCAAAATTAGAATTTCTGTATTTTACATGAGAGAGCATCCTGTGTTGTTGTATATACTCCAAAACAGAGTAGAATAGACCATTTTATATTTTTTCTAACAAATTTTATTCAGAGTCAGTTTCTTTTAACATTGGAGCGCCTAGATATTATTTAGATTTCTTTTGATTCGCCTAAAATTAGAATTTCGGTATTTTACATGAGAGAGCATATTGAGTTGGTGGATATACTCCAAAACAGAGTAAAAAAGGGCATTGTATATTTTTTCTGACAGATTATATTAAGATTAATTTGATTTTAACATTGGGGTGCCTAGATAATCTTTAGATTATTTTAGATATTTTTCGATTCGTGTAAAATTAGAATTTCGGTATTTCACATGAGAGAGCATAATGAGTTGGTGTAGATACTCCAAAACAGAGTAGAAAAGGGCATTGTATATTTTTTCTGAAAAATTTTATTCAGACCAATTTTGCTTTTAACATTGGGGTGCGTAGATAATATTTATATTTTTTCGATTCGGGTAGAATTAGAATTTCTGAATTTTACATGACAGAGCATATTCAGTTGTTGTTTATACTACAAAACAGAATAAAAGAGGGCATTGTATATTTCTTCTGACAGATGATATTCAGAGTAATTTTGCTTTTAACATTGGGGTGCCTAGATAATATTTAGATTTTTTCGGTACGGGAAAATTTAGAATTTCTGTATTTTACATGAGAGAGCATATTGAGTTGGTGTACACACTACAAAACATAGTAGAAAAGGGCATTGTTTATTTTTTCTGACAGATTATATTCAGAGAAATTTTGCTTTTAACATTGCGGTGCCTAGATAATATTTAGATTTTTTCAATTCGGGTAAAATTAGAATTTCTATATTTTACATGAGAGAGCATCCTGAGTTGCTGTATACACTCCAAAAGAGAGTAGAATAAGGCATTGTATATTTTTTCTAACAGACTATATTTGGAGCCATTTTCTTTTAACTTTGGGGCGCCTAGATATTTTTTATGTCTTTTTTGATTCGCATAAAATTAGACTTTCGGTATTTTACATGAGACAGCATATTGAGTTGGTGTATATACTCCAAAACAGAGTACAAAGGGCATTGTATATTTTTTCTGACTAATTTTATTCAGAGCAATTTTGCTTTTAACATTGGGGTGCCTAGATAATATTTAGATTTCTTTCGATTCGCTTAAATATAGAATTTCTGTATTTTACATGAGAGTGCATATGAAGTTGGTGTATATACTTTAAAACAAAGTAGAATAGGGCATTGTATATTTTTTATGACAGATTATATTCAGAGCAATTTTGTTTTTAACATTGGGGTGCCTAGATAATATTTATAATTTTTTCGATTCACTTAAATATAGAATTTCTGTATTTCACATGAGAGAGCATATTGAGTTGGTGTATATAACACAAAACAGAGAATAGGGCATTAGATATTTTTTCTGACAAATTATATTCAGTGCAATTTTTTTTAACACTGGGGTGCCTAGATAATATTTAGATTATTTTCGATTCGGGTAAAATTAGAATTTCGTTATTTGACATGACAGATCATTTTGAGTTGGTGTATATACTCCAAAACAGAGTGGAATAAGGCATTGTATATTTTTTCTAAAAGACTATATTCAGAGCCATTTTCGTTTAACTTTGGGGAGCCTAGATATTATTTAGATTTTTTTTGATCCACCTAAAATTAGAATTTCCGTATTTTACATGAGAGACCAGGTTGAGTTGGTGTATATACGCCAAAACAGAGTAGAATATGGCATTGCATATTTTTTTCTTACAGATTATATTCAGAGCAATTTTGCTGTTAACAATTGGGGTGCCTAGATAATATTTAGATTTCTTTCGATTCGCTTAAATTTAGAATTTCCGTATTTTACATGAGAGAGCATACTGAGTTGGTATATATACTCAATAACAGAGTAGAAAAAAGCATTGTATATTTTTTCTGACAGAATATATTCAGAGCAATTTTGCTTTAAACACTGGGGTGCCTAGATAATATTTAGATTTTTTTCGATTCACGTAAATTTAGAATTTTGGTATTTTACATGAGAGAGCATACTGAGTTGGTGTATATACTCGAAAACAGAGTAGAATAGGGCATTGTATAGTTTTTCTGACTCATGATAATCAGAGCAATTTTGCTTTTAACATTAAGGTGCCTAGATCATATTTAGATTATTTCGATTCACTTAAATATAGAATTTCGGTATTGGATATGAGAGAGCATATGAAGTCGGTGTATATACCCCAAAACAGAGTAGAATAGGGCATTGTATATTTTTTATGACAGATTATATTCAGAGCAAAATTGGCTTTCACATTGGGGTGCCTAGATAATATTTAGGTTTTTTTCGATTCAAGTAAAATTGGAATTTCTGTATTTTACATGATAGAGCATACTGAGATGGTGTATATACTCCAAAACAGAGTAGAGTAAGGCATTGTATATTTTTTCTAACAGACTATATTTAGAGCCATTTTCTTTTAACTTTGGGGTGCCTAGATATTATTTAGATTTTTTACGATTCGAGTAAAATTTGAATTTCTGTATTTTAAATGAGAGAGCACGCTGAGGTGGTATATATACTCCAAAAGAGAGTAGAAAAGGGCATTGTATATTTTCTCTGACAGATTATATTCAGAGCATTCTGCTTTCAACAATGGGGTGACTGATAATATTTACATTTTTTTCGATTCACGTAAAATAAGAATTTCTGTGTTTTACATGAGACAGCATACTGAGTTGGTGTATATACTCCAAAAAAGAGTAGAATATGGCATTGCGTATTTTTTTCTGACAGATTATATTCAGAGCAATTTTGCTGTTAACACTGGGGTGCCTAGATAATACTTAGATTTCTTTCGATTCGCTTAAATTTAGAATTTCCGTATTTTACATGAGAGAGCATATTGAGTTGGTGTATATAACACAAAACAGAGTAGAATAGGGCATTGTATTTTTTTTTCACAGATTATATTCAGAACAATTTTGTTTTTAACAATGGGGTGCCTAGATAATATTTAGATTTTTTACAATTCACATAAAATTATACTTTCTTCATTTTACATGAGAGAGCAGAGTGAGTTGGTTTATATACTCCAAAACAGAGTAGAATAAGGCATTGTGTATTTTTCCTAACAGACTATATTCAGAGCCATTTTCTTTTTACATTGACGCGCCTAGTCATTATTTAGATTTTTTTCGATTTGCGTAAAATTAGAATTTCAGTATTTTACATGAGAGAGCATACTGAGTTGGTGTATATACTCCAAAATAGAGTAGAATAGGGCATTGTATATTTTTTCTGACAGATGATATTCAGAGCAATTTTGCTTTTAACATTTAGGTGCCTAGATTATATTTAGATATATTTCGATTCACTTAAATATAGAATTTTGGTATTTTATATCAGAGAGCATATGAAGTCGGTGTATATACCGCAAAACAGAGTAAAAAAGGACGTTGTATATTTTCTCTGACAGATTATATTCAGACCAATTTTGCTTTTAACACTGGGTTGCCTAGAGAATATTCAGATTTTTATCGATTCACGTAATATTAGAATTTTGGTATTTTACATGAGAGAGTATACTGAGTTGCTGTATATACTCCAAAACAGAGTAGAATAGGGCATTGTATATTTTTTCTGACAGATTATATTCGGAGAAATTTTGCTTTTAACATTGGGGTGCCTAGATAATATTTGGATTTATTTCAATTCGCTTAAATATAGAATTTCAGTATTTTGTGTTAGAGAGCATATGGAGTCGGTGTATATACCCCAAAAAAAAGTAGAATAGGGCGTTGAGTATATTTTCTGACAGATTATATTCAGAGCAATTTTGTTTTTAACATTGGGGTGCCTAGATAATATTTAGATTTATTTCAATTCACATAAAATTAGAATTTCTGAATTTACATGAGAGAGCATACTGAGTTGGTGTATATACTTCAAAACAGAGTAGAATAGGGCATTAGATATTTTTTCTGACAAATTATATTCAGAGCAATTTTGCTTTAAACACTGGGGTGCCTAGATAATATTTAGATTTTTTTCGATTCACGTAAATTTAGAATTTTGGTATTTTACATGAGAGAGCATACTGAGTTGGTGTATATACTCGAAAACAGAGTAGAATAGGGCATTGTATAGTTTTTCTGACACATGATAATCAGAGCAATTTTGCTTTTAACATTAAGGTGCCTATATCATATTTAGATTTTTTTCGATTCGCGTAAAATTAAAATTTCGGTAGTTTACGTGAGACAGCATATTGAGTTGTTGTATATACACCAAAACAGAGTAGAAAAGGGCATTGTATATTTTTTCTGACAGGTTATATTGAGAGCAATTTTGCTTTTAACATTCGGGTGCATAGATAATATTTAGATTTTTTTCAATTCACGTAAAATTCGAATTTTGCTGTTTTATATGAGAGAGCATACTGAGTTGGTGTATATACTCCAAATCAGAGTAGAATAAGGCATTGTATATTTTTTCTAACAGATTATATTCAGAGTCATTTTCTTTTAACTCTGGAATGCCTAGATATTACTTAGATTTTTTTCAATTTGTGTAAAATTAGAATTTCGGTATTTTACATGATAGAGAATACTGAGTTTGTATATATACTCCAAAAGAGAGTAGAAAAGGGATTTGTATATTTTCTCTGACAGATTATATTCAGAGCAATTTTGCTTTTAACATTGGGGTGCCTAGATATTATTTAGATTTTTTTCGATTAACGTAAAATTAGAATTTCTGTATTTTACATGAGAGAGCATACTGAGTTGGTGTATATACTACAAAACAGAGTAGAATAAGGCATTGTATATTTTTTGTAACAGACTATATTCAGAGCCATTTTCTTTTAACTTTCGGGCGTCTAGATATTATTTAGATTTTGTTCGATTCACGTAAAATTAGAATTTCGCTATTTTACATGAGAGAGCATATTGAGTTTTTGTATATACTTTAAAACACATTAGAAAAGGGCATTGTATATTTTTTCTGAAAATTTATATTCAGAGTATTCTGCTTTTAACATTGGGGTGCCTAGAGAATATTTAGATATTTTTCGATTTGTTTAAATACAGAATTTCTGTATTTTACATGAGAGAGTGTATGGAGTTAGTGTATATACTCCAAAAGAGAGTAGAAAAGAACATTCTATATTTTCTCTGACAGATTATATTCAGAGAAATTTTTTTAACATTGGGGTGGCAAGATAATATTTAGATTTTTTTAACTCGGGTAAAATTAATATTTCTGTATTTTACATGAGAGAGCATATTGAGTTTTTGTATATACTCCAATACAGAGTAGAATAGGGCGTTGTATATTTTTTCTCACTGATTATATTCAGAGCAATCTTGTATTTGACATTGGGGTGCCTAGATTATACTTAGATTTTTTCGATTCGGATAAAATTATAATTTCAGTATTTTACATGGGAGAGCATATTGAGTTGGTTTATATACTCCAAAACAGAGTAGAATTGTGCATTGTGTAGTTTTTCTGACAGATTATATTCAGAGCAATTTTCCTTTTAACATTGGTGTGCCTAGATAATATTTAGATTTATTCAATTCGGGTAAAATTAGAATTTATGTATTTTACATGAGGGAGCATATGCAGTTGGTGTATATACTCCAAAACAAAGTACAATCGGGCATTATACATTTTTTCTGACAGATTATATTAAGAGCAATTTTGTTTTTAACCTTGGGATTCGTAGATAACATTTAGATTGTTTTCGATTCACGTAAAATTAGAATTTCTGTATTTCACATGAGAGACCATACTGAGTTGTTGTATATACTCCAATACAGAGTAGAATAAGGCATTGCATATTTTTTCTTACAGACTATATTCAGAGCCATTTTGTTTTAACTTTGGGGCGCCTAGATATTAATTAGATTTTTTTGATTCACGTAAAATTAGAATTTCGGTATTTTACATGAGAGAGCTTCCTGAGTTGGTGTATATACTCAAAAACAGAGTAGAAAAGGGCATTGTATATTTTCTCTGACAGAATATATTCAGAGCAATTTTGCTTTTAAAATTGGGGTGCCTAGATAATATTTAGATTTTTGTGGATTCGCTTAAATATAGAATTTCTGTATTTTACATGAGAGAGCATATGGAGTTGGTGTATATACTCCAAAACAGAGTAGAATAGGGCCTTGGATATATTTTTTTTAAATTTTTTATTGGATTTAAGTTTTGAAGTACATGAGCAGAGCATGCAAGACAGTTGTGTAGGTACACAGATGGCAGTGTGCTTTGCTTTTCTTCTCCCCTTCACCCATATTTGGCTTTACTCCTCAGGCTATTTCTCCCCGCCTTTCCCTCCCACTGGCCCTCCCCTTTTCCCCCAGTAGACCCCAGTGTTTAGTACTCCCTTTTCCATGTCCATGTGTTCTCATTTATCGTCACCCACCTATGAGTGAGAATATGCGGTGTTTCATTTTCTGTTCTTGTGTCAGTTTGCTGAGGATGATGTTCTCCAGATTCATCCATGTCCCTACGAACGACACAAACTCATCATTTCTGATTGCTGCATAATATTCCATGGTGTATATGTGCCACATTTTTCCAATCCATTCTATTATCGATGGGCATTTGGGTTGATTCCAGGTCTTTGCTATTGTAAACAGTGCTGCAATGAACATTCGTGTACATGTGTTCTTATAGTAGAACGATTTATAGTCTTTTGGATATATACCCAGTAATGGGATTGCTGGGTCGAATGGAATTTCTATTTCTAAGGCCTTGAGGAATCGCCACACTGTCTTCCACAATGGTTGAACTAATTTACACTCCCACCAACAGTGTAAAAGTGTTCCTTTTTCTCCACATCCTCTCCAGCATCTGTTGTCTCCAGATTTTTTTTTTAATTTTTTATTGGATTGAAGGTTTTGGGGTACATGAGCATAGCATGCAAGACAGTTGCGTAGGTACACACATGGCAGTGTGCTTTCCTTTTCTTCTCCCCTTCACCCACATTTGGCATTTCTCCCCAGGCTATTTTTCCCCACCTCCCCCTCCCACTTGCCCTCCCCTGTTCCCCTCAATAGACCGCAGTGTTTAGTACTTCCCTTTCTGTGTCCATGTGTTCTCAATTTTCATGATCCACCTATGAGTGAGAATAGGGCATTGTATATATTTTTTGACAGATTATATTCAGAACAATTTTGTTTTTAACATTGGGTTGCCTAGATAATATTTAGATTTTTTACGATTCACATAAAATTATAATTTCTGTATTTTACATGAGAGAGCATACTGACTTGGTGTATATAGTCCAAAACAGAGTAGAATAAGGCATTGTGTATTATTTCTAACAGACTATACTCAGAGACATTTTCTTTTTACATTGAAGTGACTAGTTATTATTTAGATTTTTTTCAATTCATGTAAAATTAAAATTTCGGTATATTACATGAGAGAGCATACTGAGTTCGTGTATATACTCCAAAACAAAGTAGAATAGGGCACTGTATATTTTTTCTGACAGATTATATTCGGAGCAATTTTGATATAACATTGTGGTGCCTAGATAATATTTAAATTTATTTCGATTCGCTTAAATATAGAATTTCGGTATTTTACATGAGAGAGCATATGGAGTTGGTGTATATACTCCGCAACAGAGTAGAATAGGACATTGTATATTTATTCTGACAGATTATATTCAGAGAAATTTTGCTGTTAACATTGGAGTGCCTAGATAATATTTAGATTTTTTTCGATTCTCTTAAATATACAATTTTTGTATTTTACATGACAGAGCATATGGAGTTTGTGTATATACTCCAAAACAGAATAAAAAAGGGCATTGTATATTTTTTCTGACAGATTATATACAGAGCAATTTTTTTTAACATTAGGTTGCCTAGATAATATTTAGATTTTTTCAACTCGATTAAAATTACAATTTCTGTATTTTCCATAAGAGAGCATATTGAGTATTTGTATATTCTCCAAAACAGAGGAGAATAGGGCATTGTATATTTTTTCTGACACAATATATTAAGAGCAATTTTGTATTTAACATTGGGGTGCCTAGATAATACTTAGATTTTTTCGATTCGGGTAAAATTAGAATTTCTGTATTTTTCATGAGAGAGCTTATTCAGATGGTCTATATACTCCAAAACAGAGTAGAATAGGGCATTGTATATTTTTTCTGACAGAATATATTCAGAGCAATTTTGTGTTTATCATTGGGGTGCCTAGATAATACTTAGATTTTTTGGATTCGGGTAAAATTAGAATTTCTGTATTTTATATGAGAGAGCATATTGAGTTGGTGTATATACTCCAAAACAGAGTAGAATAGGACATTGTATATATTTTTTGACAGACTATATTCAGTACAATTTTGTTTTTAACATTGGGTTGCCTAGATAATATTTAGATTTTTTACGATACACATAAAATTATAATTTCTGTATTTTACATGATAGAGCATAGTGAGTTGGTGTATATACTCCAAAACAGAGTAGAATAAGGCATTGTGTATTTTTCCAAACAGACTATATTCAGAGCCATTTTTTTTTACATTAAAGCACCTAGTAATTATTTAGAATTTTTTCGATTCGCGTAAAATTAGAATTTCGGTATTTTACATGAGAGAGCATACTGAGTTGGTGTATATACTCAGTAACAGAGTAGAAAAGGGCATTGTATATTTTTTCTGACAGATTATATTCAGAGCAATTTTGCTTTTAACACTGGGGTGCCTAGAGAATATTTAGATTTTTTTCGATTCACGTAAATTTAGAATTTTGGTATTTTACATGAGAGAGCATACTGAGTTGGTGTATATACTCGAAAACAGAGTAGAATAGGCTATTGTATAGTTTTTCTGACAGATGATATTCAGAGCAATTTTGCTTTTAACATTAAGGTGCCTAGATCATATTTAGATTTATTTTGATTCGCTTAAATATAGTATTTTGGTATTTTATATGAGAGAGCATATGAAGTCGGTGTATATACCCCAAAACAGAGTAGAATAGGTCATTGTATATTTTTTATGACAGATTATATTCAGAGCAAGTTTGTTTTTCACATTGCGGTGCCTAGATAATATTTAGGTTTTTTTCGATTCAAGTAAAATTAGAATTTCTATATTTTACATGATAGAGCCTACTGAGATGGTGTATATACTCCAAAACAGAGTAGAATAAGGCATTGTTTATTTTTTCTAACAGACTATATTTAGAGCCATTTTCTTTTAACTTTGGGGCGCCAGATATTATTTAGATTTTTTTCGATTCGAGTAAAATTTGAATTTCCGTATTTTACATGAGAGAGCATATTGAGTTGGTGTATACACTCCAAAACAGAGTGGAAAAGGGCATTGTATATTTTTTCTGACAGACTATATTCAGAGCAATTTTGCTTTTAACATTGGGGTGCCTAGATAATATTTAGATATTTTTCAATTCGCGTAAAATTAGCATTTCTGTATTTTACATGAGAGAGCATACTGAGTTTATATATATACTCCAAAAGTAAGTAGAAAAGGGCATTGTATATCTTCTCTGACAGATTATATTCAGAGCAATTTTGCTGTTAACTTCGGGGTTCCTAGGTAATATTTAGATTTTTTCAACTCGAATAAAATTAATATTTCTGTATTTTACATGAGAGAGCATATTGAGTTATTGTATATACTCCAATACAGAGTAGAGTAGGGCATTGTATATTTTTCCTCACTGATTATATTCAGAGCAATTTTGTATATAACATTGGGGTGCCTAGATAATACTTAAATTTTTTCGATTCGGGTAAAATTATAATTTCAGTATTTTATATGAGAGAGCATATTGAGTTGGTGTATATACTCCAAAACAGAGTAGAATTGTGCATTGTATAGTTTTTCTGAAAGATTATATTCAGAGCAATTTTCCTTTTAACATTAGGGTGCCTAGATAACATTTAGATTGTTTTCGATTCACGTAAAATTTAATTTCTGTATTTTATATGAGAGACCATACTGAGTTTTTGTATATACTCCACTACAGAGTAGAATAAGGCATTGCATATTTTTTGTTACAGACTATATTCAGAGCCATTTTGTTTTAACTTTGGAATGCCTAGATATTATTTAGATTTTTTTGATTCACATAAAATTAGAATTTCGGTATTTTACATGAGAGAGCTCCCTGAGTTGGTGTATATACTCCAAAACAGAGTAGAAAAGGGCATTGTATATTTTCTCTGACAGAATATATTCAGAGCAATTTTGCTTTTAAAATTGGAATGCCTAGATAATATTTAGATTTTTGTGGATTTGCTTAAATATAGAATTTCTTTATTTTACATGAGAGAGCATATGGAGTTGATGTATATACTCCAAAACAGAGTAGAATAGGGAATTGTATATTTTTTCTGAAAGATTATATTCAGAGCAATTTTGTATTTAACATTGGGGTGTCTAGATCATACTTAGATTTTTTCGATTTGTATAAAATTAGAATTTCTGTATTTTACATGAGAGAGCATATTGAGTTGTTGTATATACCCCAAAACAGAGTAGAATTGTGCATTGTATATTCCTTCTGATAGATTATAATCATAGTAATTTTTTTTGAACATTGGAGTGCCTAGATAATATTTAGATTTTTTTTGATTCACGTAAAATTAGAATTTCTGTATTTTACATGAGAGAGCATACTGAATTGGTGTATATACTCCAAAAGAGAGTAGAATAAGGCATTGTATATTTTTTCTTACAGATTATATTCAGAGCCATTTTCTTTTACTCTGGGGTGCATAGATATTATTTAGAATTTTTTCTATTTGTCTTAAATTAGAATTTCACTATTTTACATGAGAGAGCATATTGAGTTGGTGTATATATTTTAAGATAGAGTAGAATAGGGCATTGTATATTTTTTCTGACAGATTATATTCAGAGCAACTTTGGTTTTAAGATTGGTGTGCCTAGACAATATTTAGATTATTTTCCATTTGCTTAAATATAGAATTTTTGTATTTTACAGGAGAGAGCATATGGAGTTTGTATATATACTCCGAAACAAAGTAGAATAGATCATTGTATCTTTCTTCTGACAGATTATATTCAGAACAATTTTTTTTAATATTGGGGTGCCTAGATAATATTTAGATTTGTCTCAATTCACGTAAAATTAGAATTTTATTATTTTACATGAGAGAGTAAACTGAGTTGCTTTATATACTCCAAAACAGAATAGAATAAGGCATTGTAAATTTTTTCTAACAGACTATATTCAGAGCCATTTTCTCTTAACTTTGGTGCACCTAGATATTATTTAGATATTTTTCAATTCACGTAAAATTAGAATTTCTGTATTTTACATGAGAGAGCATATTGAGTTGGTGTATATACTCCAAAACAGAGTAGAAAAGGGCATTGTATATTTTTTATGACAGATTATACTCAGAGTAATTTTGCTTTTAACATTGGGGAGCCTAGATTATTTTTAGATTTTTTTCGATTCGCTTAAATTTAGAATTTCTGTGTTTTATATGAGAGAGCATATGGAGTTGGTGTATATACTCCAAAACAGAGTCGAATAGGGCATTATATATTTTTTTCTGACAGATTATATTCAGAGCAATTTTGTTTTTTACATTGGGGTGCCTAGAAAATATTTAGATTATTTCGATTCTGGTAAAATTAGAATTTCTGTATTTTACATGAGAGAGCATACTGAATTGTTTTATATACTCCAAAACAGAGTAGAATAAGGCATTGTATATTTTTTCTAACAGATTATATTCAGAGCCGTTTTCTTTTAACTCTGGGGCGCGTAGATATTATTTAGATTTCTTTCGATTGGTGTTAAATTAGAATTTCGCTATTTTACATGAGAGGGCAAATTGAGTTGTTGTATATATTTTAAGACAGAATAAAATAGGGCATTGTATATCTTTTCTGACTGATTATATTCAGAGCAATATTGTTTTTAACATTGGGGTGCGTAGATAATATTTAGATTTTTTTCAATTCACGTAAAATTAGAAATTCGGTATTTTACATTAGAGAGCATACTGAGGTGGTGTATATACTAAAAAACAGAGTAGAATACAGCATTGTATATTTTGTCTGACAGATTATATTCAGAGCAATTTTGTTTTTAACATTGGGGTGCCTAGATAATATTTAGATTCTTTCAATTCGCATAAAATTAGAATTTCTGTATTTTACATGATAGAGCATATTGATTTGTTGTATATACTACAACACAGAGTAGAATAAGGCATTGCATATTTTTTCTAACAGACTATATTCAGAGCCATTTTCTTTAACTTTGTGGCGCCTAGATATTATTTCAATTTTTTTCGATTCGCGTAAAATTTGAATTTTGGTATTTTACTTTAGATAGCATATTGAGGTAGTGTATATAATACAAAACAGAGTAGAATAGGGAATTGTATATTTTTTCTCACAGTTTATATTCAGAGCAATTTTGTATTTATCATTGGGGTGTCTAGATAATACTTAGATTATTTCAATTCGTGTAAAATTACAATTTCTGTATTTTACATGAGAGAGCATACTGAGTTGTTGTATATACTCCAAAACAGAGTAGAATAAGGCATTGTGTATTTTCTCTAACAGACTATATTCAGAGCCATTTTCTTTTTACATTAAAGCACCTAGTTATTATTTAGATTTTTTTCGATTCGTGTAAAATTAGAATTTCGGTATTTTACATGAGAGAGCATACTGAGTTGGTGTATATACTCAAAAACAGAGTAGAAAAAGGCATTGTATATTTTTTCTGACAGATTATATTCAGAGCAATTTTGGTTTTAACACTGGGGTTCCTAGAGAATATTTAGATATTTTTCAATTCACAAAAATTAGAATTTTGGTATTTTACATGAGAGAGCATACTGAGTTGGTGTATATACTCCAAAACAGAGTAGAGTAGGGCATTGTATATTTTTTCTGACAGATTATATTCAGAGCAATTTTGTTTTTAACATTGAGTGCCTAGATAATATTTAGATTTATTTCAATTCGCTTAAATATAGAATTTTGGTATTTTATATAAGAGAGCATATGGAGTCGATGTATATACCCCAAAACAGAGTAGAATAGGGCATTTTATATTGTTTCTGACAGATTATATTTAGAGCAATTTTGTTTTTAACATTGGGTTGCCTAGATAATATTTAGATTTTTTCAATTCGGGTAAAAGTAGAATTTCTGTATTTTATATGAGAGAGCATATGGAGTTGGTGTATATACTGTAAAGCAGAGTAGAAGAAGGCATTGTATATTTTTTCTTACACACTATATTCAGAGCCATTTTCTTTTAACTCTGGGGTGCCTAGATATTATTTAGATTTTTTTCGATTCTCGTAAAATTAGAATTTTGGTATTTTACATGAGAGAGCATACTGAGTTTGTATATATTCTCCAAAAGAGAGTTGAAAAGGGCATTGTATATTTTCTCTGACAGATTACATTCAGAGAAATTTTGTTTTAAATATTGGGGTGCCTAGATTATATTTAGATTTTTATCGATTCACCAAAAATTAGAATTTCGTTATTTTACATGAGAGAGCATACTGAGTTGGCGTATATACTCTAAAACAGAATTGAATAAGGGATTGTATATTTTTTGTAACAGACTATATTCAGAGCCATTTTCTTTTAACTTTGGGGCGCCTAGATATGATTTAATTTTTTTCGATTTGTGTAAAATTAGAATTTTGGTATTTTATATGAGAGAGCATATTGAATTGGTTTATATACTCCAAAACACAGTAGAAAAGGGCATTGTATATTTTTTCTGACAGATTATATTTAGAGCATTCTGCTTTTAACACTGGGGTGCCTAGATAATATTTAGATTTTTTTCGATTTGCTTAAATACAGAATTTCTGTATTTTACGTGAGAGAGCATATGGAGTTGGTGTATATACTCTGAAACAGAGTAGAATAGGGCATTGTATATTTTTTCTGAGAGATTATATTCAGAGAAATTTTGCTGTTATCATTGGGGTGCCTAGATAATATTTAGATTATTTTCGATTTTCTTAAATATACAATTTCTGTATTTTACATGAGAGCATATATGGAGTTGGTATATATACTCCAAAACAGAATGGAAAAGGGCATTGTATATTTTCTCTGACAGATTATATTCAGAGCAATTTTTGTTAACATTAGGGTGCGTAGATAATATTTAGATATTTTCAACTCGATTCAAATTACAATTTCTGTACTTTACATGAGAGAGCATATTGAGTTTTTGTGTATACTCCAAAACAGAGTAGAATAGGGCATTGTATATTTTTTGTGACACAATATATTCAGAGCAATTTTGTATTTAACATTGGGGTGCTTAGATAATATTTCGATTTTTTACAATTTACATAAAATTATAATTTTTGTATTTTACATGAGAGAGCATGCTGAGTTGGTGTATATACTCCAAAACAAAGTAGAATAAGGCATTGTGTATTTTTTCTAACAGAGTATATTCAGAGCCATTTTCTTTTTACGTTGAAGCGCCTAGTTATTATTTAGATTTTCTTCAATTCGTGTATAATTAGAATTTCGTTATTTTACATGAGGGAGCACACTGAGTTGGTGTATATACTCAAAAACAGAGTAGAAAAGGGCACTGTATATTTTTTCTGACAGATTATATTCAGAGCAATTTTGCTTTTAACACTAGGGTGCCTAGAGAATATTTAGATTTTTTTCGATTCACGTAAATTTAGAATTTTGGTATTTTACATGAGAGAGCGTACTGAGTTGGTGTATACACTCCAAAACAGAGTAGAGTAGGGCATTGTATATTTTTTCTGACAGATTATTTTTGGATCAATTTTGTTTTTAACATTGGGTGCCTTGATAATATTTAGATTTATTTCAATTCGCTTAAATATAGAATTTCGGTATTTTATATGAGAGAGCATATGAAGTCGGTGTATATATCCCAAAACAGAGTAGAATTGGGCATTGTATATTTTTTGTAACAGACTACATTCAGAGCCATTTTCTTTTAACTTTAGGGCACCTAGTTATTATTTAGATTTGTTTCGATTCACGTAAAATTAGAATTTTGGTATTTTACATGAGAGATCATATTGAGTTGTTTTATATACTCCAAAACAGAGTAGAAAAGGGCGTTGTTTTTTTTCTCTAACAGATTATATTCAGAGCAATTTTGCTTTTAACATTCGGGTGCCTAGATAATATTTGTATTTTTTTCAATTCATGTAAAATTAGAATTTCGGTATTTTACATGAGAGAGCATATTGAGTTGGTGTATATACTCAAAAACATTGTAGAAAAGTACATTGAATATTTTTTCTGACATTTTATATTCAGTGCAATTTTGCTTTTAACATTGGGGTGCCTAGATAATATTTAGATTTTTTTCAATTCACGTAAATATAAAATTTCTGTATTTTTCATAAGAGAGCATATGGAGTTGGTGTATATACTGCAAAACAGGGTAGAATAGGGCATTGTATATTTTTTCTGACAGATTATATTCAGAGCAATTTGCTTTTAACGTTGGAATACCTAGATAATATTTAGATTTTTTCAATTCGGTTAAAATTAAAATTTCTTCATTTTACATGAGAGAGCATACTAAGTGGGGTTATATACTACAAAACAGAGTAGAAAAGGGCATTGTATATTTTTCTGACAGATTGTATTCAGAGCAATTTTGCTTTTAACATTGGGGTGCCTAGATATTTTTTACATATTTTCGATTCGGGTAAAATTAGAATTTCTGTATTTTACAAGGGAGCGCAAACTCAGTTGGTGTATATACTCCAAAACAGAGTAGAATAAGGCATTGTATATTTTTTCTAACAGACTATATTCAGAGCCATTTTCTTTTAACTTAGGGAAGCCTTGATATTATTTAGATTTCTTTTATTCTCGTAAAATTAGAATTTCGGTATACTACATGAGAGAGCATATTGAATTGTTGTATATACTCCAAAACAGAGTAGAAAAGGGCATTGTATATTTTTTCTGACAGATTATATTCAGAGCAATTTTGCTTTTAACATTCGGGTGCCTAGATAATATTTAGATTTTTTTTGATTCACGGAAAATTAGAATTTCGATATTTTACATGAGAGAGCATACTGAGTTGGTGTATATACTCGAAAACAGAGTAGAATAAGACATTGTAGGTTTTTTCTGACAGATTATATTCAGAGCAATTTTGCTTTTAACATTAAGGTACCTAGATAATTAGATTTTTTTCGATTCGCTTAAATATAGAATTTCTGTATTTTACTTGAGAGAGCATATGGAGTTAGTGTATATACTTCAAAACAGAGTAGAATAGGCAACTGTATATTTTTTATGACAGATTATATTCAGAGCAATTTGGTTTTAAACATTGGTGTGCCTAGGTAATATTTAGGTTTTAAGTATTCCGGTAAAATTATAATCACTGTATTTTACATGGGAGACTACACGAGGTTGGTGTATATACTCCAAAACAGAGTAGAAAAAAATTTTGTATATTTTTTCTAACAGACTATATTCAGAGCCATTTTCTTTTAACTTTGGGGCGCCTAGATAATATTTAGATTTTTCTCGATATGCGTAAATTTAAAATTTTCCTATTTTAAATTGTAGAGCATATTGAGTTGGTGTATATACTCCAAAACAAAGTAGAAAAGCGCATTTTATATGTTTTCCGACAGATAATATTCAGAGCAATGTTACTGTAAACATTGGGGTGCCTAGATAATATTTAGATTTTTTTCGATTCTCGTAAGTTTAGAATTTCGGTATTTTACATGAGAGCATATTGAGTTGGTGTATATACTCCAAAACAGAGTAGAAAAGTGCAGTGTATATTATTTATGACAGATTATATTCAGAGTAATTATGCTTTTAAAATTGGGATGCGTAGATAATATTTAGATTTTTTTCGATTCGCGTAAAATTAGAATTTCGGTATTTTACATGAGAGAGCATATTGAGTTGGTGTATATACTCCAAAACAGAGTGGAAAAGAGCGTTGTATACTTTCTCTGAAAGATTATATTCAGAGGAGTTTAGCTTTTTACATTGGGGTTCTTACATATTATTAAGAATTTTTTCGGTTGGCGTAAAATCAGAATTTCGGTATTTTACATGAGAGAGCATATTGAGTTGGTGTGTATACTCCAAAACAGAGTAGAATAAGGCCTTGTATATTTTTTTTGACAGATTTTATTTATAGTTATTTTCTTTTAACCTTGTGGTGCCTAGATAATATTTAGAATTTCTTCGATTTGCATAAAATAAGAATTTCGGTGTTTTACATGAGAGAGCATATTTAGTTGGTGTATATACTCCAAAGCAAAGTAGAAAAGGGCATTGTATATTTTCTCTGAAAGACTATATTCAGAAAAATTTTGCTTTTAACATTGGGGTGCCTAGATAATATTTAGATTTTTTTTGATTCGCGTAATTTAGAATTTCGGTATTTTACATGAGAGAGAATATCGAGTTGGTTTATATACTCCAAAACAGAGTAGAAAAGGGCATTGTATTTTTTTTTTGACAGAATATATTCAGAGACATTTTCTTTTAACATTGGGATGCCTAGATAATATTTAGATTTTTTTCGATTCTCGTAAAATTAGAATTTCTGTATTTTACATGAGAGAGCATATTGAGTTGGTGTATATATTCCAAAAGAAAGTAGAAAAGGGCATTGTATATTTTATCTGACGAAATACATTCAGAGCAATTTTGCTATTACCATTGGGGTGCCTAGATAATATTTAGATTTCATTTGATTAACGTAAATTTAGAATTTCGGTATTTCCCATGAGAGAGCATATTGAGTTCGTCCATATACTCCAAAACCGAGGAGAAAAGGGCATTGTATATTTTTTCTGACAGATTATAATTAGAGCCATTTTCTTTCAACATTGGGGTGTCTAGATAATATTTAGTTTTTTTTCAATTCTCGTATAATAAGAATTTCGGTATTTTACATGAGAGAGCATATTGGGTTTGTGTATATACTCCAAAACGAAGTAGAAAAGGGTATTGTATATTTTTTCTGACAGACTATATTCAGAGCAATTCTGCTTTCAACATTGGGGTGCCTAGGTAATATTTAGATTTTTTTTGATTCGTGAAAAATTTAGAATTTCGGTATTTCACATGAGAGAGCAAATTGATTTGGTGTATATACACCAAAACAGAGTAGAAAAGGGCATTGTGTATTTTTTCTGACAGATTATATTCAGAGCAATTTTGCTTTTAACAATGGGGTACCTAGATAATATTTTGATTTGCTTCCGTTCGTGTAAAGTTAGAATTTCTGTATTTTACTTTAGAGAGCATATTGAGTTGGTGTATATACTCCAAAACAAATTAGAAAAGGGCACTGTATATTTTCTCTCACAGATTTTGTTCAGAGAAATTTTTCTTTTTACATTGGGGTGCCTAGATGATATTTAGATTTTTTTCGATTCGCGTATATTTAGCATTTCGATATTTTACATGAGAGAGCATATTGAATTGGTGTATATACTCCAAAATAGAGTAGAAAAGAGTATTGTATATTTTTTCTGACAGATTATATTCAGAGCCATTTTCTTTTAACATTGGGGTGACTAGATAATATTTAGATCTTATTCAGTGAGCGCAAATTAAGAATTTCTGTATTTTATATAAGAGAGCAGTTTGAGTTGGTGTATGTACCCCAAAACAGAGTAGAAAAAGTCATTGTATATATTTTCTGACAGATTATATTCAGAGCTATTTTCTTTTAACATTAGTTTTTCTACATAATATTTAGATTTATTTCAATATGCATACAATAAGAATTTCGGTATTTTACATGAGAGAGCATATTGATTTTGTGTATATACTCCAAACCAGAGTCGAATAGGGCATTGTATATTATTTCTGAACAGATTATATTTAGAACAATTTTGCTTTTAACATTGGGGTGCCTTGATAATACTTAGATTTTATTCGATTCAAGTGAATTTAGATTTTCGGTATTATACATGAAAGAGCATATTGAGTTTGTGTATATACTCCAAAACAGAGTAGAAAAGGCATTGTATATTATTTCTGCTATATTATATTCAGAGCAATTTTACTATTAACATTGGGGTGCCTAGATAATGTTTAGATTTCATTTGATTAGCGTAAATTTATAATTTTGTTATTTTACATGAGAGAGCATATTGGGTTGGTGTATATACTCGAAAACAGAGTAGAAAAGGGCATAGTATATTTTCTCGGACAGATTTTGTTCCAAGAAATTTTGGTTTTTACATTGGGGTGCCTAGATAATGTTTAGATTTCCTTCGATTCTTGTATATTTAGAATTTCGTTATTTTCCATGAGAGAGCATATTGAATTGGTGTGTATACTCCAAAATAAAATAGAAAAGGGCATTGTATATTTTTTCTGACAGATTATATTCAGAGCCATTTTCTTTTAACATTGGGGTGCCTAGATGATAGATAGATTTATTTCGATTTGCGTAAATTTACAATTTCGGTATTTTACATGAGAGAGCATATTGAGTTGGTGTATATACTCCAAAAAAGAGTAGAAAATGGCATTGTATATTTTTTATGACAGATTATATTCAAAGCAATTTTTCTTTTAACGTTGGGTGCCTAGATAATACTTAGAATTTTTTTTAATTTGCGTAAATTTATATTTTCGGTATTTCACATGAGAGTAAATATTGAATTGGTGTATATACCCCAAACTAAGTAGAAAAGGGCATTGTATATTTTTTTCTGACAGATTCTATTCAGAGCAATTTTGCTTTTAACAGTGGGGTGCCTAGATAAAATTTAGATATTATTCGATTCATGTAAAATTTGAATTTCTGTATTTCACATGGGAGAGCATATTGAGTTGGTGTATATACTCCAAAACAGAGAAGAAAAAGGCATTGTATATTTTATCTGACAGATTACATTTAGAGCAATTTTGCTTTTAACATTGGAGTGCCTAGATAATATTTAGAATTTTTTTAATTTCCGTAAATTTATAATGTCTATATTTTACATGAGAGAGCATATTGAGTTGGCGTATATACTTTAAAACAGAGTAGGAAAGGGCATTGTATATTTTTTTTGACGAAATACATTCAGAGTAATTTTGATATTACCATTGGGGTGCCTAGATAATATTTAGATTTTATTTGAATAATGTAAATTAAGAATTTCGGTATTTTACATGAGAGAGCATATTGAGTTGGTCCATATACTCCAAAACCGAGGAGAAAAGGGCATTGTATATTTTTTGACAGATTATATTCAAAGCCATTTTCTTTCAAGATTGGGGTGTCTAGATAATATTTAGATTTTTATCCATTCGCGTATAATAAGAATTTCGGTATTTTACATGTGAGAGCATATTGGGTTGGTGTATATACTCCAAAACGAAGGAGAAAAGGGTATTGTATATTTTTTCTAACAAACTATATTCAGAGCCACTTTCTTTGAACTTTGGGGCGCCTAGATATTATTTAGATTTTTTTCGATTCGCGTAAAATTAGAATTTCGGTATTTTACATGAGAGAGCATACTGAGTTGGTTTATATATTCGAAAACAGAGTAGAATAGGGCATTGTATATTTTTTCTGACAGATTATATTCAGAGTAATTTTGCTTTGAACATTGGGGTGCCTAGATAATATTGAGATTTTTTTTCGATTCATGTAAAATTAGAATTTTGTTATTTTACATGAGAGAGTATACTGAGTTGGTGTTTATATTCCAAAACAGAGTAGAATAGGGCATTGTATATTTTTTCTGACATGTTATATTCAGAGCAATTTTACTTTTAACATTGGGGTGCCTAGATAATATTTAGATTTTTTTCTATTTGCTTAAATATAGAATTTCTGTATTTTACAGGAGAGAGCATATGGAGTTGGTGTATATACTCCAAAACAGAGTATAATAGAGCATAGTATATTTTTTCTAACGGACTCTACTCAGTGCCATTTTCTTTCAACTTTGGGGGCCTAGACATTATTAAGATTCTTTTCGATTCACGAAAAATTTGAATTTCGGTATTTACATTAGAGAGCATATTTAGTTGTTGTATATGCTCCCAAACAGAGTAGAAAAGCGCATTGTATATTTTTTATGACAGATTATATTCAGAGCAATTTTGCTTTTAACATTGGTGTACCTAGATAATATATATTTTTCGATTCGCTTAAATATAGAATTTCTGTATTTTACATGAGAGAGCATATGGAGTTGGTGTATATACTCCAAAACAGAGTAGAATACGGCATTGTATATTTTTTCTAACAGATTATATTCAGATAAATTTTGTTTTTAACATTGGGGTGCCTAGATACTTTTTAGATTTTTTCAATCCGGGTAAAATTAGAATTTCTGTATTTTACATGAGAGAGCATACTGAGTTGGTGTACATACTACAAAATAGAGTAGAAAAGGGCATTGTATATTTTTTCGGACCGATTATATTCAGTGTAATTTTGCTTTAACATTGGGGTGCCTAGATAATCTTTAGATTTTTTTCTATTTCCTTAAATATAGAATTTCTGTATTTTACATGAGAGAGCATATGGAGTTGGTGTATATACACCAAAACAGAGTAGAATAGGGCATTGTATATTTTCTCTGACAGATTATATTCAGAGCAATTTTGCTTTTAACATTGGGTTGCCTAGATAATATTTAGATTTTTTCGATTTGGGTAAAATTAAAATTTCTGTATTTTAAATGATAGAGCATACTGAGTGGATGTATATACTCCAAAACTAAGTAGAATAAGACATTGTATATTTTCTCGAACAGACTATATTCAGCGCCATTTTTTTTATCTTTGGGGCGCCTAGATATTATTTAGATTTTTTTCGATTCGCGTAAAATTATAATTGCGGTATTATACATGAGAGAGCAGACAGAGTTGGTGTATATACTCCAAAACAAAGTAATATAAGGCATAGTATATTTTTACTAACAGTCTATATTAAGAGACATATTCTATTAGCTTTGAGGTGCCTAGATATTATTTAGATATTTTTCGATTCGCGTATAATTAGAATTTCCGTATTTTACATGAGAGAGTATATTGAGTTGGTGTATATACTCCAAAACAGAGTAGAAAAAGGCATTGTATATTTTTTCTGACAGATTATATTCAGAGCAATTTTGCTTTTAACATTGGGGTGCGTAGATAATATTTAGAATTTTTCTGATTCGCTTAAATATAAAATTACTGTATTTTACATGAGAGAGCATATGGAGTTGGTGTATATACTCCAAATCCGAGTAGAATAGGGCATTGTATATTTTCTCTGACAAATTATATTCAGACCAATTTTGTTTTTAACACTGGAGTGCCTAGATAATATGTAGATTTTTTTGATTTGGGTAAAATTAGAATTTCGCTATTTTACATGAGAGAGCATACATAGTTGGTGTATAAACTCAAAAACAGAGTAGATTAAGGCATTGTATATTTTTTCTAACAGATAATATTCATAGCCATTTTCTTTTAACTTTGAGGTACCTAGATATTATTTAGAATTTTCGATTCACGTAAAATTATAATTACGGTATTTAAAGTGAGAGAGCATATTGAGCTGGTGTATATACTCCAAAACAGAGTAGAAAAGGGCATTGTATATGTTTTCTGACAAATTATATTCAGAGCAATTTTGCTTTTAATATTGTGGTTCCTGGATTATATTTAGAAATTTTTCGATTTGGGTAAAATTAGAATTTCTGTATTTTCCATGAGAGAGCATATTGAGTTGATGTATATACTACAAAACAGAGTAGAAAATGGCATTGTATATTTTTTCTGACAGACTATATTCAGAGCAATTTTGCTTTTATCATTGCGGTGCCTAGATAATATTTAGATTTTTTCGATTCGCTTAAATATATAATTTTTGTATTTTACATGAGAGAGCATACAGAACTGGTGTATATACTCCAAAACAGAGTAGAATAAGGCATTGTATATTTTCTCTACCAGACGATATTCAGAGCCATTTTCTTTTAACTTTGGGGTGCCTTGATATTCAGATTTTTTTCGATTCACGTAAAATTAGAATTTCGTTATTTTACATGAGAGAGCATATTGAGTTGGTGTACATACTCCAAAACAGAGTAGAATAGGGCATTGTATATTTTTTCTGACTGATTATATTCAGAGCATTATTGTTTTTAACATTGGGGTGCCTAGATAATATTTAGATTTTTTCGATTCTGGTAAAATTAGAATTTCTGTATTTTGCAAAAGAGAGCATATGGAGTTGTTGTGTATATTCCAAAACAGAATAGAAAAGGGCATTGTACATTTTTTCTGACAGATTCTATTCAGAGCAATTTTGCTTTTAACAGTGGGGTGCCTAGATAATATTAAGATATTATTCGATTCGTGTAAAATTTGAATTTCTGTATTTTACATGAGAGAGCATATTGAGTTGGTGTATATACTCCAAAACAGAGAAGAAAAAGGCATTGTATATTTTATCTGACAGATTACATTTAGAGCAATTTTTCTTTTAACATTGGAGTGCCTAGATATTATTTAGAATTTATTTAATTTGCGTAAATTTATAATGTCTATATTTTACATGAGAGAGCATATTGAGTTGGCGTATATACTTTAAATAAGTAGGAAAGGGCATTGTATATTTTTTCTGACGAAATACATTCAGAGTAATTTTGATATTACCATTGGGGTGCCTAGATAATATTTAGATTTTATTTGATTAATGTAAATTTAGAATTTCGGTATTTTACATGAGAGAGCATATTGAGTTGGTCCGTATACTCCAAAAAGGAGGAGAAAAGGGCATTGTATATTTTTTTGACAGATTATATTCAAAGCCATTTTCTGTCAACATTGGGGTGTCTAGATAATATTTATATTTTTATCCATTCGCGTATAATAAGAATTTCGGTATTTTACATGTGAGAGCATATTGGGTTGGTGTATATACTCCAAAACGAAGTAGAAAGGGGTATTGTATATTTTTTCTGACAGACGATATTCAGAGCAATTTTGCTTTCAACATTGGGGTGCCTAGGTAATATGTAGATTTTCTTTGATTCACGTAAATTTAGAATTTCGGTATTTTACATGAGAGAGCATATTGAATTCGTGTATATACTCAAAAACACAGTAGAAAAGGGCATTGAGTATTTTATCTGACAGATTATATTCAGAGCAATACTGCTTTTAACATTGGGGTACCTAGATAATATTTTGATTTTTTTCCGTTCGTGTAAAAGGAGAATTTCTGTATTTTACATGAGAGAGCATATTGAGTTCGTGTATATAATCCAAAACAAAGTAGAAAAGGGCACTGTATATTTTCTCTGACAGATATTGTTTTGAGAAATTTTGCTTTTTACATTGGAGTGCCTAGATGATATTTAGATTTTTTTCGATTCACGAAAATTTAGAATTTCTGTATTTTACATGAGAGAGCATATTGAGCTTGTCCATATGCACCAAAACCGAGGAGAATAAGGCATTGTAAATTTTTTCTAATAGACTATATTCAGAGTTATTTTCTTTTAACTTTGGGGCACATAGATATTATTTAGATTTTATTCGAATCGCATAAAATTAGGATTTCGGTATTTTACATGAGAGAGCATATTGAGTTGGTGTATATACTCCAAAACAGAGTAAAAACTGGCATTGTATATTTTTTCTGAAAGATTATATTCAGAGTAATTTTGCTTTTATCATTGGGGTGCCTAGATAATATTTAGATTTTTTTC
The DNA here is from genome assembly GCF_049354715.1 of Callithrix jacchus. Taxonomy (NCBI): domain Eukaryota; kingdom Metazoa; phylum Chordata; class Mammalia; order Primates; family Cebidae; genus Callithrix; species Callithrix jacchus. Next base: position 52,732,575 of record NC_133522.1, read on the forward strand.
GATTCACGTAAAATTACAATTTTGGTATTTTACATGAGAGAGCATACTGAGTTGATGTATATACTCCAAAACAGAGTAGAATAGGGCATTGTATATTTTTTCTGACAGATTATATTCAGAGCAGTTTTTTTTTCAACGCTGGTGTGCCTAGATAATATTTAGATTTTTTCAATTTGGGTAAAATTAGAATTTCTGTATTTTACATGAGAGAGCATACTGAGTTGGTGTATATACTACAAAACAAAGTAGAACAGTGCATTGTATATTTTTTCGGGCAGATTATATTCAGAGCAATTTTGCTTTTAACATTGGGGTACCTAGATAATATTTAGATTTTTTTCGATTTGCTTAAATATAGAATTTCTGGATTTTACATGAGAGAGCATATGGAGTTGGTGTATATACTCCAAAACAGAGTAGAGAAAAGCATTGTATATTTTTTTCTGACAGATTATATTCAGAGCAATTTTGTTTTTAACATTGGGGTGCCAAGATAATATTTAGATTTTTTACAATTCGCTTAAATATGGAATTTCTGTATTTTACATGAGAGAGCATATGGAGTTGGTGTAAATACAACAAAAAAGAGTAGAATAAAGCATTGTATATTTTTTCTGACAAATTATATTTAGAGCAATTTTTTTTAACATTGGGGTGCCTAGGTAATATTTAGATTTTTCGATTCGGTTAAAATTAGAATTTTGCTATTTTCCATGTTAGAGCACACTGAGTTGGTGTATATACTCCAAAACAAGGTAAATTAGTGCATTGTATATTTTAACTGGCAGATTATATTCAGAGAAATTTTGTTTTTACCATTGGGGTGCCTAGATAATATTTAGATATTTTTGATTCGGGTAAATTTAGAATTTCTGTATTTTACATGAGAGAGAAAATTGAGTTGGTTTATATACTACAAAAAAGAGTAGAAAAGGGCATTGTATATTTTTTCTGACAGATTATATTCAGAGCCATTTTCTTTTACCTTTGGGGCGCCTAGATATTTAGATTTTTTTCGATTTGCGTAAAATTATAATTTTGGAATTTTACATGAGAGAGCATATTGAGTTGGTGTATATACTCCAAAACAGAGTAGAAATGGGCATTGTATATTTTTTCTGACAAATTATATTCGGAGCAATTTTGCTTCTAACATTGGGGTGCCTACATATTTAGATTTTTTTCGATACATGTAAATTTAGAATTTTTGTATTTTATATGAGAGAGCATACTGAGTTGGTGTATATACTCCAAAACAGAGTAGAATAGGGCATTGTATATTATTTCTGACAGATTATATTCAGAGCAATTTTGTTTTTAACATTGGGGTGCCTAGATAATACTTAGATTTTTTTCAATACACGTAAATTAGAATTTCCGTGTTTTACATGAGAGAGCATACTGACTTGGTGTATATATTCCAAACAGAGTAGAATAAGGCATTGTATATTTTTTTCTGACAGACTATATTCAGAGCCCTTTTCTTTTAACTTTGGGGTGCCTAGATAGTATTTAGATTTTTTTCGATTCACGTAAAATTAGAATTTCGGTATTTTACCTGAGAGAGCATATTGAGTTGGTGTATATACACCAAAAGAGAGTAGAAAAGAGCATTGTATAATTTTTCTGAAATATTATATTCAGAGAAATTTTGCTTTTAACCTTGGGGTGCCTAGATAATATTTAGAATTTTTTGAATCACTTATATATAGAATTTCTGTATTTTACATGAGAGAGCATATTGAGTTGGTGTATATACTCCAAAACAGAGTAGAAAATGGCATTGTATATTTTTTCTGACAGATTATATTAAGAGCAATTTTGCGTTTATCATTCAAGGGCCTAGATAATATTTAGGTTTGTTTCGATTCACGTAAATTTAGAATTTCGGTATTTTACATAAGAGAGCATACTGAGTTGGTATATATCCTCAAAAACAGAGTAGAATAAGGCATTGTATATTTTTTTTGACAGATTATATTCAGAGCAATTTTGCTTTTAATATTAAGGTGCCTAGATAATATTTAGATTATTTTTCATTCGCTTAAATATAGAATATCTTTATTTTACATCAGAGAGCATATGAAGTTGGTGTATATACTCCAAAACAGAGTAGAACAGGGCATTGTATATTTTTCTGACAGATTATATTTCGAGCAATTTTGTTTTTAACATTGGGGTGCCTAGATAATATTTAGATTTTTTCGATTCGGGTGAAATTAGAATTTCTGTATTTTACATTAGAGAGCATACTGAGTTCGTGTATTTATTCCAAAACCGAGTAGAATAAGGCATTGTATATTTTTTCTAACAGAATATATTCAGAGCCATTTTCTTTTTACTTTGAGGCGCCTAGACATTATTTAGAATGTTCGATTCACGTAAAATTAGCATTAAGGTATTTTACAAGAGAGAGCATATTGAGTTGGTGTATATACTCCAAAAGAAAGTAGAAAAAAGCATTGCACATTGTTTCTGACAAATTATATTCAGACCAATTTTGCTTTTAACATTGTGGTGCCTGGATAATATTTAGATTTTTTTTGATTCACGTAAAATAATAATTTCGGTATTTTACATGAGAGAGCATACTGAGTTGGTGTATATACTTCAAAAAAGAGTAGAATAGGGCATTTTATATTTTCTCTAACAGACTATATTCAGAAACATTTTCTTTTAACTTTGGGGTGCCTATATAATCGTTAGATTTTTTTCGATTCCCTTAAAATTAGAATTTCGGTATTTTACATGAGGAGCATATTAAGTTGGTGTATATACTTTAAAACAGAGTAGAAAACGGCATTGTATATTTTTTCTGACAGATTATATTCAGAGCAATTTTGCTTTTAACATTCGGGTGCCTAGATAATATTTAGATTTTTTTTGATTCACATAAATTTAGAATTTCGATAGTTTACATGAGAGAGCATACTGAGTTGGTGTATATACTCCAAAACAGAGTAGAATAAGACATTCTATATATTTTCTGACAGATTATATTCAGGGCAATTTTGCTTTTAACATTAAGGTACCTAGATAATATTTAGATTTTTTCGATTCGCTTAAATATAGAATTTCTGTATTTTACTTGAGAGAGCATATGGAGTTGGTGTACATACTTCAAAACAGAGTAGAATAGGCAACTGTATATTTTTTCTGACAGATTATATTCACAGCAATTTTGTTTTAAACATTGGTGTGCCTAGATAATATTTAGATTTTAAGTATTCCGGTAAAATTATAATTACTGTATTTTACATGAGAGAGTACACGAAGTTGGTGTATATACTCCAAAACAGAGTAGAAAAAAACATTGTATATTTTTTTAACAGACTATATTCAGAGCCCTTTTCTTTTAACTTTGGGGCGCCTAGATAATATTTAGATATTTTTCGATTCGCTTAAATATAGAATTTCTGTATTTTAGATGAGAGAGCATATGGAGTCGGTGTATATATTCCAAAACAGAGTAGAATAGGGCATTGTATATTTTCTCTGACAGATTATATTCAGGGAAATTTTGTTTTTAACATTGAGTTGACTAAATAATATTTAGATTTTTTTGATTCAAGTTAAATTAGAATTTCTGTATTTTACATGAGAGATCATACTGTGTTGGTTTATATACTCCAAAAGAGAGTAGAATAAGGCATTGTTTATTTTTTCTAACAGACTATATTCAGAGCTATTTTCTTTTAACTTTGGGGTGCCTAGATATTATTTATATTTTTTTCGATTCGTGTAAAATTAGAATTTCGGTATTTTAAACGAGAGAGCATATTGAGGTGGTGTATATACTCAAAAACCGAGTAGAATAGGGCATTGTATATTATTTCTGACAGATTATATTCAGAGCAATTTTGTTTTTAACATTGGGTTGACTAAATAATATTTAGATTTTTCGATTCGGGTAGAATTAGAATTTCTGTATTTTACATGACAGAGCATATTGTGTTGTTGTATATACTACAAAACAGAGTAGAAAGTTCATTGTACCTTTTTTCTGACAGATTTTGTTCAGAGCAGTTTTGTTTTTTACATTGCGGTGCCTAGATATTATTTAGAAAGTTATCGATTCACTTAAAATTAGAATTTCGGTATTTTACATGAGAGATCATACTGAGTTGTATGTATTCCAAAACAGAGTAGAATAGGGCCTTGTATATTTTTTATGACAGATTATATTCAGAGTTATATATTTTTTATGATTAAGGTGCCTAGATAATATTTAGATTTTTTTCGATTCACGTAAAATTAGAATTGCGGTATTTTACATGAGAGAGCATACTGAGTTGGTGTATTTACTCCAAAACAGAGTAGAAGAAGGCATTGTATATTTTGTCTAACAGACTATATTCAGAGGCATTTTCTTTTTATTTTGGAGCGCCTAGATATTATTTAGATTTTTTTCGATTCGCGTAAAATTAGAATTTGTGTATTTTATATGAGAGAGCATACTGAGTTTGTTTATATACTCCAAAAGAGAGTATAAAAGGGCATTGTATATATTTTATGACAGAGTATATTCAGAGCAATTTTGCTTTTAACATTGGGGTGCCTAGATAATATTTAGATTATTTCGATTCGGGTTAAATTAGAATTTCTGTATTTCACACGAGAGAGCATACTGAGTTGGTGTATATACTCCAAAACATACTAGAATAAGGCATTGTATATTTCTTCTAACCGACTATATTCAGAGCCATTTCCTTTTAACTTTGGGGCGCCTAGATATTATTTAGATTTTTTTCGATTCGCGTAAAATTAGAATTTGTGTATTTTATATGAGAGAGCATACTGAGTTTGTTTATATACTCCAAAAGAGAGTATAAAAGGGCATTGTATATATTTTATGACAGAGTATATTCAGAGCAATTTTGCTTTTAACATTGGGGTGCCTAGATAATATTTAGATTATTTCGATTCGGGTTAAATTAGAATTTCTGTATTTCACACGAGAGAGCATACTGAGTTGGTGTATATACTCCAAAACATACTAGAATAAGGCATTGTATATTTCTTCTAACCGACTATATTCAGAGCCATTTCCTTTTAACTTTGGGGCGCCTAGATATTATTTAGATTTTTTTCGATTCGCGTAAAATTAGAATTTGTGTATTTTATATGAGAGACCATACTGAGTTTGTTTATATACTCCAAAAGAGAGTATAAAAGGGCATTGTATATATTTTATGACAGAGTATATTCAGAGCAATTTTGCTTTTAACACTGGGGTGCCTACTTAATTTTTAGATTATTTCGATTCGGGTTAAATTAGAATTTCTGTATATCACACGAGAGAGCATACTGAGTTGTTGTATATACTCCAAAACATACTAGAATAAGGCATTGTATATTTTTTCTAAATGACTATATTCAGAGCTATTTCCTTTTAACTTTGGGGCGCCTAGATATTATTTAGATTTTTTCTTTTCGTGTAAAATTATAATATCGGTATTTTACATGAGAGAGAATATTGAGTTGGTGTATATGCTCCAAAACAGAGTAGAATAGTGCATTGTATATTTTTTCTGATATATTATATTCAGAGCAATTTTGGTTTTATCATTGGGGAGCCTAGATAATATTTAGATTTTTTCGATTTGGGTAAAATTAGAATTTCTGTATTTTACATGACAAAGCATATTGAGTTCGTGTATATACTTCAAAAGAGAGTAGAATAAGGCATTGTATATTTTTTCTAACAGACTATATTCAGAGGCATTTTTGTTTAACATTAGTGCGCCTTGATATTATTTAGTTTTTTTTCGAATTGTGTAAAAATAGGATTTCGTTATTTTACATGAGAGAGCATATTGAATTGGTGTATGTACTACAAAAAAGAGTAGAAAAGGGCATTGTATATTTTTTCTCACAGATTATATTCAGAGCAACTTTGCTTTTAACATTGGAGAGCCTTGATAATATTTAGATTTTTTTGATTTAGGTAAAATTAAAATTTCTCTTTTTTATATGAGAGAGCATATTGAGTTGGTGTATATACTCCAAAACAGAGAAGAACAGGGCATTGTATATTATTTATGACAGATTATATTCAGAGCAATTTTGTTATTATCTTTGGGGTGCCTAGATAATGTTGAGATTTTTTTCAATTCACGTAAAATTAGAATTTCTGTATTTTACGTGAGAGAGCAGAGTGAGTTGGTGTATATACTCCAAAACAGAGTAGAATAAGGCATTGTATATTTTTTCCAACAGACTGTATTCAGAGCCATTTTCTTTTAACTTTGGAGCGCATAGATATTATTTAGATTTTTTTCGATTTGCGTAAAATTGGTATTTCGGTATTTTATATGAGAGAGCATATTGATTTTGTGTATATACTACAAAACAAAGTAGAAAAGGGAATTGTATATTTTTTCGGACAGATTATATTCAGAGCAATTTTGCTTTTAACATTGGGTTGCCTAGATAATATTTAGATTTTTTTTCGATTCATGTAATATTAGAATTTCGGAATTTTACATGAGAGAGCATACTTAGTTGGTGTATTTACTCCAAAAGAGAGTAGAATAAGGCATTGTTTATTTTTTTTAACAGACTGTAGTCAGAGCCATTTTCTTTTAACTTTGGGGCGCATAGATATTATTTAGATTTTTTTTGATACGGGTAAAATTGGATTTTCTGTATTTTACATGAGAGAGCATATGGAGATGGTGTATATACTCCAAAACAGAGTAGAATAGGGCATTGTATATTTTATCTGACAGATTATATTCTGAGCAATTTTTTTTTTAACATTGGGGTGCCTAAATAATATTTAGATTTTTTCGATTTGTGTAAAATTAGAGTTTCTGGATTTTACATGAGAGAGCATACTGAGTTGGTGTATACACTCCATAACAGAGTAGAATAAGGCATTGTATATTTTTTATTACAGACTATATTCAGAGCCATTTTATTTTAACTTTGGGGCACCTAGATACTGTTTAGATATTTTTCGATTTGCGTAAAATTAGAATTTCGCTATTTTACATGAGAGAGCTTGAGTTGGTGTATATCCTCCAAAACAGAGTAGAAGAGGGCATTGTATATTTTTTCTGACAGATTATACTCAGAGCAATTTTTTTTCAACATTGGAATGCCTAGATAATATTTAGATTTTATCGGTTCAGGTAAAATTAGAATTTCTGTATTTTACATGAGAGAGGATACTGAGTTAGTGTATATACTCCAAAACAAAATAGAATATGGTATTGTATATTTTTTCTAAAAGACTATATTCAGAGCCATTTTGTTTTAAATTTGGGGCGCCTAGATATTTACATTTTTTTCGATTCGCTTTAAATTAGGATTTCGGTATTTTACATGAGAGAGCATACTGAGTTGGTGTATATACTGCAAAACAGAGTAGAATAAGGCATTGTATATTTTTTTTAACAGACTATTTTCAGAGCCATTTTCTCTTAGCTTTGGAGAGCCTAGATATTATTTAGATTATTTTCGATTCGCATAAAATTAGAATTTCGGTATTTTATATGAGAGAGCATATTGAGTTGGTGTATATTCTCCAAAACAAAGTAGAAAAGGCCATTGTATATTTTTTCGGAGAGATTATATTCAGAGAAATTTTGCTTTTAACATTGGGTTGGCTAGATAAAATTTAGATTTTTTTCAATTCGCGTAAATATAGAATTTCTATATTTTACATGAGAGAGCATATGGAGTCTGTGAATACTCCAAAACAGAGTAGAATAGTGCATAGTTTTCTTTTTCTGACAGATTATATTCAGAGCAATTTTGTTATTAACATTGGGGTGCCTAGATAATATTTAGATTCTTTTCGATTCGCGTGAAATTAGACTTTCGGTATTTTACATGAGAGAGCATACTGAGTTGTTTTATATACTCTAAAATAGTGTAGAATAGGGCATTGTATATTTTTTCTGACAGATTATATTCACATTAATTTTACTTTTAAAATTGGGGTGCCCAGATAATATTTAGTTATTTCTCGATTCAAGTAAAATTAGTATTTCAGTATTTTACATAGAGAGCATACTGAGTTGGTGTATATTCTCCAAAACAGCATAGAATAGGGCATTGTATATTTTTTCTGACAAATTATATTCAGAGCAATATTGTTTTTAAAATTCGGGTGACTAGATAATATTCAAATTTTTTCGATTCGCGTAAAATTAGAATTTCTGTATTTTACAGGAGAAAGCATACTGAGTTGGTGTATATACTCCAAAACAGAGTAGAATAAGGCATTGTACATTTTTACTGACAGATTATATTCAGATCAATTTTGTTGTTAACATTGGGTGCCTAGATAATATTTAGATTTTTTTTGATTCACGTAAAATTAGAATTTCGGTATTTTACCTGAGAGAGCATACTGAGTTGGTGTATATACACCAAAACAGAATAGAATAAGGGATTGGATATTTTTTCTAACAGACTATATTCAGAGCCATTTTTTCTAACTCTGGGACGGCCAGGTATTATTTAGATTTCTTTTGATTCGCGTAAAATTAGAATTTTGGTATTTTACATGAGAGAGCATATTGAGTTGGTGTATATATTCCAAAACAATGTATAATAGGGCATTGTATATTTTTTCTGACAGATTATATTCAGAGCAATTTTATTTTTAACATTGGGGTGCCTAGATAATATTTAGATTTTTTTCAATTCGCTTAAGTATAGAATTTCCGTATTTTACATGAGCGAGCATATGCAGTTGGTGTATATACTCCATAAATGGGAAGAATAGTTCATTGTATATTTTTTCTGACAGATTATATTCAGAGCAATTTTGTTGTTTACATGGGGGTGCCTAAATAATATGTAAATTTTTTTCTATTCGCTTAAAAATAGAATTTTTGTATTTTACATGAGAGAGCATATTGAGTTGGTGTATATACTCGAAAACAGAGTAGAATAAGGCATTGTATATTTTTACTGAGAGATTATATTCAGAGAAATTTTGCTTCTAACATTGGGGTGCCTAGATTATATTTAGATTTTTTTGATTTGGGGAAAATTAGAATTTCTGTATTTTACATAAGAGAGCATACTGTGTTGTTGTATATACTCCAAAACAGAGTAGAATAAGGCATTGTATATTTTTTCTAACAGACTATATCCAGAGCCATTTTCTTTAAACTTTGGGGCACCTACATATTATTTAGATTTTTTTTTGATTCGGGTAAAATTAGAATTTCAGTATTTTACATGAGAGAGCATATTTAGTTGGTGAATATACTCCAATACAGAATAGAAAACAGTATTCTATATATTTTCTGACAGCTTATATTCAGAGTAGTTTTGCTTTTAACATTGGGGAGCCTAGATAATATTTACCTTTTTTTCGATTTGCTTAAATATAGAATTTTGTATTTTACATGAGAGAGCATATGGAGTTGATGTATATACTCCAAAAGAGAGTACAATAGGGAATTGTATATTTTTTCTGACAGATTATATTCTGAGCAATTTTGTTTTTAACATTGGACTGCCTAGATAATATTTAGATTTTTTTCGATTCTCTTAAATATAGATTTTCTGTATTTTACATGAGAGAGCGTATGGAGTTGGTTTATATACTCCAAAACAGAGTAGAGTAGGGCATTGTGTATTTTTTCTGACAGAGTATATTCAGAGCAATTTTGTTTTTAACTTTGGGGTGCCTAGATAGTATTTAGATTTTATTAATTCGGGTAACATTATAATTTCTGTATTTTACAAGAGAGAGCATATTGAGTTGAGTTAGTGTATATACTACAAAACAGGGAATAGGGCATTGTATATTTTCTCTTACAGAATATATTAAGAGCAATCTTGTTTTTATCATTGGGAAGCCTAGATAAAATTTAGATTTTTTCGATTTGGGTAAAATTAAATTTCTCTATTTTACATGAGAGAGCATATTGAGTCGAGTTGGTGTATATACTTCAAAACAGAGGCATTGTATCTTTTTTCTAACAGGCTATATTCAGAGCCATTTTCTTTTAACTTTGGGGCACCTAGATATTATTTAGATTTTTTTCGATTCGCTTAAATATAGAATTTCTGTATTTTACATGAGAGAACATATTGAGTTGGTGTATATACTCCAAAACAGACTAGATTAGGTCATTGTATATTTTTTATGAACGATTATATTCAGAGAATTTTTGCCTTTAACATTCGGGTGCCTAGATAATATTTAGATTTTTTTCGATTCACGTAAAATTAGAATTTCGGTATTTTACATAAGAGAGCATACTGAGTTGGTGTATATACTCTAAAACAAAGTAGAATAAGGCATTGTATAATTTTTCTAACAGAGTATATTCAGAGCCAATTTCTTTTAACTTTGGGCCCCCTGGATATAATGTAGATTTTTTTCGAGTCACGTAAAATTAGAATTGCGGTATTTTACATTAGAGTGCATATTGAGGTGGTGTATATACTCCAAAACAGAGTAGAAAAGGGCATTGTTTATTTTTTATGACAGATTATATTCTAGGCAATTTTTCTTTTAACATAGGGATGCCTAGATTATATTTAGATTTTTTTCGATATGCTTAAATATAGAATTTATGTATTTTCTATTAGTGACCATAAGTAGTTCGTGTATATACTCGAGAACAGAGCAGAATAGGGCATTGTATATTTTATCTGACAGATTATATTCAGAGCAATTTTGTTTTTAACATTGGGGTGCCTAGATAATATTTAAATTTTTTTGATTCAGGTATAATTAGAATTTGATATTTTACATGAGAGAGCATAGTGAGTTGGTGAATATACTTTAAAACAGAGTAGAATAAGGGATTGTATATTTTTTCTAACAGGCTATATTCAGAGCCATTTTCTTTTAACTTTGGGGTGCCTAGATATTCTTTAGATTTTTTTTGATTCGCGTAAAATTTGAATTTCAATATTTTACATGAGACAGCAATTTGAGTTGGTGTATATACTTCAAAACAGAGTAGGAAAGGACATTGTATATTTATTCTGATTGATTATATTCAGAGCAATTTTGCTTTTAACATTGGGGTGCCTAGATAACATTTAGATTTTTTTCGATTCACGTAAAATTAGAATTTCGTTATTTTATATGAGAGAGTATACTGAGTTGGTGTATATACTCCAAAACAGAGTAGAATAAGGCATTGTATATTTTTTCTAAAAGACTGTATTCAGAGCCATTTTCTTTTAACTTTGGGGTGCCTAGATATTATTTAGATTTTTGTCTATTTGCGTAAAATTTGAATTTCGGTATTTTACATGAGAGAGCATACCGAGTTGTTGTATATACTTGAAATCAGAGTAGAATAAGGCATTGTATATTTTTTTTTAACAGACTATATTCAGAGACATTTTCTTTTACCTTTGGCGAGCCTAGATAATATTTAGAATTTTTCGGTTCACTTAAATATAGAATTTCTGTATTTTACATGAGAGAGCATATGGAGTTTTTGTATATACTCCAAAACAGAGTAGAATACGGCATTGTATATTTTATCTGAGAGATTATATTCAGACCAGTTTTGTTTTTTACATTGTGGTGCCTAGATAATATTTAGATATTTTCGATTCGGGTAAAATAAGAATTTCTGTATTTTTCATGAGAGAGCATATGGAGTTGGTGTATATACTCCAAAAAAGAGTAGAATAGGGCATTGTATATTTTTTTGAGAGATTATATTCAGAGAAATTTTGTTTTTAGCATTTAGGTGCCTAGATAATATTTAGATTTTTTTCGATTTTGTTAAAATTAGAATTTCGGTATTTCACATGAGAGAGCATATGGAGTTTGTTTATATACTTTAACAGAGAGTAGAATAATGCATTGTATATTTTATCTAACATACTATATTCAGAGCCATTTTCTTTTAACGTTTGGGCGCCTAGAAATTATTTAGATTTTTTTCAATTCACGTAAAATTTAAATTTCGGTATTTTACATGACAGAGCAATTTGAGTTGGTGTATATACTCCGATAAAAAGTAGAAAAAAGCATTGTATATTTTTTCTGACAGATTATATTCAGAGTAGTTTTGTTTTTAACGTTGGGGTGCCTAGATAATATTTAGATGTTTTCGATTCAGGTAAAATTAGAATTTCTGTATTTTACATGACAGAGCATACTGATTTGGTGTATACACTCGAAAACAGAGTAGAATAAGGCATTGTATATTTTTTTGACAGAATATATTCAGAGCAATTTTCCTTTATCTTTTGGGAACCTAGATATTATTTCGATTATTTTCAATTCGTGTAAGATTAGAATTAAGGTATTTTACATGAGAGAGCATATTGAGTTGGTGTATATACTCCAAAATAGAGTAGAAAATGACATTGTATATTTTTTCTGACAGATTATATTCAGAGCAATTTTGATTTTAACATTGGGTTGCCTAGAACATTTTTAGATTTTCTTCCATTCGCTTAAATACAGAATTTTTGTATTTTACATGAGAGAGCATATGGAGTTGGTGTATATACTCCAAAACAGAGTAGATTAGGGCATTGTATATTTTTTCTGACAGATTATATTCAGAGCAATTTTGTTTTTCACATTGGAATGCCTAAATAATATTTAGATTTTTTCGATTATGGTAAAATTAGAATTTCTCTATTTTACATGAGAGAGCAAACTGTGTTGGTGTATATACTCCAAAACAGAGTAGAATAAGGCATTGTATACTTTTTCTAAAAGACTATATTCAGAGCCATTTTCTTTTAACTTTGGAGCGCCTAAATATTATTTATTTTTTATTAGTTTCACGTAAAATTAGACTTTCAGTATTTTATATGAGAGAGCATATTGAGTTGATGTATAATACTCAAAAACAGGGCAGAAAAGGGCATTGTATATTTATTCTGACAGATTATATTCATAGAAATTTTGCTTTTAACATTCTGGGGCCTAGATAATATCTATATTTTTTTCGATTCACTTAAAATTAGAATTTCTGTATTTTACATGATAGAGCATACTGAGTTGGTGTATATTCCCCAAAACAAATTATAATAAGGCATTGTATATTTTTTCTAACAGACTATATTCAGAGCCATTTTCTTTTAACTTTGGGTCGCCTAGATATTATTTAGATTTATTTCGATTAGCTTAAATATAGAATTTCTGTATTTTACATGAGAGAGCATATGGAGTTGGTGTATATTCGTCAAGACAAAGTAGAAGAAGGCATTGTATATTTTTTCTAACAGATTATATTTAGAGCCATTTTCTTTTATATTTGGGTCGCATATATGTTATTTAGATTTATTTCGATTAGCTTAAATATTGAATTTCCGTATTTTACATGAGAGAGCATATGGAGTTGGAGTAAATTCGCCAAAACAAAGTAGAATAGGGCTTTGTATATTTTTTCTGACAGATTATATTTAGAGCAATTTTGCTTTTAACGTTGGGGTGCCTAGATAATATTTAGATTTTTTTCAATTCGCTTAAATACCGAATTTCTGTATCTTAAATGAGAGAGTGTATATACTCCAAAACAAAGTAGAATAGGGCATTGTATATTTTATCTGAAAGATTATATTCAGAGCAATTTTGTTTTTAACATTGACGTGCCTGCATAATATTTAGATTATTTCGATTCAGATAAAATTAGAATTTCTGAATTTTACATATCAGAGCATATTGAGTTGGTTTATATACTACAAAACAAATTAGAAAATGGCATTGTGTATTTTTTCTGACAGATTATATTCAGAGCAATTTTTCTTTTAACATTGGGGCGCCTAGATAATATTTAGATATTTTTCGATTCGCTTAATTATAGAATTTCTGTATTTTAGATGAGAGAGCATGTGGAGTCGGTGTATATACTGCAAAACAAAGTAGAATAGGGCATTGTATATTTTTTGTAACAGACTATATTCAGAGCCATTTTCTTTTAACTTTGAGGCTCCTAGATATTATTTAGATTTCTTTTGTTTAGCCTTAAATTAGAATTTCAGTATTTTACATGAGAGAGCATATTGAGTTGGTGTATATACTTCAAAACAGAGTAGAATAGGGCATTGTATATTTTCTCTGACAGATTATATTAAGAGCAATTTTGTTTTTAATATTGGGGTGCCTAGATAACATTTAGATGTTTGCGATTCGGGTAGAATTAGAATTTCTATATTTTACAAGATAGAGCATATGGAGCTGGTGTACATACTTTAAAACAAAGTAGAATAGGGCATTGTATGTTTTATCTTACAGATTATATTCTGAGCAATTTTGCTTTTAACATTGGGGTGCCTAGATAATATTTAGATTTTTTTTGATTTACGTAAAATTAGAATTTCAGTATTTTCCATGAGAGAGCATACTGTGTTGTTGTATATACACCAAAAAAGAGAAGAATAAGGCATTCTATATTTTTTCTTACAGACTATATTTAGAACCATTTTCTTTTAACTTTGGGGCGCCTAGATATTATTTATATTTTTTTAGATTCGCATAAAATTAGAATTTCGGTATTTTATAAGAGAGAGCATATTGAGTTGGTGTATATACTACAAAACAGAGTATAAAAGGGCATTGTATATTTTTTCTTACAGATTATATTCAGAGAAATTTTGCTTTTAACATTGGGGTGCCTAGATGATATTTAGATTTTTTTCAATTCGCTTTAATATTGAATTTCTGTATTTTACATGAGAGAGCATATAAAGTTGGTGTATATACTCCAAAACAGAGAAGAATAGGGCATTGGATATTTTTTCTGACAAATTATATTTAGTGCAATTTTTTTTTAACACTGGGGTGCCTAGATAATATTTAGATTATTTTCGATTGTGGTAAAATTAGAATTTCGGTAGTATAAATGAGAGAGAATCCTGAGTTGGTGTACATACTCCAAAACAGAGTAGAATAAGGCATTGTGTATTTTTTTCACAGACTATATTCAGAGCCATTTTCTTTTAAATTTGAAGAGCCTCGATATTATTTAGATTTTTTTTGATTCACCTAAATTAGAATTTCCGTATTTTACATGTGAGCATGTTGAGTTGGTGTATATAGTCGGAAACAGAGTAGAAAAAAGAATTGCATATTTTCTCTGACAGATTATATTCAGAGCAATTTTGCTTTAACATTGGGGTGCCTAGATAATATTTAGATTCTTTTGATTCGGATAGAATTCGAATTTCTGTATTTTACATAACAGAGCATTTTTAGTTGGTGTTTATACTACAAAACAGAATAGAAGAGGGCATTGTATATTTCTTCTGACAGATGATATTCAGAGCAATTTTGCTTTTAACATTGGGGTGCCTAGATAATATTTAGATTTTCTCGGTTCGGATAAAATTAGAATATCTGTATTTTACATTAGAGAGCATATTGAGTTGGTGTATACACTACAAAACAGAGTAGAAAAGAGCATTGTATATTTTTACTGACAGATTATATTCAGAGCAATTTTGATTTTAACATTGGGGTGCCTAGATTATATTTAGATTTTTTTCGATTCGCTTAAATATAGAATTTCTGTATTTTACATGAGAGAGCATATGGAGTTAGTGTATATACTCCAAAACTGAGTAGAATAGGGCATTGTATATTTTTTCTGACAGATTATATTCAGAGCATTTTTGTTTTTAACATTGGGGTGCCTAGATAATATTTCGATTATTTCGAATTGGGTAGAATCAGAATTTCTGTATTTTACATGAGAGAGCATACTGAGTTGGTGTATATACTCCAAAAAAGAGTAGAATAAGGCATTGTAAATTTTATGTAACAGACTATATTCAGAGCCATTCCATTTAACTTTGGGGCGTCTAGATAGATATAGATTATTTTCGATTCACTTTAATATTGAATTTCTGTATTTTACATGAGAGAGCATATTGAGTTGGTTTATATACTCCAAAACAGAGTACAATAGGGTATTTTATATTTTTTCTGACGGATTATATTCAGAGCGATTTTGCTTTTAACTTTAGGGTGCCTAGATAATATTTAGATTTTTTCGATTTGGGTAGAATTAGAATTTCTATATTTTACATGAGAGAGCATATGGAGTTGGTGTACATAATTTAAAACAAAGTAAAATAGGGCACTGTATAATTTTTCTGACAGATTATATTCAGAGATATTTTGCTTTTAACATTGGGGTGCCTAGATAATATTTAGATTTTTTTTGATTTACGTAAAATTAGAATTTCAGTATTTTACATGAGAGAGCATACCGTGTTGTTGTATATACCCCAAAACAGAGAAGAATAAGGCATTCTATATTTTTTCTTACAGACTATATTTAGAACCATTTTCTTTTAACTTTGGGGAACCTAGATATTATTTAGATTTTTTTCGATTCGCGTAAAATTAGAATTTCGGAATTTTATCAGAGAGAGCATATTGAGTTGGTGTATATACTACAAAAGAGTATAAAAGGGCATTGTATATTTTTTCTAACAGATTATATTCATAGCAATTTTGCTTTTAACATTGGGGTGCCTAGATAATATTTAGATTTTTTTTGATTCGCTTAAATATTGAATTTCTGTATTTTACATGAGAGAGCATATGGAGTTGGTGTATATACTCCAAAACAGAGTAGAATAATGCATTGTATATTTTTTCTGACAAATTATATTTAGTGCAATTTTTTTTAACACTGGGGTGCCTAGATAATATTTAGATTATTTTCGATCGTGGTAAAATTAGAATTTCGGTATTTTAAATGAGAAAGAATCCTGAGTTGGCGTATATACTCCAAAACAGAGTAGAATAAGGCATTGTGTATTTTTTTTAATAGATTATATTTAGAGCCATTTTCTTTTAACTTTGGGGAGCCTAGATATTATTTCGATTTTTTTTGATTCACCTAAATTAGAATTTCCGTATTTTACATGAGAGAGCATGTTGAGTTGGTGTATATACTCCAAAACAGAGTAGAAATGGGCATTATGTATTTTTTCTGACAGATTATATTCAGAGAAATTTTACTTTTAACATTAAGGTGCCTAGATAATATTTTGATTCTTTTGATATGAGTAGAGTTCGATTTTCTGTATTTTACATGAGAGAGCAAACTGAGTTGGTGTATATACTTCAAAACAGATTAGATTAAGGCATTGTATATTTTTTCTGACAGATTATATTCAGAGCAATTTTGATTTTAACATTGGGGTGCCTAGATTATATTTAGATTTTTTTCGATTTGCTTAAATATAGAATTTCTGTATTTTAAATGAGAGAGCATACTGATTTGGTGTATGTACTCCAAAACTGAGTAGAATAGGGCATTGTATAATTATTGTGACAGATTATATTCAGAGCAATTTTGTTTTTAACATTGGGTTGCCTAGATAATATTTAGATTTTTTTCGATTCACGTAAAATTAGAATTTCTGTATTTTACAAGAGAGAGATTACTGAGTTGTTGTATATACTCCAAAACAGAGTAGAATAAGGCATTGTATATTTTTTCTAACAGACTATATTCAGAGCCATTTTGTTTTAACTTTGGGGTGCCTAGATATTATTTAGATTATTTTCGATTCGCGTAAAATTAGAATTTCGGTATTTTACATGAGAGAGCATATGGAGTTGGTGTATATACTCCAAAAAAGAGTAGAATAGGGCATTGTATATTTTTTCTGACAGATTATATTCAGAGCAATTTTGTTTTTAACATTCTGGTGAATAGATAATATTTAGACTTTTTCGAATTGCGTAGAATTAGAATTTTTGTATTTTACATGAGAGAGCATACTGAGTTGGTGTATATACTCCAAAAAAGAGTAGAATAAGGCATTGTAAATTTTATGTAACAGACTATATTCAGAGCCATTTTCTTTTAACTTTGGGGCGTGTAGATATATATAGATTTTTTTCAATTCGCTTTAATATAGAATTTCTGTATTTTACATGAGAGAGCATATGGAGTTGGTGTATATACTCCTAAACAGAGTAGAATAGGGCATTGTATATTTTTCCTGACGGAATACATTCAGAGCAATTTTTTTTTTAACACTGGGGTGCCTAGATAATATTTAAATTTTTTCGATTTGGGTAAAATTGGAATTGTTTATTTTACATGAGAGAGCAACCTGAGTTGGTGTATATACTCCAAAACAGAGTAGAATTAGGCATTGTATATTTTTTCTACCAGACTATATTCAGAGCCATTTTATTTTAACTTTGGGGCGCCTAGATATTATTTTGATTTGTTTGAATCGCCTAAAATTAAAATTTCGGTATTTTACATGAGAGAGCATATTGAGTTAATGTATATACTACAAAACCGAGTAGAAAAAAGCATTGTAAATTTCTCTGACAGATAATATTCAGTGCAACTTTGCTTTTAACATAGGGGTTCCCAGATAATATTTAGATTTTTTTGGATTCGCTTAAATATACAATTTCTGTATTTTACATGAGAGAGCATATGGAGTTGGTGTATATACTTTAAAACAGATTAGAATAGGGCATATTATATTTTTTCTGACAGATTATATTCAGAGCAATTTTGTTTTTAACAATGGCGTGCGTAGATAATATTTAGATTTTTTTTGATTCACGTAAAATTAGAATTGCTGTATTTTACATAAGAGAGCATACTGAGTTGGTGTAAATACTCCAAAACAGAGTAGAATAAGGCATTGTATATTTTTTCTAAGAGACTATATTCAGAGCCATTTTCTTTTAACTTTGTGGCTCATAGATATTATTTAGATTTTTTTCGATTCACGTAAAATTAGAATTTCTGTATTTTACATGAGAGAGCATATGGAGTTGGTGTATATATTACAAAACAGAGTAGAAAAGGGCATTGTATATTTTTCTCTGACAGATTTCTTTCAGAGCAATTTTGTTTTTAACATTTGGGTGCCTAGATAATATTTACATTTTTTTCGATTCATTTAAAATTAGAATTTCGGTATTTTACATGAGAGAGCATACTGAGTTGGTGTATATACTCGAAAACAGAGTAGAATAGGGCATTGTATATTTTTTCTGACAGATTATATTCAGAGCAATTTTGTTTTTAACATTGGGTGCCAAGATTATATTTAGATTTTTTTCGATTCGCTTAAATATAGAATTTTTGTATTTTACATGAGAGAGCATATACAGTTGGTGTATATACTCCAGAACAGAGTAGAATAGGGCATTGTATATTTTTTCTGACAGATTATATTCAGAGCAATTTTGATTTTAACATTGGGGTGCCTAGATAATATTTAGATTTTGTCGATACGAGTAAAATTAGAATTTTGGTATTTTACATGAGAGAGCATACTGAGTTGGTGTATATACTCCAAAACAGAGTAGATTAAGGCATTGTATATTTTTTCTGACAGAATATATTCAGAGCAATTTTGATTTTAGCATTGGGGTTCCTAGATTATATTTAGATATATTTCGATTCGCTTAAATATAGAATTTCTCTATTTTAAATGAGAGAGAATGTAAAGTTGGTGTATATACTCCAAAATAGAGTAGAAATGGGCATTGAATATTTTTTCTGACAAATTATATTCAGAGCAATTTTGTTTTTAACAATGGGGTGCCAAGATTAAATTTAAATTTTTTCGATTCGGATAAAATTTGAATTTCTGTATTTTACATGAGAGAGCATACTGAGTTGGAGTATATACTCCAAAAGAGAGTAGAATAAGGCATTGTATATTCTTAATAACAGACTATATTCAGAGCCATTTTCTTTTAACTTTGGGGTGCCTAGATAATATTTAGATTTTTCTCGATTTGCTAAAATATAGAATTTCTCTATTTTATATGAGAGAGCATACTGAGTTGGTGTATATACTTTAAATCAGAGTTGAATAAGGCTTTGTATATTTATTCTGACAGATTATATTCAGAGCAATTTTGCTTTTAACATTGGGGGGCCTAGATTACCTTTAGATATTTTTCGATTCGCGTAAATATAGAATTTCTGTATTTTACATGAGAGAGAATATGGAGTTGGTGTATATACTCCAAAACAGAGTAGAATAGGGCATTGTATATTTTTTCTGACAGTTTAGATTCAGATTAATTTTGCTTTTACCATTCGGGTGCCTATATAATATTTAGATTTTTTTTGATTCACGTTAGAATTTCGGTATTTTACATGAGATAGCATACTGAGTTGGTGTATATACCCCAAAACAGAGTAGAAAAGGGCATTGAATATATTTTCTGACAGATTATAATCAGAGCAATTTTCTTTTTAACATTGGTGTGCCTAGTTTATATGTAGATTTTTTTCGATCCGCTTAAATATAGAATTTCTGTATTTTACATGAAAGAGCATACTGAGTTGGTGTATATACTCCAAAACAGAGTAGAATAAGGCATTGTATATTTATTCTGACAGATTATATTCATAGAAATTTTGCTTTAAACATTGGGGGGCCTAGATTATCTTTAGATATTTTTCGATTCGCTTAAATATAGAATTTCTGGATTTTACATGAGAGAGAATATGGAGTTGGTGTATATACTCCAAAACAGAGTAGAAAAGGGAATTGAATATTTTTTCTGACAGATTATATTCAGAGCAATTTTGTTTGTAACATTGGGGTGCCTAGATTATATTTAGATGTTTTTCAATTCGGGTAAAATTAGAATTTCTGTATTTTACATGATAAAGCATCCTGAGTTGGTGTATATACTCCAAAACAGAGTAGAATAAGGCATTGTATATTTTTTCTAACAGACTATATTTAGAGCCATTTTCTTTTAATTTTGGGGTGCCTAGATAATATTTAGATTTTTTTTGATTCACGTAATATTAGAATTTCTGTATTTCACATGAGAGAGAATATTGAGTTGGTGTATATACCCTAAAACAAAGTAGAAAAGGACATTGTATATTTTTTATGACAGTTTATATTCAGAGCAATTTTGCTTTTACCATTTGGGAGCCTAAATAATATTTAGATTTCTTTCAATTCACATAAAATTAGAATTTCGGTATTTTACCAGACAGAGTATACTGATTTTGTGTATATACTCCAAAGCAGAGTAGAATAAGGTATTGTATATTTTTTCTAACAGAATATATTGAGCTCCATTTTCTTTTAACTTTGGGGCGCCTAGATATTATTTAGATTTTTTTCGATTCATGTAAAATTAGAATGTCGGTATTTTACACGATAGAGCAAATGGAGTTGGTGTATATACTCCAAAACAGAGTAGAAGAGGGCATTGTATATTTTTTCTGACAGATTATATTCAGAGCAATTTTGTTTTTATTATTGGGGTGCCTAGATAATATTTAGATTTTGTCGATACGGGTAAAATTAGAATTTTGGTATTTTACATGAGAGAGCATACTGAGTTGGTGTATATACTACAAAACAGAGTAGATTAAGGCATTGTATATTTTTTCTGACAGAATATATTCAGAGTAATTTTGATTTTAACATTGGGCTGCCTAGATTATATTTAGATATATTTCAATTCGCTTAAATATAGAATTTCTGTATTTTACATGAGCGAGCATATGGAGTTGGTGTATATACCCTAAAACAGACTAGAAAAGGGCATTGTATATATTTTCTGACAGTTTATATTCAGATGAATTTTGCTTTTACCATTCGGGTGCTTAAATAATATTTAGATTTCTTTCGATTCACGTTAGAATTTCAGTGTTTTACATGAGAGAGCATACTGAGTTGGTGTATATATCCCAAAACAGAGTAGAAAAGGGCATTGAATATATTTTCTGACAGATTATATTCAGAGCCATTTTGTTTTTAACATTGGGGTGCCTAGTTTATATGTAGACTTTTTTCGATTCGCTTAAATGTAGAATTTCTGTATTTTACATGAGAGAGCATATAGAGTTGGTGTATATACTCCAAAACAGAGTAGAATAGGGCATTGTATATTTTTTCTGACAGATAATATTCAGAGCAATTTTGTTTTTAACATTGGGGTGCCTAGATAATATTTAGATTTGGTCGATTTGGGTAAAATTAGAATTTTCCTATTTTACATGAGAGAGCATACTGAGTTGGTGTATATACTCCAAAACATAGTAGAATAAGGCATTGTATATTTTGTCTAACAGACTATATTCCGAGCCATTTTCTTTTAAATTTGCGGTGCCTAGATATTATTTAGATTTTCTTCAATTCTCGTAAAATTAGAATTTCAGTATTTTACATGAGAGAGCATACTGAGTTGGTGTATATACTCCAAAACCGAGTATAAGAAGGCATTGTATATTTTTTCTAACAGACTATATTCAGAGCCATTTTCTTGTAACTTTGGGGTGCCTCGATTATACTTAGATTTATTTCAATTTGCGTAAAATTAGAATTTTTGCATTTTACATGAGAGAGCCTATTGAATGGTGTATATAATCCAAAAAAGAGTGGAAAAGGGCATTGTATATTTCTTCTGACAGATTATATTCAGAGCCATTCTGCTTTAACATTGGGGGGCCTAGATTATCTTTAGATATTTTTCGATTCGCTTAAATATAGAATTTCTGGATTTTACATGAGAGAGAATATGGAGTTGGTGTATATACTCCAAAACAAAGTAGAAAAGGGAATTGAATATTTTTTCTGACAGATTATATTTAGAGCAATTTTGTTTGTAACATTGGGGTGCCTAGATTATATTTAGATTTTTTCAATTTGGGAAAAATTAGAATTTCTGTATTTTACATGATAGAGCATACTGAGTTGGTGTATATACTCCAAAACAGAGTAGAATAAGGCATTGTATATTTTTTCTAACAGACTATATTCAGAGCCATTTTCTTTTAACTTTGGGTGCCTAGATAATATTTATATTTTTTTTGATTCACGTAAAATTAGAATTTCGGTATTTCACATGAGAGAGCATATTGAGTTGGTGTATATACCCTAAAACAGAGTCGAAAATGGCATTGTACATATTTTCTGACAGTTTATATTCAGAGAAATTTTGCTTTTACCATTCGGGTGCCTAAATAATATTTAGATTTTTATTGATTCACGTAAAATTGGAGTTTTGGTATTTTACCTGAGAGAGCATACTGAGTTGGTGTATATACTCCAAAGCAGAGTAGAATAAGGTATTGTATATTTTTTCTAACAGAATATATTCAGAGCCATTTTCTTTTAACTTTGAAGCGCTTAGATATTATTTAGATGTATTTCGATTCACTTAAAATCAGAATTTCTGCATTTTACATGAGAAAGCCAATTGAGTTGGTGTATATACTTCAAAACAGAGGAGAATAAGGCATTGTATATCTTTTTCTAATAGATTATATTCAGAGCAATTATGTTTTTGTTTTTGTTTTTTTTAAATTTTTTATTTGATTATAGGTTTTGGAATACATGAGCAGAGCATGTGAGACAGTTGCGTAGGTACACACATGGCTGTGTGCTTTGCTTTTCTTCTCCCCTTCACCCACATTTCGCATTTCTCCCCAGGCTATCCCTCCCCACCTCCCCCTCCCACTGGCCCTCCTTTTTTCCCCCCAGTAGACCCCAGTGTTTAGTACTCCCCTTTCTGTGTCCATGTGTTCTCATTTTTCATCACCCACCTATGAGTGAGAATATGCGGTGTTTCATTTTCTGTTCTTGTGTCAGTTTGCTGAGGATGATGTTCTCCAGATTCATCCATGTCCCTACAAACGACATGAACTCATCATTTCTGATTGCTGCATAATATTTCATGGTGTATATGTGCCACATTTTTTCAATCCCGTCTATTATCAATGGGCATTTGGGTTGATTCCAGGTCTTTGCTATTGTAAACAGTGCTGCAATGAACATTCGTGTATATGTGTCCTTATAGTAGAACGATTTATAGTCTTTTGGATATATACCCAGTAATGGGATTGCTGGGTCGAATGGAATTTCTATTTCTAAGGCCTTGAGGAATCGCCACACTGTCTTCCACAATGGTTGAACTAATTTACACTCCCACCAACAGTATAAAAGTGTTCCTTTTTCTCCACATCCTCTCCAGCATCTGTTGTCTCCAGATTTTTTAATGATCGCCATTCTAACTGGCGTGAGATGGTATCTCAATGTGGTTTTGATTTGCATCTCTCTGATGACCAGTGACGATGAGCATTTTTTCATATGATTGTTGGCCTCATATATGTCTTCTTTCGTAAAGTATCTGTTCATATCCTTTGCCCACTTTTGAATGGGCTTGTTTGTTTTTTTCCTGTAAATCTGCTTGAGTTCTTTGTAAATTCTGGATATCAGCCCTTTGTCAGATGGGTAGACTGCGAAAAATTTTTCCCATTCTGTTGGGTGCCGATCCACTCTAGTGACTGTTTCTTTTGCTGTGCAGAAGCTGTGGAGTTTGATTAGGTCCCATTTGTCTATTTTGGCTTTTGTTGCCAATGCTTTTGGTGTTTTGTTCATGAAGTCCTTGCCTACTCCTATGTCCTGGATAGTTTTGCCTAGATTTCCTTCTAGGGTTTTTATGGTGCCAGGTCTTATGTTTAAGTCTTTAATCCATCTGGAGTTAATTTTAGTGTAAGGTGTCAGGAAGGGGTCCAGTTTCTGCTTTCTGCACATGGCTAGCCAGTTTTCCCAACACCATTTGTTAAACATGGAATCCTTTCCCCATTGCTTGTTTTTGTCAGGTTTATCAAAGATTGTATAGTTGTATGTATGTTGTGTTGCCTCCGGTGCCTCTGTTTTGTTCCATTGGTCTATATCTCTGTTTTGGTACCAGTACCATGCTGTTTTGATTACTGTAGCCTTGTAGTATAGTTTGAAATCCGGTAGTGTGATGCCCCCCGCTGTGTTCTTTTTGCTTAGAATTGACTTGGCTATGCGGGCTCTCTTTTGGTTCCATATGAAGTTCATGGTGGTTTTTTCCAGTTCTGTGAAGAAAGTCAATGGTAGCTTGATGGGGATAGCATTGATTCTGTAAATTACTTAGGGCAGTATAGCCATTTTCACGATATTAATTCTTCCTAACCATGAACATGGAATGTTTCTCCATCTGTTTGTGTCCTCTCTGATTTCGTTGAGCAGTGGTTTGTAGTTCTCCTTGAAGAGGTCCCTTACGTTCCTTGTGAGTTGTATTCCAAGGTATTTTATTCTTTTTGTAGCAATTGCGAATGGCAGTTCGCTCTTGATTTGGCTTTCTTTAGGTCTGTTATTGGTGTAGACGAATGCTTGTGATTTTTGCACATTGATTTTATATCCTGAGACTTTGCTGAAGTTGTTTATCAGTTTCAGGAGTTTTTGGGCTGAGGCGATGGGGTCTTCTAGGTATACTATCATGTCGTCTGCAAATAGAGACAATTTGGCTTCCACATTTCCTATTTGAATACCCTTTATTTCTTTTTCTTGCCTGATTGCTCTGGCTAGAACTTCCAGTACTATATTGAATAAAAGTGGTGAGAGAGGGCATCCTTGTCTAGTGCCAGATTTCAAAGGGAATGCTTCCAGTTTTTGCCCATTCAGTATGATATTGGCTGTTGGTTTGTCATAAATAGCTTTTATTACTTTGAGATACGTTCCATCGATACCGAGTTTATTGAGGGTTTTTAGCATAAAGGGCTGTTGAATTTTGTCAAATGCCTTCTCTGCGTCAATTGAGATAATTATGTGGTTTTTGTTTTTGGTTCTGTTTATGTGGTGAATTACGTTGATAGACTTGCATATGTTGAACCAGCCTTGCATCCCCGGGATGAATCCTACTTGATCATGATGAATAAGTTTTTTGATTTGCTGTTGCAATCGGCTTGCCAATATTTTATTGAAGATTTTTGCATCTATGTTCATCATGGATATTGGCCTGAAGTTTTCTTTTCTCGTTGGGTCTCTGCCGGGTTTTGGTATCTGGATGATGTTGGTCTCATAAAATGATTTGGGATAGATTCCCTCTTTTTGGATTGTTTGAAATAGTTTTAGAAGGAATGGTACCAGCTCCTCCTTGTGTGTCTGGTAGAATTCGGCTGTGAACCCGTCTGGACCTGGGCTTTTTTTGTGTGGTAGGCTCTTAATTGCTGCCTCGACTTCAGACCTTGTTATTGGTCTATTCATAGTTTCAGCTTCCTCCTGGTTTAGGCTTGGGAGGACACAGGAGTCCAGGAATTTATCCATTTCTTCCAGGTTTACTAGTTTATGCGCATATAGTTGTTTGTAATATTCTCTGATGATGGTTTTAATTTCTGTGGAATCTGTGGTGATTTCCCCTTTATCATTTTTTATTGCATCTATTTGGTTGTTCTCTCTCTTTTTTTTAATCAGTCTGGCTAGTGGTCTGTCTATTTTGTTGATCTTTTCAAAAAACCAGCTCTTGGATTTATTGATTTCTTGAAGGATTTTTTGTGTCTCAATCTCCTTCAGCTCAGCTCTGATCTTAGTAATTTCTTGTCTTCTGCTGGGTTTTGAGTTTTTTGATCTTGCTCCTCTAGCTCTTTCAATTTTGACGATAGGGTGTCAATTTTGGATCTCTCCATTCTCCTCATATGGGCACTTATTGCTATATACTTTTTTCTAGAGACTGCTTTAAATGTGTCCCAGAGGTTCTGGCACCTTGTGTCTTCGTTCTCATTGGTTTCAAAGAACTTCTTTATTTCTGCCTTCATTTCATTGTTTACCCAGTCAACATTCAAGAGCCAGTTGTTCAGTTTCCATGATGCTGTGCGGTTCTGGGTCGGTTTCTGAATTCTGAGTTCTAACTTGATTGCACTATGGTCTGAGAGGCTGTTTGTTATGATTTCAGTTGTTTTGCATTTGTTGAGCAGTGGTTTACTTCCAATTATGTGGTCAATTTTAGAGTAGGTGTGATGTGGTGCTGAGAAGAATGTGTATTCTGTGGATTTGGGGTGGAGAGTTCTGTAAATGTCCACCAGGTTTGCTTGCTCCAGGTCTGAGTTCAAGCCCTGGAT
Source organism: Callithrix jacchus (assembly GCF_049354715.1). Lineage (NCBI taxonomy): Eukaryota > Metazoa > Chordata > Mammalia > Primates > Cebidae > Callithrix > Callithrix jacchus. Next base: position 52,759,385 of record NC_133522.1, read on the forward strand.
ATCCTTGTTGCTTTTCTGTCTGGTTGATCTGTCTAGTATTGACAGTGGAGTGTTAAAGTCTCCCACTATTATTGTGTGGGAGTCTAAGTCCTTTAGTAAGTCATTAAGAACTTGCCTTATGTATCTGGGTGCTCCTGTGTTGGGTCCATATATGTTTAGGATCGTTACCTCTTCTTGTTGTATTGATCCTTTTACCATTATGTAATGGCCTTTTTTGTCTCTTTTGATCTTTGTTGCTTTAAAGTCTATTTTATCAGAGATGAGAATTGCAACTCCTGCTTTTTTTTGCTGTCCATTAGCTTGGTAAATCTTCCTCCATCCCTTTATTTTGAGCCTTTGTGTATCCTTGCATGTGAGATGGGTTTCCTGGATACAGCACACTGATGGGTTTTGGATTTTTATCCAATTTGCCAGTCTGTGTCTTTTGATTGGTGCATTTAGTCCATTTACATTTAGGGTTAATATTGTTATGTGTGAATTTGATACTGCCATTTTGATGCTAAGTGGCTGTTTTGCCTGTTAGTTGTTGTAGATTCTTCATTATGTTGAAGCTCTTTAGCATTCAGTGTGATTTTGGAATGGCTGGTACTGATTGATCCTTTCTATGTGTAGTGCATCTTTTAGGAGCTCTTGTAAAGCAGGCCTGGTGGTGACAAAATCTCTGAGTACTTGCTTGTTCACCAAGGATTTTATTCTTCCTTCACTTCTGAAGCTCAGTTTGGCTTGATATTAAATTCTGGGTTGAAAGTTCTTTTCTTTAAGAATGTTGAATATAGGCCCCCACTCTCTTCTGGCTTTTAGTGTTTCTGCTGAGAGATCTGCTGTGAGTTTCATGATCTTCCCTTTGTGGGTGACCCGACCTTTCTCTCTGGCTGCCCTTAGTATTCTCTTCTTCATTTCAACCCTGTTGAATCTGACGATTATGTGCCTTGGGGTTGCTCTTCTTGCGGAATATCTTTGTGGTGTTCTCTGTATTTCCTGCAATTGAGTGTTGGCGTGTCTTGCTAGGTGGGGGAAATTTTCCTGGATGATGTCCTGAAGAGTATTTTCCAGCTTGGATTCATTCTCTTTGTCCTCTTCTGGTACACCTATCAAACGTAGGTTAGGTCTTTTCACATAGTCCCACATTTCTTGGAGACTTTGTTCATTCCTTTTTGCGCTTTTTTCTCTGATCTTGGTTTCTCGTTTTATTTCATTGAGTTGGTCTTCGACTTCAGATATTCTTTCTTCTGCTTGGTCAATTCGGCTATTGAAACTTGTGTTTGCTTCGCGAAGTTCTTGTATTGTGTTTTTCAGCTCCTTTAATTCATTCATATTTCTCTCTAAGTTATCCATTCTTGTTATTATTTCCTCGAATCTTTTTTCAAGGTTCTTAGTTTCTTTGCATTGATTTAATACATGATCTTTTAGCTCACCAAAGTTTCTCATTATCCATCTTCTGAAGTCTAATTCCGTCATTTCATCACAGTCATTCTCCGTCCAGCTTTGTTCCCTCGCTGGTGAGGAGTTTTGGTCCTTTCTAGGAGGCGAGGTGTTCTGGTTTCGGGTGTTTTCCTCCTTCTTGCGCTGGTTTCTTTCCATCTTTGTGGATTTGTTTGCTGGTCGTCTGCGTAGTTGTTGATTTTTCGATTAGGTCTCTGAGTGGACACCCAGAATGTTGATGATGAAGTATTTCTGTTGCTTGGTTTTCCTTCTACTAGTCTAGCCCCTTTGCTGTACGACTGCTGAGGTCCGCTCCAGACCCTGCTTGTCTGGGGTGCACCTCTAGCAGCTGTGGCACAGCGAGGGATGCTACCAGTTTCTTTTTCTTCTATCTTTGTCCCAGGATGATGCCTGCCTAATATCAGTCTTTTGGATATAGAGGGGTCAGGGAGCTGCTTGAGGAGACAGTTTGTACTTTATAGGGGTTTAATTGGTGAGCTGTGCACTCTGTTGTTCCTTCAGGGCTGTTAGGCTGCTATGTTTGATTCTGCTGCAACGGAGCTCATTAAAAAACCCCCCCTTTTTTTTTCTCAAATGCTCTGTGTGTAGGGGTTTGGGCTTTATTTTTGCATGTTCGATGAGGTGTCCTGCCCAGCTAGAAGGCAGACTAGCCACTGTTCGGTTTCCAGGTTTCGCCCTGCTGTTGTGTGATTTGCCCTGTTCCAGCAGGCTGTGCTGTGGTCTCCGCCACGCCCTGCGGCGGAGTCTCTTCGTTGTAGCGTGTTGCCTCAGCAACGGCAGGCTGCGTCAGCAGTGGGCGTGTATCTCAGTAGGGACGGGTTGCCTCGGCAACAGCTGGCTGCGTCAGCAGTGCGCGTGTATCTCAGTTGGGGCGGGTTGCCTCGGTAGTGGTGGACGCCCCTCCCCCACAGAGCGTCTCGGACCGTCTGCTCGGGATAGTTTGAAATCGCGGTTTTGTTCGTCCCACTGGGTATCCCAATCCCTGCAATCCCCTGGGCTGGCCTATTGTCCAAGTCTCGTTCAGTCTCAAGTCCAGCCCTCTCAAGTCTCAGGTTGCCGGTTCAACAGGGCACCCGGACAAGCGCGCCCTGTGGGGATTGCTGGGTAGGGCCGGCCGCCGCCGCCCCGGCTGCCGGCTTCGCCAGGCAGACCTACTGCCTGGGGTCCCATGTCTTTTTTATACTTGGGAGTTTCCCCGTTCTGTGGGCAACAAAGATCAGTCTGGAAATGCCTCTCTGACTCACCGTTTGCAGATTCAACGAGAAGAGCTCCAATCCTGGGTTGTTCTCATAGCGCCATCTTGAGTCTTCAGCAATTTTGTTTTTAACATTGGGGTGCCTAGATAATATGTAGATTTTTTTCGATTCGCTTAAATATAGGATTTCTGTATTTTACATGAGAGAGCCTATGGTATTTGTGTATATACATCAAAACAGAGTAGCATAGGGCATTGTATATTTTTTCTGAGAGATTATATTCAGAGCAATTTTGTTTTTAATATTTGGGTGCCTAGATAATATTTAGATTTTGTCGATTCGGGTAAAATTAAAATTTCGGTATTTTACATGAAACAGCATACTGAGTTGGTGTATATACTCCAAAACAGAGTAGAATAAGGCATTGTATATTTTTTCTAACAGAATATATTCAGAGCCATTTTCTTTTAACTTTGGGGCGCCTGGATATTATTTAGATTTTTTTCGATTCGTGTAAAATTAGAATTTTGGTATTTTATATGAGAGAGCACACTGAGTTGGTGTATATACTTCAAAACAGAGTACAATAAGGCATTGTATATTTTTTCTGAGAGATTATATTCAGAGAAATTTTGCTTTTAACATTGGGGTGCCTAGATTATATTTAGATATTTTTCGATTCGCTTTAATATAGAATTTCTGTATTTTACCTGAGAGAGCATATGGAGTTGGTGTATATACTCCAAAACAGAGTAGAAAAGGGCATTGAATATTTTTTCTGACAGACTATATTCAGAGCAAGTTTGTTTTTAACATTGGGGTGCCTAATTTATATGTAGAGTTTTTTCGATTCGCTTAAATATATAATTTCTGTATTTTACATGAGAGACCATATGGAGTTGGTGTCTATACTCCAAACCAGAGGAGAATAGGGCATTGAATATTTTTTCTGACAGATTATATTCAGAGCAATTTTGTTTTTAACATTAAGGTGCCTAGATAATATTTACATTTTGTCGATTTGGGTAAAATTAGAATTTTGGTATTTTAAATGAGAGAGCATACTGAGTTGGTGTAGATACTCCAAAACGAAGTAGAATAAGGCATTGTATATTTTTTCTAACAAAATATATTCAGAGCCATTTTCTTTTAACTTTGGGGCACCTAGATATTATTTAGATTTATTTCGGTTCATGTAAAATTAGAATTTCAGTATTTTACATGAGAGAGCATACTGAGTCGGTGTATATACTCCAAAGCAGAGTAGAATAAGGTATTGTATATTTTTTCTAACAGAATATATTCAGAGCCATTTTCTTTTAACTTTGGGGTGCCTAGATATTATTTAGATTCTTTTCGATTCATGTAAAATTTGAATTTCAGTATTTTACATGATAGAGCAAATGGAGTTAGTGTATATACTCCAAAACAGAGTAGAATAGGGCATTGTATATTCTTGTCTGATAGATTATATTCAGAGAAATTTAGTTTTTAACATTGGGGTGCCTAGATAATATTTAGATTTTGTCGATACGGGTAAAATTAGAATTTTGGTATTTTACATGAGAAAGCATACTGAGTTCGTGTATATACTCCAATACGAAGTACAATAAGGCATTGTATATTTTTTCTAACAGACTATATTCAGAGCCATTTTCTTTTAACTTTGGGGCGCCTAGATAATATTTAGATTTATTTCGATTCACTTAAATTCAGAATTTCTGCATTTTACATGAGAGAGCCTATTGAGTTGGTGTATATACTTTAAAACAGAGGAGAATAAGGCATTGTATATTTTTTCTGATAGATTATATTCAGAGCAATTTTTCTTTTAACATTGGGGTGCCTAGATTATATTTAGATTTTTTTCGATTTGCTTAAATATAGGATTTCTGTATCTTACATGAGAGAGCATATGGAGTTGGTGTATATACTTCAAAACAGAGTAGAATATGGCATTGTATATTTTTTCTGAGAGATTATATTCGTAGCAATTTTGTTTTTAACATTTGGGTGCCTAGATAATATTTAGATTTTGTCGATTCGGGTAAAATTAAAATTTCGGTATTTTACATGAAACAGCATACTGAGTTGGTGTATATACTCCAAAACAGAGTAGAATAAGGCATTGTATATTTTTTCTAACAGACTATATTTAGAGCCATTTTCTTTTAACTTTGGGGCGCCTAGATAATATTTAGATTTATTTCGATTCACTTAAATTCAGAATTTCTGCATTTTACATGAGAGAGCCTATTGAGTTGGTGTATATACTTTAAAACAGAGGAGAATAAGGCATTGCATATTTTTTATGATAGATTATATTCAGAGCAATTTTGCTTTTAACATTGGGGTGCCTAGATTATATTTAGATTTTTTTCGATTTGCTTAAATATAGGATTTCTGTATTTTACATGAGAGAGCATATGGAGTTGGTGTATATACTTCAAAACAGAGTAGAATATGGCATAGTATATTTTTTCTGAGAGATTATATTCGTAGCAATTTTGTTTTTAACATTTGGGTGCCTAGATAATATTTAGATTTTGTCGATTCGGGTAAAATTAAAATTTCGGTATTTTACATGAAACAGCATACTGAGTTGGTGTATATACTCCAAAACAGAGTAGAATAAGGCATTGTATATTTTTTCTGACTGGTTATATTCGGGGCAATTTTGCTTTTAACATTGGGCTTCCTAGATTATATGTAGATTCGTGTAAAATTAGAAATTCAATATTTTACATGACAGAGCATATTGAGTTGGTTTATATACTCCAAAACAAAGTGGAAAAGGGCATTGTATATTATTTCTGACAGATTATATTCAGATCAATTTTGCTTTTAACATTGGGCTTCCTAGATTATATGTAGAATTTTTTCGGATCCCTTAAATATAGAATATCTGTATTTTACATGAGAGGGCGTATGGACTTGGTGTATATACTCCAAAAAAAAAGTAGAATAGGGCATTTTATATTTTTTCTGAGGGATTATATTGAGAGCAATTTTGTTTTTAACATTTGGGTGCCTAGATAATATTTAGATATTTTCGATTTTGTTAAAATTACAATTTCGGTATTTCACATGACAGAGCATACTGAGTTTGTTTATATATTGTAAGAGAGAGTAGAATAAGGCATTGTGTATTTTTTATAACACACTATATTCAGAGCCATATTCTTTTAACTTTATGGTGCCTAGATATTATTTATATTTTTATCGATTCACGTAAAATCATAATTTCGGTATTTTACATGACAGAGCATATTTAGTTGGTGTATATACTCCAATACAAAGTGGAAAAGGGCATTGTATATTTTTTCTGACAGATTATATTCAGAGCAATTTTGTTTTTAACATTGAGGTGCCTAGATAATTTTATATTTTCTTCGAATCGATTAAATATAGATTTTCTGTATTTTACATGACAGAGCATATGGAGTTGGTGTATATACTCCAAAAAAAAGTAGAATAGGGCATTGTATATTTTTTATGACAGATTATATTCAGAGTAATTTTGTTTTTTAACATTGAAGTACCTAAATAATATTTTGATTTTTTCAATTGGGGTAAAATTAGAATTTCGTTATTTTACATGAGAGAGCATACTGAGTTGTTGTATATACTCCAAAACAGATTAGAATAAGGCATTGTATATTTTCTCTAACAGACTATATTCAGAGCCATTTTCTTTTAGCTTTGGGGTGCCTAGATATTCTTTAGATATTTTTCGATTTGCGTAAAATTTGAATTTCGGTATTTTACATGAGAGAGCATATTGAGTTGGTGTATATACTCCAAAACAGACAAGATTAGGGCATTGTATATATTTTTTGAAAGATTATATTCACAGAAATTTTGCTTTTAACATTCGGGTGCCTAAATAATATTTAGATTATTTTTGATTTACGTCAAATTAGAATTTCGGTATTTTACATGAGAGAGCCTACTGAGTTCGTGTATATACTCCAAAACAGAGTAGAATATGGCATTGTACATTTTTTCTAACATACTATATTCAGAGCCATTTTCTTTTAACTTTGGGGCGCCTAGATGTTATTTACATTTTTTTTGATTCGCGTAAATTTAGAATTTCAGTATTTTGCATGAGGGAGCACACTGATTTGGTGTATATACTGTAAAACAGTGTAGAATAAGGTATTGTATATTTTTTCTTACAGACTATATTCAGAGCCATTTTCTTTTAACTTTGGGGCTCGTGGATATTATTTAGATTTATTTGGATTCGCATAAAATTAGAATTTCGGTATTTTACATGAAAGATCATATTGTGCTGGTGTCTAGACTCCAAAACAGAGTAGAAAAGGGCATTGTATTTTTTTTCTGACAGAATATATTCAGAGAAATTTTTATTTTAACATAGGGATGCCTAGATAGTATTTAGAGTTTTTTCGATTCGCTTAAATATAGAATTTATGTATTTTCTGTTAGAGAGCATATGGAGTTGGTGTATATACTCAAAAAACTGAATAGAATAGGGTATTGTATATTTTTTCTAACAGACTATATTCAGAGCCGTTTTCTTTAAACTTTGGCGTGCCTATATATTATTTAGAGTTATTCGATTCGGGTAAAATTTGAATTTCGTTATTTTACATGAGAGAGCTTACTGAGTTGTTGTATATACTCCAAAACAGAGTAGAATAAGGCATTGTATATTTTCTCTAACAGACTATATTCAGAGCCATTTTCTTTTAACATTGGGACGCCTAGATATTATTTAGATTATTCTCGATTCGCGTAAAATTAGAATTTCGGTATTTTACAAGACAGAGCATATTGAGTTGGTGTATATACTCCAAAATAAAGTGGAAAACGGCATTGTATATTTTTTCTGACAGATTATATTCAAAGAAATTTTGCTTTCAACATTGGAGTGACTAGATAATATTTAGATTTTTTTCGATTCGCTTAAATATATAATTTCTGTATTTTACATGAGAGAGCATATGGAGTTGGTCTATATACCCAAAAACAGAGTAGAATAGGGCATTGTATATTTTGTCTGAGAGATTATATTCAGAGAAATTTTGTTTTCAACATTGGAATGCCTAGATAACATTTAGATTTTTTCAATTCGTGTAAAATTAGAATTTTTGTATTTTACATGAGAGAGCATATTGAGTTGGTGTATATACTACAAAACAGAGTAGAAAAGGGCATTGAATATTTTCTCTGACAGATTATACATAGAGCAATATTGTTTTTAACATTGTGTTGCCTAGATAATATTTAGATTTTTTCGATTCCCTTAAATATACAATTTCTGTATTTTACATGAGAGAGCATATGGAGTTGGTGTATATACTCCAAAACAGAGTAGAAAAGGGCATTGTATATTTTTTATGAAAGATTAAATTCAGAGCAATTTTGTTTTTAACATTGGGTTGCCTAGATAATATTGAGATTTTTCTGATTCGGGTAAAATTAGAATTTCTGTATTTTACATGAGAGAGCATACTGAGTTGGTGTATATACTCGAAAGCATAGTAGAATAAGGCATTGTATAGTTTTTCCAAACAGACTATATTCAAAGTTATTTTCTTTTAACTTTGGGGTGCCTAGATATTATTTAGATTTTTTTCGATTCGCGTAAAATTAGAATTTCTGTATTTTACCTTAGATAGCATATTGAGTTGATGCATATAATCCAAAACAGAGTAGAAAAGGGCATTGTATACTTTTTCTCACAGATTATATTCAGAGCAATTTTCCTTTTAACATTGGTGTGCCTAGGTAATATTTAGATTTTTTTCGATTCACTTAAATATTGAATTTCAGTGTTTTACATGAGGGAGCATATAGAGTTGGTGTATATACTCCAAAAAAGAGTAGAATAGGGCATTGTATATATTTTCTGACAGATTATATTCAGAGCAGTTTTGTTTTTAACATTGGGGTGCCTAGATAATATTTAGATTTTTTTCGATTCGCTTAAATATAGAATTTCGGTATTTAAATGAGAGAGCATATGGAGTTGGTGTATGTACTCCAAAACAAAGTAGAAAAGGGCATTGTATATTTTTTTATGACAGATTATATTCAGAGCAATTTTGTTTTTAACATTGGTATGCCTATATAATATTTAGATATTTTCGGTTGGAGTAAAATTAGAATTTTGTTATTTTACATGGGAGAGCATACTGAGTTGGTGTATATACTCCAAAACAGATTAGAATAAGGCGTTGTATATTTTATCTAACAGACTGTATTCAGAGCCATTTTCTTTTAAATGTGGGGTGCCTAGATATTCTTCAGATTTTTTGCGATTCACGTAAAATTATAATTTCAATATTTTAAATGAGAGAGCATATTGGGTTGGTGTATATACACAAAAACAGACTAGATTAGGGCATTGTATATTTTTTATGAAAGATTATATTCAGAGACAAATTGCTTTTAACATTCTGGTGCCTAGATATTATTTAGATTATTTTCGATTCACATAAATTTAGAATTTTGGTATTTTACATGAAAGAGCACACTGAGTGGGTGTATATACTCCAAAACAGAGTGGAAAGGGGCATTGTATATTTTTTCTGACAGATTATATTCAGAGAAATTTTGCTTTGTACATTGGGGTGCCTAAATAATATTTAGATTTTTTCAATTTGCTTAAATATAGAATTTATGTATTTTCAATTAGATAGCATATGGAGTTGGTGTATATACTCCAAAAAAGAGTAGAATAGGGCATTGTATATTTTTTCTGACAGATTATATTCAGAGCAATTTTGTTTTTAACATTGGGGTGCCTAGATAATATTTAGATCTTTTTTGATTCGCTTAAATATAGAATTTCTGTATTTTACATGACAGAGCATATGGAGTTGATATATATACTCCAAAAAAGAGTAGAATAGGGCATTGTATATTTTTTCAGACAGATTATATTCAGAGCAATTTTATTTTTAACATTGGGTTACCTACATAATATTTATATTTTTTTAATTCGGGTAAAATTAGAATTTCTCTATTTTACATGAGAGAGCATACTGAGTTGGTGTATATACTCCAAAACAGAGTAGAATACGGCATTGTATATTTTCTCTAACAGACTATATCCAGAGCCATTTTCTTTTAACTTTGGGGCACGTAGATATTATTTAGACTTTATTCGATTCACGTAATATTAGAATTTCGGTATTTTACCTGAGAGAGCATATTGAGTTGGTGTATATACTCCAAAACAAAGGAGAAAAAAACATTGTATATTTTTATGACAAAATATATGCAGAGCAGTTTTGCATTTAACATTGTGTTGCCTAGATAATATTTAGATTTTTTTCGATTCGCTTAAATATAGAATTTCTGTATTTTACATGAGAGAGCATATGGTGTTGCTGTATATACTGCAAAACAAAGTAGAATAGGGCATTGTATATTTTTTCTGAGAGATTATATTCAGAGCAATTTTGTTTTTAACATTGGGGTGCCGGGATAATATTTAGATTTTTTTCGATTCACGTAAATTAATAATTTTGGTATTTTACATGAGAGAGCATATTGAGTTGGTGTATATACTCCAAAACAGAGTAGAAAACGGCATCGTATATTTTTTCTGACAGATTATATTCAGAGCAATTTTGCTTTTAATCTTCGGGTACCTGGATAATATTTAGATTTTTTTCGATTCGGGTAAAATTTGAATTTCGGTATTTTACATGAGAGAGCATACTGAGTTGGTGTATTTACACCAAAACAGAGTAGAATAGGGCATTGTGTATTTTATCTGACAGATGATATTCAGAGCAATTTTGCTTTTAACATTGCAGTGCCTAGATAATATTTAGTGTTTTCTCTATTCGCTTAAATATACAATTTCTGTATTTTACATGAGAGAGCATATGGAGTTGGTGTATATACTCCAAAACAGAGTAGAATAGGGCATTGTATATTTTTTCTGACAGATTATAATAAGAGCAATTTTGCTTTAACTTTGGGGTGCCTAGATAATATTTAGATATTTTTAGATTCACGTAAAATTAGAATTTCTCTATTTTACAGGAGAGAGCATTCTGAGTTGGTGTATATACACGAAAAAAGAGTAGAAAGGGGAATGAATATTTTCTGTGACAGATTATATTCAGAGAAATTTTCTTTTTAACATTGGGGTGCCTAGATAATATTTAGATTTTTTCGATTCGTGTAAAATTAAAATTTTCGTATTTTACCTGAGAGAGCATACTGAGTTGGTGTATATACTCCAAAACAGATTAGAATAAGGCATTGTATACTTTTTCTAACAGAATATATTCAGAGCCATTTTCTTTTAACTTTGGGGTGTCTAGATATTATTTATATTTTTTTCAATTCACGTAAAATTAGAATTTCGGTATTTTACATGAGAGCGCATATTGAGTTGCTGCATATACTCCAAAACAGAGTAGAAAAGGGCATTTTATATTTTTTCTGACAGAGTATATTCAGAGTAATTTTGCTTTTAACTTTGGGGTGCCTAGATAATATTTAGATTTTTTTAGATTCTCGTAAACTTGGAATTTCTCTATTTTACATGAGAGAGCATACTGAGTTGGTGTATATACACCAAAACAGAATAGAATAGGGCATTGTATATTTATTCTGACAGATGATATTTGGAGCAATTTTTTTTAACTTTGGGGTGCCTAGATAATATTTATATTTGTTTCGATTCGCTTAAATATAAAATTTCTGTATTTCACATGAGAGAGCATATGGAGTTGGTGTATACGCTCCAAAAAAGAGTAGAATAGGGCATTGTATATTTTTTCTGAGAGATGATATTGAGAGCAATTTTGTTTTTATCATTGCGGTGCCTAGATAATATTTAGATTTTTTCAATTCGGGTGAAATTAGAATTTCTGTATTTTACATGAGAGAGCATACTGCGTTGGTGTATATACTCCAAAACAAAGTAGAATAAGTCATTGTATATTTTTTTTAACAGACTATATTCAGAGCCATTTTGTTTTAACTTGGGGCATCTAGATGTTATTTACATTTTTTTCGATTCACGTAAATTTAGAATTTCGGTATTTTACATGAGGGAGCATACTGAGTTGGTTTATATACACCATAACAGAGTAGAAAAGGCCATTGGATATTTTTTCTGACAGATTATATTCGGAGCAATTTTGCTTTTAACGTTGGATTGCCTAGATAATATTTAGATTGTCTCTATTCGCTTAAATATAGAATTTCTGTATTTTACATGAGAGAGCATATGGAGTTGGTGTATATACTCCAAAAAAAAGTAGAATAAGGCATTGTATATTTGTTCTGACAGATTATATTCAGAGCAGTTTTGTTTTTAACATTGGGTTGCCTAAAGAATATTTAGATTATTTTGATTAGGGTAAAATTAGAATTTCTCTATTTTCCTTCAGAGCACAAACTGAGTTGGTGTATATACTCCAAAACAGAGTAGAAAAAATCATTGTATATTTTTTCTGACAAACTATATTCAGAGTAATTTTGTTTTTAACATTGGGGTGCCTAGATAATATTTAGATTTATTCGATTTGCTTAAATATAGACTTTCTGTATTTAAATGATAGAGGATATTGAGTTGGTGTATGTACACCAAAACAGAGTATAAAAAAGCATTGTATATTTTTATGACAGATTATATTCAGAGCCATTTTGTTTTTAACATTGGAGGGCCTAGATAATGTTTAGATTTTTTTGATTCGGGAAAAATAGTATTTCTGTATTTTACATGAGAGAGCATACTGAGTTGTTTTATATACTCCAAAACAGAGTAGAATAAGGCATTGTATATTTTTCTAACAGACTATATTCAGAGCCGTTTTCTTTTATATTTGGGGTGCCTACATATTAGTTAGATTTATATCGATTTGCATAAAATTAGAATTTCGGTATTTTACATGAGAGAGCATACTGAGTTGCTGTATATACTCCAAAACAGAGTAGAATAATGCATTGTATATTTTTTTTACAGACTATTTTCAGAGCCATTTTCTTTTACCTTTAAGGCATCTAGATATTATTTAGATTTTATTCGATTCGCTTAAATATAGAATTTCTGTGTTTTACATGAGAGCGCAAACTGAGTTGGTGTATATACTCCAAAACAGAGTAGAAAAGGGCATTGTATATTTTTTCTGACAGATTATATTGAGAGAAATTTGGTTTTTAAGATTGGGGTGCCTACATCATATTTAGATTTTTTTCGATTCCCTTAAATATAGAATTTCTGTATTTTACATGAGAGAGCATATAGAGTTGGTGTATGTACTCGAAAACAGAGTAGAATAGGGGATTGTATATTTTTATGACAGATTGTATTCAGAGCAATTTTGCTTTTAACATTGGTATGCCTAGATAATAGTTAGATTTTTTCGATTGGGGTAAAATTAGAATTTCGTTATTTTACATGAGAGAGCATACTGAGTTGGTGTATATACTCCAAAACAGATTAGAATAAGGCATTGTATATTTTCTCTAAGAGACTATATTCAGAGCCATTTTCTTTTAACTTTGGGGCGCCTTGATATTCTTTAGATTTTTTCCAATTCGCGTAAAATTAGAATTTCAGTATTTTACATGAGAGAGCATATTGAGTTGGTGTATATACTTAAAAACAGACTAGATTAGGGCATTGTGTATTTTTTAGGAAAGATTATATTCAGAGACAAATTGCTTTTAACATTCGGGTGCCTAGATAATATTTAGATTATTTTCGATTCAGGTAAAATTAGAATTTTGGTATTTTACATGAGAGATCATACTGAGTTGGTGTATATACTCCAAAAGAGAGTGGTAAAGGGCATTGTATATTTTTTCTGAGAGATTATATTCAGAGAAATTTTGCTTTTTACATTTGGGTGCCTAGATAATATTTAGATTTTTTTCGATTCGCTTAAATATAGAATTTATGTATTTTCAATTAGATAGCATATGGAGTTGGTGTATATACTCCAAAACAGAGTAGAATAGGGCATTGCATATTTTTTCTGACAGATTATTTTCAGAGCAATTTTGTTTGTAACATTGGGGTGCCTAGATAATATTTAGATTTTTTCGATTCGGGTAAAATTAGAATTTCTGTATTTTACATGAGAGAGCATATGGAGTTGGTGTATATACTCCAAAGAAGAGTAGAGTAGGGTATCGTATATTTTTTCTGACAGATTATATTCAGATCAATTTTGTTTTTTAACATTGGGGTGCCTAGATAATATTTAGATTTTTTTCGATTCGCTTTAATATAGAATTTCTGTATTTCACATGAGAGAGCATATGGAGTTGATGCATATACTCCAAAAAAGAGTAGAATAGGGCATTGTATATTTTTTCTGACAGATTATATTCCGAGCAATTTTATTTTTAACATTGGGTTACCTACATAATATTTATATCGTTTCGATTCGGGTAAAATTAGAATTTCTGTATTTTACATGAGAGAGCATACTGAGTTGGTGTATATACTCCAAAACAGAGTTGAATACGGCATTGTATATTTTGTCTAACAGACTATATTTAGAGCCATTTTCTTTTAACTTTGGGGTGCGTAGATATTATTTATACTTTATTCGATTTGCGTAATATTTGAATTTCGGTATTTTACCATAGAGAGCATATTGAGTTGCTGTATATGCTCCAAAACAGAGTAGAAAAAACATTGTATATTTTTATGACAATATATGCAGAGCAGTTTTGCATTTAACATTGTGTTGCCTAGATAATATATAGAATTTTTTCGATTCGCTTAAATATAGAATTTCTGTATTTTACATGAGAGAGCAGATGGAGTTGCTTTATATACTGCAAAACAGAGTAGAATAGGGCATTGTATATTTTTTCTGAGAGATTATATTCAGAGCAATTTTGTTTTTAGCATTGGGGTGTCGGGATAATATCTAGATTTTTTTCGATTCACGTAAATTAATAATTTTGGTATTTTACAAGAGAGAGCATATTGAGTTGGTGTTTATACTCCAAAACAGAGTAGAAATGGGCATTGTATATTATTTCTGACAGATTATATTCAGAGCAATTTTGCCTTTAATTTTCGGGTACCTAGATAATATTTAAATTTTTTTCGATTCGGGTAAAATTAGAACTTCGGTATTTAACATGAGAGAGCATACTGAGTTGGTGTATTTACACCAAAACGGAGTAGAATAGGGCATTGTATATTTCTTCTGACAGATTATATTCAGAGCAATTTTGATTTTAACATTGGGGTGCCTAGATAATATTTAGAGTTTTCTGTATTCGCTTAAATATAGAATTTCTGTATTTTACATGAGAGAGCATATGGAGTTGGTGTATATGCTCTAAAACAAAGTAGAATAAGTAATTGTATATTTTTTCTAACAGACTATATTCAGAGCCATTTTCTTTTAACTTGGGGCGTCTTGATGTTATTTACAATTTTTTCGATTCGTGTAAATTTAGAATTTCGGTATTTTACATGAGGGAGCATACTGAGTAGGTTTATATACTGTAAAACACGGTAGAATAAAGAATTGTACATATTTTTTAACAGACTATATTCAGAGTCATTTACTTTTAACTTTGGGGCGCGTAGATATTATTTAGGTTTTTTTCGATTCACGTAAACTGAGAATTTTGATATTTTACATGAGAGAGCATATTGAGTTGGTGTTTATACACCATAACAGAGTAGAAAAGGTTATTGGATATTTTTTCTGACAGATTATATTCGGAGCAATTTTGCTTTTAACATTGGATTGCCTAGATAATATTTAGATTTTCTCTATTCGCTTAAATATAGAATTTCTGTATTTTACATGAGAGAGCATATGGAGTTGGTGTATATACTCCAAAACAGAGTAGAATACGGTATTGTATATTTTTTCTGACAGATTATATTCAGAGCAATTTTGCTTTTAACTTTGGGGTGCCTAGATAATATTTAGATTTTTTAGATCCACGTAAATTTAGAATTTCTCTATTTTACATGAGAGAGCATACTGAGTTGTTTATATAGTCCAAAACAGAGTAGAATAAGGCATTGTTTATCTTAACTTACAGACTATATTCAGAGCCATTTTCTTTAGCTTTGGGGCGCCTAGTTAGTCTTTAGGTTTTTTTCCATTCACTTAATATTAGAGTTTCGGTATTTTACATGAGAGAGCATATTGAGTTGGTATATGTACTCCAAAACAGAGTAGAATAGGGCATTGTATATTTTTTCCGACAGATTATATTCAGAGCAAGTTTGTTTTTTACATTGGGGTGCCTACATAATATTTAGATTTTTTCGATTCGGGTAAAATTAGAATTTTGGTATTTTACATGAGAGAGGATACTGTGTTGGTGTATATACTCCAAAACAGATTAGATTAAGGCATTGTATATTTTTTTAACAGACTATATTCAGAGCCATTTTCTTTTAACTTTGGGGTGCCTAGATATTATTTATATTTTTTTCAAATCGCATAAAATTAGAATTTCTGTATTTTACATGAGAGCGCATATTGAGTTGCTGCATATACTCCAAAAAAAAGTAGAAAAGGGCATTGTATATTTTTTCTGATAGGTTATATTACGAGCAATTTTGCTTTTAACCTTGGGGTGCCTAGATAATATTTAGATTTTTTTGATTCGCTTAAATATAGAATTTCTGTATTTTACATGAGAGAGCATATTGAGTTGGTGTATATACTCCAAAGCAGAGTAGAATAGGGAATTGTATATTTTTTCTGACAGATTATATTAAGAGCAATTTTATTTTTAACATTTGGGTGCCTAGATAATATTTAGATTTCTTTCGATTCACTGAAATATAGAATTTCTGTATTTTATATTAGAGAGCATATGGAGTTGGTGTATATACTCCAAAACAGAGTAGAGTAAGTCATTGTATATTTTTTCTGACAGATTATATTTAGAGCAGTTTTTTTTTTAACATTGGGGAGCTTTGATAATATTTAGATATTTTCGATTAGGGTAAAATTAGAATTTTTATATTTTTCATAAAGAGCATATTGAGTTGGTGTATATACTACAAAACAGAGTAGAAAAGGGCATTGTATATTTTCTCTGACAGATTATACCCAGAACAATATTGTTTTCAACATTGGGGTGCCTAGATAATATTTAGATTTTCTCGATTCACTTAAATATAGAGTTTCTGTATTTTACATGAGAGGGCATTTGGAGTTGGTGTATATACGCAAAAACCAATTAGAATAGGGCATTGTATATTTTTTCTGACAGATTATATTCTGAGCAATTTTGTATTTAACATTGGGGTGCCTAGATTATATTTAGATTTTTTTCGATTCGCTAAATATAGAATTTCTGTATTTTACATGAGAGAGCATATGAAGTTGGTGTATATACTCCAAAACAGAGTAGAATAGGGCATTGTATATTTTTTCTGACAGATTATATTCAGAGAAATTTTGTTTTTAACCTTGGGGTGCCTAGATAATATTTAGATTTTTTCGATTTGGGTGAAATTAGAATTTCTGTATTTTACATGAGAGAGCATACTGAGTTGGTGTATATACTTTAAAACAGAGAAGAATAAGGCATTGTATATTTTTTCTAACAGACTATATTCAGAGCCATTTTCTTTTAACTTTTGGGCGCCTAGATATTATTTAGATTTTTTTCGATTCACGTAAATTTCGAATTCCTGTATTTTACTTAAGGGAGCATATTGAGGTGGTGTATATATTACCCAAGAGAGTAGAAAAGGGCATTTTATATTTTTTCTGTCAAATTATATTCAGAGAAATATTGCTTTTAACATTGGGTTGCCTACATAATATTTAGATTTACTCAATTCGGGTAAAATTAGAATTTCGGTATTTTACATGAGAGGGCATATTGAGTTGGTGTATATACTCCAAAACAGAGTAGAAAAGGATATTGTGTATTTTGTCAGAAAGATTATATTCAGAGCAATTTTGCTTTTAACATTGGGGTGCCTAGATAATATTTAGATTATTTTCGATTCACGTAAATTTAGAATTTTGGTATTTTACATGAGAGAGCATACTGAGTTGGTGTATATACACCAAAACAGAGTGGAAAAGGGCATTGTATATTTATTCTGACAGATTATATTCTGAGAAATTTTGCTTTTTACATTGGGGTGCCTAGATAATATTTAGATACTTTTCGATTCGCTTATATATAGAATTTATGTATTTTCTATTAGATAGCATATGGAGTTGATGTATATACTTCTAAAAAAGGTAGAATAGGGCATTGTATATTATTTCTGACAGATTATATTCAGAGCAATTTTGTTTTTAACATTGGGGTGCCTTGATAATATTTAGATTTTTTCGATTTGGGTAAAATTAGAATTTCTGTATTTTACATGAGTGAGCATATGGTGTTGGTGTATATACTCCAAGTAAGAGTAGAAGGGTATTGTATATTTTTTCTGACAGATTATATTCGGAGCAATTTCGTCTTTAACATTGGGGTACCTAGATAATATTTATATTTTTTCAATTCAGGTAAAATTAGAATTTCTGTATTCTACATGAGGGAGCGTACTGAGTTGGTGTATATACTGTAAAACAGAGTAGAATACGGCATTGTATGTTTTCTCTAACAGAGTATATTCATAGCCATTTTCTTTTAACTTTGGGGCGCATAGATATTATTTAGATTTTTTTTGAATCGCGTAAAATTAGTATTTCTGTATTTTACATGAGAGAGAATATTGCGTTGGTGTATATACATTAAAACAAAGTAGAAGAGGGCATTGGACATTTTCTCTGACAGATTATATTCGGAGAAATTTTGCTTTTAACATTGTATTGCCTAGATAATATTTAGATTTCTCTCTATTCGCTTAAATATAGAATTTCTGTATTTTACATGAGAGAGCATATGGAGTTGGTGTATATACTCCAAAACAGAGTAGAATAGGGCATTGTAGATTTTTTTCTGACAGATTATATTCAGAGCCATTTTACTTTTAACTTTGGGGTGCCTAGATAATATTTAGATTTTTTTAGATCCACGTAAATTTAGAATTTCTCTAGTTTAAATGAGAGAGCATACTGAGTTGGTTTATGTACACCAAATAAGAGTAGAATAGGGCATTGTGTATTTTTTTCTGACAGATTATATTCAGAGCAATTTTGTTCTTAACATTGGGGTGCCTAGATCATGTTTAGATTTTTTCGATTCGGGTAAAATTAGAATTTCAGAATTTTACATGACAGAGCATACTGAGTTGGTGTATATACTCCAAAACAGAGTAGAATAAGGCATTGTATATTTTTTCTTACAGACTATATTCAGAGCCATTTTCTTTTAACTTTGGGGCGCCTAGATATTCTTTAGGTTTATTTCCATTCACGTAAAATTAGAATTTTGGTATTTTACTTGAGAGAGCATATTGAGTTGGTGTATATACTCCAAAACAGAGTAGAATAGGCCATTATATATTATTTCTGACAGATTATATTCACAGCAATTTTGCTTTTAACCTTCGAGTGCCTAGATAATATTTAGATTTTTTCGATTCGCTTACATATAGAATTTCTCTATTTTACATGAGAGAGCATATGGAGTTGGTATATGTACTGCAAAAAAAAGTAGAATAGGGCATTGTATATTTTTTGTGACAGATTATATTCAGGGCAATTTTTTTGAACATTGGGGTGCCTAAATAATATTTAGATTTTTTCAATTCGGGTAAAATTATAATTTTACATGAGAGAGCATACTGAGTTGGTTTATATACTCCAAAACACAGTAGAATCAGGCATTGTGTATTTTTCTTAACAGACTATATTTAGAGCCATATTCTTCTAACTTTTGGGCGCCTAGATATTATTTAGATTTTTTTCAATTCACGTAAATTTCGAATTTCTGTATTTTACATGAGAGAGCATATTGACGTGGTTTATATACTACAAAAGAGAGTAGAAAAGGCCATTTTATATTTTTTCTGTCAGATTATATTCAGAGCAGTATTGCTTTTAACATTGGGGTGCCTAGAAAATATTTAGATTTTTTCTCTTCTGGTAAAATTAGAATTTCGGTATTTTACATGAGAGGGCATATTGAGTGGGTGTATATACTCCAAAACAGAGTAGAAAAGGGCATTGTGTATTTTGTCAGACAGATTATATTCAGAGCAATTTTGCTTTTAACATTGGGTTGCCTAGATAATATTTAGATTGTTTTCGATTCACATAAAATTAGAATTTTGGTGTTTTACATGAGAGAGCATACTGAGTTGGTGTATATACTTTGAAACAGAGTGGAAAAGGGCATTGTATATTATTTCTGACAGATTATATTCTGAGAAATTTTGCTTTTTACATTGGGGTGCCTACATAATATTTAGATTTTTTTTGATACGTTCATATATAATATTTATGTATTTTCTAATAGATAGCTTATGGAGTTGGTGTATATACTCCAAAAAAAGTAGAATAGAGCATTGTATATTATTTCTGACAGATTATATTCAGAGCAATTTTGTTTTTAACATTGGAGTGCCTAGAGAATATTTAGATTTTTTCGATTCTGGTAAAATTAGAATTTCTGTATTTTACATGAGACAGCATACTGAGTTGGTGTATATACTCTAAAACATAGTAGAATACGGCATTGTATATTTCTTCTAACAGACTATATTCAGAGCCATTTTCTTTTAACTTTGAGTCGCCTGGTTATTATTTATATTTTTTTCGATTCGTGTAAAATTAGAATTTCGGTATTTTACATGAAAGAGCAGAGTGAGTTGGTGTATATACTCCAGAACAGAGTAGTAAAAAGCATTGTATATTTTTTCTGACAGATCATATTCAGAGCAATTTTGCTTTTAACATTGGGGTGCCTAGATAATATTTAGATTTTTTAGATTTGGGTAAAATTAGAATTTCTGTATTTTACATGAGAGAGCATACTGATTTGGTGTATATACTCTAAAACAGAGTAGAATGAGGCATTGTATATTTTCTCTAACACACTATATTCAGAGCCATTTTCTTTTAAGTTTGGGCCACCTAGATATTATTTAGAGTGTTATTTGATTCGCGTATAATCTGAATTGCGATATTTTACATGAGAGAGCATATTAACTTGGTGTATATACTACAAAACAGAGTCTAAAAAGGCATTGTATATTTTTTCTGACAGATTATATTCAGAGCAATTTTGCTTTTATCATTGGTGTGCCTAGATAATTTTTAGATTTTTTTCCATTCCCTTAAATACAGAATTTTTGTATTTTACATGAGAGAGCATATGGAGTTGGTGTATATACTCCAAAACAGAGTAGAATAGGGCAATGTTTATTTATTCTGACAGATTATATTCAGAGCAATTTTGCTTTTAACATTGGGGTGCCTAGATAATATTTAGATTTCTTTCGATTCGCTTAAATATAGAATTTCTGTATTTTACATGAGAGAGCATATGGAGTTGGTGTATATACTCCAAAACAGAGTAGAATAGGGCATTCTATATTTTTTCTGACAGATTATATTCAACGTAATTTTGTTTCTCACATAGGGGTGTCTAGATTATATTTAGATTTTTTCGATTCAGGTAAAATTATAATATCTGTATTTTACATGAGAGAGCATATTGAGTTGATGTATATATTACAAAACAGAATAGAAAATGGCATTGTATATTTTTTCTGACAGACTATATTCAGAGCAATTTTAATTTTAACATTAAGGTGCCTAGATAATATTTAGATTTTTTTCGATTCTCTTAAATATAGAGTTTTTGTATTTTATATGAGAGAGCATACTGAACTGGTGTATATACTCCAAAACAGAGTAGAATAAGACATTGTATATTTTTTCTAACAGACAATATTCAGACCCATTTTCTTTTAACTTTAGGGCGCTGTGATATTATTCAGATTTTTTCCGATTCTTGTTAAATTAGAATTTCGGTTTTTACATGAGAGAGCATATTGAGTTGGTGAATATACTCAAAAACAGATTAGAAAAGGGCATTGTATATTTATTCTGACAGATTATATTCGGAGCAATTTTGCTTTTTACAATTGGGGTGCCTAGATAATATTTAGATTTTTTTCAATTCGCTTATATATAGAATTTATGTATTTTTTATTTGAGAGCATATGAAGTTGGTGTATATACTCCAAAACAGAGTAGAATAGGGCATTGTATATTTTTTCTGACAGACTATATTCAGAGCAATTTTGTTTCTAACATTGGGTGTCTAGATAATATTTAGATTTTTTCGATTCGGGTAAAATTAGAATTTCGGTATTTTACATGAGAGAGCATACTGGGTTGGTATATATACTCCAAAACAGAGTAGAATAAGGCATTGTATATTTTTTCTAACAGGCTATATTTAGAGCCATTTTCTCTTAACTTTTGGGCGCCTAGATATTATTTAGATTTTTTTTGATTCGCTTAAATATAGAATTTCTGTATTTTACATGAGAGAGCAGGTAGAGTTGTTGTATATACTCAAAAAAAGAGTAGAATAGGGCATTGTATATTTTTTCTGAGAGTTTATATTCAGAGCAATTTTGTTTTTAACATAAAAGTGCCTTGATAATATTTAGATTTTTTCGATTCGGGTAAAATCAGATTCTCTCTATTTCACACGAGAGAGCATACTGAGTTGGTGTATATACTCCAAAACAGAGTAGAAGAAAACATTGTATATTTTTTCTAACATACTATATTCAGAGCCATTTTCTTTTAACTTTGAGGCTCCTAAATATTATTTAGATTTTTTTTGATTCGCTTACATGTTGAATTTCTGTATTTTACATGAGAGAGCATATTGAATTGCTGTATATAATTTTACACAGAGTAGAAAAGGGCATTGTATATTTTTTCTGACAGATTATATTCAGAGCAATTTTGCTTTTAACATAGGGGTGTCTAGATAATATTTAGATTTTATTCGATTACCATAAAATTAGAATTTCAGTATTTTATATGAGAGCATATTGATTTGGTGTATATACTAAAAAACAGAGTAGAAAATGGCATTGTATATTTTTTCTGACAATTTATATTCAGAGCAATTTTTCTTTTAACATTTGGGTGCCTCGATAATATTTAGATTTATATTGATTCGCTTAAAAATAGAATTTCTGTATTTTACATGAGAGAGCATATGGAGTTGATGTATATACTCCAAAACAGAGTAGAATAGGGCATTGTATATTTTTTCTGACAGATGATATTCAGAGCAATTTTGTTTTTAACATTGGGGTGCCTAGATAATATTTAGATTTCTTCGATTCGGTTATGTTAGAATTTCGGTATTTTACATGAGAGAGCATACTGAGTTGGTGTATATACTCCAAAACAAAGTAGAGTAAAGCATTGTATATTTTTTCTAACTGACTATATTCAGAGCCATTTTCTTTTATCTTTGGGGTGCCTAGATATTATTTAGATTTATTTCGATTCTCATAAAATTAGAATTTCGGTATTTTACATGAGAGAGCATATTTCGTTGGTGTATATATTCGAAAACAGAGTAGAAAAAGGCATTGTATATTTTTTTCTGACACATTGTATTCAGAGCAATTTTGCTTTTAACATTGGGGTGCCTAGATAATATGTAGATTATTTTCGAATTGCTTAAATATAGATTGTCTGTATTTTACCTGAGAGAACAAATGGAGTTGGTGTATGTACTCCAAAACAGAGTAGAATAGGGCACTGTATATTTTTTCTGACAGATCATATTCAGAGAAATTTTGTTTTTAACATTGGGGTACCTAGATAATATTTAGGTTTTTTAGATTTGGGTAAAATAAGAATTTCTGTATTTTACATGATAGAGCATACTGAGTTGGTGTATATACTCCAAAATAGAGTGGAATAAATCATTGTATATTTTCTTTAACACACTATATTCAGAGCCATTTTCTTTTAACTTTGGGGCACCTAGGTATTATTTAGATTTTTTTTGATTCACATAAAATCAGAATTTCGGTATTTTACATGAGAGAGAATATTAACTTGGTTTATATACTATAAAACAGTGTTGAAACAAACATGTATATTTTTTTCTGACAAATTATATTCAGAGCAATTTTTCTTTTAGCATTGGGGTGCCTAGATAATTTTTAGATTTTTTTCCATTCGCTTAAATACCGAATTTTTGTATTTTACATGAGAGAGCATATGGAGTTGGTGTATATACCCCAAAACAAAGTAGAATAGGGCATTGTATATTTTCTCTGACAGTTTATATTCAGAGAAAATTTTTATTTAACATTGGGGTTCCTAGATAATATTTAGATTTCTTTCGATTCGCTTAAATAAAGAATTTCTGTATTTTACATGAGAGAGCATATGGAGTTGGTTTATATACTTCAAAACAGAGTAGAATAGGGCATTCTATATTTTTTCCGACAGATTATATTCAACACAATTTTGTTTTTCACATAGGGTTGCCTAGATTATATTTAGATATTTTCGATTTGGGTAAAATTAGAATTTCTGTATTTTACATGAGAGAGCATATTGAGTTGATGAATATACTACAAAACCGAGTAGAAAATGGCATTGTATATTTTTTCTGACAGATTATATTTAGAGCAATTTTCCTTTTAACATTGGGGTGCCTAGATAATATTTAGATTTTTTTCGATTCGCTTTAATAGAGAATTTCTGTATTTTACATGAGAGACCATATTGGTTTGGTTTATACACTCCAAAACAGTGTAGAAAGAGCATTGTATATTTTTTCTGACAGATTATATTCAGTGCAATTTTGCTTTTAACATTGGGGTGCCTAGATAATATTTAGATTTTTTTCGATTCGCTTAAATAGAGAATTTCTGTATTTTACAAGAGAGAGCATATTGAGTTGGTGTATATACTCCAAAACAGAGTAGTAAAGGGCATTGTATATTTTTTCTGTAAGATTATATTAAGAGAAATTTTGCTTTTAACAGTGGGCTGCCTAGATAATATTTAGATTTTTTTTTTATTCACATAAAATTAGAATTTCGGTATTTTTCATCAGAGAGCATATTGAGTTGGTCTATATTCTCCAAAACAGAGTAGAATAAGAAATTGTATATTTTTTATAACAGACTATTTTTAGAGACATTTTCTTTTAACTTTGGGTCGCCTAGATATTATTTAGATTTTTTTCGATTCGCGTAACATTAGAATTTCGGTAATTTACATGAGAGAGCGTATTGAGTTGGTGTATATAATCCCAAAATGAGTAGAAAAGGGCATTGTATATTTTCTCTGAGAGATTATGTTCAGAGCAATTTTGATTTTAACATTGGGGTGCCTAGATAGTATTGAGATTTTTTTCGATTCGCTCAAATATAGAATTTCTGAATTTTACATGAGAGAGCATATGGAGATTGTGTATATACTCAAAAACAGAGTAGAATAAAGCATTGTGTATTTTTTCTGACAGATTATATTCAGAGCAATTTTGACTTAACTTTTGGGTGCCTAGATAATTTTTAGATATTTTCGATTTGTGTAAAATTAGAATTTCTATATTTTACATGAGAGAGCATACTGAGTTGATGTATATACTCCAAAACAGAGTAGAATAAGGCATTGTATATTTTTTCTAACAGACTATATTTAGAGCCATTTTAACTTTGGGGCGCCTAGATATTATTTAGATTTTTATCGATTCACGTAAAATTAGAAAGTCGGTATTTTACATGACAGAGCATATTGAGTTGGTGTATATACTCCAAAACAAAGTGGAAAAAAGCATTGTATATTATTTCTGACAGATTATATTCAGATCAATTTTGCTGTTAACATTGGGTTTCCTAGATTATATGTAGAATTTTTTCGGATCCCTTAAATATAGAATTTTTGTATTTTACGTGAGAGGGACTATGGAGTTGGTGTATATACTCCAAACAAAAAGTAGAATAGGGCATTCTATATTTTTTCTGAGAGATTATATTGAGAGAAATTTTGTTTTTAATATTTGGGTGCCTAGATAATATTTAGATTTCTTCAATTTTGTTAAAATTAGAATTTCGGTATTTCACATGACAAAGCATACTGAGTTTGTTTATATACTTAAAGAAAGAGTAGAATAAGGCATTGTATATTTTTTCTAACACACTATATTCAGAGCCATTTTATTTTACCTTTGGGGCGCCTAGATATTATTTAGATTTATATCGATTCATGTAAAATTAGAATTTCGGTATTTTACATGACAGAGTATATTGAGTTGGTGTATATATTCCAATACAAAGTGGAAAAGGGCATTGTATATTTTTTTCTGACAGATTATATTCAGAGAAATTTTTCTTTTAACATTGGGGAGCCTAGATAATGTTTAGATTTTTTTTGACCGGTTAAATATAGAATTTCTGTACTTTACATGACAGAGCATATAGAGTTGGTGTATATACTCCAATAAAGAGTAGAATAAAGCATTGTATATTTTTTCTGACAGTTTATATTCAGAGCAATTTTGCTTTTAACATTGGGGTGCCTAGATAATATTTAGATTTTTTTTGATTCGCTTAATATAGAATTTCTCTATTTTACAAGAGAGAGCATATTGAGTTCGTGTATATACTGCAAAACAGACTAGAAGAGGGCATTGTATATTTTTTATGACAGATTATATTCAGAGCAATTTTGTTTTTAACATTGGGGTGCCTAGATAATATTGAGATTTTTATGATTCGGGTAAAATTAGAATTTCTGTATTTTATGGGAGAGAGCATACTGAGTTGGTGTATATACTCCAAAACAGAGTAGAATGAGGCATTGAGTATTTTTTTAAGAGACTATACTCAGAGCCATTTCTTTTACCTTTGGGGCGCCTAGATATTATTTAGATTATTATCGATTCATGTAAAATTTGAATTTCAGTATTTTATATGAGAGAGCATATTGAGTTGTGGTTTATACTTTAAAACAGTGTAGAAAAGGGCATTGTATATTTTTTCTGAGAGATTATATGCATAGCAATATTGTTTTTGACATTCGGGTGCCTAGATGATATTTAGGTTTTTTCGATTCCGGTAATATTATAATTTCTGTATTTTACATAAGAGAGCATACTGAGTTGGTGTATATACTGTAAAACAGAGAAGAATAAGGCATTGTGTATTTTTTCTAACACACTACATTCAGAGCCATTTTCTTTTAACTTTGGGGCGCCTAGATATTATTTAGATTTTTTTCAATTAATGTAAATTTCGAATTTCTGTATTTTACGTGAGAGAACATATTGAGTTGGTGTATATACTGCAAAACAAAGTAGAAAGGGGCATTGTATATCTTTTCTGACAGATTATATTCAGAGCAATTTTGCTTTTAACATTGGGGTGCCTAGATAATATTTAATTTTTTTGATTCTCTTTAATATAGAATTTCGGTATTTTACATGAGAGAGCATACTGAGTTGGTGTATATACTCCAAAGCAGAGTAGAATAGGGCATTGTATATTTTTTCTGACAGATTTTATTCAGAGCAATTTTGTTTTTAACATTGGGGTACCTAGATAATATTTAGATTTTTTTGATTCAAGTAAAATTAGAATTTCGGTATTTTACATGAGAGATCATACTGAGTTGGTGTATATACTCGAAAACAAAGTAGGATAAGGCATTGTATATTTTTTCTAACAGACTATATTCAGGGTCATTTTCTTTTTACTTTAGGGCGCCTGGATATTATTTAGATATTTTTCAATTCGCGTAAATTAGAATTTTTCTATTTTACATTAGAGAGCATATTGAGTTTGTGTATATATTCCAAAACAGAGTAGAAGAGTGTATTGAATATTTTTTATGGCCGGTTTTATTCAGAGCAATTTTTCTTTTAACATTGGGATGCCTAGATAATATTTAGATTTTTTCAATATGCTTAAATATTGAATTTCTGTATTTTACATGAGAGAGCATATGGAGTTGGTGTATGTTCTCAAAAACAAAGTCGAATAGGGCATTGTATATTTTTTATGACAGATAATATTATAGCAATTTTGCTTTTAACATTGAGGTGCCTTGATAATATTTATATTTATTTCGATTCGCGTAAATATAGAATTTCTTTGTTTAACATGAGTGAGCATGTTGAGTTGGTGTATATACTCCAAAACAGGGTAGAATAGGCCATTGTATATTTTTTGTGACAGATTGTATTCACAGCAATTTTGTTTTTAACATTGGGGTGCCTAGTTAATATTTAGATTTTTTTCGATTCACTTAAATATAGAATTTCTGTATTTTACATGAGAGAGCATACGGATTTTGTTCAAATACTACAAAACAAAGTAGAATAAAGCATTGTATACTTTTTCTGACAGATTATATTCAGATAAATTTTGTTTTTAACACTGGGGTGCCTAGATAATCTACATTTTTTCAATTTGGGTAAAATTATAATTTCTGTATTTTTCATGAGAGAGCATACTGAGTTGGTGTATATACTCCAAAACAGAGTAGAATAGAACATTGTATATTTTTTCTGAAAGATTATATTCAGAGCAATTTTGGTTTTAAGATTTTGGTGCGTAGATAATATTTAGATTATTTTCGATCTGCTAAAATATAGAATTTCTGTATTTAATATGAGAGAGCATACTGAGTTGGTGCATATACTCTAAAACAGAGTAGAATAGGGCATTGTGTATTTTCTCTGACAGATTATTTTCACAGCTATTTTGTTTTTAACATTGGGGTGCCTAGATAATATTTAGATTTTTTAGATTCGAGTAAAATTAGAATTTCTGTATTTTACATGAGAGAGCATATTGAGTTGGTGTATATACTCCAAAACGGAGTAGAATAAGGCATTGTATATTTTTTTTAAAAGACTATATTCAAAGCCATTTTCTTTTTACTTTGGGGCGCCTAGATATATTTTAGATTGTTTTTGATTTGCGTAAAATTAGAATTTCGGTATTTTACATGAGAGAGCATATAAAGTTGGTGTATATACTACAAAAGAGAGTAGAAAAGGGCATTGTATATTTTTTTAACAGATTATATTCAGAGCAATTTTGCTTTTAACATTGGGGTGCCTCGATAATATTTAGATTTTTTCGATTCACGTAAAATTTGAATTTTGGTATTTTACATGAGAGAGCATACTGAGTTGGTGTATGTACTCCAAAACAGAGTAGAATAGAACATTGTATATTTTTTCTGAAAGATTATATTCAGAGCAATTTTGCTTTTAAAATTGTGGTGCGTAGATAATATTTAGATTATTTTCGATTCGCTAAAATATAGAATTTCTTTATTTAATATGAGAGAGCATACTGAGTTGGTGCATATACTCTAAAACAGAGTAGAATAGGGCATTGTGTATTTTCTCTGACAGATTATTTTCACAGCTATTTTGTTTTTAACACTGGGGTGCCTAGATAATATTTAGATTTTTTAGATTCGAGTAAAATTAGAATTTCTGTATTTTACATGAGAGAGCATATTGAGTTGGTGTATATACTCCAAAACGGAGTAGAATAAGGCATTGTATATATTTTTTAAAAGACTATATTCAAAGCCATTTTCTTTTTACTTTGGGGCGCCTAGATATATTTTAGATTGTTTTTGATTTGCGTAAAATTAGAATTTCGGTATTTTACATGAGAGAGCATATAAAGTTGGTGTATATACTACAAAAGAGAGTAGAAAAGGGTATTGTATATTTTTTTAACAGATTATATTCAGAGCAATTTTGCTTTTAACATTGGGGTGCCTCGATAATATTTAGATTTTTTTCGATTCACGTAAAATTTGAATTTCGGTATTTTACATGAGAGAGCATACTGAGTTGGTGTATGTACTCCAAAACAGAGTAGAATAGTGCATTGTATATTTTTTCTGACAGACTATGTTCAAAGAAATTTTGTTTTTAACATTGGGGTGCCTAGATAATATTTAGATTTATTCAATTCGGGTAAAATTAGAATTTCTGTATTTTACATGAGAGAGCATATAAAGTTGGTGTATATACTCCAAAACAGAGCACAAAAAGGCATTGCATATTTTCTCTGACAGATTATATTCAGAGCAATTTTGTTTTTAACATTCGTGTGCTTAGATAATATTTAGTTTTTTTTCGATTCGCTTAAATATAGAGTTTCGGTATTTTACATGAGAGAGCATACTGGGTTGGTGTATATAATCCAAAACAGAGTATAATAGGGCATTGTATATTTTCTCTGAAAGATTATCTTTGGAGAAATTTTGCTTTAACATTAGGGTGCCTAGATAATATTTAGATTTTTTCAATTTGGGTAAAATTAGAATTTCTGTATTTTACATTAAAGAGCATATTGAGTTGGTGTATATACCCCAAAACGGAGTAGAAAAGGGCATTGTATATTTTTTCTGACATATTATATTCAGAGCAATTTTACTTTAATATTGGGTGCCTAGATAATATTTAGATTTATTTCTATTCGCTTAAATATAGAATTTATATATCTTACATGAGAAAGCAAATGGAGTTGTGTATATGCTCCAAAACAGAGTAGAATGGGGCATTGTATATTTTTTCTAACAGATTATATTCAGAGCAATTTTCCTTTAACATTGGGGTGCCTAGTTAATATTTAATTTTTTTGATTTGTTTAAATATAGAATTTCGCTATTTTACAAAAGATTGCATATTCAGTTGGTGTATATACTCCAAAATAGAGTAGAATATGGCATTGTATAATTTTTCTAACAGACTATACTCAAAGCCATTTTCTTTTAACATTGCGGAGCCTAGATATTATTTAGATTTTTTTTGATTCACGTAAAATTAGAATTTCGGTATTTTACATGAGAGAGCATATTGAGTTGGTGTATATACTCCAAAAAATGATAGAAAAATGCATTGTATATTTCTTCTGACAGATTATATTCATCGAAATATTCCTTTTAACATGGGGGTTTCTAGATAATATTTAGGTATTTTCTATTTGGGTAATATTAGAATTTCTGTATTTTATATGAGAGAGCATATTGAGTTGGTGTATGTACTACAAAAAAAAGTAGAAAGGGGCATTGTATATTTTTTCTGACAGATTATATTCAGAGCAATTTTTCTTTTAACATTGGGATGCATACATAATATTTAGATTTTCTTGGATTGGCTTAAATATAGAATTTCTGTATTTTACATGAGAGAGCATATGGAGTTGGTGTATATAATCCAAAACAGAGTAGAAAATTGCATTTTATATTTTTTTCTGACAGGTTATATTCACAGAAATTTTGTTTTTAACATTGGGGTGCCTAGATAATATTTAGATTTTTTTTCGATACGTGTAAAATTAGAATTTTTGTATTTTACATGAGAGAGCATACTGTATTGTTGTATATAGTACAAAAGAGAGTAGAATAGGGCATTGTATATTTTTTCTGACAGATTATATTCAGAGAAATTTTGTTTTAACATTGGGGTGCCTAGATAATTTTTAAGTTTTTTCGATTCGGGTAAAATTAGAATTTCTGTATTTTACATGAGAGAGCATAGTGAGTAGGTGTATATACTACAAAACAGAGTAGAACAGGGCATTGTATATTTTCTCTGACTGATTATATTCAGAGCAATTTTGCTTTTAACATTGCGGTGCCTAGATAATATTTAGATTTTTTTTGGTTTTCTTAAATATAGAATTTCTGTAGTTAACATGAGAGAGCATATCGAGTTGGTGTATATACTCCAAAACAGAGTAGAATAGGGCATTGTATATTTTTTCTGACAGATTATATTCAGAGCAGTTTTGTTTTTAACATTGGGGTGCCCAGATAATATTTAGATTTTTTTCGATTCATGTAAAATTAGATTTTGGTACTTTACATGATAGAGCATACTGAGTTGTATATTCTCCAAAACAGAGTAGAATATGGCATTGTATATTTTTTTCTACAGATTATATTCAGAGTAAATTTGTTTCAACATTGGGGTGCCTAGATAATATTTAGATTTTTTCACTTCGGGTAAAAATATAATTTCTGTATTTTACATGAGAGATCATAGTGAATTGGTTTATATACTCAAAACACAGTAGAAAAGGGCATTGTATATTTTTTCTGTCAGATTGTATTCAGAGCAATTGTGTTTTTAACAATCGAGTGCCTAGATAATATTTAGATTTTTTTCAATTCACGAATATTTAGAATTTCTGTATTTTATATGTGAGAGCATAATGAGTTGTTGTATATCCTCCAAAACAGAGTAGAATAAGGCATTGTATATTTTTTTTAACAGACTATATGCAGAGCCCTTTTTTTTTTAACTTTGGGGCGCCTAGATATTATTTAGATTTTTTTCGATTCGGGTAAAATTAGAATTTCGGTATTTTACATGAGAGAGCATATTGAGTTGGTGCATATACTACAAAACAAAGTAGAATAAAGCATTGTATATTTTTTCTGACAGATTATATTCAGAGCAATTTAGCTTTTAACATTGTGTTGCCTAGATAATATTTAGATTTTTTTCGATTCCTGTAAAATTAGAATTTCGGTATTTAACATGAGAGAGCATATTGAGTTGGTGCATATA
Organism: Callithrix jacchus; assembly: GCF_049354715.1. Lineage (NCBI taxonomy): Eukaryota > Metazoa > Chordata > Mammalia > Primates > Cebidae > Callithrix > Callithrix jacchus. Next base: position 52,791,493 of record NC_133522.1, read on the forward strand.
CTCCAAAACAGAGTAGAATAAAGCATTGTATATTTTTTCTACCAGATTATATTCAGAGCAATTTTGTTTTTAACATTGGGGTTCCTTGATAATATTTAGATCTTTTCAATTTTGGTGAAATTAGAATTTCTGTATTTTACATGAGAGAGCATACTGGGTTGTTGTATATACTCCGAAACAGAGTAGAATAAGGCATTGTTTATTTTTTCTTAGAGACTATATTCAGAGCCATTTTCCTTTAACTTTGCAGCGCCTAGATATTATTTAGATTTTTTTTCGATTCGCGTAAAATTTGAATTTCCGTATTTTACATGAGAGAGCATTTTGAGTTGGTGTATATACTCCAAAACATAGTAGAAAATGGCATTGTATATTTTTTCTGACATATTATATTCAGATCAATTTTGTTTTTAACATTGGGGTGCCTAGATAATATTTAGATTTTTTTCGATTCACTTAAATATAAAAATTCTCTATTTTACTTGAGAGAGCATATGCAGTTTCTGTATATACTCCAAAACAAAGTAGAATATGGCACTGTATATTTTTTCTGACAGATTATATTCCGAGCAATTTTGTTTTTTACATTTTGGTGCCTAGATAATATGTAGATTTTGTCAATTCGGGTAAAATTAGAATTTCTGTATTTTACATGAGAGAGCATATTGATTTGGGGTATATATTACAAAACACAGTAGAAAAGAACATTGTATATTTTTTCTGACAGATTATATTCAGAGCAATTTTGCTATTAACATTGGGGTTTCTAGAGAATATGTAGATTTTTTTTTGATTCGCTTAAATATAGAATTTCTGTATTTTAAATGAGAGCATATGCAGTGTGTGTATGTACTCCAAAACAGAGTAGAATAAGGCATTGTATATTTTTTCTGACAGATTATATTAAGAGCAATTTTGTTTTTAACATTAGGTTGGGTAAATAATATTTAGATTTGGTCGATTCAGGTAAAATTAGAATTTCTGTACTTAATATGAGAGAGCATATGGAGTTGGTGTATATACTCCAAAACAGAGTGGAATAGGGCATTGTATATTTTTTCTGACAAATTATATTCAGAGCAATATTGTTTTTAACATTGGCGTGCCTAGATAATATTTAGATTTTTTTCGATTCACGTAAAATTAGATTTCGTTATTTTATCTGATAGAGCACACTGAGTTATTGCATATACTCCAAAACAAAGTAGAATAGGGCATTGTATATTTTTTTCGACAGATTATATTCAGAGTAATTTTGTTTCATCATTGGGGTGCCTAGATAATATTTAGATTTTTTCGCTTCGGGTAAAATTAGAATTTCTGTATTTTACATGAGAGAGCATTGTGAATTGGTGTATATATTCAAAACAGAGTAGAAAAGTGCATTGTATATTTTTTCTGACAGATTATATTCAGAGCAAATTTGCTTTTAACATTCGGGTGCCTAGATAATATTTAGAATTTTTCGATTCACGTAAAATTAGAATCTCTTTATTTTACATGAGAGAGAATACTGAGTTGGTGTATATACTCCAAAACAGAGTAGAATAAGGCATTGAATATTTTTTTTAACAGACTATATTCAGAGCCTTTTTCTTTTAACTTTGGTGCGCCTAGATATTATTTAGATTTTTTTTGATTCACGTAAAATTAGAATTTCTGTATTTAACATGATAGAGCATATTGAGTTGGTGTATATACTTCAAAACAGAGTAGAAAAAAGCATTGTATAGTTTTTCTGACAGATTATATTCTGAGCAATTTTGATTTAAACAATCGAGTGCCTAGATAATATTTAGATCTATTTCGATTCATGAAAATTTAGCATTTCTGTATTTTACATGTGAGAGCATAATGAGTTGTTGTATATCCTCCAAAACAGAGTAGAATAAGGCATTGTATATTTTTCCTAACAGACTATATACAGAGCCATTTTCTTCTAACTTTGGGGCGACTAGATATTATTTAGATTTTTTTCGATTCGGGTATAATTAGAATTTCGGTATTTTACATGAGAGAGCATATTGAATTGGTGCATATACTACAACACAGAGTAGAATAAAGCATTGTATATTTTTTCTCACAGATTATATTCACAGCAATATAGCTTTTAACATTGGGTTGTCTAGATAATATTTAGATAATTTTCGATTCACATATAATAAGAATTTCGGTATTTCACACGAGAGAACATACTGAGTTGGTGTATATACTTCAAAACAGAGTAGAATAAGGCAATGTATATTTTTTCTAACACACTATATTCAGAGCCATTTTCTTTTAACTTTGGGGCGCCTAGATATTATTTAGATTATTTTCAATTCACGTATAATTAAAATTTCTGTATTTTACAAGAGAAAGCATATTGAGCAGGTGTATATATTTCAAAAAAGAGTAGAAATGGGCATAGTATATTTTTTCGGACAGATGATATTCAGAGCAATTTTGCTGTAAACATTGGGGTGCCTAGGTAATATTTAGATTTTTTCGAATCGGGTCAAATTAGAATTTCTGTATTTTACATGAGAGATCATACTGGGTTGTTGTATATACTCCAAAATAGAGTAGAATAAGGCATTGTATATTTTTTCTAACAGACTATATTCAGAGCCATTCTCTTTTAACTTTGGGGCGGTTAGATATTATTTAGACTTTTTTTGATTCGTGTAAAATAACAATTTTGGTATTTTCCATGAGAGAGAATATTGAGTAGGTGTATATACTACAAAATAGTAGAAGAGAGCATTGTACATTTTTTCTAACAGATTATATTCAGAGCAATTTTTTCTTTAACATTGGGGTGCATAGATAATATTTAGATTTTTGTCGATTCGCTTAAATATAGAATTTTTGTATTTTACATTAGAGAGCATATGGAGTTGGTGTATATACTCCAAAACAAAGTAGAATAGGGAGTTGTATATTTTTTCTGACAGATTATATTCAGAGAAATTTTGTTTTAACATTGGGGTGCCTAGATAATTTTTAGGTTTTTTCGATTCGGGTAAAATTAGAATTTCTGTATTTTACATGAGAGAGCCTATTGAGTTGGTTTAGATACTACAAAACAGAGTAGAAAAGGGCATTGTATATTTTTTCTGACAGATGATATTCAGAGCAATTTTGCTGTAAACATTGGGGTGCCTAGGTAATATTTAGATTTTTTTCGATTCGCTTAAATATAGAATTTCTGTATTTTACATGAGAGAGCATATGGAGTTGGTGTATATACTCCAAAACAGAGTAGAATAGGGCATTGTATATTGTTCTGACAGATTATTCTCAAAGAAATTTTGTTTTTAACATTGAAGTGCCTAGTTAGTAATTAGATTTTTTTCGATTCACGTATAATTAGAATTTCGGTATTTTGAATGAGAGAGCATACAGAGTTGGTGTATATACTCCAAAACAGAGTAGAGTAAGGCATTGTATATTTTTCCTAACAGACTATATTCATAGCAATTTTGCTTTCAACATTGGGGTGCCTAGATAATATTTAGATATTTTCGATTCGGACAAATTTAGAATTTCGATACTTTACATGAGAGAGCATACTGAGTTGGTGTATATACTGCAAAACAGAGTAGAATAAGGCATTGTATATTTTTTCTAACACACTATATTCACAGCCATTTTCTTTTATCTTTGGGGCGCCTAGATATTATTTAGATTTTTCTCGATTCACGCAAAATTAGAATTTCAGTATTTTACCTGAGAGAGCATATTGAGTTGGTGTATATACTCCAACAGAAAGAAGAATAGGGCATTGCATATTTTTTCTGACAGATTATATTCAGAGCAATATTGTTTTTAACATTGGGGTGCCTAGGTAATATTTAGATTTTTTCAATTTGGGTAAAATTAGAATTTCTATATTTTACATGTGAGAGTATACTGAGTTGGTGTATATACTCCAAAACAGAGTAGAATAAGGCATTGTATATTCTTTCTAACGGACTATATTCAGAGCCATTTTCTTTTAACTTTGGGGCGCCTTGATATTATTTAGATTTTTTTCGATTCACGTAAAATTAGAATTTCATTATTTTACATGAGAAATCATACTGAGTTGGTGTATATACTCCAAAACAGAGTAGAAAAGGGCATTGTGTATTTTTTCTGACAGCTTATATTCAGAGCAATTTGTCTTTTTACATTGGGGTGCCTAGATAATATTTAGATTTTTTTCAATTCGCTTAAATATAGAATTTCTTTATTTTAAATGAGAGAGCATATGGAGTTGGTGTATATACTCCGAAACAAAGTAGAATAGGGCATTGTATATTTTATCTGACAGATTATATTCAGAGCAATTTTTTTTTTAACGTTGGGGTGCCTAGATAATATTTAGATATTTTCAATTCGGGTAAAATTAGAGTTTCTGTATTTAGATTTTTTTTGATTCACGTAAATTTATAATTTCGGTATTTTACATGAGAGAGCATATGGAGTTGGTGTATACACTCCAAAAAAAAAGTACAATAGGGCATTGTATATTTTTTCTGACAGATTATATTCAGAGCAATAGTGTTTTTAACATTGAGGTGCCTAGATTATATTTCGATTTTTTTCTATTTGCTTAAATTTAGAATTTCTGTATGTTACATGAGAGAGCATCTGGAGTTGGTGTATATACTACAAAACAGAGTAGAAAAGAACATTGTGTATTTTTTCTGACAGATTATATTCAGAGAAATTTTTCTTTTAACATTGGGGTGCCTAGATAATATTTAGATCTTATTCGATTCGCTAAAAAATCGAATTTCTGTATTTTACATGAGAGAGCATATGGAGTTGGTGTATATACTCCAAAACAGAGTAGAATAGGAAATTGTGTATTTTTTCTGAGAGATTATATTCAGAGAAATTTTGTTTTTAACATTCAGGTGCCTAGATAATATTTAGATTTTTTTCGATTTGTTTAAATATAGAATTTCTGTATTTTTCATGAGAGAGCATATGGAGTTGGTGTATATACTCCAAAACAGAGTAGAATAGGGCATTGTATATATTTTCTGACAGACTATGTTCAGAGCCATTTTTGTTTAACTTTGGGGCACCTAGATATCATTTAGATTTTTTTCGATTAACGTGAATTTAGAATATCTGTATTTTACATGAGAGAGCATATTGAGTTGGTGTATGTACTACAAAACAGAGTAGAAAAGGGCATATTGTATTTTTTATGACAGATTATATTCAGAGAAATATTTATTTTAACACTGGGGTGCGTAGATAATATTTAGATCTTTTTCAATTCGCTTAAATATCGAATTTCTGTATTTTACATGAGAGAGCATATGGAGTTGGTGTATATACTTCAAAACAGTGTAGAATAAAAAATTGTATATTTTTTCTAAGAGAATATATTCAGAGCAATTTTGTTTTTAACATTTGGGTGACTAGATAATATTTAGATTTTTTTCGATTTGCTTAAATATAGAATTACTGTATTTTACATGAGAGAGAATATGGAGTTGGTGTATACACTCCAAAACAGAGTAGAAGAGGGCATTGTATATTTTTTCAAACAGATTTTATTCGGAACAATTTTGTTTTTAACATTGGCGTGTCTAGATAATATTTACATTTTTTTCGATTGACGTAAAATTAGAATTTCGGTATTTTACATGAGAGAGCATACTGAGTTGGCGTATATACTCCAAAACAGAGTAGAATAGGGCATTGTATATTTTCTCTGACAGATTATATTCAGAGCAATTTTGTTTTTAACATTGGGGTGCTTAGAAAATATTTAGATTTTTTCGAGTTGGGTAAAATTAGAATTTCTGTATTTTACATGAGAGAGCATACTGAGTTGGTGTATATACTCCAAAACATAGTAGAATAAGGCATTGTAGTTTTTTTCTAACATACTATATTCAGAGCCATTTTCTTTTAACTTTGCGGCACCTAGATATTACTTAGATTTTTCGATTCTCATGAAATTACAATTTCGGTATTTTACATGAGAGAGCATATTGAGTTGGTGTATATACTCCAAAACAAAGCAAAAATGGGCATTGCATATTTTCTCTGACAGATTATATTGAGAACAATTTTGCTTTTAACATTGGGGTGCGTAGATAATACTTAGATTTTTTCGATTCACGTAAAATTAGAATTTCGGTATTTTACATGAGAGAGCACACTGAGTTGGTGTATATACTCCAAAACAGAGTAGAATAGGGCATTGTATATTTTTTCTGACAGATTATATTCAGAGCAATTTTGTTTTTAACATTGGGGTGCCTAGATAATATTTAGATTATTTTCAATTCGCTTAAATATAGAATTTTTTATTTTACATGAGAGAGAATAATGAGTTGGTGTATATATTTTAAAACAGAGTAGAATATTGCAGTGTGTATTTTTTCTTACAGATTCTATTAAGAGCAATTCTGCTTTTAAGATTGGCGTGCCTAGATAATATTTAGATTTTTTCAATTCGCTTAAATATGGAATTTTTGTATTTTACATGAGAAAGCATATGGAGTTGGTATATATATTCTGAAACAGAGTAGAATACAACATTGTATATTTTTTCTGACAGATTATATTCAGAGTAGTTTTGTTTTTAACATTGGGAAGCCTAGAAACTATGTAAATTTTTTCGATTCGCTTAAATATAGAATTTCTGTATTTTACATGAGAGAGCATATGAAGTTGCTGTATATACTTTAAAACAGAGTAGAATAGGGCATTGTATATTTTTTATGACAGGTTATATTCAGAGCAGTTTTGCTTTTAACATTGGGGTGCCTAGATAATATTTAAATTTTTTCGATTCGGGTAAAATTAGAATTTCTGTATTTTACATCAAAGAGCATACTGAGTTGGTGTATATACTCCAAAACAGAGTAGAATGAGGCCTTGTATATTTTTTCTAACAGACTATATTTAGAGTAATTTTCTTTTAACTTTGGGGCGCCAAGGTATTATTTAGATTTTTTTTCGATTCACGTAAAATTAGAATATCGATATTTTACATGAGAGAGCATATTGAGTTGGTGTATATACTCCAAAATAGAGTAGGAAAACGATTTGTATATATTTTCTGACAGATTATATTCTGAGAAATTTTGCTTCTAACATTGGGGTGCTTAGATAGTATTTAGATTTTATTCGATTCACTTAAATATAGAATTTCTGTATTTTACATGAGAGACCATAGGGATTTGGTGTATATACTCCGAACAGAGTAGAATAGGGCATTGTATATTTTTTCTGACAGACTATATTCAGAGAAATTTTTTTTTAACATTGGGGTGCCTTGATAATATTTAGATTTTTTCGATTTACTTAAAATTAGAATTTCTGTATTTTACATGAGAGAGCATATGGAGTTCGATTATATATTCCAAAAAAAAAGTAGAATAGGGCATTGTTTATTTTCCTGGCAGATTACATTCAGAGCAATTTTGTTTTTATCATTGGGGTGCCTAGATATTATTTAGATTTTTTTCGATTCAGGTAAAATTAGAATTTCTGTATTTTACATGAGAGAGCATACTGAGTTGCTCTATATACTCCAAAACTGAGTAGAATAAGGCATACTATATTTTTTCTAACAGAGTATATTCAGAGCCATTTTCTTTTAACGTTGGGGTGCCTAGATAATATTTAGATTTTTTTCGATTCGCTTAAATATAGAATTTCTGTATTTTATATGAGAGAGCATATGGAGTTGGTTTATATACTTTGAAACTAAGTAGAATAAGGCATTGTATATTTTTTCTGACAGATTGTATTCAGAGAAATTTTGTTTTTAACATTGGGATGCCTACATAGTATTTAGATTTTTTCGATTCTGGTAAAATTAGAATTTCGGTATTTTACATGAGAGAGCATACTGAGTTCGTGTATATACTCCAAAACAGAGTAAAACAAGGAATTGTATATTTTTTCTGACACATTATATTCAGAGCAATTTTGTTTTTAACATTGGAGTGCCTAGATTATATGTAGATTTTTTCGATTTAGGTAAAATTAGAATTTCTGTATTTTACATGAGGGAGCATACTAAATTAAGGTATATACTCCAAAACTGAGTAGAATAGGGCATTGTATATTTTTTCTGACAGATTATATTCAGAGCAATTTTGCTTTTAACATTGGGGTGCCTAAATGATATTTAGATTTTTTTCGATTCGCTTAAATATAGAATTTCTTTATTTTACATGAGAGAGCATATGGAATGGGTCTATATACTGGAAAACAGAGTAGAATAGGGCATTGTATATTTTTTCTGACAGATTATATTCAGAGCAATTTTGTTTTTAACATTGGAGTGCCTAGATAAAATTTAGATATTTTCGATTCGGGTAAAATTAGAATTTCTGTATTTTACATGAGAGAGCATACTGAGTTGTTGTATATACTTCAAAACAGAGTAGAATAAGGCATTGTATATTTTTCCTAACAGACTATATTCAGAGCCATTTTCTTTTATCTTTGGGGTGCCTAGATACTATTAAGATTTTTTTCAATTCGCGTAACATTAAGATATCGTTATTTTACATTAGAGATCCTATTGAGTTGGTGTATATACTCCAAAACAGAGTACAAAAAAGCGTTGTATGTTTTTTTCTGACACATTATATTCAGAGCAATTTTGCTTATAACATTGGGGTGCCTAGATAATATTTATATTCTTTCTATTCGCTTAAATATAGAATTTCTGTATTTTTCATGAGAGACCATATTGATTTGGTGTATATACTCCAAAACAGAGTAGAATAGGGCATTGTATATTTTTTTCTGACAGGTTATATTCAGAGCAGTTTTGTTTTCAACATTGGGGTGCCTATATAATATTTAGATTTTTTTCAAATTGCTTAAATATAGAATTTGTGTATTTTACATTAGAGATAATAAGAAGATGGTTTATATATTCCAAAACAGAGAAGAATATTGCAGTGTATATTTTTTTTGACAGAATATATTCAGAGCAATTTTGCTTTTAACATTCGGGTGCCTAGATAATATTGAAATTTTTTTCAATTCACATAAATGTAGAATTTTTGTATTTTACATGAGAGAGCATATAAAGTTGGTGTATATACTCTGAAACAGTAGAATACAACATTGTATATTTTTTCTGACAGATTATATTCAGACCAGTTATGTTTTCAACATTGGGGAGCCTAGAAAATAATTAAATTTTTTTCGATTTGCCTAAATATAGAATATCTGTATTTTACAGGAGAGAGCATATGGAGTTGGTCTATATACTCCAAAACAGAGTAGAATAGGGCATTGTATATTTTTTCTGATAGATTATATTCAGAGAAATTATGCATTTAACATTGTGTTGCCTAGATAATATTTAGATTTCTTTCGATTTGCTTAATTATAGAATTTCGGTACTTTACAGGAGAGAGCATACTTAGTCGGTGTATATACTCCAAAACAGAGTAGCATAGGGCATTGTATATTTTTTCTGACAGATTATATTAAGAGCAATTTTGTTTTTAACGTTTGGGTTCCTAGATAATATTTAGATTATTTTCGATTCACATAAATTTAGAATTTCTTTATTTTACATGAGAGAGGCTACTTAGTTAATGTATATAGTCCAAAACAGAGTAGAAGAAGGCATTCTATATTTTTACTAACTGACTGTATTCAGAACCAGTTTCTTTTAACTTTGGGGAGCCTAAATATTATTTAGATTTTTTTCGATTCGTGTAAAATTAGAATTTCGGTATTTTACATGAGAGAACATATTGAGTTGGTATATATACTCCAAATAAAAGTAGAAAAGGGCATTGTATATTTTTTCTGACAGATTATACTGAGAGCACTTTTGTTTTTAACATTGGGGTGCCTTGATAATATTTAGATATTTTCAATTCACGTAAAATTAGAATTTCCATATTTTACATGAGAGAGCATACTGAGTTGGTGTATATACTCAAAAACAGAGTAGAAATAGGCATTGTATATTTTTTTTGACCGATTATATTCAGAGCAATTTTGTTTTTAACATAGGTGTGTCTAGACAATAGTTAGATTTTTTTCTATTCACGTAAAATTAGAATTTCTGTATTTTACATGACAGAGCATACTGAGTTGGTGTATATACTCCAAAACAGAGTAGAATAGGGCATTGTATATTTATTCTGACAGATTATATTCATAGCAATTTTGTTATTAACATTGGGGTGCCTAGATAATATTTAGATTTTTTTCGATTCACGTATAATTAGAATTTCGGTATTTTACATGAGAGAGCAAACTGAGTTGGTGTATATTCTGCAAAAGAGAGTAGAATAAGGCATTGTATATTTTTTCTGACAAATAATATTCTGAGCAATTTTGTTTTTAACATTGGCTTGCCTAGATTATATTTAGAATTTTTCGATTCGGGTAAAATTAAAATTTCGATTTTACGTGAGAGAGCATACTTAGTTTGTGTATATACTCCAAAACAAAGTAGAAAAGGGCATTGTATATTTTTTCTGACAGATTATATTTAGAGCAATTCTGCTTTTAACATTGGGGTGCCTAGATAATATTTAGATATTTTTCTATTCAAGTAAAATTAGAATTTCGGTATTTTACATAAGAGAGCATACTGAGTTGGTGTATATATTCCAAAACAGAGTCGAATAACGCATTTTATATTTTTTTTTACAAACTATATTCAGAGCAATTTTGCTTTTAACAATCCGGGGCCTAGACAATATTTAGATTTTTTTTGATTCGCTTAATTATAGAATTTCTGTATTTTACATGAGAGAGCATATGGAGTTGGTGTATATACTCCAAAACAGAGTAGAATAGGGCATTGAATATTTATTCTGACAGATTATATTTAGAGCAATTTTGTTTTTAACATTAGGGTGCCTAGATAATATTTAGATATTTTACGATTCGCTTAAATATGGAATTTCTGTATTTTATATGAGAGAGCATATGGAGTTGGTGTATATACTACAAAACAGAGTAGAAAAGGGCACTGTATATTTTTTCTGACAGATTATATTCAGAACAATTTTGTTTTTAACATTGGGTTCCCTAGATAATATTTAGATTTTTTTGGATTCGCTTAAATATAGAATTTTTGTATTTTACATGAGAGAGCATATGGAGTTTGTGTATATACTCTAAAACAGAGTAGAATATGACATTGTATATTTTTTCTGATAGATTTTAATCAGAGCAATTTTGATTTTTACATTTGGGTGCCTATATAATATTTAGATCTTTTTCGATTCACGTAAAATTTGAATTTCGGTATTTGACATGAGAGAGCACACTGAGTTGGTGTATATACTCCAAAAAAGAGTATAATAATGCATCGTATATTTTCTCTAACAGACTTTATTCAGAGCAATTTTCTTTTAACTTTGGGCGCCTAGATATTATTTAGATTTTTTTCTATTCGCGTAAAATTACAATTTTAGTATTTTATATAAGAGCGCATATTGAGTCGGTGTATATACTCCAAAACAGATTAGAATAGGGCATTGTATATATTTTCTGACAGATTATATTCAGAGCAATTTTGCTATTAACATTGGGGTGCCTAGATAATATTTGGATTTTTTTTGATTCACGTAAAATTAGAATTTTGGTATTATACATGAGAAAGCATACTGAGTTGGTGTATATAGTCCAAAACAGAGTAGAACACGGCATTGTATATTTTTTCTGACAGATTATATTCAGCGCAATTTTGCTTTTAACATTGCGGTGCCTAGATAATATGTAGATTTTTTTCGATTCTCGAAAAATTAAAATTTCGGTATTTTACATGAGAGAGCATACTGAATTGGTGTATATACTCCAAAACAGAGTAGAATATGGCATTGTATACTTTTTCTAACAGACTGTATTCAGAGTCATTTTATTTTAACTTTGGGTGCCTAGATTTTATTTAGATTTTTTTCGATTCACGTAAAATTAGAATTTCTGTATTTCACATTTGTGAGCATATGGAGTTGGTGTATATACTCCAAAACAGAGTAGAATAGGGCATTGTAAATATTTTCTGACAGATTATATTCAGAGCAATTTTGTTTTAAACCCTGGGGTGTCTAGATAATATTTAGATTTTTTTCGATTGACGTAAATTATAATTTCGGTATTTTACATGAGAGAGCGTACTGAGTTGGTGTGTATACTCCAAAACAGAGAAGAATAAAACATTGTATATTTCTTCTAACAGACTATATTCAGAGCCATTTTCTTTTAACTTTGGGGTGCCTAGATATTATTTAGATTTTTTTGATGATCGTAAAATTAGAATTCCGGTACTTTACCTGAGAAAGAATATTGAGTTTGTGTATATATTCCAAAACAGAGTAGAAAAGAATATTGTATATTTTTTCTGACAGATTATTTTGAGAGCAATTTTGCTTTTAACATTGGGGTGCCTAGATAATATTCAGATTTTTGTCGATTCAGGTAATATTAGAATTTCGGTAGTTTACATGAGAGAGCATATTGAGTTCGTGTATATACTCCAAAACAGAGTAGAATAAGGCATTTTGTATTTTGTCTAACAGACTATATTTCGAGCCATTTTATTTTATCTTTGGGGCGCCTAAATATTTTTTAGATTTTTTTCGATTCCCGTAAAATTAGAATTTCGGTATTTTACATGAGAGAGCATATTGAGTTGGTGTATATACTTTAAAAAAGAGTAGAATACGGCATTTTATATTTTTTCTGACAGATTATATTCAGAGCAATTTTGTTTTTAACATTGGGGTGCGTAGATTATATTTATATTTTTTCGATTTGGGTTAAATTAGGATTTCTTTATTTTACATGAGAGAGCATATTGAGTTGGTGTATATACTCCAAAACAGAGTAGAGTAATGCATTGTATATTTTTTCTAACAGACTGTATTTAGAGCAAATTTGTTTTTAACATTGGGGTGCCTACATAGTATTTAGATTTTAATCAATTCACTTAAATATATTATTTCTATATTTTACATGAGGGAGCATAGGGATTTGGTGTATATACTCCAAAACACAGTAGAATAGGGCATTGTATATTTTTTCTGACAGATTATATTCAGAGCGATGTTGTTTTTAACATTGGGGTGCCTAGATAATATTTAGATTTTTTTGATTCAGGTAAAATTTGAATTTTTGTATTTTACATGAGAGAGCATACTGAGTTGGTATATATACTCGAAATCAGAGTAGAATAAGGCATTGTACATTTTTTCTAACCGACTATATTCAGAGCCATTTTATTTTAACTTTTAAGTGCCTAGATATTATTTAGATTTCTTTCAATTCACGTAAAATTGGAATTTTTCTATTTTACATGAGGGAGCATATTTAGTTGGTGTATATACTCCAAAACAGAGTAGAATAATGCATTGTATATTTTTTCTAACAGACTATTTTCAGAGCCATTTTTTTTTACCTTTGGACCACCTAGATATTATTTAGAATTTTTTCGATTCGCGTAAAATTAGAATTTTGGTATTTTACATGAGAGAGCATATTGAGTTGATGTATATAATCTAAAACAGAGTAGAGAAGAACATTGTATATTTTTTATGACAGATTATATTCAGAGCAATTTTTCTTTTAACAATGGGGTTCCTAGATAATATTTAGATTTTTTTTGATTCGCTTAAATATAGAATTTTTGTATTTTACCTGAGAGAGCATATTGAGTTGGTGTATATACTGCAAAACAGAGTAGAAAAGGGTATTGTATATTTATTCTGACAAATTATATTCAGAGTAATTTTGCTTTTAACATTTGGGTGCCTATATAATATTTAGATTATTTTCGATTCACGTGAAATTAGAAATTTGGGATTTTACATGAGAGAGCATATGGAGTTGGTGTATATACTACAAAAAAAAGTAGAAAAGGACATTGTATATTTTTTCTGACAGACTATATTCAGAGCAATTTGGATTTTTACATTTGGGTGCCTAGATAATATTTAGATTTTTTTCGATTCGCTTAAATTTAGAATTTCTGAATTTTACATGAGAGAGCATATGGAGTTAGTGTATATAGCCCATAACAAAGTAGAATAGGGCATTGTTTATATTTTCTGACAGGTTATACTCAGAGCAATTTTGTTTTTACATTGGGGTGCCTAGATACTATTTAGATTTTTTTCGATTCCCTTAAATATAAAATTTCTGTATTTTATATTAGAGCGTATATTGAGTTGGTGTATATACTCGACAAAAGAGTAGAATAGGTCATTTTATATTTTTTTAACAGAGTATAATCAGAGCCATTTTTTTTTACTTTGGAGCGTTTAAATATTATTTAGATTTTTTTCGGTTCACGTAAAATTAGAATTTCAGTATTTTACATGAGAGTGTATACTGAGTTGATTTATGTTTTCCAAAGCAGAGTAGAATAAGGAATTGTATATTTTTTCTGACAGATTATACTCAGAGGAATTTTGTTTTTAACATTGGTGTGCCTAGATGATATTTAGATTCTTTTCGATTTGCTTAAATATAGAATTTCTGTTTTTTACCTGAGAGAGCATATGGAGTTGGTGTATATATTCCAAAGCAGTGTAGAATAGGGCATTGTATTTTTATTCTGACAGATTATACTCAGAGCTATTTTGTTTTTATCATTGGGGGGCCTAGATAATATTTCGAATTTTTTCGATTCGCTTAAATATAGAATTTCTGTATTTTACATGAGATAGCATATGGAGTTGGTGTATATACTCCAAAACAGGGTAGAATAGGGCATTGTATATTTTTTTTGACAGATTATATTCAGAGCAATTTTTTTTTAACATTGGGGTGCCTAGATAATATTTAGATATTTTCGATTTGGGTAAAATTATAATTTCTGTATTTTACATGAGAGAGCATACTGAGTGTGTGTATATACACCAAAACAGAGTAGAATAAGGCATTGTATATTTTTTCAAACAGACTATATTCAGAGCCATTTTCTCTTAACTATGGGGCTCCTAGATATTATTTAGATTTCTTTCGATTTGCGTAAAATTTGAATTTCGGTATTTTACATGAGAGAGCATATTGAGTTGGTGTATATACACCAAAACAGAGTAGAAAAGGGGCTTGTATATTTTCTCTGACAGACTATATTCACAGCAATTTTGTTTTTAACATTGGCGTTCCTGGAATATGTTGAGATTTTATTCGATTAATGTAAAATTAGAATTTCGGTATTTTACATGAACGAGCATACTGAGTTGGTGTATATACTCCAAAACATAGTAGAATAAGGCATTCTATATTTTTTCTAACACAGTATAATTAGACCCATTTTCTTTTAACTTTAGGGCGCCTAGATATTATTTAGATATTTTTCAATTTGCGTAAAATTAGAATTTCTTTATTTTACAAGAGAGAGCATATTGAGTTGGAGTATATACTACCATACAGGGTAGAAAAGGGCATTGTATATTTTTTCTGACAGATTATATTTAGAGAAAATTTGCTTTTCACATTGGGGTGCCTAGATGATATTTAGAATATTTTAGATTTGTTTAAATATAGAATTTCTGTATTTTACATGAGAGAGCATATGGATTTGGTGTATACACTCCAAAACCGTGTATAATAGAGCATTGTATATTTTCTCTGACAGATTATATTCAGAGCAATTTTTTTTTTAACATTGGGGGGCTTAGATAATATTTAGATTGTTTCGATTCAAGTAAATTTAGAATTTCTGTATTTTACATGAGAGAGCATACTGAGTTGGTGTATATACTCCAAAACTGAGTAGAATACGACATTGTATATTTTTTGTAACAGACTATATTCAGAGCCATTTTCTTTTAACTTTGGGGTGCCGAGATATTATTTAGATTTTTTTCGATTCGCGTAAAACTAGAATTTCGCTATTTTACATGAGAGAGCATATTGAGTCGGTGTATATACTCCAAGAAAGAGTTGAAAAGGGCATAGTATACTTTTTCTGACGAATTATAGTCAGAGCAATTTTGATTTTTACATTCGGGTGCCTATATAATATTTATATATTTTCGATTCACGTAAAATTAGAATTTCGGTCTTTTACATGAGAGAGCATACTGAGTTGGTGTATATACTCCAAAAAAGAGTATAATAATGCATTGTATATTTTTTCTAACAGACTTTATTCAGAGCCATTTTCTTTTAACATTGGGCGCCTAGATATTATTTAGATTTTTTTCTATTCGCGTAAAATTACAATTTCGGTATTTTATATGAGAGCGCATATTGAGTCGGTGTATATACTCCAAAACAGATTAGAATAGGGCATTGTATATTTTTTCTGACAGATTATATTGAGAACAATTTTGCTATTAACATCGGGGTGCCTAGATAATATTTAGATTTTTTTTTATTCACGTAAAATTAGAATTTCGGTATTTTACATGAGAGAGCATACTGAGTTGGTGTATATACTCCAAAACAGAGTGGAATAGGGAATTGTATATTTTTTTGACAGATTATATACAGAGCAATTCTGTTTTTAACATTGGGGTGTCTAGATAATATTTAGATTTTTTCAATTCGGGTAGAATTCAAATTTCTGTATTTTACATGACAGAGCATACTGAGTTGGTGTATATATTACAAAACACAGTATAAAAGGTCATTGTATATTTTTTCTGACAGAGTATATTCAGAGCAATTTTGCTCTTAACATTTGGGTGCCTAGATAATATTTATTTTTCTTTGGATTCGCTTAAATATAGAATTTCTGTATTTTACATGAGAGAGCATATGGAGTTTGTGTATATACTCTAAAACAGAGTAGAATACAGCATTGTATATTTTTGCTGACAGATTATATTCAGGGCAATTTTCCTTTTAACATTGGGGTGCCTGGATAATATTTAGATTTTTTTCGATTCTCGTAAAATTAAATTTCGGAATTTTACATGAGAGATCATTCTGAGTTGGTGCATATACTCCAAAACAGAGTAGAAAAAGGCATTGTATATTTTTTTTAACAGACTATATTCAGAGCCGTTTTCTTTTAACTTGGGGTGCCTGGATATTATTTAGATTTTTTTGATTCTCGTAAAATTAGAATTTCGGTATTTTACATGAGAGAGCATATTGAGTTGGTGTATATAGTCCAAAACAGAGTAGAGAAGGGTATTTTACATTTTTTCTGACAGAGTATATTCAGAGCAATTTTGCTTTTAACATTGGGATGCCTACATAAAATTTAGATTTTTGTCGATTCACGTAAATTTAGAATTTCGGTATTTTACATGACAGAGCAAACTGAATTGGTGTATATACTCCAAAACAGAGTAGAATAGGGCATTGTTTATTTCTTTTTACAGTTTATATTCAGAACAATTTTGTTTTTGACATTGTGGTGCCTAGAGAATATTTATTTTTTTTTGATTCACGTAAAATTAGAATTTCGGTATTTTACATGAGAGAGCACACTGAATTGGTGTATATACTCCAAAAGAGAGTAGAATAAAACATTGTATATTTTTTCTAACAGACTATATTCAGAGTTATTTTCTCTTAAATTTGGGTTCCTAGATTTTATTTAGATTTTTTTCGATTCATGTAAAATTAGAATATCTGTATTTTACATGACAGAGCAAACTCAGTTGGTGTATATACTTCAAAACAGAGTAGAATAGGGCATTGTGTATTTTTTTTATGACAGATTATATTCAGAGCAAATTTTTTTTAACCTTGGGGTGCCTAGATAAAATTTAGATTTTTTTCGATTCGGGTAAAATTAGAATTTTATTATTTTACATTAGAGAGGTTATTGAGTTAGCATATATACTCCAAAACAGAGTAGAATAAGGCATTGTATATTTTTTCTAACGGACTATATTCAGAGCCATTTTCTTTTAACTTTGGGGCGCCTAGATATTAATTTGATTTTTTTCGATTCGCGTAAAATTAGAATTTCGGTATGTTACATGAGAGAGCATATTGAGTTGGTGTATATACTACAAAACATAGTAAAAGAGGGCATTGTATATTTTTTCTGACAGACTATATTAAGAGAAATTTTGCTTTTAACATTGGGGTGCCTAGATAATATTTAGATTTTTTTCGATTCACGTAAAATTAGAATTCCGGTATTTTATATGAGAGAGCAACCTGAGTTTGTGTGTATATTCCAAAACAGAGTAGAATAAGGCATTGTATATTTTCTCTAACAGACTATATTCAGAGCCATTTTTTTTTAACTTTCGGTTGCCTAGATATTATTTAGATTTTTTTCGATTTGTTTAAAATTTGAATTTCGGTATTTTACATGGAAAGCATATTGAGTTGGTGTATATACTCAAAAAAGAGTAGAAAAGGGCATTGAATATTTTTTATGACAGATTATATTGAAAGCAATTTTGCTCTTAACATTGGGGTGCCTAGATCATATTTAGTTATTTTTCGATTTGCTTAAATATAGAATTTCTGTATTTTATATGAGAGAGCATATGGAGTTGGTGTATATAATTAAAAACAGAGTAGAATAGGGCATTGTATATTTTTTCTGATAGCATATATTAAGAGCAATTTTTTTTGTAACATTGGGGTGCCTACGTAATATTTAGATTTTTTTCGATACGCGTAAAATTAGAATTTCGGTATTTTACGTAAGAGAGCATAATGAGTTGGTGTATATACTGCAAAACAAAGTAGAATAGGGCATTGTATATTTTTTCTGACAGATGATATTCAGAGTAATTTTCTTTTTAACACTGGGGTGCCTAGAAAATATTTATTTTTTCTTTGATTCACGTAAAATTAGAATTTCGGTATTTTACATGAGAGAAAATACTGATTTAGTGTATATAGTACAAAAAAAAGTAGAAGAAGGCATTGTATATTTACTCTAACAGACTATATTTAGAGCCATTTTCTATTAACTTTGGGGCGCCTAGATATTATATAGATTTTTTTCGATTCGCGTAACATTAGAATTTCGGTATTTTACTTGAGAGAGCATATTGAGTTGGTGTATATAGCCTAAAACAGAGTATAAAAGGGCATTGTATATTTTTTCTGACAGATTATATCCAGAGCAATTTTGTTTTTAACATTGGGGTGCCTAGAGAATATTTAGATTTTTTTCAATTCACGTAAAGTTAGAATTTCGGTATTTTACATGAGAGAGCATACTAAGTTGGTGTATATACTCCATAACAGAGTAGAAATAGGCATTGTATATTTTTTTAGTAGACTATATTCAGAGCCATTTTTTTTAACTTTGTGGCACCTAGATATCATTTAGATTTTTTTGATGCGCTTAAAATTTATATTTTGGTATTTTACATGAGAGAAATTTGATTTGGTGTATATACTCGAAAACAGAGTAGAAAATAGCATTGTATATTTTTTCTGACATATTATATTCAGAGGAATTTTGCTTTTAATATTGGGGTGCCTAGATAATATTTAGGTATTTTTTGATTCGCTTAAATATTAAATGTCTGTATTTTACATGAGAGAGCATATGGAGTTGGTCTATATACTCCAAAACAGAGTAGAATAGGGCATTGTATAGTTTTTGGAACAGATTATATTCAGAGCAATTTTGTTTTTAACATTGGGGTGCCTAGATAATATTTAGATTTTTTCGATTCGGGAAAAATTAGAATTTCTGTATTTTACATGAGAGAGAATACTGAGTTGTTGTATATACACTAAAACAGAGTAGAATAAGGCATTGTATATATTTTCTAACAGACTATATTCACAGCCATTTACTTTTACCATTGGGGCGCCTAGATATTATTTAGATTATTTTCGATTCGTGTAAAATTAGAATTTCGGTATTTTACTTGAGAGAGCATATTGAGTTGGTGTATATTCTCCAAAACAGAGTAGAATAGGGCATTCTATATTTTTTCTGACAAATTATATTCAGAGAAATTTTGCTTTTAACATTCGGGTGCCTACATAATATTTAGATTTTTTTTGATTCAGGTAATATTAGAATTTCGGTATTTTACATGAGAGAGCATACTGAGTTAATGTATATACTCCAAAACAGAGCAGAATAAGTTATTGTATTTTTTTTCTAACAGAGTATATTCAGAGTCATTTTCTTTTCACTTTGGGGCACCTAGATATTATTTAGATTTTTTTCGATACACGTAAAATTAGTATTTCTGTATTTTACATGAGAGAGCATACTGAGTTGGTGTATATACTCCAAAACAGAGTACAATAAGCATTGTGTATATTTTTTTACATACTCTATTGAGAGCCATTTTTTTCTAACTTAAGGGCGCCTAGATATTATTTAGATTTATTTCAATTCGCGTATAATTAGAATTTCGGTATTTTACATGAGAGAGCATACTGAGTTGCTGTATATACAACAAAACAAAGTAGAAAAGGGCATTGTATATTTTTTCTGACAGATTATATTCAGATCAATTTTGCTATTAACATTGGGGTGCCTAGATAATATTTAGATTTTTTTCGATTCGCTTTAATATGGAATTTCTGTATTTTAAATGAGAGAGCACATGGAGTTGGTTTATATACTCCAAAACAGAGAAGAACAGGGCATTGTATATTTTCTTTAACACATTATATTCAGAGCAATTTTGTTTTTAACATTGGGGTGCCTTGATAATATTTACATTTAATCGATTCGCTTAAATATAGAATTTCTGTATTTTACATGAGAGAGCATATGGACTAGGTTTATATACTCCAAAACAGAGTAGAAAAGGGCATTGTATTTTTTTTGACAGATTGTATTCAAAGCAATTTTGTTTTTAACATTGGGGTGCCTAGATAATATTTAGATATTTTCGATTTGAGTAAAATTTGAATTTTGGTATTTTACATGAGAGAGCATACTTAGATGGTATACATACCCCAAAACAGAGAAGAATATGGCATTGTATATTTTTTCTAACGGACTTTATTCAGAGGCATTTTCTTTTAACGTTGGGTGCCTATATATTATTTAGATTTTTTTCTATTTGCGTAAGATTACAATTTCGGTATTTTATATGAGAGCACATATTGAGTTGGTGTATATAGTACAAAACAGTTTAGAATAGGGCATTGTGTATTTTTTCTGACAGATTATATTCAGAGGAATTTTTCTATTAATATTGGGGTGTTTAGATAATATTTAGATATTTTTTGATTCACGTAAAATTAAAATTTCGGTATTTTACATGAGAGAGCATACTATAGTCCAAAATAGAATAGAATAGGGCATTGTATATTTTTTCTGACAGATTATATACAGAGCAATTTTGATTTTAACATTGGGGTGCCTAGATAATATATAGATTTTTTTCGATTCGCTTAAATATAGAATTTTGTTATTTTACATGAGAGAGCATATTGAGTTGGTGTATATCCCCCAAAACAGAGTAGAATAGGGCATTGTATATTTTTTCTGACAGATTATATTCAGAGCAATTTTGTTTTTAACCTTGGGGTGCCTGGATAATATTTAGATTTTTTTCGATTCACGTATATTTTGAATTTCTATATTTTACATGACAGAGCATACTGAGTTCGTGTATATACTCCAAAACAAAGTATAATAAGGCATTGTATATTTTCTCTAACAGACTGTATTCAGAGCCATTTTCTTTATACTTTGGGACGACTAGATAATATTTAGATTTTTTTCGATTCACGTAAAATTAGAATTTCGGTATTTTATATGAGAGAGCATACTGAGTTGGTGTATATACTCCAAAACAGAGTAGAATAGAACATTGATTATTTTTTCTGACAGATTATATTCAGAGAAATTTTGTTTTTAACATTGGGGTGCCTAGGTAATATTTAGATTTTTTCGATTTGGGTAAAATTAAAATTTCGGTATTTTACATGAGAGAGGATACTGAGTTGGTGTATATACTCCAAAACAGAGTAGAATAAGGTATTGTGTATTTTTTCTAACAAACGATATTCATAGCCATTTTTCTTTAATTTTGTGGCGTCTAGATATTATTGAAATTATTTTGATTTGCGTAAAATTTTAATTTCGTTATTTTACATGAGAGAGCATATTGAGTTGGTGTATATACTACAAAAAAGAGTAGAAAAAGTCGTTGTATATTTTTTTCTGACAGATTATATTCAGAGCAATTTTCTTTTTAACATTTGGGTGCCTAAATAATATTTAGATTTTTCCGGATTCACGTAAAATTATAATTTCAAAATTTTACATGAGAGAACATACTTAATTGGTCTATGTACTCCAAAACAAAATAGAATAAGGCATTGTATAATTTCACTAACAGACTATATTCAGAGCCATTTTCTTTAACTTTGAGGCGCCTACATATTATTTAGATTTTTTTCGATTCATGTACAATTAGAATTTCGGTATTTGACATGAGAGAGCAAATTGAATTGGTGTATATACTCCAAAACTGAGTAGAAAATGGTATTGTATATTTTTTCTGACAGATTATATTCAGAGCAATTTTGGTTTTAACATTGGGGTGCCTAGATAATATTTAGATATTTTCGATTCGGTAAAAGTTTTAATTTCGATATTTTACATGAGAGAGCATACTGAGTTGGTGTATATACTCCAAAACAGAGTAGAATAAGGCATTGTGTATTTTTTTCTAACAGACTATATTCAGAGCCATTTTCTTTTATCTTCGGGGCTCCTAGGTATTATTTATATTTTTTTTCATTCGCATAAAATAAGAATTTTGGTATTTTACATGAGAGTGTATATAGATTTGGTGTATGTACAGCAAAACAAAGTTGAAATGGGCATTGTATATTTTGTCGGACAGATTATAGTCAGAGCAATTTTCCTTTTAACATTGGAATGCCTATATAATATTTAGATTTTATTCGATTCGCTTAAATATAGAATTTCTGTATTTTATATGAGAGAGCATACAGAGTTGGTGTATATACTCCAAAACATGGTTAAATAGGGCGTTTTATATTATTTCTGACAGATTATATTCAGAGAAATTTTGTTTCTAACCTTGGGGTGCCTAGATAATATTTCGTTTTCTTTGATTTACGTAAAATTTGAATTTCGGTATCTTTCATGAGAGAGCAAACTGAGTTGGTGTATACAATCCAAAACAGAGTAGAATAAGGCATTGTATATTTTTTCTAACAGACTATATTCAGAGCCATTTTCTTTTAACTTTGGGGCGCCTAGATATTATTTCGATTTTTTTCGATACGCGTAAAATTAGAATTTCGGTATTTTACATGAGAAAGCATATTGAGTTGGTGTATATACTCCAAAAATGAGTAGAAAAGGGCATTGTATATTTTTTCAGACAGAAAATATTCAGAACAATTTTGCTTTTAACATTGGGGTGCCTAGATAATATTTAGATTTTTTTCGATTCACGTAAACTTAGAATTTCGGTATTTTATATGTGAGAGAACACTGAGTGGGTGGATATACTCCAAAACAGTGTAGAAAAAGGCATTGTATATTTTTTCTAACAGACTATATTCAGAGAAATTCTCTTTTAACTTTGGGGCGCCTAGATATCGTTTAGATTTTTATCGATTCGGGTAAAATTAGAATTTCTTTATTTTACATAAGAGAGCATATTGAGTTAATGTATATACTACAAAACAGAGTAGAAAAGAACATTGTATATTTTTTCTGAAAGATTATATTCAGAGCAATTTTGCTTTTAACATTGGGTTGCCTAGATAATATTTAGATTTTTTTCCATTCACGTAAAATTAGAATTTCGGTATTTTACATCAGAGAGCATACTGAGTTGGTGTATATACTCAAAAACAGAGTAGAATAGGGCATTTTATATTTTTTCTGACAGATTATTTTCAGAGCAATTTTGTTTCTAACATTCGGGTGCCTAGATAATATTTAGATTTTTTGATTCGGGTTAAATTAGAATTACTGTATTTTACATGCCAGAGCATACTGAGTTGGTGTATATACTACAAAACAAAGTAGAAAAGGGCATTGTATATTTTTTCTGACAGATTATATTCAGAGCAATTTTGCTTTTAACATTGGGGTGCCTAGATACTATTTAGATTTTTTTTCGATTCACTTAAATATAGAATTTCTGCATTTTACATGAGAGAGCATATTGAGTTAGTGTATATACGGCAAACCAGAGTAGAAAAGGGCATTGTATATTTTTTCTGACAGATTATATTCAGAGTAATTTTGTTTTTAACATTGGGGTGCCTAGATAATATTTAGATTTTTTTTCGATTCACTTAAATATAGAATTTCTGCAATTTACATGAGAGAGCATATTGAGTCAGTGTATATACGGCAAACCAGAGTAGAAAAGGGCATTGTATATTTTTTCTGACAGATTATATTTAGAGCAATTTTGCTTTTAACATTCGGGTGCCTACATAATATTTAGATTTTTTCTATTCGGAGTAAAATTAGGATTTCTGTATTTTACATAATACAGCATACTGAGTTTGTGTATATACTCCAAAAAAGAGTAGAATAAGGAATTGTATCTTTTTCTGACAGATTATATTCAGAGCAATATCTCTTTTAACATTGGGGTGCTTAGATTATATTTAGATTGTTTTCGTTTCGCTTAAATATAGAATTTCTGTATTTTATATGAGAGAGAGTATGGACTTGGTGTATATATTCCAAAACAGATTAGAATAGGGCATTGTATATTTATTCTAAGAGATTATACTCAAAGCACTTTTGTTTTCAACATTGGGGTGCCTAGATAATATTTACATTTTTTCGATTCGGGTAAAATTAGAATTTCTGTATTTTACATGAGAGAGCATATTGAGTTCGTGTATATACTCCAAAACAAAGTAGAATAAGGCATTGTATATCTTTTATAACAGACTATATTTAGAGCCATTTTATTTTAACTTTGCGAAGCCTAGATATTATTTAGATTTTTTTCGATTTGCGTAAAATTAGGATTTCGGTATTTTATATGAGAGAGCATATTGAGGTGATGTATATACACCAAAACAGAGTAGAAAAGGGCATTGTATATTTTTTTTTGACAGATTATATTCAGAGAAATTTTGCTTTTAACATTGGGGTGCCTAGATAATATTTAGGTTTTATTTTGATTCGCTTAAATATACAATTTCTGTATTTTACATGAGAGAGCATATGGAGTTGGTGTATATACTCGAAAACAGAGTAGATTAGGGCATTGTATAATTTATCTGATAGATTCTATTCAGAGCAATTTTGTTTTTAACAATGGGGTGCCTACATGATACTTAGATTTTATCGATTCGGGTAAAATTGGAATTTCTGTATTTTACATGATAAAGCATACTGAGTTGGTGTATATACTCCAAAACAGAGTAGAATAAGGCATTGTATATTTTTACTAACAGAGTATATTCAGAGCCATTTTCTTTTAACTTTGGAAAACCTATATATTATATAGATTTCTTTAGAATCGCGTAAAATTAGAATTTCGGTATTTTAAATGAGAGAGCATATTGAGTTGGTGTATATACTCCAAAACAAGGTAGAAAAGGGCATTGTATATTATTTCTGACAGATTATATTACGAGCAATTTTGCTCTTAACATTGGGGTGCCTAGATAATATTTCAATTATTTTCGATGCAAGTAAAATTAGAATTTCAGTATTTTACATGAGAGAGCATACTGAGTTGTTGTATATGCTCCAAAATAGAGTAGAATAGGGGATTCTGTAATGTTTCTGAGAGATCATATCCAGAGCAATTTTGTTTTTAACATTGGGGTGCCTAGATAATATTTAGATTTATTCGATTCGGGTAAAATTATAATTTCTGTATTTTACATGAGACAGCATATTTAGTTGGTGTATATACTACAAAAGAGAGTAGAAAAGGGCATTGTATATTTTTTTCACAGATTATATTCTGAGCAATTTTGCTTTTAACGTTGGGGTGCCTCGATACTATTTAGATTTCTTTCAATTCGCTTAAATATAGAATTTCTGTATTTTACATGTGAGAGCATATGGAGTTGGTGTATATACTCCAAAACAGAGTAGAAGAGAGCACTTTATATTTTACTGACAGATTATTTTCAGAGCTATTTTGTTTTTAACATTAAAGTTCCTAGATAATATTTAGATTATTGTTAATTCACGTCTAAAATTAGAATTTCTTTATTTTACATGAGACAGCATACTGAGTTGGTGTATATACTTTAAAACAGAGTAGAATAAGGCATTGTATGTTTTCTCTAACAGACTATATTCAGAGCAATTTTTCTTTTAACTTTGGGTTGCCTAGATAATACTTAGATTTTTTCGATTCGCTGAAATATAGAATTTGTGTATTTTACATGAGAGAGCATATGGAGTTGGTGTATATACTCCAAAACAGAGTAGAATAGGGAATTGTATATTTTCTCTGACAGAATATATTGAGAGCAATTTTGTTTTTTACATTGGGGTGCCTAGATAATATTTAGATTTTTTCGATTCGGGTAAAATTAGAATTTTGGTATTTTACATGAGAGCATATTCAGTTGGTGTATATACTACAAAACAGAGTAGAAAAGGGCATGGTATATTTTTTTCTGGCAGATTATATTCAGAGCAATTTTGCTTTTAATATTGGGGTGCCTAGATAATATTTAGATTTTTTTCAATTCGCATAAATATAGAATTTCTGTATTTCACATGAGACAGTATAGGGTGTTGGTGTATATACGTCAAAACAGAGTACAATAGGGCACTGTGTATTTTTTCTGAAAGATGATATTCTGAGCAATTTTTGTTTTAACATTGAGGTGCCTAGATAATATTTAGATTTTTTTCGATTCACGTAAAATTAGAATTTCTGTATCTTACATGAGAGAGCATACTGAGTTGGTGTATATACTCCAAAACAGAGTAGAATAAGGCATTGAATATTTTTTCTAACAGACTATATTCAGATAAATTTTGCTGTTAACATTCACGTGCCAAGATAATATTTAGATTATTTTTGATTCACGTAATATTAGAATTTTGGTATTTTACATGAGAGAGCATATTGAGTTGGTGTATATACTCCAAAACAGAGTATAATAGGGCATTGTATATTTTTTATGGCAGATTATATTCAGATCAATTTTGTTATTAACATTGGGGTGCCTAGATAACATTTAGATTTTTTTCGATTCGCTAACATATAGAATTTCGGTATTTCACATGAGAGACCATACTGATTTGGTGTATATACTGCAAAACAGAGTAGAAAAGGGCATTGTATATTTTCTCTGACAGACCATATTAAGAGCAAATTTGCTTTTAACTTTGGGGTGCCTAGATAATATTTAGATTTTTTTCGGTTCGCTTAAATATAGAATTTTTGTATTTTACCTGAGACAGCATATGGAGTTGGTGTAGATACTGAAAAATAGAGCAGAATACGTCATTGTATATTTTTTATGACAGATTATATTCAGCGCAATTTTCCTTTTAACATTGGGTTGCCTAGATAAAATTTAGATTTTTTTCAATTCGCGTAAATATAGAATTTCTATATTTTACATGAGAGAGCATATGGAGTTGGTGAATACTCCAAAACAGAGTACAATAGCGCATAGTCTTTTTTTTCTGACAGATTATATTCAGAGCAATTCTTTTTTTAACATTGGGGTGCCTAGATAATATTTAGATTCTTTTAGATTTGCGTAAAATTAGAATTTTGGTATTTTACATGACAGAGCATACTGAGTTGTTGTATATACTCCAAAATAGTGTAGAATAGGGCATATTATATTTTTTCTGACAGATTATATTCACACCAATTTTACTTTTAACATTGCGGTGCCCAGATAATATTTAGTTATTTCTCGATTCACGTAAAATTAGAATTTCGGTATTTTACATAGAGAGCACACTGAGTTGGTGTATATTCTCCAAAACAGCATAGAATAGGGCATTGTATATTTTTTCCGACAAATTATATTCAGAGAAATATTGTTTTTAAAATTCGGGTGACTAGATAATATTCAAATTTTTTCGATTCGGGTAAAATTAGAATTTCTGTATTTTACAGGAGAGAGCATACTGAGTTGGTGTATATACTCCAAAACAGAGTAGAATAAGGCATTGTACATTTTTACTGACAGATTATATTCAGATCAATTTTTTTGTAAACATTGGGTGCCTAGATAAAATTTACATTTTTTTTGATTCAGGTAAAATTAGAATTTCGATATTTTACCTGAGAGAGCATACTGAGTTGGGGTATATACACCAAAACAGAATAGAATAAGGCATTGGATATTTTTTCGAATAGACTATATTCAGAGACATTTTCTTTTAACTTTGGGACGCCCAGGTATTTTTTAGATTTTTTTCGATCCGCGTAAAATTAGAATTTCGGTATTTTACATGAGAGAGCATATTGAGTTGGTGTATATATTCCAAAACAATGTAGAATTAGGGCATTGTATATTTTTTCTGACAGATTATATTCAGAGCAATTTTATTTTTAACATTAAGGTGCCTAGATAATATTTAGATATTTTTCAATTTGCTTAAGTATAGAATTTCCGTATTTTACATGAGCGAGCATATGGAGTTGGTGTATATACTCCATAAATGGAAAGAATAGTTTATTGTATATTTTTTTGACAGATTATATTCAGGGCAATTTTGTTGTTAACATTGGGGTGCCTAAATAATATTTATATTTTTTTCTATTCGCTTAAAAATAGAATTTCTGTATTTTACATGAGAGAGGATATTGAGTTGGTGTATATACTCCAATACAGAGTAGAAAACAGTACTCTATATTTTTTCTGACAGCTTATATTCAGAGTAGTTTTGCTTTTAACATTGGGGAGCCTAGATAATATTTACCTTTTCTTCGATTCGCTTAAATATAGAATTTTGTATTTTACACGAGAAAGCATATGGAGTTGGTGTATATACTCCAAAACAGAGTACAATAGGAAATTGTATATTTTTTCTGACAGATTATATTCTGAGCAATTTTGTTTTAACATTGGACTGCCTAGATAATATTTAGATTTCTTTCGATTCTCTTAAATATAGATTTTCTGTATTTCACATGAGAGAGCATATGGAGTTGGTTTATATACTCCAAAACAGAGTAGAATAGGGCATTGTATATTTTTTCTGACAGAGTATATTCAGAGCAATTTTCTTTTTAACTTTGGGGTGCCTAGATAGTATTTAGATTTTATTAATTCGGGTAACATTATAATTTCTGTATTTTACAAGAGAGAGCATATTGAGTTGAGTTGGTGTATATACTACAAAACAGAGAATAGGGCATTGTACATTTTCTCTGACAGAATATAATAAGAGCAATCTTGTTTTTAACATTGGGAAGCCTAGATAATATTTAGATTTTTTCAATTCGGGTAAAATTAAAATTTCTCTATTTTACATGAGAGAGCATAATGAATTGAGTTGGTGTATATACTACAAAACAGAGAATAGGGCATTGTATCTTTTTTCTAACACGCTATATTCAGAGCCATTTTCTTTTAACTTTGGGGCACCAAGATATTATTTAGATTTTTTTTTGATTCGCTTAAATATAAAATTTCTGTATTTTACATGAGAGAGCATACTGAGTTGGTGTATATACTCCAAAACAGAGTAGAATAGGGCATTGTATATTTTTTCTGACAGACTATATTCAGAGCTATTTTCTTTTAAATTTGTGGCGCCTAGATAGTATTTAGATTTTTTTCGATTCACGTAAATTTAGAAATTCGGTATTTTACAAGAAAGAGCATACTGAGTTGGTGTATATACTCCAAAACAGAGTAGAATAAGGCATTGTATATTTTTTGTGACAGATTATATTCAGAGCATTTTGGTTTTTAACATTGTGGGGCCTAGACAATATTTAGATTTTTTTCAATTGGAGTAAAATTAAAATTTCTTTATTTTACATGGGAGAGCATATGGAGTTGGTTTATACATTCCAAAAAATAGTAGAATAGGGCATTGTATATTTTTTCTGACAGATGATATTTAGAGCAATTTTGTTTTTAACATTGGGGTGCCTAGATAATATTTAGATTTTTATGATTCGGGTAAAATTAGAATCTCTGTATTTTTAATGAGAGAGCATATGTACTTGGTGTATATACTCCAAAAAAAAGTAGAATACGGCATTGTACATTTTTTCTGACAGATTATATTCAGAGCAATTTTGTTTTCAGCATTGGGGTGCTAGATAATATTTAGATTTATTCGATCCAGGTAAAATTTGAATTTCTGTATTTTACATGAGAGAGGATACTGAGTTAGTGTATATACTCCAAAACAAAACAGAATAAGGCATTGTATATTTTTTATAACAGACTATATTTATAGCCATTTTCTTTTACCTTTGGGGCGCCTAGATATTATTTAGAATATTTTTGATTCGCGTACAATTAGAATTTCTGTATTTTACATGAGAGAGCATACTGAGTTGGTGTATATGCACCAAAACACAGTAGAAAAGGGCATTGTATATTTTTTCTGACAGACTATATTCAGAGCAATTTTGCTTTTAACATTGGGGTGCCTAGATAATATTTCGATTTCTTTCGATTCGCTAAAATATAGAATTTCTGTATTTTACATGAGAGAGCATATTGAGTTGGTTTATATACTCCAAAACATAGTCGAATAGGGCATTGTATATTTGTTCTGACAGATTATATTCGGAGCAATTTTGCTTTTAACAGTGGAATGCCTAGATAATATTTAGATTTTTTTCGATTCACGTAAATTTAAAATTTCTGTATTTTACATGAGAGAGCATATTGAGTTGGTGTATATACTCCAAAACAGAGTAGAATAAGGCATTGTATGTTTTTTCTAACACACTATATTCAGAGCCATTTTCTTTTAACTTTTGGGCGCCTAGATATTATTTAGATTTTTTTCGATTTGTTTACAATTAGAATTTCGTTATTTTACATGAGAGAGCATATTGAGTTGGTATATATACTACAAAAAAGAGTAGAAAATGGCATGGTATATTTTTTGTTACAGATTATATTCAGAGCAATTTTGCTTTTAACATTAAGGAGCCTAGATAATATTTAGATTTTTTGATTCGGATAAAATTAGAATTTCTGTAATTCACATGAGAGACCATGTTGAGTTGTTTTATATACTCCAAAACAGAGAATAACAGGGCATTCTATATTATTTATTACAGATTATATTCAGAGCAATTTTTTTTTAACTTTGGGGAGCCTAGATAATTTTTAGATCTTTTTCGATTCACGTAAAATTAGAATTTCTCTATTTTACATGAGAGAGCATACTGAATTGGTGTATATACTCTAATTCAGAGTAGAATAAGGCATTGTATATTTTTTCTAACAGACTATATTCAGAGCCATTTTCTTTCAACTTTGGGGCGCCTAGATATTATTTAGATTTTTTTTTGATTGGCGTAAAATTAGAATTTCGGTATTTTACATGAGAGAGCATATTGAGTTGCTGTATATACTAAAAAACAGAGTAGAAAAAGGCATTGTATATTTTTTGTGACAGATTATATTCAGAGCATTTTGGTTTTTAACATTGGGGTGCCTAGAAAATATTTATATTTTTGCAATTCGAGTAAAATTAGAATTTCTTTATTTTACATGAGAGAGCATATGGAGTTGGTGTACGTACTCTAAAACAAATTAGAAAAGGGCATTGTATATTTTTTCTGACAGATTATATTCAGAGCAATTTTGCTTTTAACATTGGGGTGTCTATATAATTTTTAGTTTTTTTGATTCGCTTAAATATAGAATTTCTGTATTTAATAAGAGAGCATATGGAGTTGGTTTATATACTCCAAAACAGAGTAGAAAATGGCAGTGTATATTTTTTCTGAGAGATTATATTCAGAGGAATTAGGTTTTTAACATTGGAATGCCTAGATAATATTTAGATTTTTTTGAATTCGGTTAACTTACAATTTCTTTATTTTACATGAAAGAGCATACTGAGTTGGTGTATATACTCCAAAACAGAGTAGAATAAGGCATTGTATATTTTTCGAACAGACTATATTCAGAGCTGTTTTCTTTAAACTTTGAGGCCCCTAGATATTATTTAGATTTTCTTCGATTCACATAAAATTAGAATTTCGGTATTTTACATGAGAGAGCATATTGAGTTGCTGTATATACTCCAAAACAAAGTAGAAATGGGAATTGTATATTTATCCTGATAGATTATATTCAGAGCAATTTTGCTTTTAACATTGGAGTGCCTAGATTATATTTAGATTTTTTTCCATTCATGTAAATATAGAATTTTGATATTTTAAATTAAAGAGCATACTGAGTTTGTGTATGTACTACAAAACAGAGTATAAAAGGGCATCTTATATTTTTTCTGACAGATTCTATTCAGAGCAAATTTGCTTTTAACATTGGGATGCATAGATAATATTTAGATTTTATTCGATTCGCTTAAATATAGAATTTCTGTATTTTACATTAGAGAGCGTATGGAGTTGGTGTATATAGTCCAACACAGAGTAGAAAATGGCATTGTGTATTTTCTCTGACAGATTATATTTAGAGCAATTTTGCTTTTAACATTGGGGTGCCTAGGTAATATTTAGATATTTTACGATTCGCTTAAATTTAGAATTTCTGTATTATACATGAGGGAGCATATGGAGTTGGTTTTGGTGTATATACTCCAAAACAGAGTAGAATAGGGTATTGTATATATTTTCTGCCAGATTATATTCAGAGCAATTTTGTTTTTAACAAGGGGTGCCTAGATAACATTTAGATTTTATTCAATACGCTTAAATATAGAATTTCTGTATTTTACATGAGAGAGCATATTGAGTTGGTGTATATACTCCAAAACAGAGTAGAATGGGGCATTGTATACTTTTTCTGACTGATTATATTCAGAGCAATGCTGCTTTTAACATTGGGTTGCCTAAATAATATTTAGATTTTTTCGATTCAGGTAAAATTAGAATTTCTCTATTTTACATGAGAGAGCACCCTGAGTTGGTGTATATACTCCAAAACAGAGTAGAATAAGGCATTGTATATTTTTTCTAACACACTATATTCAGAGTCATTTTCTTTGAACTTTGAGGCGCCTAGATATTATTTAGATTTCTTTCGATTCACGTAAAATTAGAATTTTGTTATTTTACATGAGAGAGCATATAAAGTTGGTTTATATACTCTAAAACAGAGTAGAATCGGGCATTGTATATTTTTTCTGACAGATTATATTCAGAGCAATTTTGGTTTTAACATTGGGGTGCCTATATAATATTTAGATTTTTTTTTGATTCATGTAAATTTAGAATTTCTGTATTTTGCATGACAGAGCATACTGAGTTGGTATACATACTCCAAAACAGAGTAGAATAGGGCATTGTATATTTTTTCTGCCAGATTATATTCAGAGCAATTTTGTTTTTAACATTGGGGTGCCTAGATAATATTTACATTATTTCAATTCGGGTAGAATTAGAATTTCTGTATTTTACATGAGAGAGCATATGGAGTTGGTGTATATACTTTAAAACAGAGTAGAAGAGGGCATTGTATATTTTTTCTGACAGATTATATTCAGAGCAATATTGCTTTTAACATCATGGTGCCTAGATAATATTTAGATTTTTTCGTATCCGGTGGAATTCGAATTTCTGTATTTTACATGACAGAGCCTATTGTGTTGCTGTTTATACTACAAAACAGAGTAGAAAAGAACATTGTATATTTTTACTGACAGATTGTATTCAGAGTAATTTTGCGTTGAACATTGGGGTGCCTAGATAATATTTAGAATTTTTTGATTCGGGTAAAATTAGAATTTCTGTATTTAACATGAGAGAGCATATTGGGTTGGTGTATATACTACAATACAAAGTATAAAAGTGCATTGTACATTTCTTCTGACAGATTATATTCAGAGCAATTTTGCTTTTAACATTGGGGTGCCTAGATAATATTTAGATTTTTTTTCATACACGTAAATTTAGAATTTCTAATACTAAGCTGGTGTATGTACTCCAGAACAGAGTAGAATAAGGCATTTTATATTTTTTCTAACAGACTATATTCAGAGCCATTTTCTTTTAACTTTGGGGTGCCTAGATATTATTTAGATTTTTTTCGATTCACGTAAAATTAGAATTTCGGTATTTTACATGAGAGAGCATATTGAGTTGGTGTATATACTACAAAACAGAGTAGGAAAGGGCACTGTATATTTTTTCTGACAGATTATATTTAGAGCAATTTTTCTTTTAACATTGGGGTACCTAGATAATTTTTAGATTTTTTTTGATTCGCTGAAATATAGAATTTCTCTATTTTACATGAGAGAGCATATGGAGTTGGTGTATATACTACAAAAAACAGAAGTAAAGGGCATTGTATATTTTTTCTGACAGAGCAATTTTATTTTTAACACTGAGGTGCCTAGATAATATTTAGATTTTTTTGAATCGGGTAAAATTAGAAATGACTCTGAATATAGTCTGTTAGAAAAAATATACAATGCCTTATTCTACTCTGTTTTGGAGTATATACACCAACTCAGTATGCTCTCTTATGTAAAATACCGATATTCTAATTTTACGTGAATCGAAAAAAATCTAAATATTTTGCTAATTTTCTTTTAACTTTGTGGTGCCTAGATATTATTTAGATTTTTTTCGATTCGCGTAAAATTATAATTTCTGTATTTTACATGAGAGAGCATACTGAGTTGGTGTATATACTTTAAAACAGAGTAGAATAAGGCATTGTATATTTCTTTTAACAGACTATTTTCAGAGTCATTTCTTTTTAACATTGGGTTGACTAAATAATATTTAGGGCGCCTAGATATTATTTAGATTATTTTGATTCACCTAAAATTAGAATTTCGGTATTTTACATGAGAGAGCATATTGAGTTGGTGTATATATTCCAAAACAGAGTAGAAAAGGGCATTGTATATTTTTTCTGACAGATTATATTCAGAGCAATTTTGCTTTTAACATTGGGGTGCCTAGATAATATTTAGATTTTTTTCGATTCAGGTAGAATTAGAATTTCTGTATTTTACATGACAGAGCATATTGAGATGGTGTTTATACTACAAAACAGAATAGAAGAGGGCATTGTGTATTTTTTCTGACAGATTATATTCAGAGCAATTTAGCTTTTAACATTGCAGTGCCTAGATAATATTTGGATTTGTTCGGTTCTGGTAAATTTAGAATTTCTTTATTTTACATGAGAGAGCATATTGAGTTGGTGTATATACTACAAAACAGAGTAGAAAAGGGCATTGTATATTTTTTCTGACAGATAATATTCGGAGCAATTTTGTTTTTAACATTGGGGTGCCTAGATAATATTTAGATTTTTTTCGATTCACGTAAAATTAGAATTTCTGTATTTAACCTGAGAGAGCATATGGAGTTGGTGTATATACTCCAAAACATAATAGAATAATATTTAGATTTTTTTCGATTCACCTAAAATTAGAATTTCGGTATTTTACATGAGAGAGCATATTGAGTTGGTGTATATACTCCAAAACAGAGTAGAAAAGGGCATTGTATATTTTTTCTGACAGATTATATTCAGAGTGATATTGTTTGTAACATTGCGGTTTCTAGATAATATTTAGATTTATTCCGATTCGCTTAAATATAGAATTTTTTTATTTTACATGAGAGAGCATATGGAGTTGGTGTATATACTTTAAAACAGAGTAGAATAGGGCATTGTATATTTTTGCTGACGGATTATATTCAGAGCAATTTTTTTTTAACACTGGGTTGCCTAAATAATATTTAGATCTTTTCGGTTTGGGTAAAATTATAATTTCTGTATTTTACATGAGAGAGCATTTTGAGTTGGTGTATATACTACAAAGCAGAGAAGTAAAGGGCATTGTATATTTTATCCGACAGATTATATTAAGAGCAATTTTGCTTTTCACATTGGGTTGCCTAGATAATATCTAGAATTTTTTCAATTCCCTTAAATTTAGAATTTTTCTATTTTACTTGAGAGAGCATATGGAGTTAGTGTATATACTTCAAAACAGAGAAGAATAAGGCATTGTTTTTTTTTCTTACAGACTATATTTAGAACCATTTTCTTTTAACTTTGGGGTGCCTAGATATTATTTATATTTTTTTGGTTTGGCCTAAAATTAGAATTTTGGTAATTGATATGAGAGAGCATATTGAGTTGGTGTATATACTACAAAACAGAGTAGAAAAAAGCATTGTATATTTTTTCTGACAGATTTCATTCAGAGCAATATTTTTTTTAACATTGGGGTGCCTAGATAATATTTAGATATTTTACGATTTGCTTAAATATAGAATTTCTGTATTTTACAGGAGAGAGCATATGGAGTTGTTGTATATACTCGAAAACAGAGTAGAATAGGTCATTTTATCTTTTTTCTGACAGAATATATTCAGAGCCATTTCTTTTTTAACATTGAGGTGCCTAGATAATATTTAGGTTTTTCCGATTCGGGTAAAATTAGAATTTTATATTTTACAGGAGAGAACATTCTGAGTTGCTGTATATACTCCAAAACAGAGTAGAATAAGGCATTGTATATTTTTACTAACAGACTATATTCAGAGTCATTTTCTTTTAACTTTGGGGCGCCTAGATATTATTTAGATCATTTTGATTCGCCTAAAATTAGACTTTCGGTATTTTACATATGACAGCATATTGAGTTGGTGTATATACTCCAAAATAGAGTAGAACAGGGCATTGTATATTTTTTTTGACAGATTATATTCAGAGCAATTTTGCTTTAACATTGGGGTGCCTAGATAATATTTAGATTTTTTTCGATTCGCTTAAATATCGAATTTCTGTATTTTACATGAGAGTGCATATGAAGTTGGTGTATATACATTAAAACAGAGTAGAAGAGGGCATTGTATATTTTATCTGACAGATTATATTCAGAGCAATTTTGTTTTTAACATTGGCGTGCCTAGAAAATATTTAGATTATTTTTGATTCACGTAAAATTAGAATTTCTGTATTTTACATTAGAGAGCACACTGAGTTGGTGTATGTACTTCAAAAAAGAGTAGAATAAGGCGATGTATTTTTTTTTCTAACAGACTATATTCAGAGCCATTTTCTTTTATATTTGGGGCGTCTAGAATTTGTTTAGATTTTTTTCGATTCGTGTAAATTTTGAATTTCTGTATTTTAAATGAGTGAGCATATTGAGTTGATGTATATACTACAAAACAGAGTAGAAAAGGGCATTGTATATTTCTTCTGACAGATTTTATTCAGAGCAATTTTGTTTTTAACATTGGGGTGCCTAGATCATATTTAGATTTTTTTTCGATTCACGTAAAATTAGAATATCTGTATTTTACATAAGAGAGCATACTGAGTTGGTGTATATACTCCAAAACAGAGTAGAATAAGGCATTGTATATTTTTTCTAACAGACTATATTCAGAGTCATTTTCATTTAACTTTGGGGTGCCTAGATATTATTTAGATAATTTTGATTCACCTAAAATTACAATTTTGGTATTTTACATGTGAGAGCATATTGAGTTGGTGTATATACTCCAAAACAGCATAGGATAGGGTATTGTATATTTTTACTGACAGATTATATTAGAGCAATTTTGCTTTTAACATTGAGGTGCCTAGATAATATTTATATTTTTTTGGATTCGGGTAGAATTAGAATTTCTGGATTTTACATTACAGAGCAAATTGAGTCGGTGTTTATAGTACAAAAGAGAGTAGAAGAGGGCATTGTATATTTTTTCTGACAGATTATATTCAGAGCAATTTTTTTTTTAAATTTGTGTGCCTAGATAATATTTGGATTTGTTTGGTTCTGGTAAATTTAGAAATTCTGTATTTTACATGAGAGAGCATATTGAGTTGGTGTATATACTACGAAACAGAGAAGAAAAGGGCATTGTATATTTTTTCTGACAGATAATATTCTCAGCAATTTTGCTTTTAACATTAAAGTGCCTAGATAATATTTAGATTTTTTTCGATTCACGTAAAATTAGAATATCTGTATTTTACATAAGAGAGCATAGTGAGTTGGTGTATATACTCCAAAACAGAGTAGAATAAGGCATTGTATATTTTTTCTAACAGACTATATTCAGAGCCATTTTTTTTTAACTTTGGGGCGCCTAGATATTATTTAGATTATTTTTGATTCACCTAAAATTAGAATTTCGGTATTTTACATGAGAGAGCATATTGAGTTAATGTATATACCCCAAAACAAAGTAGAAAAGGACATTGTATATTTTTTCTTACAGATTTTATTTAGAGGAATTTTTCTTTTAACATTGGAATGCATAGATAATATTTAGATTTCTTCCGATTTGCTTAAATATATAATTTCTGTATTTTACATGAGAGAGCATATGGAGTTGGTGTATATACTCCAGAACAGGGTAGAATAGGGTATTGTATATTTTTTTCTGACAGATTATATTCAGAGCAATTTTGTTTTTAACTTTGGGGTGCCTAGATCATATTTAGATTTTTTTCGATTCACATAAATATAGAATTTCTGTATTTTACATGAGAGAGAATGTGGAGTTGGTGTATATACTCCAAAGCAGAGTAGAATAGGGCATTGTATATTTTTTCTGACAGATTATATTCAGAGCAATTTTTTTAACACTGAGGTGCCTAGATAATATTTAGATTTTTTCGATTCACCTAAAATTATAATTACTGTATTTTACATGACAGTGCACTCTGTGATGGTGTATATACTCCGAAACAGAGTAGAATAAGGCATTGTATATTTTTTCTAACAGACTATATTCACAGACATTTTCTTTTAACTTTGGAGCACCTAGATATTTTTTAGATGTTTTTCAATTCATGTAAAATTACAATTTCTTTATTTTACATGAGAGAGCATATTGAGTTGGTGTATATACTACAAAACCGAGTAGAAATGGGCATTGTATATTTTTTCTGACAGATTATATTCAGAGAAATTTTGCTTTGAAAATTGGGGTGCCTAGATAATATTTAGATTTTTTTTGATTCACGTAAAATAAAAATTGCTGTATTTTACATAAGAGAGCATACTTAGTTCGTGTATATACTCCAAAACCTAGTAGAATAAGGCATTGTATATTTTTTCTAACAGACTATATTCAGAGCCAATTTCTTTTAAATTTGGTGCACCTAGATATTATTTAGATATTTTTCGATTCGTGTAAAATTAGAATTTCTGTATTTTACATGAGACAGCATATGGAGTTGGTGTATATACTCCAAAACATAATAGAAAAAGGCATTTTATATATTTTCTGACAGATTATATTCAGAGCAAGTTTGCTTTTAACATTGGGGTGCCTAGATAATATTTAGATTTTTTTCGATTCGCATAAATATTGAATTTCTGTATTTTACATGAGAGAGCATATGGATTTGGTGTATATACTCCAAATTAGAGTAGAAAAGGGCATTGTATATGTTTTCTGACCGATTATATTCAGAGAAAGTTTGCTTTTAACATTGGGGTGCCTAGATAATATTTAGATTTTTTTCGATTCGCATAAATATAGAATTTCTGTATTTTACATGAGAGAGCATATGGAGTGGGTGTATTTACTCCAAAATAGATTAGAATAGGGCATTGTATATTATTTCTGACGGATTATATTTCGTGAAATTTTTTTTTAACTCTGGGGTGCCTAGATAATATTTAGAATTTTTCGATTTGGGTAAAATTAGTATTTCTGTATTTTACATTCGAGAGCATTCTGAGTTGGTGTATATATTCCAAAACAGAGTAGAATAAAACATTGTGTATTTTTTCTAACAGACTATATTCGGAGCCATTTTATTTTAACTTTGGGGCGCCTAGATATTATTTTGATTTGTTTTGATTCGCCTAAAATTAGAATTTTTGTATTTTACATGAGAGAGCATATTGAGTTGGTGTATATACTCCAAAACAGAGTAGAAATGGGCATTGTAGATTTTCTCTTACAGATTATATTCAGAGAAATTTTGCTTTTAACATTGGGGGGCCTAGATAATATTTAGTTTTTTTCGATTCGAGTAGAATTAGAACTTCTGTATTTTACATGACAGAGCATATTGTGTTGGTGTATATACTACAAAACCGAGTAGAAAAGAGCACTGTATATTTTTTATGACAGATTATATTCAGAGCAACTTTGCTTTTAACATAGGTGTGCCCAGATAATATTTAGATTTTTTTTGATTCGCTGAAATATAGAATTTCTGTATTTTACATGAGAGAGCATATGGAGTTGGTGTATATTCTTTAAAACAGATTAGAATAGGGCATCTTATATTTTTTCTGACAGATTATATTCAGAGCAATTTTGTTTTTAACATTGGGGTGCCTAGATAATATTTAGATTTTTGCGATTTGGGTAAAATTAGAATTTCTTTATTTTATATGACAGAGCATCCTGAGTTGGTGTATATACTCCAGAACAGAGTAGAATAAGGCATTGTATATTTTTTCTAACAGAATATATTCAGAGCCATTTTCTTTTAACTTTGGGGCGCCTAGATATTATTTAGATTCTTTTTGATTCACGTAAAATTAGAATTTCGTTATTTTATATGAGAGAGCATATTGAGTTGGTGTACATACTACAAAACAGAGTAGAAAAGGGCATTGTGTATTTTCTCTGACAGATTATATTCAGAGAAATTTTGCTTATAACATTGCGGTGTCTAGATAATATTTAGATTTTTTTCGATTCGCTTAAATATAGTATTTCTGTGTTTTACATAATGGAGCATATGGAATTGGTTTATATACTACAAAACAGAGTAGAAAAGGGTATTGGATATTTTTTCTGACAGATTATATTTAGAGCTATTTTCTTTTAACATTGGAGTGCCTAGATAATATTTAGATTTGTTTCGATTCGTTTAAACTTAGAATTTTTTATTTTACATGAGAGAGCATACTGAGTTGGTGTATATACTCCAAAACAGAGTAGAATAGGGCATTGTATATTTTTTCTGACAGATTATATTCAGAGCAATTTTGTTTTTAACATTGAGGTGCCTAGATAATATTTAGATTTTTTCGATTCGTGTAAAATTAGAATTTTTTATTTTACATGAGAGAGCATCCTGAGTTCGTGTATATACTCCAAATCAAAGTAGAATAAGGCATTGTATATTTTTTCTAACAGATTATATTCAGAGCCATTTTCTTTTAACTTTGAAGTGCCTAGATATTATTTAGATTTTTTTTGATTCACCTAAAATTAGAATTTCGGTATTTTACATAAGAGAGCATATGGGGTTGGTGTATATACTCCAAAACGGAGTAGAAAAGGGCATTCTATATTTTTTCTGACAGATTTTATTAAGAAAAATTTTGCTTTTAACATTGGGGTGCCGATATAATATTTAGATTTTTTCAATTTGGGTAGAATTAGAATTTCTTTATTTTACATGAGAGAGCATACTGAGTTGGTGTATATACTCCAAAACAGAGTAGAATAAGGCATTGTATATTTTTTTACAGACTATATTAAGAGACATTTTCTTTAAACTTTGGGCGCCTAAATATTATTTAGATTTTTTTTGATTCGCGTGAAATTAGGATTTCGAAATTTTACATGAGAGAGCATATTGAGTTGGTGTCTATACTACAAAACGAAGTAGAAAATGCAATTGTGTATTTTTTCTGACAGATGATATTCAGATAAATTTTGCTATTTACATTGGGTTGCCTAGATAATATTTAGATATATTTTGTTTTCCTTAAATATATAATTTCTGTATTTTACATGAGAGAGCATACTGAGTTGGTGTATATACTCCAAAACAGAGTAGAATAGGGCATTGTATATTTTTTCTGACAGATTATATTCAGAGCAATTTTGTTTTTAACATTGAGGTGCCTAGATAATATTTAGATTTTTTCGATTCGTGTAAAATTAGAATTTTTTATTTTACATGAGAGAGCATCCTGAGTTCGTGTATATACTCCAAATCAAAGTAGAATAAGGCATTGTATATTTTTTCTAACAGATTATATTCAGAGCCATTTTCTTTTAACTTTGAAGTGCCTAGATATTATTTAGATTTTTTTTGATTCACCTAAAATTAGAATTTCGGTATTTTACATAAGAGAGCATATGGGGTTGGTGTATATACTCCAAAACGGAGTAGAAAAGGGCATTCTATATTTTTTCTGACAGATTTTATTAAGAAAAATTTTGCTTTTAACATTGGGGTGCCGATATAATATTTAGATTTTTTCGATTTGGGTAGAATTAGAATTTCTTTATTTTACATGAGAGAGCATACTGAGTTGGTGTATATACTCCAAAACAGAGTAGAATAAGGCATTGTATATTTTTTTTACAGACTATATTAAGAGACATTTTCTTTAAACTTTGGGCGCCTAAATATTATTTAGATTTTTTTTGATTCGCGTGAAATTAGGATTTCGAAATTTTACATGAGAGAGCATATTGAGTTGGTGTCTATACTACAAAACGAAGTAGAAAATGCAATTGTGTATTTTTTCTGACAGATGATATTCAGATAAATTTTGCTATTTACATTGGGTTGCCTAGATAATATTTAGATATATTTTGTTTTCCTTAAATATATAATTTCTGTATTTTACATAAGAGAGCATATGGAGTTGGTGTATATACTCCAAAGCAGAGTAGAATAAGGCATTGTATATTTTTTCTGACAGATTGTATTCAGAGAAATTTTGCTTTTAACATTGAGGTGCCTAGATATTATTTAGATTATTTTTGATTGGCATAAATGTAGAATTTCTGTATTTTACATGAGAAAGCATATGGAGTTGGTGTATATACTCAAAAACAGAGTAGAATAGGGCATTGTATAGTTTTTATGACGGATTATATTCAGAGAAATATTGTTTTTAACATTGGGGTGCGTAGATAATATTTAGTTTTTTTTCAATTCACGTAAAATTAGAATTTCGGTATTTTACATGAGAGAGCATACTGAGTTGGTCTATATACTCCACAACAGAGTAGAATAGGGAATTGTATATTTTTTCTGACAGATTATATTAAGAGCAATTTTGTTTATAACATTGGCGTGCCTACATATTATTTAGATTCTTTCAATTCGGGTATAATTAGAGTT
The DNA here is from genome assembly GCF_049354715.1 of Callithrix jacchus. Taxonomy (NCBI): domain Eukaryota; kingdom Metazoa; phylum Chordata; class Mammalia; order Primates; family Cebidae; genus Callithrix; species Callithrix jacchus. The sequence continues at coordinate 52,834,519 of NC_133522.1, forward strand.
TCTGTATTTTACCTTAAAGAGCATATTGAGTTGGTTTATATAATACAAAACAGAGTAGAAAATGGCATTGTGTATTTTCTCTGACAGATTATATTCAGAGCAATTTTGCTTTTAACATTGGGGTTCCTAGATAATATTTACATATTTTTCGATTCGCTTAAATATAGAATTTCTGTATTTTAAATGAAAGGGCATATTGAGTTGGTATATATAATACAAAACATAGTAGAATACGGCATTGTATATTTTTTCTGACAGATTATATTCAGAGCAATTTTGTTTTTAACATTGGGTTGACTAAATAATATTTAGAGTTTTCCGATTCGGGTAGAATTAGAATTTCTCTATTTTACATGACAGAGCATATTGTGTTCGTGTATATACTACAAAACAGAGTAGAAAAGGGCATTGTATATTTTTTCTGACATATTATATTCAGAGCAATTTTTCTTATATCATTGGGGTGCCTAGATAACATTTGGATTTTTCTCGATTCGTGGAAAATTAGAATTTCTGTATTTCACAAGAGCGAGCATATGGAGTTGGTATATATACTACAAAACAGAGTAGAAAAAAGCATTGTACATTTTTTCTGACAGATTTTATTCAGAGCAATTTTGTTTTTAACATTGCGGTGCCTAGATAATATTTAGAAGTTTATCGATTCACTTAAAATTAGAATTTCGGTATTTTACATGAGAGAGCATACTGAGTTGGTGTATATACTCCAAAACTGAGTAGAATACGGAATTTTATAATTATTGTGACAGATTATATTCAAAGCAATTTTGTTTTTAACATTGGGTTGCCTAGATAATATTTAGATTTATTTCGATTCACGTAAAATTATAATTTCTGTGTTTTCCATGAGAGAGCATACGGAGTTGGTGTATATACTCCAAAACAGAGTAGAATAAGGCATTGTATATTTTTTCTAACAGACTATATTCAGAGTCATTTTCTTTTAACTTAGGGGCGCCTAGATATTATTTAGATTATTTTTATTCACCTAAAATTAGAATTTCGGTATTTTACATGAGAGAGCATATTGAGTTGGTGTATATACTCCAAAACAGAGTAGAAAAGGGCATTGGATATTTGTTCTGCCAGACTATATTCAGAGCAATTTTGCTTTTAAGATTGGGGTGCCTAGATAATATTTAGATTTTTTTCGATTCGTGTAGAATTAGAATTTCTGTATTTTACATGACAGAACATATTGAGTTGGTGTTTATACTACAAAACAGAAAAGAAGAAGGCATTGTATATTTTTTTGACAGATTTATATTCAGAGCAATTTTGCTTTTAACATTGCAGTGCCTAGATAATATTTGTATTTTTTCGGTTCAGGTAAATTTATAGTTTGTGTATTTTACATGAGAGAGCATATTGAGTTGGCATATATACTACAATAAAGAGTAGAAAAGGGCATTGTATATTTTTTTTGACAGATAATATTCTGATCAATTTTGCTTTTAACATTGGGGTGCCTAAATTATATTTAGATTTTTTTAGATTCACGTCAAATTAGAATTTCTGTATTTTACATGAGAGAGCATACTGAGTTGGTGTATATACTCCAAAACAGAGTAGAATAAGGCATTGTATATATTTTCTAACAGACTATATTCACAGACATTTTCTTTTAACTTTGGAGCACCTAGATATTTTTTAGATGTTTTTCAATTCGCGTAAATTTAGAATTTCTGTATTTTACATGAGAGAGCATATTGAGTTGGTGTATATACTACAAAACCGAGTAGAAATGGGCATTGTGTATTTTTTCTGACAGATTATATTCAGAGCAATTTCGCTTTGAATATTGTGGTGCCTAGATAATATTTAGATTTTTTTTGATTCACGTATAATAAGAATTGCTGTATTTTACATAAGAGAGCATACTGAGTTGGTGTATATAATCCAAAACATAGTAGAATAAGGCATTGTATATTTTTTCTAACAGAGTATATTCAGAGCCAATTTCTTTTAAATTTGGGGCACCTAAATATTATTTAGGTATTTTTCGATTTGTGTAAATTAGAATTTCTGTATTTTACATGAGACAGCATATGGAGTTGGTGTATATACTCCAAAACAGAATAGAAAAGGGCATTTTATATATTTTCTGACAGATTATATTCAGAGCAAGATTGCTTTTAACATTGGGGTGCCTAGATAATATTTAGATTTTTTTCGATTCGCATAAATATTGAATTTCTGTATTTTACATGAGAGAGCATATGGAGTTGGTGTATATACTCCAAAATAGAGTAGAATAGGGCATTGTGTATTTTTTCTGACAGATTATATTCAGAGCGATTTTGTTTGTTGCATTGCAGTGCCTAGATAATATTTAGATTTTTTTCGATTTGCTTAAATGTAGAATTTCTTTATTTTACATGAGAGAGCATCTGGAATTGGTGTATATACTCCAAAACAGAGTGGAATAGGGCATTGTATATTTTTTCTGACGGATTATATTCAGAGCAATTTTTTTTAACACTGGGGTGCCTAGATAATATTTAGATCTTTTCGATTTGGGTAGAATAAGAATTTCTGTATTTTACATGAGAGAGCATTTTGAGTTGGTTTATATACTACAAAACAGAGAAGTAAAGGGCATTGTATATTTTATCCGACATATTATATTAAGGGCAATTTTGCTTTTCACATTGGGGTGCCTAGATAATATCTAGATTATTTTTGGTTCACGTAAAATTAGAATTTCTGTATTTTACATGAGAGAGCACACTGAGTTGGTGTATGTACTTCAAAAAAGAGTAGAATAAGACGATGTATTTTTTTATAACAGACTATATTCAGAGCCATTTTCTTTTATCTTTGTGGCGTCTAGATTTTATTTAAATTTTTTTGGATTTGTGTAAAATTTGAATTTCTGTATTTTACTTGAGTGAGCATATTTAGTTGGTGTATATACTACAAAACAGAGTAGAAGAAGGCATTGTGTATTTTTTCTGACAGATTTTATTCAGAGCAATTTTATTTTTAACATTGGGGTGCCTAAATAATATTTAGATTTTCTTCGATTCACGAAAAATTAGAATTTCTGTATTTTACATGAGAGAGCATACTGAGTTGGTGTATGTACTCCAAAACAGAGTAGAATAGGGCATTGTATATTTTCTCTTACAGATTATATTCAGAGCAATTTTACTTTTAACATTGGGGGGCCTAGATAATATTTAGTTTTTTCGATTCGAGTAGACTTAGAATTTCTCTATTTTACATGACAGAGCATATTGAGTTGGTGGATATACTACAAAACCGAGTAGAAAAGGGCATTGTATATTTTTTCTGACAGATTATATTCTGAGCAACTCTGCTTTTAACATAGGTGTGCTTAGATAATATTTAGAATTTTTTCGATTCGCTGAAATATAGAATTTCTGTATTTTACATGGGAGAGCATATGGAGTTGGTGTATATACGTTAAAACAGATTAGAATAGGGCATTGTATATTTTTTCTGACAGATTATATTCAGAAGAATTTTGTTTTTAACATTGGGGTGCATAGATAATATTTAGATTATTTTGATTCGGGTAGAATTAGAATTTCTGTATTTTACATGAGAGAGCATATTGAGTTGGTATATATACTCCAAAACTGAGTAGAATAAGGCATTCTATATTTTTTCTAACAGACTATATTCAGAGACATTTTCTTTTAACTTCGAGGCGCCTAGATATTCTTTACATTTTTTTCGATTCGCGTAAAATTAGAATTTCTGTATTTTACATGAGAGAGCATATGAAAGTTGTGTATATACTACAAAACAGAGTAGAAAAGGGCTTTGTATATTATTTCTGACAGATTTCATTCAGAGAAATTTTGTTTTTAACATTGGGGAGACTAGATAGTATTTTCATTTTTCTCGATTCATTTAAAATTAGAATTTCTGTATTTTACATGAGAGAGGATACTGAGTTTGTGAATATACTCCAAAGCAGAGTAGAATAGAACATTGTATATTTGTTCTGACAGTTTATATTCAGAGCAATTTTGTTTATAACATTGGCATGCCTAGATAATATTTAGATTTTTTTCGATTTGCTTAAATATAGAATTTCTATATTTAACATGAGAGAGCATATGAAGTTGGTGTATATACGCAAAAACAGAGTAGAATAGGGCATTGTATATTTTTTATGACAGATAATATTCTGAAAAATTTTGCTTTTAACATTGGGGTGCCTTGATAATACTTAGATTTTTTCGATTCCGGAGGAATTCGAATCTCTGTATTTTACATGACAGAGCATATTGAGTTGGTGTTTATACTACAAAACAGAGTAGAAAAGGGCATTGTATAATTTTTCTGACAGATTATATTCAGAGAAATTTTGCGTTTAACATTGGGGTGCCTACATAATATTTAGATTTTTTCGATTGAAGTAAAATTAGAATTTCTGTATTTTACATCAGAGAGCATATTGAGTTGGTTTATATACTCCAAAACAGAGTAGAAAAGGGCATTGTATATTTCTTCTGAAAGATTATATTCAGAGGAATTTTTCTTTTAACATTGGGGTGCCTGGATAATATTTAGATTTTTTTCTATTCTCTTAAATATAGAATTTCAGTATTTTACATGAGAGAGCATACTGAGTTGGTGTATATACTCCAATACAGAGTAGAATAGGGCATTGTATAATTTTTCTGACAGGTTATATTCACAGTAATTTTTTTTTTAACCTCGGGGTGCCTAGATAATATTTAGATTTCTTTCGATACACGTAAAATTAGAATTTCTGTATTTTACATGAGAGAGCATACTGCGTTGGTGTATATACTTCAAAAGAGAGTAGAATAAGGCATTTTATATTTTCTCTAAAAGACTATATTCAGAGCCATTTTCCTTTAACTGTGGGGCACCTAGATATTATTTAGATTTTTTTCGAATCGCGTAAAATTAGAATTTCGGTACTATACATGAGAGAGCATATTGAGTTGGTGTATATACTACAAAACAGAGTAGAAAAGGGCACTGTATATTTTTTCTGACAGATTTCATTGAGAGCAATTTTGTTTTTAACTTTGGGGAGCCTAGATAATATTTACATTTTTTTGATTCGTTTAAAATTATAATTTTGGTATTTTACATGAAAGAGCATATTGAGTGTGTGTAGATACTGCAAAACAGAGTAGAATAGAACATTGTATATTTTTTCTGACAGATTGTATTCAGAGCAATTTTGTTTCTAACATTGGGTTGCCTAGATAATATTTAGATATTTTTCGATTCGCTTAAATATAGAATTTCTGAATTTAACATGAGAGAGCGTATGAAGTTGGTGTATATACTCCAAAACAGAGTAGAATAGGGCATTGTATATTTTTTATGACAGATTATATTCAGAGCAATATTTTTTTTAACATTGAGGTGCCTAGATAATATTTCGATTTTTTCGATTCGTGTAAAATTAGAATTTCTGTATTTTATATGACAGAGCACCCTGAGTTGGTGTATATACTCCAGAACAGAGTAGAATAAGGCATTGTATATTTTTTCTAACAGAATATATCCAGAGCCATTTTCTTTTAACTTTGAGGCGCCTAGATATTATTTAGATTCTTTTTGATTCATGTAAAATTAGAATTTCGGTATTTTATATGAGAGAGCATATTGAGTTGGTGTACATACTACAAAACAGAGTAGAAAAGGGCATTGTAAATTTTCTGTGACAGATTATATTCAGAGTAATTTTGCTTGTAACATTGGGGTGCCTAGATAATATTTAGATTTGTTTCGATTCGCTTAAATATAATATTTCTGTGTTTTACATGAGAGAGCATATGTAATTGGTGTATATACTACAAAACCGAGTAGAAAAGGGTATTGTATATTTTTTCTGACAGAATATATTCAGAGCTATTTTGCTTTTAACATTGGGGTGCCTAGATAATATTTAGATTTTTTTCGATTCGCTTAAACATAGAATTTTTGTATTTTACTTGATAGAGCATACTGAGTTGGTGTATATACTCCAAAACAGAGTAGAATAGGGCATTGTATATTTTTTATGACAGATTATATTCAGAACAATTTTTTTTTAACATTGAGGTGCCTAGATAATACTTAGGTTTTTTTGATTTGGGTAAAAATAGAATTTCTGTATTTTACAAGAGAGAGCATCCTGATTTGGTGTATATACTCCAAAACAAAGTAGAATAAGGAATTGTATATTTTTTCTAACAGATTATATTCAGAGCCATTTTCTTTTAACTTTGGAGTGCCTAGATATTATTTAGATTTTTTTTGATTCACCTAAAATTAGGATTTCGGTATTTTAAGTAAGAGAGCATATGGAGTTGGCGTATATACTACAAAACAGAGTAGAAAAGGGCATTGTATTTTTTTTCTGACAGATTATGTTCAGAGCAATTTTCCTTTTACCATTGGGGTGCCTAGATAATATTTAGATTTTTTTCGATTCGCTTAAACATAGAATTTTTGTATTTTACATGAGAGAGCATTCTGAGTTGGTTTACATACTCCAAAACAGAGTAGAATAGGGCATTGTATATTTTTTCTGCCAGATGATACTCAGAGAAATTTTTATTTTAACATTGGGGTGCCTAGATAATATTTAGATTATTTCGATTCGGGTAGAATTATAATTTCTCTATTTTACATGAGAGAGCATATTGAGGTGGTGTATATACTACAAAAGAGAGTAGATAAGGGCATTTTATATTTTTTCTGTCAGATTATATTCAGAGCAATATTGCTTTTAACATTGGGTTACCTACATAATATTTAGATTTTTGCAATTCGGGTTAAATTAGAATTTCGGTATTTTACATAAAAAAGCATATTGAGTTGGTGTATATAGTCCAAAACAGAGTAGAATAGGGCATTGTATATTTTGTCAGACAGATTATATTCAGAACAATTTTGTTTTTAACATTGAGGTGCCTTGATAATATTTAGATTTTTTCTATTCGGGGAAAATTAGAATTTCTGTATTTTACATGAGAGAGCATATGGAGTTGGTGTATATACTTCAAAAAAGAGTAGATTAGGGCATTGTATATTTTTTCTGACAGATTATATTCAGAGCAATTTTGCTTTTAAAATTGGAGTGCCTAGATTATATTTAGACTTTTCTCTCCTTGCTTAAATATAGAATTTCTGTATTTTACATTAAAGAGCATATTGAGTTGGTGTATATACTCCAAAACAGAGTAGAATAAGGCATTGTATATTCTTTCTGACAGATTATATTCAGAGAAAGTTTGCTTTTAACTTTGGGGTTTCTAGATTATATTTAGATTTTTTCAGATTCATGTAAAATTAGAATTTCTCTATTTTACAGGACAGAGCATACTGAGTTTGTGTATATACTCCAAAACCGAGTATAATAAGGCATTCTATATTTTTTCTAACAGACTATATTCAGAGACATTTTCTTTGAAATTTTGGGCGCATAGATATTATTTAGACTTTTTTCGATTCTCGTAAAAGTCGAATTTCGGTATTTTACATGAGACAGCATATTGAGTTGGTGTATATACTCCAAAACAGAGTAGAAAAGGGCATTGAATATTTTTCTTGACACATTGTATTCAGAGCAATTTTGATTTTAACATTCGGTTGCCTATATAATACTTAGATTTATTTCGATTCACGTAAAATTCGAATATCGGTATTTTACATGAGAGGGCATACTGAGTGGTTTATATACTCCAAAACAAAGTAAAATAGGGTATTGCATATGTTTTATGACAGACTATATTCAGAGAAAATTTGTTTTTAACATTGGGGTACCTAGATTATATTTAGAATTTTTTGATTCGGGTTAAATTAGTATTTCTATATTTTACATGAGAGAGCATACTGAGTTGGGATATATACTCCAAAACAGAGTAGAATAAGGCATTGTATATTTTCTCTAACAGACTATATTCAGAGTCATTTTCTTTTAAATTTGGGGCGCCTACATATTATTTAGACTTATTTCGATTCACGTAAAATTAGAATTTCCGTATTTTACCTGAGAGAGCATATTGAGTTGCTGTATATACTCGAAAACAGAGTAGAAATGGGCATTGTATATTTTTTCTGACAGATTATATTCAGAGCAATTTTGCTTTTAACATTCGGGTGCCTAGATAATATTTAGATATTTTTTGATTCACGTAAATTTAGAATTTCGGTATTCTAGATGAAAGAGCTTACTGAGTTGGTGTATATACTCCAAAAAAGAGTACAATAAGGCATTGTATATTTTTTCTAACAGATTATATTCATAGCCGTTTTCTTTTAACTTTGGGGCGCCTAGACATTATTTAGATTTTTTTCGATTCGTGTAAAATTAGAATTCCGTTATTTTACATGAGATAGTATATTGAGGTAATGTATATACTACAAAACAGAGTAGAAAAGGGCATTGTATATTGTTTCTGACAGATTATATTCAGAGCAATTTTGCTTTTAACATTGGGGTGCCTAGATATTATTTAGATTTTTTTCGATTCGGTTAAATATAGAATTTCTGTATTTTACATGAGAGAGCATATGGACTTGGTGTATATACTCCAAAACATAGTAGAATAAAGCATTGTATATTTTTTATGACAGATTATATTCAGAGCAATTTTGTTTTTACCATTGGGATGCCTAGATAATATTTAGATTTATTTCTATTTGCTTAAATATAAAATTTCACTATTTTACATGAGAGAGCATATTGAGTTGGTGTATATACTCCAAAACAGAGTAGAATAGGGCATTGTATATTTTTTCTGACAGATTATATTCAGTGCAATTTTTTTATTAACATTGGTGTGTCGAGACAATATTTAGATGTTTTTCGATTCACATAAATTTAGAATTTTGTTATTTTACATGAGAGAGCATATTGAGTTTGTGTATTAATCCAAAACACAGTAGAAAAGGGCATTGTATATTTTTTCTGACAGATTATATTCAGAGCAATTTTGCTGTTCAACCTCGGGTCCCTAGATAATATTTAGTTTTTTTCGATTGGGGTAAAATTATAATTTCGGTATTTTACATTAGAGAGCATACTGAGTTGGTGTATATACTCCAAAACAGAGTATAATAGGGCATTGTATATTTTTTCTGACAGATTATATTAAGAGCAATTTTGCTTTTAACATTGGAGTGCCTAGATAATATTTAGATTTTTCTCTCTTCGCTTAAATTTAGAATTTCTGTATTTTACATGAGAGAGCATACTGAGTTTGTGTATATACTACAAAACATAGTAGAAAAAGGCATTGTATATTTTTTCTAACAGATTATATTCAGAGATATTTTCTTTGAACTTTGGGGCGCATAGATATTATTTAGATTTTTTCTATTCTCCTAAAATTAGAATTTCGGAATTTTATATGTGAGAGCATATTGAGTTGGTGTATATACTCCAAAAGAGAGTAGAAAAAAGCATTGTATATTTTTTCTGACACATTGTATTCAGAGAAATTTTGCTTTTAACATTCGGTTGCCTGTATAATATTTAGATTTATTTCGATTCACGTAAATTTAGAATTTTGGTATTTTACATAAGAGAGCATACTGAGTTAATTTATATATTAAAAACAGAGTTAAATAGGGCATTGCATATGTTTTCTGACAGACCATATTCAGAGCTATTTTTCTTTTAACTTTGGGGTGCCTAAATAATATTTAAATTTTTTTAGATTCACGTAAAATTAGAATTTCTCTATTTTACTTGAGAGAGCATACTCAGTTGGTGTATATACACCAAAACAGAGTAGAATAGGCCATTGTATATTTTTTCTGACAGATTATATTGAGAGCAATATTGTTTTTAATATTGGGGTGCTTAGATAATATTTAGATTATTTCGATTCGGGTAAAATTAGAATTTCTCTGTTTTACATGAGAGAGCATATTGAGTTGGTGTATATACACCAAACAGAGTAGAAATGGGCATTGTATATTTTTTCAAACACATTATTTTACGAGCAATTTTGCTTATAACCTTCGGGGGCCTAAATAATATTTAGATTTTTTTCGATTCACGTAAAATTAGAATTTCAGAATTTTACATGAGAGAGCACACTTAGTTGGTGTATATACTCCATAACAGGGTAGAATAGGGCATTGAATATTTTTTCTTACATATTATATTCAGAGAAATTTTGTTTTTAACATTGGGGTGCCTAGATAATATTTAGGTTTTTTCAATTTGGGTAAAATTTGAATTTCGGTATTTTACATGAGAGAGCATACTGAGTTGGTGTATATACTCCAAAACAGAGTAAAATCAGGAATTGTATATTTTTTTCTAACAGACTATATTCAGAGCCATTTTTTTTTAACTTTGGGGCGCCTTGATATTATTTAGGTTTTTTCCGTTCACGTAAAATTAGAATTTCGGTATTTTACATGAGAGAGCATATGGAGTTGGTGTATATATTCCAAAACAGAGTAGAAAAGGGCATTATATAATTTTTCTGACAGATTATATTCGGAGCAATTTTCCTTTTAACATTCGGGTGCCTAGATAATATGTAGATTTTATTCCAATCTCGTAAATTTAGAATTTCGGTATTCTATATGAGGGAGCATACTGAGTTGGTGTATATACTCCAAAAAAGAGTAGAATAAGGCATTGTATATTTTTTCTAACAGAGTATATTCATAGCCATTTTCTTTTACTTTGGGGCGCCTAGATATTATTTGGATTTTTTTCGATTTCCGTAAAATTAGAATTTCGGTATTTTACATGAGATAGGATATTGAAGTAGTGTATATACTACAAAACAGAGTAGAAAAGAGCATTGTATATTTTTTCTAACAGATTATATTCAGAGCAATTTTGCTTTTAACATAGGGGTGCCTAGATATTTTTTAGATTTTTTTCGATTCGGTCAAATATAGAATGTTTGTATTTTACATGAGAGAGCATATGGAGTTGGTGTATATACTCCAAAACAGAGTAGAATAGGGCATTGTATATTTTTTCTGACAGATTATATTCAGAGTAATTTTTTTTTATCATTGTGGTGCCTAGATATTATTTAGATTTTTTTCGATTTGCATAAAATATGAGTTTCGGTATTTTACATCAGAGAGCATATTGAGTTGGTTTATACACTCCAAAACAGAGTAGACAAGGACATTGTACATTTTGTCAGACAGTTTATATTCAGAGCAATTTTGCTTTAAACATTGGGGTGCCTAGATAATATTTAGATTTTTTTCGATTCACATAAAATTAGAATTTCGGTATTTTACATGAGAGAGCATCCTGAGTTGGTGTATATACTCCAAAACAGGGTAGAATAAGGCATTGTATTTTTTTTTCTAACACACTATATTCACAGCCATTTTCTTTTAACTTTGGGGCGCCTAGATATGATTTAGATTTTTTTCGATTTGCGTAAAATTAGAATTTGGGTATTTTACATGAGAGAACATATTGAGTTTCTGTATATACTCCAAAACACAGTAGAAAAAAGTGTTGTATATTTTTTCTGACAGATTGTATTCAGACCAATTATTCTATTAAGATTGGGGTGCGTAGATAATATTTAGATTTTTTCGATTCGGGTAAAATTAGAATTTTTGTATTTCACATGAGAGATCATATTGAGTTGGTGTATATAATACAGAACAGAGTAGAAAAGAGCATTGTATATTTTTTCTGACAGATTATATTCACAGCATCTTTGCTGTTAACATTGGAGTGCCTAGATAATTTTTAGATTTCTTTCGATTCATGTAAAATTCGAATTTAGGTATTTTACATGAGAGAGCATACTGAGTTGTTGTATTTACTTTAAACAGAGTACAATAAGACATTGTATATTTTTTCTAACAGACTCTATTAAGAGGCATTTTCTTTTTACTTTGGAGCGCCTGGATAATATTTAGATTTATTTCCATTCACATAAAATTAGAATTTGGGTATTTTACATGAGAGAGCATATTGATTTGGTGTATATAGTCCAAAACAGAGTAGAAAAGGGTGTTGTATATTTTCTCTGACAGACTGTATTCAGAGCAATTTTGCTATTAACATTGGGGTGCCTAGATAATATTTAGATTTTTTTTGATTCGCTTTAATATAGATTTTCTGTATTTTACATGAGAGAGCACGTAGAGTTGGTGTATATACTCCAAAACAGATTAGAATAAGGCATTGTATATATTTTCTAACAGTCTATATTCAGAGACATTTTCTTTTAACCTTGGGGTGCATAGATATTATTTAGATTTAGTTTGATTCGCGTAAACTTAGAATTTCGGTATTTTACATGAGAGAGCATATTCAGTTAATGTATATACTACAAAAAAGAGTAGAAAAGGGCATTGTATATTTTTTCTGACAGATTATATTCAGTGCAATTTTGTTTTAACATTGGGGTTCCTAGATAATAATTAGATGTTTTTCGATTCACGTAAAATTCGAATTTCGGTATTTTACATGGGAGACCATACTGAGTTGGTGTATGTAATCCAAAACAGAGAAGAAAAAAGCATTGTATATTTTTTCTGACAGATTATATTCAGAGCAATTTTGCTTTTAACATTGGGGTGCCTAGATAATATTTAGATTTTTTTCGATTCGCTTAAATATAGAATTTCTGTATTTTACATGAGAGAGCATATGGAGTTGGTTTATATACTCCAAAACAAAATAGAATAAGGCATTGTGTATTTTTTCTGACAGATTATATTCAGAGCGATTTTGTTTTTAACATTGGTGTGCCTAGATAATATTTAGATTTTTTTAATATGGGTAAAAGTAGAATTTCGGTATTTTACCTGAGAGAGCATACTGAGTTGGTGTATATACTTCAAAACAGAGTAGAATAAGGCATTGTATATTTTTTCTAACAGACTATATTCAGAGCCACTTTCTTTTAACTTTGGGGCGCCTAGATATTAATTAGATTTTTTCGATTCACGTAAAATTAGAATTTCGGTATTTTACATGAGAGAGCATACTGAGTTGGTTTATATACTCCAAAACAGAGTAGAATAGGGCATTGTATATATTTTTTGACAGATTATATTCAGAGTAATTTTGCTTTTAACACTGGGGTGCCTAGATAATATTTAGATTTTTTTTGATTCATGTAAAATTAGAATTTTGGGATTTTACATGATAGGGCATACTGAGTTGGTGTTTATATTCCAAAACAGAGTAGAATAGGGCATTGTATATTTTTTCTGACAGACTACATTCAGAGCAATTTTGCTTTTAACATTGGGATGCCTAGATAATATTTAGATTTTTTTCTCTTTGCCTAAATATAGAATTTCTGAATTTTACATGAGAGAGCATATGAAATTGGTGTATATACTCCAAAAAAAGTAGAATAGAGCATAGTATATTTTTTCTAATGGACTATACTCAGTGCCATTTTCTTTTAACTTTGGGGGCGTAGATATTATTAAGATTCTTTTCGATTCTAGAACAATTTGAATTTCGGTATTTTACATGAGAGAGCATATTGAGTTGGTGTATATACTCCAAAACAAACTTGATTAGGGCATTGTATATTTTTTATGAAAGATTATATTCAGAGACAAATTGCTTTCAAAATTCGGGTGCCTAGATAATATTTATATTATTTTCGATTCACGTAAAATTAGAATATTTTTATTTTACATGAGAGAGCATACTGAGTTGGTGTATATACTCCAAAACAGATTGGAAAAGGGTATTTTATATTTTCTCTGACAGATTATATTCAGAGACATTTTGCTTTTTACATTGGGGTGCCTAGATAATATTTAGATTTTTTTTTGGTTCGCTTAAATATAGAATTTATGTATTTTCTATTAGATAGCATATGGTGTTGTTGTATATACTCCAAAAAAGAGTAGAATAGGGCATTGTATATTTTTTCTGACAGATTATATTCAGAGCAATTTTGTTTTTAACATTTGGGTGCCTAGATAATATTTAGATTTTTTTCAATTCGCTTAAATATAGAATTTCTGCATTTTACATGAGAGAGCATATGGAGTTGTTGTATATGCTCCAGAAAAGAGTAGAATAGGGTATTGTATATTTTTTATGACAGATTATATTCAGAGCAATTTTATTTTTAACATTGGGGTACCTAGATAATATTTATATTTTTTCGATTCGGGTAAAATTAGAATTTCTGTATTTTCCATGAGAGAGCATACTGAGTTGGTGTATATACTCCAAAACAGACTAGAATACGGCATTGTATATTTTCTCTAACAAACTATATTCAGAGCCATTTTCTTTTAACTTTGAGGTGCTTAGATATTATTTAGACTTCTTTCGATTCGCGTAAATTTATCATTTCGGTATTTTACCTGAGAGAGCATATTGAGTTGGTTTATATACTCCAAAACAAAGTAGAAGAGGACATTGTATATTTTTTATGACAGAATATATGCAGAGCAGTTTTGCATTTAACGTTGTGTTGCCTAGATAATAATTAGATTTTTTTCGATTCGCTTAAATATAGAATTTCTGTATTTTACATGAGAGAGCACATGGAGTTGCTGTATATACTGCAAAACAGAGTAGAATAGGGCATTTTATATTTTTTCTGAGAGATTATATTCAGATCAATTTTGTTTTTAACATTGGGTTGCCGGGATAATATTTTGATTTATTTCGATTCACGTGAATTAAGAATTTCGATATTTTACATGAGAGAGCATATTGAGTTGGTGTATATACTCTAAAACAGAGTAGAAAAGGGCATTGTATATTTTTTCTGACTGATTATATTCAGAGAAATTTTCCTTTTAATCTTCGGGTACCTAGATAATATTTAGATTTTTTTTGGTTCGGGTGAAATTATAATTTCGATATTTTACATGAGAGAGAATACTGAGTTGGTGTATTTACACCAAAACAGAGTAGAATAGGGCATTGTATATTTTTTCTGACAGATTATATTCAGAGCAATTTTGTTTTTAACATCTGAGTGCCTAGATAATATTTAGAGTTTTCTCTATTCGCTGAAATATAGAATTTCTGTATTTTACATGAGAGAGCACATGGAGTTGTTTTATATACTCCAAAACAGAATAGAATAGGGCATTCTATATTTTTTCTGACAGATTTTATTCAGAGCAATTTTGCTTTTAACTGTGGGGTGCCTAGATAATATTTAGATTTTTTCGATTCGCGTAAAATTAGAATTTTGGTATTTTACATGAGAGAGCAACCTGAGTTGGTGTATATACTCCAAAACCGAGTAGAATCAGGCATTGTGTATTTTTTTAACACACTATATTCAGAGCCAATTTTTTTTAACTTTGGGGCGCATAGATATTATTTAGACTTTTTTCGATTCACGTAAATTTTGAATTTCTGTATTTTACCTGAGAGAGCGTATTGAGGTGGTGTATATACTACAAAAGAGAGTAGAAAAGGGCATTTTATATTTTTCAGTCAGATTATATTCAGAGAAATATTGCTTTTAACGTTGGGTTGCCTAGAAAATATTTAGATTTTTTCGATTCTGGTAAAATTTGAATTTTGGTATTTTTCATGAGAGGGCATATTGAGTTGGTTTATATACTTTCAATAAAAGTAGAAAAGGACATTGTGTATTTTATCTGACAGATTATATTCAGAGCAATTTTTCCTTTAACATTGGGGTGCCTAGATAATATTTAGATTTTTTTCAATTCACTTAAATATAGAAATTCTGTAATTTACATGAGAGCGCAAACTGAGTTGGTGTATATACTCCAAAACAGAGTAGAATAGGGAATTGTATATTTACTCTGACAGATTATATTCAGAGTAATTTTTTTTTTAAGATTGGGGTACCTAGATTATATTTTGATTTTTTTAATTGTGGTAAAATTAGAATTTCGTTATTTTACATGAGAGAGCATACTGAGTTGGTGTATATACTCCAAAACAGAATAGAATAAGGCATTGTATATTTTCTTTAACAGACTATATTCAGAGCCATTTTCTTTTAACTTTGGGGCGCCTAGATATTCTTTAGATTCTTTTCGATTTGCGTAAAATTAGAATTTCTGTATTTTACATGACAGAGCATATTGAGTTGGTGTGTACTCTCCAAAATAAACTAGATCAGGGCATTGTATATTTTTTTTGAAAGACTATATTCAGAGAAATTTTGCTTTTAACATTCGGGTGCCTAGATAATATTTAGATTATTTTGGATTCACGTAAAATTAGAATTTCGGTATTTTACATGAGAGAGGATACTGAGTTGGTGTATATACTCCAAAACAGAGTAGAATAAGGAATTGTATATTTTTTCTCACAGACAATATTCAGTGCCATTTTCTTTTTACTTTGGGGCGCCTAGATGTTATTTACATTTCTTTCGATTCGCGTAAATTTAGAATTTCGGTATTTTACGTGAGAGAGCATATTGAGTTGGTGTATATACTCCAAAACAAAGTAGAAAAGTGCATTGTATATTTTTTCTGACAGATTATATTCAGAGAAATTATGCTTTTAACATAGGGATGCCTAAATAGTATTTAGATTTTTTTCGATTCGCTTAAATATAGAATTTATGTATTTTCTATTAGAGAGCATATTGAGTTGGTGTATATACTCCAAAACAGAGTAGAATAAGGCATTGTATATCTTTTCTAACAGACTATATTCAGAGCCATTTTCTTTTAACTTTGGGTCGCCTATATATTATTTAGATTTTTCTCGATTTGGGTAAAATTAGAATTTTGGTATTCTACAGGACAGAGCATATTGAATTGGTGTATATACTCCAAAACAAAGTGGAAAAGGGAACTGTATATTTTTTCTGACAGGCTATATTCAGAGAAATTTTGCTTTTAACATTGGGGTGACTAGGAAATATTTAGGTTTTTTTTGATTCGATTAAATAGAGAATTTCTGTATTTTCCATGAGAGAGCATATTGAGTTGGTTTATATGCTCCAAAAAATTGTTGAAGAGGGCATTGTATATTTTTTCTGACAGTTTATATTCAGAGCAATTTTTATTTTAACATTAGGGTGCCAAGATAATATTTAGATTTTTTTGATTCGTTTAAATATAGAATTTCTGTATTTTACATGAGAGAGCATATGGAGTTGGTGTATATATTCCAAAACAGAGTCGAATAGGGCATTGTACATTTTTTCTGACAGATTATATTTAGAGCAATTTTGATTTTCACATTGGGGTGCCTAGATAATATTTAGATTTTTTTTGATTCGCCTAAATCAAGTATTTTTGTACTTTACTTAAGAGAGTATATGGAGTTGGTGTATATACTCCAAAATAGAGTAGAATACGGCATTGTATATTTTCTCTGACAGTTTATATTCAGAACAATTTTGATTTTAACACTGGGGTGCCTAGATAATATTTAGATTTTTTTCGATTCGCTTAAATATAGAATTTTTGTATTTTACATTAGGGAGCATATGAAGTTGGTGTATATACTCCAAAACAGGGTAGAATAAAGCATTGTATATTTTTTCTGACAGATTATATTTTGAGCAATTTTGTTTTTAACATTGGGGTGCCTACATAATATATAGATTTTTTCAATTCGGGTTAAATTAGAATTTCGGTATTTTACATGAGAGAGCATACAGTGTTGGTGTATATACTCCAAAACAAAGTAGAATAAGCTATTGTATATTTTTTCTGACAGACTATATTCAGAGCCATTTTCTTCTAACTTTGGGGTGCCTAAATATTATTTATATTTTTTTCGATTCACGTACAGTTAGAATTTTGGTATTTTACATGAGAGAGCATACTGAGTTGGTGTATACACTACAAAATAGAGTAGAATAAGGCATTGTATATTTTTTCTAACAGACTATATTTAGAGCCATTTTCTTTTAACTTTGCGGCGCCTAGTTGTTATTTACATTTTTTTCAATTCGTGGAAATTTAGAATTTCGGTATTTTACATAAGGGAGCATACTGTGTTGGTGTATTACTCCCAAACAGAGTAGAATAAGGCATTGTACATTTTCTCTAACAGACTATATTCAGAGCCATTTTCTTTTAATGTCTGGGCGCATAGATATTATTTAGATTGCTTTTGATTCGTGTAAAATTAGAATTTCAGTATTTTACATGAGAGAGCATATTGAGTTGGTGTATATACCCCAAAACAGAGTAGAAAAGGGCATTGTGTATTTTTTCTGAGAGATTATATTCAGAGCCATTTTGATTTTAACATAGGGATGCCTAGATAATATATAGATTTTTTCGATTCGGGTAAAATTAGAATTTCGGTATTTTACATGAGAGAGAATACTGAGTTGGTGTATATATTCCAAAACAGAGTAGAATAAGGGATTCTATATTTTTTCTAACAGGCTATATTCAGAGCAATTTTCTTTTCAATTTGGGGCGCCTAGATATTCTTTAGATTTTTTTCCATTCGTGTAAAATTAGAATTTCTGTATTTTACATGAGAGAGCATATTGAGTTGGTGTATATATTAAAAAACAGAGTAGAAATGGGCATTGTATATTTTTTCTGACAGATTATATTCAGGGCAATTTTGTTTTTAACATTTGGGTGTCTAGATCATATTCGGTATCTTTTTTTTTTTTTGAGACTGAGTTTCGCTCTTGTTACCCAGGCTGGAGTGCAATGGCCCGATCTCGGCTCACCGCAACCTCTGCCCCTTGGGTTCAGGCAATTCTGTTGCCTCAGCCTCCTGAGGAGCTGGGATTACAGCCACAGGCCACCGTGCCCAGCTAATTTTTTGTAGTTTTTAGTAGAGACGGGAATTCACTGTGTTGACCAAGATGGTCTCGATCTGCCGACCTCGTGATCTACCTGCCTCGGCCTCCCAAAGTGCTGGGACTACAAGCTTGAGCCACCGCACCCGGCCCAGATTTTTCTCTATTCACTTAAATATAGAATTTTTGTATTTTAAATGAGAGAGCATATGGAGTTCCTGTCTATACTCCAAAACAGAGTAGAATAAGGCATTGTATATTTTTTCTAACAGACTATATTCAGAGCCATTTTTTTAACTTTGGGGCGCCTAGATATTATTTAGATTTTTTTTGATTTGGGTAAAATTAGAATTTCGGTATTTTACATTAGAGAGCATATTGAGTTGGTGTATATACACGAAAACAGAGTAGAAAAGGGCATTGTATATTTTTTCTGACAGATTATATTCAGAGCAATTTTGATATTAAAATTCGGGTGCCTAGATAATATTTAGATTCTTTTAGATTCACGTAAATTTAGAATTTCAATGTTCTACATGAGAGAGCATACTGAGTTGGTGTATATACTCCAAAAAAAAGTAGAATAAGGCATTGTATATTTTTTCTAACAGACTATATTCAGAGCCGTTTTCTTTTAACTTTGGGGAGCCTAGATATTATTTAGATTTTTTTCGATTCGCGTAAAATTAGAATTTTGGTATTATACATGAGATAGTATATTGAGTTGGTGTATATACTACAAAACAGAGTAGAAAAGGGCATTGTATATTTTTTATGACAGATTATATTCAGAGCAATTTTACTTTTAACATTGGGGTGCCTAGATATTATTTAGTTTTTTTTCGATTCAATTAAATATAGAATTTCTGTATTTTACATGAGAGCATATGGAGTTGGTGTATATACTCCAAAACAAAGTAGAATACCGCATTGTATATTTTTTCTCACAGATTATATTCAGAGCAATTTTGTTTATAACATTGGGATGCCTAGATAATATTTAGATAATTTTCGATTCACGTAACATTTGAATTTCAGTATTTTACATGAGAGAGCCTACTGACTTGGTGTACATACTCCAAAACAGAGTAGAATAAAAAATTGTTTATTTTTTCTGACAAATTATATTCAGAGTAATTTTTATTTTAACATTCGGGTGCCTAGATAATATTTAGAGTTTTCTCTATTCGCTTAAATATAAAGTTTCTGTATTTAACATGAGAGAGCATATGGAGTTGGTGTATATACTCCAAAACAGAGTAGAATAAGGCATTGTATATTTTTTTTAACAGAGTATATTCATAGCCATTTTCTTTTAACTTTGTGGCGCCTAGATATTATTTGGATTATTTTAGATTCACGTAAAATTAGAATTTCGGTATTTTACATGAGATAGCATATTGAGGTAGTGAATATACTACAAAACAGAGTAGAAAAGGGCATTGTATATTTTTTCTGACAGACTATATTCAGAGCAATTTTGCTTTCAACATTGGGGTGCCTAGATATTTTTTAGATTTTTTTCGATTCGGTCAAATATAGAATTTTTTTATTTTACATGAGAGAGCATATGGAGTTGGTGTATATACTGCAAAACAGAGTAGAATAGGGCATTGTATATTTTTTCTGACAGATTATGTTCAGAGCAATTTTGTTTATAACATTGGGGTGCCTAGCTAATTAGATATTTTTCGATTCGCTTAAAAATAGAATTTCAGTATTTTACATGAGGGAGCATACTGACTTGGTGTATATACTCCAAAACAGAGTAGAATAAGGCATTGTATATTTTTTCTGACAGATTATATTCAGAGCAATTTTGTTTTTAACATTGGGGTGCCTAGATAATATTTAGATTTTTTTGATTCGGGTAAAATTAGAATTTCTGTATTTTACATGACAGAGCCTATGGAGTTGGTGTATATACTTCAAAACAGAGTCGAATAGAACATTGTGTATATTTTCTGACAGACTACATTCAGAGCAATTTTGATTTTAACATTCGGGTGCCTAGATAATATTTAGATTTTTTTCGATTCATGTAAAATTACAATTTCATTATTTTACATGAGAAAGCATACTGAGTTGGTGTATATACTCCAAAACAGAGTAGAAAAAGGCATTGTATATTTTTCCTAACTGACTATATTCAGAGTCATTATCTTTTAACTTTCGGGCGCCTAGATATTATTTACATTTTTTCGATTCGAGTAAAATTAGAATTTCGGTATTTTACAAGAGAGAGCATATTGTGTTGGTGTATATACTACAAAAAAAAGTAGAAAAGGGCATTGTATATTTTTTTGTGACAGATTATATGCAGAGCAACTTTGCATTTAACATTGTGCTGCCTAGATAATACTTAGATTTATTTCAATACGCTTAAATATACAATTTCTTTATTTTACATGAGAGAGCATATGGAGTTGGTCTATATACTCCAAATAAGAGTAGAATACGGCATTGTATATATTTTCTGACAGATTATATTCAGAGCAATTTTGTTTTTAAGAATGGGGTGCTGAGATAATATTTAGATTTTTTTCGATTCACATAAATTTAGAATTTCGGTATTTTACATGAAAGAGCATATTGAGTTGGTGTATATACTCCAAAACAGAGTAGAAAAGGGCATTGTATATTTTTTCTGACAGATTATATTCAGAGCAATTTTGCTTTAAAACTTCGGGTTCCTAGGTAATATTTAGATTTTTTTCGATTCGGGTAAATTTAGAATTTCGGTATTTTTCATGAGAGAGCATACTGAGTTTGTGTATATATTCAAAAACAGAGTAGAATAGGGCATTGTATATTTTTTCTGACAGATTATATTCAGAGCAATTTTGCTTTTAAAATTGGAGTGCCTAGATAATATTTAGATTTTTCTCTCCTCGCTTATATATAGAATTTCTGTATTTTACATTAAAGAGCATATTGAGTTGGTGTATATACTCCAAAACAGAGTAGAATAGGGCATTGTATATTTTTTCTGACAGATTATATTCAGAGCAATTTTGCTTTTAACTTTGGGGTGTCTAGATAATATTTAGATTTTTTCAGATTCACGTAAAATTAGAATATCTCTATTTTACAGGAGAGAGCATACTGAGTTTGTGTATATACTCCAAAACCGAGTATAATAAGGCATTCTATATTTTTTCAAACAGACTATATTCAGAGACATTTTCTTTGAACTTTGGGGCGCATAGATATTATTTAGATTTTTTTGATTCTCGTAAAATTAGAATTTCGGTATTTTACATGAGAGAGCATATTGAGTTGGTGTATATACACCAAAACAGAGTAGAAAAGGGCATTGTATATTTTTTCTGACACACTGTATTCAGAGCAATTTTGCTTTTAACATTCGGTTGCCTATATAATATTTAAATTTATATCGATTCACGTAAAATTAGAATTTCGGTATTTTACATGAGAGAGCATACTGAGTTGGATTATATACTCAAATACAGAGTAAAATAGGGCATTGCTTATGTTTTCTGACAGATTATATTCAGATAAATTTTGTTTTTAACATTGGGGTGCCTAGATAACGTTTAGATTTTTTCGATTCGGGTGAAATTAGAATTACTGTATTTTACATGAGAGAGCATACTGAGTTGGTGTATATACTTCAAAACAGAGTAGGATAAGGCATTGTATATTTACTCTAACAGACTATATTCAGAGTCATTTTCTTTTAAATTTGAAGCACGTAGATATTATTTAGACTTATTTCGATTCGAGTAAAATTAGAATTTTGGTATTTTACATGAGAGAGCATACTGAGTTGGCTTATATACTCCAAAAAAGAGTAGAATAGGGCATTGTATATTTTGTCTGACAGGTGATATTCAGAACAATTTTGTTTTTAATATTGGGGTGCCTAGATTATATTTAGATTTTTTTCGATTCACTGAAATATAGAATTTCTGTATTTTACATGAGAGAGCATATGGAGTGGGTGTATATACTCCAAAAAAAAGTATAATAGGGCATTGTATATTTTTTCTGACAGATTATATTCAGAGCAAATTTGTTTTTGACATTGGGGTACCTTGATAATATTTATATTTTTTCGATATGGGTAAAATTTGAATTTCTGCATTTTACATGAGAGAGCATACTGAGTTGGTGTATATACTCCAAAACAGAGTAGAATAAGGCATTGTAGATTTTCTCTAACAGAGTATATTTAGAGCCATTTTCTTTTAACTTTTGGGCGGCTAGATATCATTTAGATTTTTTTCGATTCAGGTAAAATTAGAATTTCGGTATTTTACCTAAGAGAGCATATTGAGTTGGTGTATATACTCCAAAACAGAGTAGAAATGGGCATTGTATATTTTTTCTGACAGATTATATTCAGGGCAATTTTGCTTACAACATTAGAATGCGTAGATAATATTTAGTTTTTTTTCGATTCGCTTAAATATAGAATTCCTATGTTTTATATGAGAGAGCATATGGAGTTGTTTTATATACCCCAAAGCAGAGTAGAATAGGTCATTGTATATTTTTTCTGACAGATTATATTCAGAGCAATTTTGTTTTTATCATTGTGTTGCCTATATATTATTCAGATTTTTTTCGATTCCCATAAAATAAGAATTTCGGTATTTAACATCAGAGAGCATATGGAGTTGGTTTATACACTCCAAGACAGAGTAAACAAGGACGTTGTACCTTTTGTCATACAGATTATCTTCAGAGCAATTTTGCTTTAAACATTGGGGTGCCTATATAATATTTAGATTTTTTACGATTCACATAAAATTATAATTTCTCTATTTTAAATGAGAGCATACTGAGTTGGTGTATATAGTCCAAAACAGAGTAGAATAAGGCATTGTGTATTATTTCTAACAGACTATATTCAGAGACATTTTCTTTTTACATTGAAGCGCCTAGTTATTATTTAGATTTTTTTCAATTCATGTAAAATTAGAATTTCTGTATTTTACATGAGAGAGCATACTGAGTTGGTGTATATACACAAAAACAGAGTAGAAAAGGGCACTGTATATTTTTTCTTACAGATTATATTTAGAGCAATTTCTATTTTAACACTGGGGTGCCTAGAGCATATTTAAATTTTTTTCGATTCACGTAAATTTAGAATTTTGGTATTTTACATGAGAGAGCATACTGAGTTGGTGTATATGCTCCAAAACAAAGTAGAATAGGGCATAGTATATTTTTTCTGACAGATTATATTCGGAGCAATTTTGTTTTTAACATTGTGGTGCCTAGATAATATTTAGATTTATTTCGAATCGGTTAAATATAGAATTTCGGTATTTTACATGAGAGAGCATATGGAGTTGGTGTATATACTCCGCAACAGAGTAGAATAGGGCATTGTATATTTTTTCTGACAGATTATATTCAGAGTAATTTTGCTGTTAACATTGGAGTGCCTAGATAATATTTAGATTGTTTTCGATTCTCTTAAATATACAATTTTTGTATTTTACATGAGAGAGCATATGGAGTTTGTGTATATACTCCAAAACAGAATTCAAAAGGGCATTGTATATTTTTTCTGACAGATTATATTCAGAGCAATTTTTTTTTAACATTAGGGTGCCTAGATAATATTTAGATTTGTTCAACTCGATTAAAATTACAATTTCTGTATTTTCCATGAGAGAGATTATTGAGTTTTGGTATATACTCCAAAACAGAGTAGAATAGGGCATTCTATATTTTTTCTGACACAATATATATAGAGCAATTTTGTATTTAACATTGGGGTGCCTAGATAATACTTAGATTTTTTCGATTCGGGTAAAATTAGAATTTCTGATTTTTACATGAGAGAGCATATAAAGATGGTGTATATACTACAAAACAGAGTAGAATAGAACATTGTATATTTTTTCTGACAGAATATATTCAGAGCAATTTTGTATTTAACATTGGGGTGCCTAGATAATACTTAGATTTTTTGGATTCGGGTAAAATTAGAATTTCTGTATTTTACATGAGAGAGCATATTGAATTGGTGTATATACTCCAAAACAAAGTAGAATAGGGCATTGTATTTTTTTTGACAGATTATATTCAGAACAATTTTGTTTTTAACATTGGGTTGCCTAGATAATATTTAGATTTTTTACGATTCACATAAAATTATAATTTCTGTATTTTACATGAGAGAGCATAGTGAGTTGGTGTATATACTCCAAAACAGAGTAAAATAAAACATTGTTTATTTTTCCAAACAGACTATATTCAGAGCAATTTTTTTTTAACATTGAAGCACCTAGTTATTATTTAGATTTTTTTCAATTTGTGTAAAATTAGAATTTCGGTATTTTACATGAGAGAGCATACTGTGTTGGTGTATATACTCAATAACAGAGTAGAAAAGGGCATTGTATATTTTTTCTGACAGATTATATTCAGAGCAATTTTGCTGTTAACATTGGGGTGCCTAGATAATATTTAGATTTCTTGCAATTCACTTAAATTTAGAATTTCCGTATTTTACATGACAGAGCATATTGAGTTGGTGTATATACCACAAAAAAGAGTAGAATAGGGCATTGTATTTTTTTTCACAGATTATATTCAGAACAATTTTGTTTTTAACATTGGGGTGCCTAGATATTATTTAGATTTTTTACAATTCACATAAAATTATAATTTCTTCATTTTACATGAGAGAGCAGAGTGAGTTGGTTTATATACTCCAAAACAGAGTAGAATAACGCATTGTGTATTTTTCCTAACAGACTATATTCAGAGCCATTTTCTTTTTACATTGACGTGCCTAGTTATTATTTAGATTTTTTTCGATTCGCGTAAAATTAGAATTTCAGTATTTTACATGAGAGAGCATACTGAGTTGTTGTATATACTCCAAAATAAAGTAGAATAGGGCATTGTATATTTTTTCTGACAGACGATATTCAGAGCAATTTTGCTTTTAACAGTTAGGTGCCTAGATTATATTTAGATATATTTCGATGTACTTAAATATAGAATTTCGGTATTTTATATGAGAGAGCAAATAAAGTCGGTGTATATACCGCAAAACAGAGTAAAAAAGGACGTTGTATATTTTTTCTGACAGATTATATTCAGAGCAATTTTGCTTTTAACACTGGGGTGCCTAGAGAACATTTAGATTTTTATCGATTCACGTAAAATTAGAATTTTGGTATTTTACATGAGAGAGTATACTGAGTTGCTGTATATACTCCAAAACAGAGTAGAATAGGGCATTGTATATATTTTCTGACAGATTATATTCGGAGCAATTTTGATTTTAACATTGGGGTGCCTAGATAATATTTAGATTTATTTCAATTCGCTTAAATATAGAATTTCGGTATTTTATGTTAGAGAGCATATGGAGTCGGTTTATATACCCCACAAAAAAGTAGAATAGGGCATTGTATATTTTTTCTGACAGATTATATTCAGAGCAATTTTTTTTTTAACATTGGGGTGCCTAGATAATATTTAGATTTATTTCAATTCACATAAAATTAGAATTTCTGAATTTACATGAGAGAGCTTACTGAGTTGGTGTATATACTTCAAAACACAGTAGAATTAGGTATTGTATATTTTTTCTAACAGACGATGTTTAGAGCCATTTTGTTTTAACTTTGGGGCGCCTGGATATTATTTAGATTTTTTTCGATTCGAGTAAAATTTGAATTTCGGTATTTTACATGAGAGAGCATATTGAGTTGTTGTATATACTTTAAAACAGAGTAGAAAAGGGCATTGTATATTTTTTTTGACAGATTATATTCAGAGCAATTTTGTTTTAAATATTGGGGTGCCTAGATTATATTTAGATTTTCATCGATTCACCAAAAATTAGAATTTCGTTATTTTACATGAGAGAGCATACTGAGTTGGCGTATATACTCTAAAACAGAGTAGAATAAGGCATTGTATATTTTTTGTAACAGACTATATTCAGAGCCATTTTCTTTTAACTTTGGGGTGCCTAGATATTATTTAGATTTTTTTCGATTTGTGTAAAATTAGAATTTCGGTATTTTATATGAGAGAACATATTGAATTGGTTTATATACTCCAAAACACAGTAGAAAAAAGCATTTTATATTTTTTCTGACAGATTATATTCAGAGCATTCTGCTTTTAACATTGGGGTGCCTAGATAATATTTAGATTTTTTTCGATTTGCTTAAATATAGAATTTCTCTATTTTACATGAGAGAGCATATGGAGTTGGTGTATATATTTCGAAACAGAGTGGAATAGGGCATTGTATATTGTTTCTGACAGATTATATTCAGAGAAATTTTGCTGTTAACATTGGGGTGCCTAGATAATATTTAGATTTTTTTCGATTCAGTTAAATATACAATTTCTGTATTTTACATGAGAGCGCATATGGAGTTGGTATATATACTCCAAAACAGAATAGAAAAGGGCATTGTATATTTTCTCTGACAGATTCTATTCAGAGCAATTTTTGTTAACATTAGGGTGCGTAGATAATATTTAGATTTTTTCAACTCGATTAAAATTACAATTTCTGTATTTTACATGAGAGAGCATATTCAGTTTTTGTGTATACTCCAAAACAGAGTAGAATAGGGCATTGTATATTTCTTGTGACACAATATATTCAAAGCAATTTTGTATTTAACATTGGGGTGCTTAGATAATATTTCGATTATTTACGATTCACATAAAATTATAATTTATGTATATTACATGTGAGAGCATGCTGAGTTGGTGTATATACTTCAAAACAAAGTAGAATAAGGCATTGTGTATTTTTTCTAACAGAGTATATTCAGATCCATTTTCTTTTTACATTGAAGCGCCTAGTTATTATTTAGATTTTTTTCAATTCGTGTAAAATTAAAATTTCGTTATTTTACATGAGGGAGCACACTGAGTGTGTTTATATACTCAAAAACAGAGTAGAAAAGGGCACTGTATATTTTTTCTGACAGATTATATTCAGAGTAATTTCGCTTTTAACACTGGGGTGCCTAGAGAATATTTAGATTATTTCCGATTCACGTAAATTTAGAATTTTGGTATTTTACATGAGAGAGCGTACTGAGTTGGTGTATACACTCCAAAACAGAGTAGAATAGGGCATTGTATATTTTTTCTGACAGATTATTTTTGGATCAATTTTGTTTTTAACATTGGGGTGCCTTGATAATATTTAGATTTATTTCGATTCGCTTAAATATAGAATTTCGGTATTTTATAGAAGAGAGCATATGAAGTCGGTGTATATACCCCAAAACTGAGTAGAATTGGGCATTGTATATTTTTTGTAACAGACTATATTCAGAGCCATTTTCTTTTAACTTTGGGACACCTAGTTATTATTTAGATTTGTTTCGATTCACGTAAAATTAGAATTTCGGTATTTTACATGAGAGATCATATTGAGTTGTTGTATATACTCCAAAACAGAGTAGAAAAGGGCGTTGTTTATTTTCTCGAACAGATTATATTCAGAGCAATTTTGCTTTTAACATTCGGGTGCCTAGATAATATTTAGATTTTTTTCAATTCACGTAAAATTAGAATTTTGGTATTATACATAAAAGAGCATACTGCGTTTGTGTACATCCTCCAAAACAGAGTAGAATAAGGCATTTTATATTTTTTCTGACAGATTATATTCAGAGCCATTTTGCTTTTAACATTAAGGTGCCTATATATTATTTAGATTTTTTTCGATTCGCGTAAAATTAGAATTTCGGTATTTTACATGAGAGAGCATATTGAGTTGGTTTATATACTCCAAAACAGAGTAGAATAGGGCATTGTATATTTTTTCTGACAGATTATATTCAGAGTAATTTTGCTTTCAACATTGGGGTGCCTAGATAATATTTAGATTATTTTCGATTCATGTAAAATTAGAATTTTGGTATTTTACATGAGAGAGTATACTGAGTTGGTGTTTATATTCCAAAACAGAGTAGAATAGGGCATTGTATATTTTTTCTGACAGATTATATTCAGAGCAATTTTGCTTTTAACATTGGGGTGCCTAGATAATATTTAGATTTTTTTCTATTTGCTTTAATATAGAATTTCTGTATTTTACAGGAGATAGCATATGGAGTTAGTGTATATACTCCAAAACAGAGTATAATAGAGCATAGTATATTTTTTCTAACGGACTCTACTCAGTGACATTTTGTTTCAACTTTGGTGGCCTAAATATTATTAAGATCCTTTTCGATTCACGAAAACTTCGAATTTCGGTATTTACATTAGAGAGCATATTTAGTTGTTGTATATACTCCCAAACAGTGTAGAAAAGCGCATTGTATATTTTTTCTGACAGATTATATTCAGAGCAATTTTGCTTTTAACATTGGTGTACCTAGATAATATTTAGATATTTTTCAATTCGCTTAAATATAGAATTTCTGTATTTTACATGAGAGAGCATATGGAGTTGGTGTATATACTCCAAAACAGAGTAGAATAAGGCATTGTATATTTTTTCTAACAGATTATATTCAGAGCAATTTTGTTTTTAACATTGGGGTGCCTAGATACTTTTTAGATTTTTTCGATCTGGGTAAAATTAGAATTTCTGTATTTTACATGAGAGAGAATACTGAGTAGGTGTATATAATGCAAAATAGAGTACAAAAGCGCATTGTATATTTGTTCGGACAGATTATATTCAGTGTAATTTTGCCTTAACATATGGGTGCCTAGATAATATTTAGATTATTTTCTATTTTTTTAAATATAGAATTTCTATATTTTACATGAGAGAGCATATGGAGTTGGTGTATATACTTCAAAACAGCGTAGAATATGGCATAGTATATTTTTTCTAAAAAAGTCTACTCAGTGCCATTTTCTTTCAACTTTGGGGGCCTAGATATTATTAAGATTTTTTTCAATTCGTGAAAAATTCGAATTTCGATATTTTACATGAGAGAGTATATTTAGTTGTTGTATATACTCCCAAACAGAGTAGAAAAGCGCATTGTATATTTTTTCTGACAGATTATATTCAGAGCAATTTTGCGTTTAATATTAAGGTGCCTAGATAATATTTACATTTTTTTTTGATTCCCTTATATATAGAATTTCTTTATTTTACATGAGAGAGCATATGAAGTTGGTGTATATACTCCAAAAGAGAGTAGAAGAGGGCATTGTATATTTTTCGGACAGATTATATTTCGAGCAATTTTGTTTTTAACATTGGGGTGCCTAGATAATATTTAGATTTTTTCGATTCGGGTGAAATTAGAATTTGTGTATTTTACATTAGAGAGCAGACTGAGTTTGTTTATTTATTTCAAAACCGAGTAGAATAAGGCATTGTATATTTTTTCTAACAGAATATATTCAGAGACATTTTCTTTTAACTTTGAGGCGCCTAGACATTATTTAGAATGTTCAATTCACGTAAAATTAGCCTTAAGGTATTGTACAAGAGAGAGCATATTGAGTTGGTGTATATACTCCAAAAGAGAGTAGAAGAGGGCATTGCATATTGTTTCTGACAAATTATATTCAGACCAATTTTGCTTTTATCATTGTGTTGCCTGGATAATATTTAGATTTTTTTTGATTCACGTAAAATAATAATTTCGGTATTTTACATGAGAGAGCATACTGAGTTGGTGTATATACTCCAAAAAAGAGTAGAATAGGGCATTTTATATTTTCTCTAACAGACTATATTCAGAACCATTTTCTTTTAACTTTGGGGTGCCTATATAATATTTAGATTTTTTTCGATTCCCTTAAAATTAGAATTTCGGTATTTTTCATGAGAGAGCATATTAAGTTGGTGTATATACTTTAAAACAGAGTAAAAAAGGGCATTGTATATTTTTTCTGACAGATTATATTCAGAGCAATTTTGCTTTTAACATTCGCATGCCTAGATAATATTTAGACTTTTTTTGATTCACGTAAAATTAGAATTTCGATATTTTACATGAGAGAGCATACTGAGTTGGTGTATATACTCGAAAACAGAGTAGAATAAGACATTGTAGGTTTTTTCTGACACATTATATTCAGAGCAATTTTGCTTTTAACATTAAGGTACCTAGATAATATTTAGATTTTTTTCGATTCACTTAAATATAGAATTTCTGTATTTTACTTGAGATAGCATATGGAGTTAGTGTATATACTTCAAAACAGAGTAGAATAGGCAACTGTATATTTTTTCTGACAGATTATATTCAGAGCAATTTGGTTTTAAACATTGGTGTGCCTAGGTAATATTTAGGTTTTAAGTATTCCGGTAAAATTATAATTACTGTATTTTATATGGGAGAGTACACGAAGTTCGTGTATATACTCCAAAACAGAGTAGAAAAAAAATATTGTATATTTTTTCTAACAGACTATATTCAGAGCCATTTTCTTTTAACTTTGGGGCACCTAGATAATATTTAGATTTTTTTCGATTCGCGTAAATTTAGAATTTCCATATTTTAAATTGTAGAGCATATTGAGTTGGTGTATATACTCCAAAACAAAGTAGAAAAGCGCATTTTATATGTTTTCTGACAGATAATATTCAGAGCAATGTTACTGTTAACATTGGGGTGCCTAGATAATATTTAGATTTTTTTCGATTCTCGTAAATTTAGAATTTTGGTATTTTACATGAGAGAGCATATTGAGTTGGTTTATATACTCCAAAACAGAGTAGAAAAGTGCATTGTACATTATTTCTGACAGATTATATTCAGAGTAATTTTGCTTTTAACGTTGGGGTACATAGATAATATTTAGATTTTTTTCGATTCGCGTAATATTAAAATTTCAGTATTTTACATGAGAGAGCATATTGACTTGGTATATATACTCCAAAACAAAGTAGAATAGCGCATTGTATATTTTTTCTGACAGATTATATTCAGAGAAATTTTGCTTTAACAATGGTGTGCCTAGATAATATTTAGAATGTTTCGATTCACGTAAAATTAGAATCTCGGTATTCTACATGAGAGAGCATATTGAGTTGGTGTATATACTCCAAAACAGAGTGGAAAAGAGCGTTGTATACTTTCTCTGACAGATTATATTCAGAGGAGTTTAGCTTTTTACATTGGGGTTCTTACATATTATTAAGATTTTTTTTGATTGGCGTAAAATCAGAATTTCGGTATTTTACATGAGAGAGCATATTGAGTTGGTGTGTATACTCCAAAACAGAGTAGAATAAGGCCTTGTATATTTTTTTTGACAGATGGTATTTATAGCCATTTTCTTTTAACCTTGTGGTGCCTAGATAATATTTAGAATTTCTTCGATTTGCGTAAAATAAGAATTTCGGTGTTTTACATGAGAGAGCATATTTAGTTGGTGTATATACCCCAAAGCAAAGTAGAAAAGGGCATTGTATATTTTCTCTGAAAGACTATATTCAGAAAAATTTTGCTTTTAACATTGGGGTGCCTAGATAATATTTAGATTTTTTTTGATTCGCGTAAATTTAGAATTTCGGTATTTTACATGAGAGAGAATATTGAGTTGGTTTATATACTCCAAAACAGAGTAGAAAAGGGCATTGTATTTTTTTTGACAGAATATATTCAGAGACATTTTCTTTTAACATTGGAATGCCTAGATAATATTTAGATTTTTTTCGATTCTCGTAAAATTAGAATTTCTGTATTTTACATGAGAGAGCATATTGAGTTGGTGTATATATTCCAAAAGAGAGTAGAAAAGGGCATTGTATATTTTATCTGACGAAATACATTCAGAGCAATTTTTCTATTACCATTGGGGTGCCTAGATAATATTTAGATTTCATTTAATTAAGGTAAATTTAGAATTTCGGTATTTTCCATGAGAGAGCATATTGAGTTGGTCCATATACTCCAAAACCGAAAAGAAAAGGGCATTGTATATTTTTTCTGACAGATTATAATTAGAGCCATTTTCTTTCAACATTGGGGTGTCCAGATAATATTTAGTTTTTTTTTCAATTCTCGTATAATAAGAATTTCGGTATTTTACATGAGAGAGCATATTGGGTTTGTGTATATACTCCAAAACGAAGTAGAAAAGGGTATTGTATATTTTTTCTGACAGACTATATTCAGAGCAATTTTGCTTTCAACATTGGGGTGCCTAGGTAATATTTAGATTTTTTTCGATTCGTGAAAAATTTAGAATTTCGGTATTTCACATGAGAGAGCAAATTGATTTGGTGTATATACTCCAAAACAGAGTAGAAAAGGGCATTGTGTATTTTTTCTGACATATTATATTCAGAGCAATTTTGCTTTTAACAATGGGGTACTTAGATAATATTTTGATTTGTTTCCGTTCGTGTAAAATTAGAATTTCTGTATTTTACATTAAAGAGCATACTGAGTTGGTGTATATACTCCAAAACAGGGTAGAATAAGGCATTGTATATTTTTTCTAACAGAGTATATTAAGAGCCATTTTCTTTTAACTTCGGGGCACCTAGAAATTATTTAGATTTTTGTCGATTCGTGTAAAATTAGAATTTTGTTATTTTACATGAGAGAGCATATTGAGTTTGTGTATATATTACAAAAGAGAGTAGAAAAGGGCACTGTATATTTTTTCTAAAAGATTATATTAAGAGCAATTTTGCTTTTAACATTGTGCAGCCTAGATAATATTTAGATTTTTTCAATTCACGTAGAATGAGAATTTCTGTATTTTACATTAGAGAGCATACTCAGTTGGTGTATATACTTTAAAACAGAGTAGAAAAGGGCATTGTATATTTTTTCTGACAGATTATAATCAGAGCAATTTTGCTTTTACCATTGAAGTGCCTAGATAATATTTAGATTTTTTTGATTCGGGTAGAATTAGAATTTCTGTATTTTAAATGAGAGAGCATACTGAGTTGGTATATACACTCCAAAAGAAAGTAGAAAAGGGCATTGTATATTTTCTCTGACTGATTATATTCAGAGCTATTTTGCTTTTAACATTGGGGTGCCTAGATAATATTTAGATTTTTTTGATTAACGTAAAATTATAATTTCTGTATTTTACATGAGAGAGCATGCTGAGTTGATATATGTACTCCAAAACAGAGTAAAATAAGGCATTGTATATTTTTTGTAACAAACTATATTCAGAGCCATTTTCTTTTAACTTTGGGGCGCCTAGATATTATTTATATTTTTTTCGATTCACGTACAATTATAATTTCGGTATTTTACATGAGAGAGTATACTGAGTTGGTGTATATATTCCAAAACAGAAGAGAATCCGGCATTGTATATTTTTTTTGACAGATTATATTCAGAGCAATTTTGTTTTTAACATTGGGGTGCCTAGATTATATTTAGATTTTTTTGATTCAGGTAAAATTAGAATTTCTGTATTTTACATGAGAGAGCATATTGAGTTTGTGTATATACTACAAAAAAGAGTAGAAAAGGGCGTTGTATATTTTTTCTGACCGAATATATTCACAGCACTTTTTCTTTTAACGTTTGGGTGCATAGATAATATTTAGATTTTTATCGATTCGCTTTAATATAGAATTTTGGTATTTTACACGAGAGAGCATATGGAGTTGGTGTATATAGTCCAAAACAGAGAAGAAAAAAGCATTGTATATTTTTTCTGACAGATTATATTCAGAGAAATTTTGTTTTTAACATTGGGGTGCCTAGATAATATTTAGATTTTTTTGATTCACTTTAATATAGAATTTCTGTATTTTACATGAGATAGCATATGGATTTGGTTTATATACTCCAAAACAGAATAGAATAGGGCATTTTATATTTTCTCTGACAGATTTTATTCAGAGCAATTTCTCTTTTCACATTGGGGTGCCTAGATAATATTTATATTTTTTTCGATTCGTGTAAATTTAGAATATTGGTATTTTACAGGAGGGAGCATACTGAGTTGGTGTATATACTGTAAAACAGAGTAGAATAAGGTGTTGTATATTTTTTTAACAGACTATATTCAGAGCCATTTTCTTTTAACTTTGGGGCGCGTAGATATTTATATTTTTTTCGATTTGCGTAAAATTAGAATTTCAGTATTTTACATGAGAGAGCATATTGAGTTGTTTTATATACACCAAAACAGAGTAGAAAACGGCATTGTATATTTTTTCTGACACATTATATTCGGAGCAATTTTGCTTTGAACATTGGATTGCCTAGATAATATTTAGATTTTTCTCTATTCGCTTAAATATAGAATTTCTAATTTTTTCATGAGAGAGCATATGGAGTTGGTGTATATACTCCAAAACAGAGTAGAATAGGGCATTGTATATTTTTTCTGACAGATTATATTCAGAGCAATTTTGCTTTTCCCTTTGGGGTGCCTAGATAATATTTAGATTTTTTTAGATCCACGTAAATTTAGAATTTCTCTATTTTACATGAGAGAGCATACTGAGTTAGTTTATATACACCAAAAAAGAGTACAGTAGGGCATTGTATATTTTTTCTGACAGATTATATTCAGAGCAATTTTGTTTTTAACATTGGGGTGCCTAGATCATATTTAGATTTCTTCGATTCGTTTAAAATTTGAATTTCGGTATTTTACATGAGAGAGCATACTGAGTTGGTGTATATACTCCAAAACAGAGTAGAATAAGGCATTGTATATTTTTTCTTACGGACTGTATTCAGAGCCATTTTCTTTTAACTTTGGGGCGCCTAGATATTCTTTAGGTTTTTTTCCATTCACGTAAAATTAGAATTTCGGTGTTTTACAGGAGAGAGCATATTGAGTTGGTGTATATAATACAAAACAGAATAGAAAAGAAATTGTATATTTTTTCTGACAGACTATATTCAGAGCACTTTTGCTTTTAACACTGGGGGGCCTAGATAATATTTAGATTTTTTTCAATTCACGTAAAATAAGAATTTTGGTATTTTACATGAGAGAGCGTACTAAGTTGGTATATATAACCCAAAAGAAAGTAGAATATGGCTCTGTATATTTTTTCTGACAGATTATATTCAGAGCAATTTTGCTGTTAAAATTGGGGTGCATAGATAATGTTTAGATTTTATTCAATTTGCTTAAATATAGAATTTCTCTATTTTACATGAGAGAGCATATCGAGTTGGTTTATATACTCCAAAACAGAATAGAAAAGGGCATTGTATATTTTTTCTAACAGATAATATTCAGAGCAATTTTTTTAACAGTGGGGTGCCTAGATAATATTTAGATTTTTTCAAATCGGGTAAAATTCTAATTTCTGTATTTTACATGAGAGAGCATATTGAGTTGGTGTATATACTCCAAAACACAGTAGAAAAAAACATTGTATATTTTTTCTGACAGGTTATATTCAGAGTAATTTTGTATTTAACATTGGGGTGCCTAGATAATACTTAGATTTTTTCGATTCAGGTAAAATTAGAATTTCTGAATTTTACATGAGAGAGCATATTGAGCTTTTGTATGTACTCCAAAACAGAGTATAATAGGGCATTGTATATTTTTTCTGACAGAATATTTTCAGAGCAATTTTGTATTTAACATTGGGTTGCCTAAATAATAATTAGATTTTTTAGAGTTCGGGTAAAATTAGAATTTCTGTATTTTACATGAGAGAGCATATCGAGATGGTGTATATACTCCAAAACAGAGTAGAATAGGGCATTGTATATTTTTTCTGACAGAATATATTCAGAGCAATTTTGTATTTAACATTGGGGTGCCTAGATAATTCTTAGATTTTTTGGATTCAGGTAAATTTAGAATTTCTGTATTTTACATGAGAGAGCATATTGAGTTGGTGTATATACTCCAAAACTGATTAGAATAGGGCATTGTATATTTTTTTGACAGATTATATTCAGAACAATTTTGTTTTTAACATTGGGGTGCCTAGATAATATTTAAATTTTTTACGATTCACATAAAATTATAATTTCTGTATTTTACATGAGAGAGCAAAGTGAGTTGGTGTATATACTCCAAAACAGAGTAGAATAAGGCCTTGTGTATTTTTCCTAACAGACTCTATTCAGAGCCATTTTTTCTTTCCATTGAAGCGCCTAGTTATTATTTAGATTTTTTTCGTTTCGTGTAAATTTAGAATTTTGGTATTTTACATGAGAGCCCATACTGAATTGGTGTATATACCTTAAAACAGAGTAGAATAGGGCATTGTATATTTTTCTGACAGATGATATTCAGAGAAATTTGGCTTTTAACATTTAGGTGCCTAGATAATATTTAGATTTATTTCGAATCGCTGAAATGTAGAATATTGGTATTTTATATGAGAGAGCATATGAAGACTGTGTATATTCCCCAAAACAGAGTAGAATAAGGCATTGTATTATTTATGACAGATTTTATTTAGAGGAATTTTGTTTTTCCCATTGGGGTGCCTAGATAATATTTAGGTTTTTTTCAATTCACGTAAAATTAGAATTTCAGTATTTTACATGATAGAGCATACTGAGTTGGTGTATATACTCAAAAACAGAGTAGAATAGGGCATTGTATTTTTTTTCTGACAGATGATATTCCGAGCAATTTTTCTTTTAACATTAAGATGCCTAGATAATATTTAGATTTATTTTGATTCGCTTAAATATAGAATTTATGTATTTTATATGAGAGAGCATATGAAGTCGGTGTATATACCCCAAAACAGAGTAGCATAGGGCATTGTATATTTTTTATGACAGATTTTATTCAGAGCAATTTTGTTTTTCACATTGGGGTGCCTAGATAATATTTAGGTTTTTTTCGATTCACGTAAAATTAAAATATCTGTATTTTACATGATAGAGCATACTGAGATGGTGTATATACTCCAAAACAGAGAAGAAAAAGGCATTGTATATTGTTTCTAACAGACTATGTTTAGAGCCATTTTCTTTTAACTTTGGGGCGCCTAGTTGGTATTTAGATTTTTTTCGATTCGAGTAAAATTGGAATTTCTGTATTTTACATGAGAGAGCATATGGAGTTGGTGTATACACTAAAAAACAGAGTTAAAAGGGGCATTGTATATTTTGTCTGACAGACTATATTCAGAGCAATTTTGCTTAAACATTGGGGTGCCAAAATAATATTTAGATTTTTTTCGATTCACGTAAAATTAGCATTTCTGTATTTTACATGAGAGAGCATACTGAGTTGGTATATATACACCAAAAGAGAGTAGAAAAGGGCATTGTATATTTTCTCTGACAGATTATATTCACAGAAATTTTGCTTTTAACATTGGGGTGCCTAGATATTTAGATTTTTTTCGATTAACGTAAATTTAGAATTTCTGTATTTTACATGAGAGAGCATACTGAGTTGATGTATATAATCCAAAACAGAGTAGAATAAGGAATTGTATATTTTTTGTAACAGACTATATTCAGAGCCATTTCCTTTTAACTTTGGGGCGCCTAGATATTATTTAGATGTTTTTCGATTCACGTAAAATTAGAATTTCGGTATTTTACATGATAGAGCATATTGAGTTGGTGTATATACTCCAAAACACAGTAGAAAAGGGCATTGTATATTTTTTCTGAAAATTTATATTCAGAGTGTTCTGCTTTTAACATTGGGGTGCCTAGAGAATATTTAGATTTTTTTCGATTTGTTTAAATACAGAATTTCTGTATTTTACATTAGAGAGCATATGGAGTTGGTGTATATACTCCAAAAAAGAGTAGAATACGGCATTGTATATATTTTCTGACAGATTATATTCAGAGAATTTTTGTTTTTAGCATTGGAGTGCCTAGATAATATTTAGATATTGTTGATTTGGGTAACATTAGAATTTCTGTATTTTTTATGAGAGAGCGTACTGAGTTGGTGTATATACTCCAAAACAGCGTAGAATAAGGCATTGTATATTTTTTCTAACAGATTATATTCAGAGCCATTTTCTTTTACCTTTGGGGCTCCTAGATATTATTTAGATTTTTTTCGATTCGCGTAAAAGTAGAATTTCGGTATTTTACGTGTGAGAGCATATTGAGTTTTTGTATATACTCCAAAACAGAGTAGAATAAGTCATTGTATATTTTTTGTAACAGACTACATTCAGAGCTATTGTCTTTTAACTTTCGGGAGACTAGATATTATTTAGATTTTTTTCGATTCGGGTAAAATTAGAATTTCTGTGTTTTACATGACAGAGCATATTGAGTTGGTTTATATACTCCAAAATAGAGTAGAATAGGGCACTGTATATTTTTCTGACATATTATATTCAGAGAATTTTTTTCTTAACATTAAGGTGCCTGGATAATATTTAGATTTTTTTCAATTCATGTAAAATTAGAAGTATGATA
Organism: Callithrix jacchus; assembly: GCF_049354715.1. Taxonomy (NCBI): domain Eukaryota; kingdom Metazoa; phylum Chordata; class Mammalia; order Primates; family Cebidae; genus Callithrix; species Callithrix jacchus. The sequence goes on from NC_133522.1 coordinate 52,873,475, forward strand.
TTTTACATTAGAGAGCATAGTGAGATGGTGTATATACTCTAAAACAAAGTAGAATAAGGCATTGTATATTTTTTCTAACAGACTGTATTCAGAGTCATTTTCTTTTACCTTTGGGCCTCCTAGATATTATTTAGATTTTCTTAATTCGCGTAAAATTAGAATTTCGTTATTTTACATGAGAGAGCATACTGAGTTGGTGTATATACTCCAAAACGAAGTAGAATAAGGCATTGTATATTTTTTCTAACAGACTATATTCACAGCCATTTTCTTTTAACTGTAGGGAGCCTAGATATTATTTAGATTTTTTTCAATTTGCGGAAAATTAAAATTTCGGTATTTTACATCAGAGAGCAAACTGAGATGGTGTATATACTTTAAAACAGAGTAGAATATGGCATTGTATCTTTTTCTAACAGACTATATTAAGAGCCATTTTCTTTTAACTTTGGGCTGCTTAGATATTTAGATATTTTTTGATTCTCGTAAAATAAGAATTTCGGTATTTTACATGAGAGAGTATACTGAGTTGTTGTATATACTCCAAAACAGAGTAAAATAGGGTCTTGTATATTTTTTCTAACAAAATATATTCAGAGCAATTTTGATTTGAACACTGGGGGGCCTAGATATTATTTAGATATTTTGGATTCAGGTAAAATTAGAATTTTTGTATTTTAGATGAGAGAGCATATTGAGTTGAGATTGTGTATATACTACAAAACAGAGAGTAGGGCATTGCATATTTTTTCTGACAGATTATACTCAGAGCAATTTTGTTTTTAACATTGGGGTGCCTAGGTAATATTTAGATTTTTTCGATTCGGGTAAAAGTAGAATTTCTGTATTTTACATGAGAGAGGATACTGAGTCAGTGTATATACTTCAATACAAAGTAGAATAAGGCATTTTATATGTTTTCTAACAGACTATATTAAGAGCCATTTTCTTTTAAATTTGGGGCGCCAAGATATTATTTACATTTTTTTCAATTTGCGTAAAATTAGAATTTCGGTATTTTACATGAGAGAGCATGCTGAGTTGGTGTATATACTCCAAAAGAGACTAGAATAAGGCATTGTATGTTTTTTCGAACAGACTATATTAAGAGACTTTTTTTTAAACTTTGGGTCACCTAGATATTATTTAGAATTATTTTGATTCTTGTAAAATAAAAATTTCATTATTTTACATGAGAGAGCGAATTAAGTTGGTGTATATAGTACAAAAGAGAGTAGAAAAGGGCATTGTATATTTTTTCTCACAGATTATATTGAGAGCAATTTTTTTTTTAACTTTGGAGAGCCTAGATCATATTTAGATTTTTTCGATTCGGGTAAAATTAGAATTTCTGTATTTTACATGAGAGAGCATACTGAGTTGGTGTATATACTCCAAAACAGAGTAAAATAAGGCATTGTATATTTTTTCTAACAGACTATATTCAGAGGCATTTTCTTTTAACTTTCATGTGCCTAGATATTATTTAGATTTTTTTCGATTCGTGTAAAATTAGAATTTCGTTATTTTACATGAGAGAGCATACTCAGTTCGTGTATATACTACAAAAGAGAGTAGAAAAGGGCATTTTATATTTTCTCTGACAGATTATATTCAGAGCAATTCTGCTTATAACATCGGGGTGCCTAGATAATATTTAGATTTTTTTAAATTTGCTTAAATATAGAATTTCTGTATTTTACATGAGAGAGCATATGGAGTTGGTGTATATACTCCAGAAAAAAGTAGAATAGGGCGTTGTATATTTTTTCTGACAGATTATACTAAGAGCTATTTTGTTGTTTTTTTGTGTTTTGTTTTGTTTTAGTTTTTCTTTTTTTTTGAGATGGAGTTTCGCTCTTGTTACCCAGGCTGGAGTGCAATGGCGCAATCTCGGCTCACCGCAACCTCCGCCTCCTGGGTTCAGGCAATTCTCTTGCCTCAGCCTCCCGAGTAGCTGGGATTACAGGCACGCACCACCGTGCCCAGCTAATTTTTTGTATTTTTAGTAGAGACGGGGTTTCACCATGTTGACCAGGATGGTCCCGAACTGCTGACCTCGAGATCCACCCACCTCGGCCTCCCAAAGTGGTGGGATTACAGGCTTGAGCCATTGCTCCCGGCCGAAATTTTGTTTTTAACATTGGTGTGCCTAGATAATATTTAGATTTTTTTGGATTTGAGTAAAATTATAATTTCTGTATTTAACATGAGAGAGCATACTGAGTTTGTGCATATATTCCAAAACAGAGTAGAATAAGGCATTGTATATTTTTTTTAACAGACTATATTTAGAGCCATTTTCTATTACCTTCGGAGAGCCTAGATATTATTTAGATTTTTTGGATTCACATAAAAATAGAAATTCGGTATTTTACATGAGAGACCATATAGAGTTGGTGTATATACTCCAAAACAGAGTTGAAAAGGGCATTGTATATTTTGTATGACATATTGTATTCACCGCAATTTTGCTTTTAACATTGGGGTGCCTAGATGATATTAAATTTTTTTCACTTCGGTTAAGTACAGAATTTCTGTATTTTACATGAGAGAGCACATGGAGTCGGTGTATATACTCCAAAAAAGATTAGACTAGGGCATTGTATATTTTTTCTGACAGATTATATTCAGAGCAATTTTGTTTTTAGCATTGGGGTGCCTAGATAATATTTAGATTTATTTCGATTCACGTAAAATTATAATTGCGGAATTTTACATTAGACAGCATACTGAGTTGGTGTATATACTCCAAAACAAAGTAGAATAGGGGATTGAATATTTTTTGTGACAGATTATGTTCAGAGAAATTTTGTTTGTAACATTGGTTTGCCTACATAATATTTTGATTTTTTCGATTCGGGTAAAATTAGAATTTCGGTATTTTACATGAGAGACCATACTGAGTTGGTGTACATACTCCAAAATAGAGTAGAATAGGGCATTTTATATTTTTTCTGACAGATTATATTCAGAGAAATATTGTTATTAACATTGAAGTGCCTAGATAATATATAGATTTTTTTCGATTCATGTAAAGTTAGAATTGCGGTATTTTACATTAGAGAGCATACTGAGTTGGTGTATATACTCCAAAGCAGAGTAGAATAGGGGATTGAATATTTTTTGTGACAGATTATATTCAGAGCAATTTTGTTTGTAACATTGGGTTGCCTGCATAACATTTTGATTTTATCAATTCTTATAAAATTAGAATCTGTATTTTACATGAATAGCATACTGAGTTGGTGTATATACTCCAAAAGAGAGTAGAATAAGGCATTGCAAATTTTATCTAACAGACTATATTCAGAGCCATTTTCTTTTAACTTTGGAGCATCTAGATATTATTTAGGTTTTTTTCGATTCACGTAAAATTAGAACTTCTGTATTTTACATGAGAGAGCATATGGAGTTGGTTTATAAACTTTAGAACAAATTAGAATAGGGCATTGTATATTTTTTCTGACAGATTATATTCAGAGCAATATTGTTTTTAACATTGGGGTGCGTAGATAATATTTAGATTTTTTTTGATTCACGTAAAATTAGAATTGCTGTATTTTACATAAGAGAGCATACTGAGTTGGTGTATATACTCCAAAAGAGAGTAGAATAAGGCATAGTATATTTTTTCTAACAGACTATATTCAGAGCCAATTTCTTTTAACTTTGGGGCGTCTAGATATTATTTAGATATATTTCGATTCGCGTCAAATTAGAATTTCTGTATTTTACATAAGAGAGCATACGGAGTTGGTGTATATACTCCAAAACAGAGTACGAAAGGGCATTGTATATTTTTTCTGACAGATTATATTCAGAGCAAATTTTCCTTTAACATTGGGGTGCCTAGATAATATTTAGATTTTTTTCGATTCGCATAAATAAAGAATTTCTGTATTTTACATGAGAGAGCATATAGAGTTGGTGTATATACTCCAAAACAAAGTAGAATAGGGCATTGTAGTTTTTTTCTGACAGATTATATTCAGAGCGATTTTGTTTTTAACATTGCGGTGCCTAGATAATATTTAGATTTTTTCGATTTGGGTAGAATTAGAATTTCTGTATTTTACATGAGAGAGCATATTGAGTTGGTGTATATACAACAAAACAGAGAAGTAAAGGGCATTGTATATTTGATCTGACAGATTATATTAAGAGCAATTTTGCTTTTCACATTGGGGTGCCTAGATAATGTCTAGAATTTTTTCAATTCGCTTAAATATAGAATTTCTGTATTTCACTTGAGAGATCATATGGAGTTGGTGTATATACTCCAAAACAGAGAAGAATAAGGCATTGTATATTTTTTCTTACAAACTATATATAGAACCACTTTTTTTAACTTTGGGGCGCCTAGATATTATTTAGATTTATTTCAATTCATGTAAAATTGGAATTTCGGTATTTTACATGAGAGAGCATATGGAGTTGCTGTATATACTCCAAAACAGTGTAGAATAGGGCATTGTATATTATTTTTGACAGCTTATATTGAGAGCTATTTTTTTTAACATTAAAGTGCCTAGATAATATTTAGATTTTTTTTTATTCACGTACATTTAGAATTTCGGTATTTTACATGAGAGAGCATATTGAGTTGGTTCATATATTACAAAACAGAGTTGAATAGGGCATTGTATATTTCTAATGACAGATTATATTCAGATTGATTTTTTTTTAACTTTGGGGTGTGTAGTTAATATTTAGATTTTTTTCGATTCGCTTAAATATAGAATTTCATTATTTTACATGAGAGAGAATGTGGAGTTGGTGTATATACTCCAAATCAGAGTAGAATAGGGCATTGTATATTTTCTCTGAGAGATTATATTCAGAGCAATTTTTTTTAACACGGAGGTGCCTAGATAATATTTAGATTTATTCAATTCCAGTAAAATTAGAATTTCTGTATTTTACATGAGAGAGCATATGGAGTTGGTGTATAAACTTTAAAACAGATTAGAATAAGGCATTGTATGTTTTTTCTGACAGGTTATATTCAGAGAAATTTTGTTTTAAACATTGGGGTGCTTAGATAATATTTAGATTTTTTTTGATTCACGTAAATTTAGAATTGCTGTATTTTATATAAGAGAGCATACTGAGTTGGTATATATACTTTAAAACAGAGTACAGTAGAGCATTGCATATTTCTTCTAACAGACTATATTCAGAGCCAATTTCTTTTAACTTCGGGGCATCTAGATATTATTTAGATATATTTCGATTCGCATAAAATTAGAATTTCTGTATTTTACATGAGAGAGCATATGGATTTGGTGTACATACTCCAAAACAGAGTAGAATAGGGCATTTTATGTTTTCTCTGACAGATTATATTCAGAGCAATTTTACTTTTAACATTGGGTTGCCTAGATAATATTTAGATTTTTTTCGATTCGCATAAATATAGAATTTCTGTATTTTACATGAGAGAGCATATCGAGTTGGTGTATATACCCCAAAACAGAGTAGAATAGGGAATTGTATTTTTTCTTCTGACAGATTATATTCAGAGCGATTTTGTTTTTAACATTGCGGTGCCTAGATAATAATTAGATTTTTTTCGATTCGCTTAAATATAGAATTTCTGTATTTTACATGAGAGAGCATATGGAGTTGGTGTATATACTCCAAAACAGAGTAGAATAGGGCATTGAATATTTTTTCTGACGGAATTCAGAGCAATTTTTTTTAACACTGGGGGGCCTAGATAATATTTAGATTTTATCAATTTGGGTAGAATTAAAATTTCTGTATTTTACATGATAGAGCATATTGATTTGGTGTATATAATACAAAACAGAGAAGTAAAGGGCATTGTATATTTTATCTGACAGATTATATTAAGAGCAATTTTGCTTTTCACATTGGGGTGCCTAGATAATATCTAGAATTTCTTCAATTCGCTTAAATATAGAATTTCTGTATTTTACTTGAGAGAGCATATTGAGTTGGTGTATATACTGCAAAACAGAGAAGAAAAAAAATTGTATAAATTTTCTGACAAATTATATTCAAAGCAATTTTGCTTTCAACATTGGGGTACCTAGATAATATTTAGATTTTTTTTGATTCGTTTAAATATAGAACTTCTGTATTTTACATAAGAGAGCATATAGAGTTGGTTTATATACTCCAACAAAGAGTAGAATAAGGCATTGTATATTTTTTCTGACAAACTATATTCAGGGCAATTTTGTTTTTAACATTGCGGTGCCTAGATAATATTTAGATTTTTTTCGATTCATGTAAATTTAGAATTTCTGTATTTTACATGAGAGAGCATACTGAGTTGGTGTATATACTCCAAAACAGAGTAGAATATGGCATTGTAAATTTTTTCTAACAGAGTATATTCAGAGCCATTTTCTTTTAACTTGGGGGCTCCTAGGTATTATTTAGATTTTTTTGATTCTCTTAAATATAAAATGTCTGTATTTTATATGAGAGAGTATATGGAGTTGGTGTATATAATCCAAAACAGAGTTGAATAGGGAATTGTATATTTTTTTCTGACAGATTATATTCAGAGCAATTTTGTTTTTAACATTGGGGTGCTTAGAGAATATTTAGATTTTTGGATTTGGGTAAAATTTGAATTTCGGTATTTTACATGAGAGAGCATACTGACTTGGTGTATATACTCCAAAACAGAGTAGAATAAGGCATTGTATATTTGTTTTAACAGACTATATTCAGAGCCATTTTCTACTAACTTTTGGGGCACCTAGATATTATTTAGATTTTTTTCGATTCGTGTAAATTTGGAATTTCTGTATTTTATATGAGATATCATATGGAGTTGGTGTATATATTCCAAAACACAGTAGAATAAAGCATTGTATATTTTCTCTAACAGACTATCTTCAGAGCCATTTTCTTTTGATTAGCGTAAATTTATAATTTTGTTATTTTACATGAGAGAGCATACTGAGTTGGTGTATATACTCCAAAACCGAGTAGAAGAAGGCATTGTATATTTTCTCTAACAGACTATATTCAGAGCCATTTTCTTTTAATTTCGAAGCCCCTAGGTATTTAGATTATTTTCTATTCACGTAAAATTAGAATTTCAGTATTTTACATCAGAGAGCATATGGAGTTGGTGTATATACTCCAAAAAAGAGTAGAATAGGTCATTGTATATTTTTTCTGACAGATTATATTTAGAGCAATTTTTTTTTAACATTAGGGTGCCTAGATCATATGTAGATTTTTTCGATTCTGGTAAAATTAGAATTTCTTTATTTTACATGAGAGAGCATATTGAGTTGGTTTATATACTCCAAAAAAGAGTAGAAAATGGCATTGTGTATTTTTTCTGACCGATTATACTCAGAGCAATTTTGTTTTTAATATTCGGGTGCCTAGATAATATTTAGATTTTTTCGATTCACGTAAAATTAGAAATTTGGTATTATACATAAGAGAGCATACTGCGTTGGTGTACATCCTCCAAAACAGAGTAGAATAAGGCATTTTATATTTTTTCTGACAGATTATATTCAGAGCCATTTTGCTTTTAACATTAAGGTGCCTAGGTATTATTTAGGTTTTTTTCGATTCACGTAAAATTAGAATTTCGGTATTTTACATGAGAGAGCGTACTGAGTTGGTGTATATACTACAAATCAGAGTAGAATAGGGCATTGTATATTTTTTCTGACAGATTATATTCAGAGTAATTTTGCTTTCAACATTGGGGTGCCTAGATAAAATTTAGATTTTTTTCGATTCATGTAAAATTAGAATTTTGGTATTTTACATAAGAGAGTATACTGAGTTGGTGTTTATATTCCAAAACAGAGTAGAATAGGGCATTGTATATTTTTTATGACAGATTATATTCAGAGCAATTTTGCTTTTAACATTGGGGTGCCTAGATAATATTTAGATTTTTTTCTATTTGCTTAAATATAGAATTTCTGTATTTTACAGGAGAGAGCATATGGAGTTTGTGTATATACTCCAAAACAGAGTATAATAGAGCATAGTATATTTTTTCTAACGGACTCTACTCAGTGCCATTTTCTTTCAACTTTGGTGGCCTAGATATTATTAAGATCCTTTTCGATTCACGAAAAATTCGAATTTCGGTATTTACCTTAGAGAGCATATTTAGTTGTTGTATATACTCCCAAACAGTGTAGAAAAGCGCATTGTATATTTTTTTCTGACAGATTATATTCAGAGCAATTTTGCTTTTAACATTGGTGTACCTAGATAATACTTAGATATTTTTCGATTCACTTAAATATAGAATTTCTGTATTTTACATGAGAGAGCATATGGAGTTGGTGTAAATACTCCAAAACAGAGTAGAATAAGGCATTGTATATTTTTTCTAACAGATTATATTCAGAGCAATTTTGTTTTTAACATTGGGGTGCCTAGATACTTTTTAGATTTTTTCGATACGGGTAAAATTAGAATTTCTGTATTTTACATGAGAGAGCATACTGAGTTGGTGTATATACTACAAAATAGAGTAGAAAAAGGCATTGTATATTTGTTCAGACAGATTATATTCAGTGTAATTTTGCTTTAACATTGGGGTGCCTAGATAATATTTAGATTTTTTTCTATTTCCTTAAATATAGAATTTCTGTATATTACATGAGAAAGCATATGGAGTTGGTGTATATACTCCAAAACAGCGTAGAATAGAGCATAGTATATTTTTTCTAAAGGAGTCTACTCAGTGCCATTTTCTTTCAACTTTGGGGGCCTAGATATTATTAAGATTCTTTTCGATTTGTGAAAAAATCGAATTTCGGTATTTTACATGAGAGAGTATATTTAGTTGATGTATATACTCCCAAACAGATTAGAAAAGCGCATTGTATATTTTTTCTGACAGATTATATTCAGAGCAATTTTGCGTTTAATATTAAGGTGCCTAGATAATATTAAATTTTTTTTGATTCGCTTAAATATAGAATTTCTTTATTTTACATGAGAGAGCATATGAAGTTGGTGTATATACTCCAAAACAGAGTAGAATAGGGCATTGTATATTTTTCGGACAGATTATATTTCGAGCAATTTTGTTTTTAACATTTGGGTGCCTAGATAATATTTAGATTTTTTCTTTTCGGGTAAAATTCGAATTTGTGTATTTTACATTAGAGAGCATACTGAGTTCGTGTATTTATTCCAAAACCGAGTAGAATAAGGCATTGTATATTTTTTCTAACAGAATATATTCAGAGTCATTTTGTTTTAACTCTGAGGCGCCTGGACATTATTTAGAAGGTTCGATTCACGTAAAATTAGCATTAAGGTATTTTACAAGAGAGAGCATATTGAGTTGGTGTATATACTCCAAAAGAGAGTAGAAAAGGGCATTGCATATTGTTTCTGACAAATTATATTCAGACCAATTTTGCTTTTAACATTGTCTTGCCTGGATAATATTTAGATTTTTTTTGATTCACGTAAAATAATAATTTCGGTATTTTACATGAGAGAGCATTCTGAGTTGGTGTATACACTCCAAAAGATAGTAGAATAGGGCATTTTATATTTCTCTAACAGACTATATTCAGAACCATTTTCTTTTAACTTTGGGATGCCTATATAATATTTAGATTTTTTTTTATTCTTTTAAAATTAGAATTTCGGTATTTTTCATGAGAGAGCATATTAAGTTGGTGTATATACTTTAAAACAGAGTAGAAAAGGGCATTGTATATTTTTTCTGACAGATTATATTCAGAGAAATTTTGCTTTTAACATTCGGGTGCCTAGATAATATTTAGATTTGTTTTGATTCACGTAAAATTAGAATTTCGATATTTTACATGAGAGAGCATACTGAGTTGGTGTATATACTCGAAAACAGAGTAGAATAAGACATTGTAAATTTTTTCTGACAGATTATATTCAGAGCAATTTTGCTTTTAACATTTAGGTACCTACATAATATTTAGATTTTTTTCGATTCGCTTAAATATAAAATTTCTGTATTTTACTTGAGATAGCATATGGAGTTAGTGTATATACTTCAAAACAGAGTAGAATAGGCAACTGTATATTTTTTCTGACAGATTATATTTAGAGCAATTTGGTTTTAAACATTGGTGTGCCTAGGTAATATTTAGGTTTTAAGTATTCTGGTAAAATTATAATTACTGTATTTTACATGGGAGAGTACACGAAGTTGGTGTATATACTCCAAAACAAAGTAGAAAAAAAATATTGTATATTTCTTCTAACAGACTATATTCAGAGCCATTTTCTTTTAACTTTGGGGCGCCTAGATAATATTTAGATTTTTTTCGATTCACGTAAATTTAGAATTTTCATATTTTAAATTGTAGAGCATATTGAGGTGGTGTATATACTCCAAAACAAAGTAGAAAAGCGCATTTTATATGTTTTCTGACAGATAATATTCAGAGCAATGTTACTGTTAACATTGGGGTGCCTAGATAATATTTAGATTTTTTTCGATTCTCGTAAATTTAGAATTTCGGTATTTTACATGAAAGAGCATATTGAGTTGGTGTATATACTCCAAAACAGAGTAGAAAAGTGCATTGTATATTATTTCTGACTGATTATATTCAGAGTAATTTTGCTTTTAACATTGGGGTGCATAGATAATATTTAGATTTTTTTCGATTCGCGTAAAATTAGAATTTCGGTATTTTACATGAGAGAGCATATTGACTTGGTGTATATACTCCAATACAAAGTAGAATAGCGCATTGTATATTTTTTCTGACAGATTATATTCAGAGAAATTTTGCTTTTAACAATGGTGTGCCTAGATAATATTTAGATTGTTTTGATTCACGTAAAATTAGAATCTCGGTATTCTACATAAGAGAGCATATTGAGTTGGTGTATATAATCCAAAACAGTGCAGAAAAGGGCATTGAATATTTTTTCTGACAGATTATATTCAGAGAAATTTTGCTTTCAACATTGGGGTGCCTAGATTATATTTACATTTTTTTCGATTTGTGTAAATTAGAATTTCTATATTTTACATGTGAGAGCATATTGAGTTGGTGTATATACCCCAAAACAGAGTAGAATAGGGCATTGTATATTTTTTATGACAGATTATATTCAGAGCAATTTTGCTTTTTACATTGCTGTGCCTAGGTAATATTTAGAGTTTGTTCGATTACCGTAAAATTAGAATTTCAGTATTTTACATGAGAGAGCATATTGAGTTGGTGTATATACTTTAAAACAGAGTGGAAAAGAGCGTTGTATACTTTCTCTGACAGATTATATTCAGAGGAGTTTAGCTTTTTACATTGGGGTTCTTACATATTATTAAGATTTTTTTCGATTGGCGTAAAATCAGAATTTCGGTATTTTACATGAGAGAGCATATTGAGTTGGTGTGTATACTCCAAAACAGAGTAGAATAAGGCCTTGTGTATTTTTTTTGACAGATTATATTTATAGCCATTTTCTTTTAACCTTGTGGTGCCTAGATAATATTTAGAATTTCTTCGATTTGCGTAAAAAAAAATTTTGGTGTTTTACATGAGACAGCATATTTAGTTGGTGTATATACTCCAAAGCAAAGTAGAAAAGGGCATTGTATATTTTCTCTGAAAGACTATATTCAGAAAAATTTTGCTTTTAACATTGGGGTGCCAAGATAATATTTAGATTTTTTTTGATTCGCGTAAATTTAGAATTTCGGTATTTTACATGAGAGAGAATATTGAGTTGGTTTATATACTTCAAAACAGAGTAGAAAAGGGCATTGTATTTTTTTTTGACAGAATATATTCAGAGACATTTTCTTTTAACATTGGGATGCCTAGATAATATTTAGATTTTTTTCGATTCTCGTAAAATTAGAATTTCTGTATTTTACATGAGAGAGCATATAGAGTTGGTGTATATATTCCAAAAGAGAGTAGAAAAGGGCATTGTATATTTTATCTGACGAAATACATTCAGAGCAATTTTGCTATTACCATTGGGGTGCCTAGATAATATTTAGATTTCATTTGATTAATGTAAATTTAGAATTTCGGTATTTTCCATGAGATAGCATATTGAGTTAGTCCATATACTCCAAAACCGAGGAGAAAACGGCATTGTATATTTTTTCTGACAGAATATAATTAGAGCCATTTTCTTTTAACTTTGGGGTGTCTAGATAATATTTAGATTTTTTTTAATTCTCGTATAATAAGAATTTCTGTATTTTACATGAGAGAGCATATTGGGTTTGTGTATATACTCCAAAACAAAGTAGAAAAGGGTATTGTATATTTTTTCTGACAGACTATATTCAGAGCAATTTTGCTTTCTACATGGGGTGCCTAGGTAATATTTAGATTTTTTTCGATTTGTGAAAAATTTAGAATTTCGGTATTTCACATGAGAGAGCATATTGGGTTTGTGTATATACTCCAAAACGAAGTAGAAAAGGGCATTGTATATTTTTTCTGACAGACTATATTCAGAGCAATTTTGCTTTTAACATTGGGGTGCCTAGATAATATTTAGATTTTTTTCGATTCACGTAAAATTAGAATTTCGGTATTTTATATGAGAGAGAATACTGAGTTGGTGTATATTCTCCAAAACAGAGTAGAATAACGCATTGTATATATTTGCTAACAGACTATATTTTGAGCCATTTTCTTTTAACTCTGGGGTGCCTTGATATTATTTAGATTTTTTTCGATTGGCATAAAATTGGCATTTCTGTATTTTAAATGAGAGAGCACACTGAGTTTGTATATATACTTCAAAAGGGAGTAGAAAAGGGCATTGTATATTATCTCTAACAGATTATATTCAGAGCATTCTGCTTTCAACAATGGGGTGCCTGATAATATTTACATTTTATTCGATTCACGTAAATAAGAATTTCTGTATTTTACATGAGAGAGCATACTGAGTTGGTGTATATACTCCAAAACAGAGTAGAATATGGCATTGCATATTTTTTTCAGACAGATTATATTCAGAGCAATTTTGCTGTTAACATTGGGGTGCCTAGATAATATTTAGATTTTTTTCGATTCGCTTAAATATAGAATTTCCATATTTTACAAGAGAGAGCATATTGAGTTGGTTTATATACCCCAAAACAGAGTAGAATAGGGCATTGTATATTTTTTTTGACAGATTATATTCAAAACAATTTTTTTTTTAACATTGGGGTGCCTAGATAATATTTAGATTTTTTACAATTCACATAAAATTATAATTTCTGCATTTTACATGAGAGAGCAGACTGAGTTGGTTTATATACTCTGAAACAGAGTAGAATATGGCATTGTGTATTTTTCCTAACAGACTATGTTCAGAGCCATTTTCTTTTTACATTGAAGCGCCTAGTTATTATTTAGATTTTTTTCGATTCGCGTAAAATTAGAATTTCAGAATTTTACATGAGAGAGCATACTGAGTTGGTGTATATACCCAAAAATAGAGTAGAAAAGGGCATTGTGTATTTTTTCTGACAGATTATATTCAAACCAATTTTGCTTTTAACACTGGGGTGCCTAGAGAATATTTATATTTTTTTCGATTCATGTAAATTTAGAATTTTGGTATTTTACATGAGAGAGCATACTGAGTTGGTGTATATACTCCAAAATAGAGTAGAATAGGGCATTGTATATTTCTTCTGACAGATTATATTCAGAGCAATTTTGCTTTTAACATTAAGGTGCCTAGATCATATTTAGATTAGTTTTGATTTGCTTAAATATATAATTTCGGTATTTTATATGAGAGAGCATATGAAGTCGGTGTATATACCCCAAAACAGAGTAAAAAAGGACGTTGTATATTTTTTCTGACAGATTATATTCAGAGCAATTTTGCTTTTAACACTGGGGTGCCTAGAAAATATTTAGATTTTTATCGATTCACGTAAAATTAGAATTTTCGTAATTTTCATTAGAGAGTATACTGAGTTGGTGTATATAATCCAAAACAGAGTAGAATAGGGCATTGTATATTTTTTCTGAGAGAATATATTCGGAGCAATTTTGCTTTTTACATTGGGGTGTCTAGATAATATTTAGATTTATTCCGATTCGCTTAAATATAGACTTTCGGTATTTTATAGGGGAGAGCATATGAAGTCGGTGTATATACCCCAAAACAGAGTAGAATAGGGCATTGTATATTTTTTATGACAGATTATATTCAAAGCAATTTTGTTTTTCACATTGGGGTGCCTAGATAATATTTAGGTTTTTTTGGATTCACGTAAAATTAGAATTTCTGTATTTTACATGAGAGAGCAAACTGAGTTGGTGTATATACTTCAAAACAGAGTAGAATAAGGCATTGTATATTTTTTCTAACAGACTATAATTAGAGCCATTTTGTTTTATTTTTGGGACGCCTGGATATTATTTAGATTATTTTCGATTCGAGTAAAACTTGAATTTCCATATTTTACATGATAGAGCATATTGAGTTGTTTTATATACTTTAAAACAGATTAGAAAAGGGCATTGTATATTTTTTCTGACAGATTATATTCAGAGCAATTTTGCTTTTAACATTCGGGTGCCTAGATAATATTTAGATTTTTTTCAACTCACGTAAAATTCGAATTTTGCTATTTTACATGAGAGAGCATACTGAGTTGGTGTATATACTCCAAAACAAAGTAGAATAAGGCATTGTATATTTTGTCTAACAGGCTATATTCAGAGCCATTTTCTTTTAACTCTGGGATGCCTACATATTATTTAGATTTTTTTCAATTCACGTAAAATTAGAATTTCTATATTTTACATGAGAGAGCATACTGAGTTGGTATATATACTCCAAAACAAAGTAGAATAGGGCATTCTATATTTTTTCTGACAGATTATATTCGGAGCAATTTTGTTTTTAACATTGTGGTGCCTAGATAATATTTAGATTTATTTCGATTCGCTTAAATATAGAATTTCGGTATTTTACATGAGAGAACATATGGAGTTGGTGTATATACTCCGCAACAGAGTAGAATAGGGCATTGTATATTTCTTCTGACAGATTATATTCAGAGAAATTTTGCTGTTAACATTGGAGTGCCTAGATAATATTTAGATTTTTTTCGATTCTCTTAAATATACAATTTTTGTATTTTACATGAGAGAGCATATGGAGTTTGTGTATATACTCCAAAACAGAATAGAACAGGGCATTGTATATTTTTTCTGACAGATTATATTCAGAGCAATTTTTTTTTATCATTAGGGTGTTTAGATCATATTTAGATTTTTTTCAACACGATGAAAATTACAATTTCTGTATTTTCCATGAGAGAGCATATTGAGTTTATGTATACACTCCAAAACAGAGTAGTATAGGGCATTGTATATTTTTTCTGACAAGATATTTTAAGAGCAATTTTGTATTTAACATTGGGTTGCCTAGATAATACTTAGATTTTTTCGATTTGGGTAAAATTAGAATTTCTGTATTTTCCATGAGAGAGCATATGGAGATGGTGTATATACTCCAAAACAGAGTAGAATACGGCATTGTATATTTTTTCTGACAGAATATATTCAGAGCAATTTTGTATATAACATTGGGGTGCCTAGATATTACTTAGATTTTTTGGATTCAGGTAAAATTAGAATTTCTGTATTTTACATGAGAGAGCATATTGAGTTGGTGTATATACTCCAAAAGAAAGTAGAATAGGGCGTTGTATATTTTGTTTGACAGATTATATTCAGAACAATTTTGTTTTTAACATTGAGTTGCCTAGATAATGTTTAGATTTTTTACGATTCACATAAAATTATAATTTCTGTATATTACATAAAAGAGCATAGTGAGTTGGTGTAGATACTTTAAAACAGAGTGGAATAAGGCATTGTGTATTTTTCCAAACAGACCATATTCAGAGCCATTTTCTTTTTGCATTGAAGCGCCTAGTTATTATTTAGAATTTTTTCGATTTGCGTAAAATTAGAATTTCGGTATTTTACGTGAGAGAGCATACTGAGTTGGTGTATATACTCAATAACAGAGTAGAAAAGGGCATTGTATATTTTTTCTGACAGATTATATTCAGAGCAATTTTGCTTTTAACACTGGGGTGCCTAGAGAATATTTAGATTTTTTCGATTCACGTAAATTTAGAATTTTGGTATTTTACATGAGAGAGCATACTGAGTTGGTGTATATACTCGAAAACAGAATAGAATAGGGCATTGTATAGTTTTTCTGACAGATGATATTCAGAGCAATTTTGCTTTTAACATTATGGTGCCTAGATAATATTTAGATTTATTTCGATTCGCTTAAATATAGAATTTCTGTATTTTATATGAGAGAGCTTATTGAGTTGGTATACATACTACAAAACGGAGTAGAACAGGACATTTTATATTTTTTGTGACAGATTATATTCGGAGCAATTTCGTTTTTAACATTGGGGTGCCTAAATCATTTTTAGGTTATTTTTGATTCGCGGAAAATTAGAACTTCTGTATTTTACATGAGAGAGCATATTGAGTTGCTGTATATACTCCAGAACAGAGTAGAAAAGGGCATTGTATATTTTTTCTGACAGATTATACTCACAGTAATTTTGCTTTTAACATTGGGGTGCCTGGATCATTTTTAGATTTTTTTCATTCGCGTAAATATAGAATTTCTGTATTTTACATGAGAGAGCATAGTGAGGTTGTGTATATACTCCAAAAGAGAGTAGAATAGGGCATTGTATATTTTTTCTGACAGATTATATTCAGAGTAATTTTGTTTTTAACATTGGAGTGCCTAGATAATATTTAGATATTTTTCGTTTTACTTAAATATTGAATTTCTGTATTTTACATGAGAGAGCATATGGAGTTGATGTATATACTCAAAAACAGAGTAGAAAATGGCATTGTATATTTTTTCTGACAGATTATATTCAGAGCAATTTTGCTTTTAACATTGGGGTACCTAGATAATATTTAGATTTTTTTCGATTCATGTGAAATTAGAATTTCTGTATTTTACATGAGAAAGCAAACAGAGTTGGTGTATATACTCCAAAATATAGTAGAATAAGGCATTGTATATTTTTCCTCAAACACTATATTCAGAGTCATTTTCTTTTAACTTTTGGGCGCCTAGACACTATTTAGAATTTTTTCGATTCGTGTAAAATTAGAATTTTGGTATTGTACATGAAAGATCATATTGAGTTAGTTTATATACTCCAAAACAGAGTAGACAAGGGCATTGTATATTTTTTCTGACAGATTATATTCAGAGCAATTTGGCTTTTATCATTGGGGTGCCTAGATAACATTTAGATTTTTTTGGATTCACATCAAATTAGAATTTCGGTATTTTACATGAGAGAGCATATTGAGTTGGTTTATATACTCCAAAACAGAGTAGAATAAGGCATTGTATATTTTGTTTAACATACTATATTCAGAGCAATTTTTCTTTTAACATTGGGCTGCCTAGATAATATTTAGATTTCTTCGATTCGGGTAAAATTAGAATTTCTGTATTTTACATGAGAGAGCATACAGTGTTGGTGTATATACTACAAAACAGAGTAGAAAACAACATTGTATATATTATCTGACAAATTATATTCAGAGCAATATTGCTTTTAACAATGAGCAGCCTAGATAATATTTAGATTTTTTTTCGATTCACTTAAATACATAATTTTTGTATTTTACATCAGAGAGCATACTGAGTTGGTGTATATACTCCAAAACTAAGTAAAATAAGGCATTGTATATTTTTTCTCACTGATTATATTCAGAGCAATTTTGTATTTAACATTGGGGTGCCTAGATAATACTTAGATTTTTTCGACTCGGGTAAAATTAGTGTTTCTGTATTTTACATGACAGAGCATATTGAGTTGGTGTATATACTCCAAAACAGAGTAGAATTGTGCATTGTATAGTTTTTCTGACAGATTATATTCAGAGCAATTTTCCTTTTAACATTGGGGTGCCTAGATAATATTTAGATTTTTTAAATTCGGGTAAAATTAGAATTTCTGTATTTTCCATGAGAGAACATACTGAGTTGGTGTATATACTCCAAAACAGAGTGGAATAAGGCATTGTATATTTTTACTAACTGAGTACATGATGAGCCATTTTCTTTTAACTTTGGGGTGCCTAGATATTGTTTAGATTTTTTTAGATTGGCCTAAATTTATAATTTCTGCATTTGACAGCAGAGAGCATATGGAGTTGGTGTATATACTCCAAAACAGAGTAGAAAAGGGCATTGTATACTTTCTCTGACAGATTACATTCAGAACAATTTTGTTTTTAACTTTGGGGTGCCTAGATAATTTTTAGATTTTTTCTATTTGTGTAAAATTAGAATTTCTATATTTTAAATGAGAGAGCATACTGAGTTGTTGTATACACTCCAAAACAGAGTAGAATAAGGCATTGTATATTTTTTCTAACAGACTATATTCAGAGCCATTTTCTTTTAACTTTGGCGCACCCCATATAATTTAGATGTGTTACGATTCACGTAAAATTAGAATTTTCGTATTTTACATGACAGACCATGTTGAGTTGGGGTATATACTCCAAAAGAGAGTAGAAAAGGGCATTGTATATTTTTTATCATAGATTATATTCAGAGCAATTTTTCTTTTATCTTTGGGGTGCCTAGATAATATTTAGATTTTTTTCAATTCCGGTAATATTATAATTTCGGTATTTTACATGAGAGAGCATACTGAGTTGGAGTATATATTGTAAAACAGAAAAGAATAAGGCATTGTATATATTCTCTAACAGACTATATTCAGAGCCATTTTCTTTTAACTTTGGGGCGCCTAGATATTATTTAGATTTTCTTCGATTCACATAAATTTCGAATTTCTGTATTTTATGTGAGAGAGCATATTGAGGTGATGTATATACAACAAAAGAGTGTACAAAAGGGCATTTTATATTTTTTCTGTCTAATTATATTCAGAGAAATATTGCTTTTAACATTGGGTTGCCTAGAATATATTTAGATTAGTTTGATTCGGGTAAAATTAGGATTTCGTTATTTTACATGAGAGGGCATATTGAGTTGGTGTATATACTCCAAAACAGAGTAGAAAAAAGCATTGTATATTTTATCTGACAGAATATATTCAGAGCAATTTTGCTTTTAACATTGGGGTGCCTAGATAATATTTAGATTTTTTTTGATTCACTTAAATATAGAATTTCTGTATTTACATGAGAGAGCCTATGGAGTTGGTGTATATACTCCAATACAGAGTAGAATAGGGCATTGTATATTTTTTCTGACAGATTATATTCAGAGCAATTTTGTTTATAACATTAAGGTGCCTAGATTATACTTATATTTTCTTTGAATCGCTTAAATATAGAATTTTTGTATTTTATATGAGAGAGCATATGGAGTTGATGTATATTCTCCAAAACGGAGTAGAATAGGGCATTGTATATTTTTTATAACAGACTATATTCAGAGTCATTTACTTTTAACTTTGGGGCCCCTATATATTATTTAGATTTTTTTTCGATTCGTGTAAAATTAGAATTTCGTTATTTTACATGAGGGAGCATATGGAGTTGGTGTATGTACTTTAAAACAGAGTAGAATAGGGCATTGTATATTTCTTCTGACAGATTATATTCAGAGCAATATTGTTTTTAACATTGGGGTGCCTAGATGAAATTTAGATTTTTTCGATTAGGGTAAAATTAGAATTTCTGTATTTTATATGAGAGAGCATATTGAGTTGGTGTACATACTACAAAACAGAGTAGAAAAGGGCATTGTATATCTTTTCTGACAGATTGTATTCAGAGCAATTTTGATTTTAACATTTGGGTGCCTAGATAATACTTAGATTTTTTTCGATTCGCTTAAATATAGAATTTCTGTATTTTACGTAAGAGAGCATATGGAGTTGGTGTATATACTTTAAAACAAAGTAGAATAGGGCATTGTATATTTTTTCTGACAGATTATATTCAGAGCAATTTTGTTTTTAACATTGGGGTGCCTAGATAATATTTAGATTTTTTGGATTCTGGTAAAATTAGAATTTCTGTATTTTACATGAGAGAGCATACTGAGTTGGTGTGTATACTCCAAAACAGAGTAGAATAAGGCATTGTATATTTTTTCGAACAGACTATATTCAGAGCCATTTTCTTTTTACTTTGGGGTGCCTAGATATTCTTTAGAATTTTTTCGATTCCTGTAAAATTAGAATTTCCGTATTTTACATGAGAGAACATATTGAGTTGGTGTATATAATCCAAAACAGACTAGATCAGGTCATTGTATATTTTTTATGAAAGATTATATTCAGAAAAATTTTGCTTTTAACATTCAGGTGCCAAGATAATATTTAGATTTTTTTCGATTCACGTAAAATTATAATTTCGGTATTTTACATAAGAGAGCATACTGAGTTGGTGTAAATAGTCCAAATAAGAGTAGAATAAAGCATTGTATAATTTTTCTAACAGAGTATATTCAGAACCATTTTTTTTAACTTTGGGCCCCCTGGATATAATTTAGATTTGTGTTGAATCGCTTAAATATAGAATTTATGTATTTTCGATTAGAGACCATATGGAGTTCGTGTATATACTCCAAAACAGAATAGAATAGGGCATTATATATTTTTCCTTACAGATTATATTCAGAGAAATTTTGTTTTTAACATTGTCTTGCCTAGATAATATTTAGATTTTTTCGATTTGGGTATAATTAGAATTTGATATTTTACATGAGAGAGCATAGTGAGTTGGTGTATATACTCCAAAACCGTGTAGAATAAAACATTGTATATTTTTTCTAACAGGCTATATTCAGAGCCATTTTCTTTTAACTTTATGGCGCCTAGATATTCTTTAGATTTTTCTCGATTCGCGTAATATTAGAATTTCAGTGTTTTACATGAGACAGCATTTTGAGATGGTATATATACTCCAAAACAGAGTAGAATAGGGCATTGTATATTTTATCTGACAGATTATATTCAGACCTGTTTTGTTTTTAACATTGTGGTGCCTAGATAATATTTAGATTTTTTCGATTCGGGTAAAATTAGAATTTCTGTATTTTGCATGAGAGAGCATATGGAGTTGGTGTATATACTCCAAAACAGAGTAGAATAGGGGACTGAATATTTTTTCTGAGAGATTATATTCAGAGCAATTTTGTTTTTAACATTTGGGTTCCTAGATCATATTTAGATTTTTTTCGATTTTGTTAAAATTAGAATTTCGGTATTTCACATGAGAGAGCATACTGAGTTTGTTTATATACTTTAAGAGATAGTAGAATAAGGCATTGTATATTTTTTTCTAACACACTACATTCAGAGCCATTTTCTTTTAACTTTAGATATTATTTAGATTTTGTTCGATTCACGTAAAATTAGAATTTCGGTATTTTACATGACAGAGCATTTTGAGTTGGTGTATATACTCCAATACAAAGTAGAAAAGGGCATTGTATATTTTCTCTGACAGATTATATTCAGAGAAATTTCGTTTTTAACGTTGGGGTGCCTAGATAATATTTAGATTTTTTCGATTCGGGTAAAATTAGAATTTCTGTATTTTACATGAGAAAGAATACTGATTTGGTGTATACACTCCAAAACAGAGTAAAATAAGGCATTGTATATTTTTTCTGACAGACTATATTCAGAGCAATTTTTCTTTATATTTTGGGCGCCTAGATATTATTTCAATTTTTTTCGATTTGCGTAAAATTAGAATTACGGTGTTTTATATAAGAGAGCATATTGAGTTGGTATATATACTCCAAAACAGAGTAGAAAAGGACATTGTATATTTTTTATGACATATTATATTCAGAGCAATTTTGCTTTTAACATTGGGGTGCCTAGAGAATTTTTAGATTTTTTTCCATTCTCTTAAATACAGAATTTTTGTATTTTACATGAGAGAGCATATGGAGTTGGTGTATATACTCTAAAACAGAGTAGAATAGGGCATTCTATATATTTTCTGACAGATTATATTCAGAGCAATTTTGCTTTTAACATTGGGGTTCCTAGATTATATTTACATTTGTTTTGATTCGCTTAAATATAGAATTTTTGTATTTTATATGAAAGTGCATATGGAGTTGGTGTATATACTCCAAAACAGAGTAGAATAGGGCATTCTATATTTTTTCTAACACATTATATTCAACGCAATTTTGTTTTTCACATAGGGGTGCCTAGATTATATTTAGAATTTTTCGCTTCGGGTAAAATTAGAATTTCTGTATTTTACATGAGAGAGCATATGAGTTGATATATATACTACAAAACAGAGTAGAAAATGGCATTGTATATATTTTGTGACAGACTATATTCAGAGCAATTTTGCTTTTAACATTGGGGTGCCTAGATAATATTTAGATTTTTTTCGATTCGCTTAAATATAGAATTTTTCTATTTTACATGAGAGAGCATTGTGAACTGGTGTATATACTCCAAAACAGAGTAGAATAAGGCATTGTATATTTTTTCTAACAGACTATATTCAGACCCATTTTCTTTTAACTTGGGGCGCCTTGATATTATTCAGATTTGTTTCGATTCGTGTAAAATTAGAATTTCGTTATTTTACGTAAGAGAGCATATTGAGTTGGTGTACATACTCCAAAACAGAGTAGAATAGGGCAATGTATATTTTTTCTGACTGATTATATTCGCAGCATTTTTGTTTTTAACATTGCGGTGCCTAGATAATATTCAGATTTTTTCGATTCTGGTAAAATTAGAATTTCTTTATTTTACATAAGAGAGCATATGGAGATGGTGTATATACTACAAAATAGAGTAGAATAGAGCATTGTATATTTTTTCTGACAGTTTATATTCAGAGCAATTTTGCTTTCATCATTACGGTTCCTAGATAATATTTAGATTGTTTTTGATTTGCTTAAATGTAGAATTCCTGTATTTTATATGAGAGAGCATATGGTGTTTTTTTATATACCACAAAACACAGTAGAATAGAGCATTGTATATTTTTTCTGACAGATTATATTCAGAGCAATTTTGTTTTTATCATTGTGGTGCCTAGATATTATTTAGATTTTTTTCGATTCGCATAAAATAAGAATTTCGGTATTTTACATGAGAGAGCATATTGAATTGGTGTATACACTCCAAAACAAAGTACACAAAAACATTGTATATTTTGTCGGACATATTATATTCAGAGCAATTTTGCTTTAGACATTGGGGTGCCTAGATAATATTTAGATTTTTTTCAATTCACGTAAAATTTGAATTTCGGTATTTTACATGAGAGACCATATGGTGTTGGTGTATACACTCCAAAACAGTGTAGAAAAGGGCATTGTATATTTTTTCTGACAGATTATATTGAGAGCAATTTTGTTTTTAACATTAGGGTGCCTAGATAATATTTAGATTTTTTTCGATTCACGTAAAATTTGAATTTCGGTATTTTACATGAGAGACCATACGGTGTTGGTGTATATACTCCAAAACAGAATAGAAAAGGGCATTGTATATTTTCTCTGAGAGATTATATTGAGAGAAATTTTGTTTTTAACATTAGGGTGCCTAGATATTATTTAGATTTTTTTGGATTCGCTTAAATATACAATTTCTGTATTTTACATGAGAGAGCATGTAGAGTTGGTGTATATACTCAAAAACAGAGTAGAATCGGGCATTGTATATTTTCTCTTAGAGTTTATATCCAGAGAAATTTTCTTTTTAACATTGGGGTGCCTTGATAATATTTAGATTTTTTCGATTCGTGTAAAATTAGTATTTCTCTATTTTACACGAGAGAGCATACTGAGTTGGTGTATATACTCCAAAACATAGTAGAATAAGGTATTGTATATTATTTCTAAGATACTATATTCAGAGCCATTTTCTTTTAACTTTGGGGCGCCTAGATATTATTTAGATTTTTTTTGATTTGCTTAAATATAGAATTTCTGTATTT
Source organism: Callithrix jacchus (assembly GCF_049354715.1). Classification (NCBI taxonomy): domain Eukaryota; kingdom Metazoa; phylum Chordata; class Mammalia; order Primates; family Cebidae; genus Callithrix; species Callithrix jacchus. Next base: position 52,897,423 of record NC_133522.1, read on the forward strand.
TTCATGAGAGAGCATGTAGATTTGGTGTATATACTCAAAAAAAGAGTAGAATAAGGCATTGTATATTTTTTCTGAGAGTTTATATTCAGAGCAATTTTGTTTTTCACATTGGGGTGCCTTGATAATATTTAGATTTTTTCGTTTCGGGTAAAATTAGAGTTTCTGTATTTTACACGAGAGAGCATACTGAGTTGGTGTATATATTCCAAAACATAGTAGAATAAGGCATTGTATATTTTTTCTAACAGACTATATTCAGAGCAATTTTCTTTTAACTTTGGGGCTCCTATATATTATTTAGATTTTTTTCGATTCACATAAAGTTAGAATTTCGGTACTTTACATGAGAGAGCATGTTGAGTTGCTGTATATACTCCAAAACAGAGTAGACAAGGGCATTTTATATTTTGTGAGACAGACTATATTCATAGCAAGTTTGCTATTAACATTGTGGTGCCTAGATAATATTTAGAATTTTTTCAATTCGCTTAAATATAGAATTCCTGAATTTTAAATGAGAGAGCATATGGAGATGGTGTATATACTTCAAAACAGAGTAGAATAGGGCATTGCATATTTTTTCTGACAGAGTATATTCAGAGCAATTTTGTTTTTAACATTGGGGTGTCTCGATAATATTTAGATTTTTTCAATTCAGGTAAAATTATAAAATTGGTATTTTACATGAGAGAGCATACTGAGTTGGTGTATATACTCCAGAAGAGAGTAGAATCAGGCATTGTGTATTTTTTTTTAACAGACTATATTGAGAGCCATTTTCTTTTAACTTTGGGGCTTATAGTTATTATTTAGATTTTTTTCGATTCGCGTAAAATTAGAATTTCAGTATTTTACATGAGAGAGCATACTGAGTTGGTGTATATACTCCAAAACAGAGTAAAAATGGACGTTGTACATTTTTTATGACAGATTATATTCAGAGCAATTTTGCTTTTAACACTGGGGTGCTTAGAGAATATTTAGATTTTTATCGATTCAGGTAAAATTAGAATTTTGGTATTTTACATTAGAGAGTATACTGAGTTGGTGTATATAATCCAAAACAGAGTAGAATAGGGCATTGTATATTTTTTCTGACAGAATATATTCGGAGCAATTTTGCTTTTAACATTGGGGTGCCTAGATAATATTTAGATTTATTCCGATTTGCTTAAATATAGAATTTCGGTATTTTATAGGAGAGAGCATATGAAGTCGGTGTATATACCCCAAAACAGAGTAGAATAGGGCATTGTATATTTTTTATGACAGATTATATTCAAAGCAATTTTGTTTTTCACATTGGGGTGCCTAGATAATATTTAGGTATTTTTCGATTCACGTAAAATTAGAATTTCTGTATTTTACATGAGAGAGCATACTGAGTTGGTGTATATACTTCAAAACAGAGTAGAATAAGGCATTGTATATTTTTTCTAACAGACTATAATTAGAGCAATTTTGTTTTAACTTTGGGACGCCTGTATATTATTTAGATTTTTTTTAATTCGAGTAAAATTTGAATTTCCATATTTTACATGATAGAGCATATTGAGTTGTTGTATATACTTTAAAACAGAGTAGAATACGGCATTGTATATTTTTTTCTGATAGATTATATTCAGAGTAATTTTGTTTTTAACATTGGGGTGCCTAGATAATATTTAGATTTTTTCGTTTCGCTTAAATATAGAACTTCTGTATTTTACATGAGATAGCATATGGAGTTGGTGTATATACTCAAAAACAGAGTAGAAAATTGCATTGTATATTTTTTCTGACAGATTTTATTCAGAGCAATTTTGCTTTTAACATTGGGGTGCCTTGATAATACTTACATTTTTTTCGATTCACGTAAATTTAGAATTTCTGTATTTTACATGAGAAAGCATACAGAGTTGGTGTATATACTCCAAAATATAGAAGAATTAGGCATTGTATATTTTTCCTCAAAGACTATATTCAGAGCCATTTTCTGTAACTTTGGGGCGCCTAGACACTATTTAGAATTTTTTCAATTCCTGTAAAGTTAGAATTTTGGTTTTGTACATGAGAGAGCATATTGAGTTGGTTTATATACTCCAAAACAGAGTAGACAAGGTCATTGTATATTTTTTCTGACAGATTATATTCAGAGCAATTTGGCTTTTATCACTGGGGTGCCTAGATAACATTTAGATATTTTTCGATTCAAGTAAAATGAGAATTTCGGTATTTTACATGAGAGAGCATACTGAGTTGGTGTATATACTTCAAAACAGAGTACAATAAGGCATTGTATATTTTTTATAACAGACTGTATTCAGAGCCATTTTCTTTTAACTTTGGGGCGCCTAGATATTATTTAGATTTTTTTCGACTCGCGTAAACTTAGAATATATATATTTTACATGAGAGATCATATTGAGGTGGTGTATATACTCCAAAACAGAGTAGAAAAGGGCACTGTATATTTCTTCTGACAGATTATATTCATAGCAATTTTGCTTTTAACATTGGGGTGCCTAGATAATATTTAGATTTTTTCGATTTGGGTAAAATTAGAATTTCTGTATTTTACATGAGAGAGCATACTGAATTGGTGTATATACTACAAAACAGAGTAGAACACAGCATTGTACATTTTGTCTGACAGATTATATTCAGAGCAATGTTGCTTTTAACATTGAGCAACCTAGATAATATTTAGATTTTTTTTGATTCGCTTAAATACAGAATTTCTGTATTTTACATGAGAGAGCATACTGAGTTGGTGTATATTATCAAAAACAAAGTAAAATAAGGCATTGTATATTTTTTCTAACAGACTATATTAAGAGCCATTTTCTTTTAACTTTTAGGCTCCTAGAAAGTATTTAGATTTATTTCGATTCGCTTAAAAATAGAATTTCTGTATTTTACATGAGAGAGCATAGTGAGTTGGTGTATATACTCCAAAACAAAGTAGAAAAAAGCATTGTATATTTTTTCAGACAGATTATATTCAGAGTAATTTTGTTTTTAACATTGGGGTGCCTAGATAATATTTAGATATTTTATGATTCACATAAAATTATAATTTCAGTATTTTACATGAGAGAGCATAGTGAGTTGGTGTATATACTCCAAAACAGAGTAGAATAAGGTATTCTGTATTTTCTCTAACAGACTAAATTCAGAGCCATTTTGTTTTTACATTGAATCGCCTATTTATTATTTAGATTTTTTTCGATTCACGTAAAATTAGAATTTCCGTATTTTACATGAGAGAGTATACTGAGTTGGTGTATATACTCAAAAACGGAGTAGAAAAGGGCATTATATATTTTTTATGACAGATTATCTTTAGAGCAATTTTGCTATTAACACTGAAGTGCCTAGAGAATATTTAGATTTTTTTCAATTCACGAAAATTAGAATTTTTGTATTTTACATGAGAGAGCATACTGAGTTGGTGTATATACTCCAAAACAGAGTAGAATTGGGCATTGTATATTTTTTCTGACAGATTATATTCAGGGTAATTTTTTTTTAACATTGGGGTGCCTAGATAATATTTAGATTTATTTCGATTTGCTTAAATATAGAATTTCGGTATTTTATATGAGAGAGCATATGGAGTCGATGTATATACCCAAAAACAGAGTAGAATAGGGCATTGTATATTGTTTCTAACAGATTATATTCAGAGCAATTTTGTTTTTAACATTGGGTGCCTAGATAATATTTAGATTTTTTTGATTCGGGTAAAAGTAGAGTTTCTGTATTTAATATGAGAGAGCATATGGAGTTGGTGTATATACTCCAAAACAGAGTAGAATAAGGCATTGTATATTTTTTCTAACAGACTATATTCAGAGCCATTGTCTTATAACTCTTGGGTGCCTAGATATTATTTAAATTTTTTTCGATTCACGTAAAATTAGAATTTCGGTATTTTACATAAGAGAGCACACTGAGTTGGTATATATACTCCAAAAGAGAGTAGAAAAGGGCATTGTATATTTTCTCTGACAGATTGTATTCAGAGAAATTTTGCCTTTAACATTGGGGTGCCTAGATAATATTTAGATTTTTTTCTATTTGCCTAAATGTAGAATTTCGGTATTTTACATGAGAGAGCATACTGAGTTGGCGTATATACTCCAAAATATAGTAGGATAAGGCATTGTATATTTTTTGTAACAGACTATATTCAGAGCCATTTTCTTTTAACTTCGGGGCGCCTAGATATTATTTAGATTTTTTTTGATACCTGTAAAATTAGAATTTCTGTATTTTATACGAGAGAGCATATTGAATTTGTTAATATACTCCAAAACACAGTAGAAGAGGGCATTGTATATTTTTTCTGACAGATTATATTCAGAGAATTCTGCTTTAATATTGGGGTGCCTAGATAATATTTAGATTTTTTTCGATTTGCTTAAATACAGAATTTCTGTATTTTACATGAGAGAGCATATGGAGTTGTTGTATATACTCTGAAACAGAGTAGAATAGGGCATTGTATATTTTTTCTGACAGATTATATTCAGAGAAATTTTGCTGCTAACATTGGGGTGCCTAGATAATATTTAGATTTTTTTCAATTCTCTTAAATATACAATTGCTCTATTTTACATGAGAGAGCATATGGAGTTGGTGTATATACTCCAAAACAGAATAGAAAAGGGCATTGTATTTTTTCTCTCACATTATATTCAGAGCAATTTTTTTTTACATTAGTGTGCCTAGATAATATTTAGATTTTTTCAACTCGATTAAAATTACAATTTCTGTATTTTCCATGAGAGAGCATATTGAGTTTTTGTATATACTCAAAAACAGAGTAGAATAGGGCATTGTATATTTTTTCTGATACAATATATTCAGAGCAATTTTGTATTTAACATTGGGGTGCCTAGATAATACTTACGTTTTTTAGATTCTGGTAAAATTAGAATTTTCTGTATTTTACATGAGAGAGCATATTGAGTTGGTGTATATACTCCAAAACACAGTAGAATTGGGCATTGTATATTTTCTTTGAAAGATTATATTCAGAACAATTTTGTTTTTAATAATGTGTTGCCTAGATAATATTTAGATATTTTACGATTCACATAGAATTAGAATTTCTATATTTTACATGAGAGAGCATACTGAGTTGATGTATGTACTCCAAAACAGAGTAGAATAAGGCATTGTATATTATTTGTAACAGACTATATTCAGAGCAATTTTCTTTTAACTTTGGGGCGCCTAGATATTATTTAGATTTTTTTCGATTCGCGTAAAATTATAATTTCGGTATTTTACATGAGAGAGCATATTCAGTTGGTGTATATACTCCAAAACACAGTAGAAAAGGGCATTGAATATTTTTTCTGAAAATTTATATTCAGAGTATTGTGCTTTTAACATTGGGGTGCCTAGAAAATATTTAGATTTTTTTCGATTTGTTTAAATAGAGAATTTCTGTATTTTACATGAGAGAGCATATGGAGTTGGTGTATGTACTCCGAAACAGAGTAGAATAGGGCGTTGTATATTTTTTCTGACATATTATATTCACAGAAATGTTGCTGTTAACATTGGGGTGCCTAGAGGATATCTAGAGTTTTTTTGATTGGCTTAAATGTACAATTTCTGTATTTTACATGAGAGAGCATATGGAGATTGTGTATATTCTCCAAAAGAGAGTAGAAAAGGGGATTGTATATTTTCTCTGACAGATTATATTCAGAGCTATTTTTTTTATTATTGGGGTGGCTAGATAGTATTAGGTTTTTTCAACTCGTGTAAAATTTATATTTCTGTATTTTACATGAGAGAGCATATTGAGTTTTTGTATATACTCCAATACAGAGTAGAATAGGGCATTGTATATTTTTTCTCACTGATTATATTCAGAGCAATTTTTTATTTAACATTGGGGTGCCTAGAGAATACTTAGATTTTTTCGAATCGGGTAAAAGTAGAATTTTGTATTTTACATGAGAGAGCATATTGAGTTGTTGTATATACTCTAAAACAGAGTAGAATTGTGCATTGTATAGTTTTTCTGACAGATTATAGTCGGAGCCATTTTTCATTTAACATTGTGGTGCCTAGATAATATTTAGATTTTTTCAATTCGGGTAAAATTAGAATTTCTGTATTTTACATGAGAGAGCATATGGAGTTGGTGTATATACTCCAAAACAGAGTAGAATAGGGCATTGTAAATTTTTTCTGACAGTTTATATTCAGAGCAATTTTGTATTTATCATTGGGGTGTCTAGATAATACTTAGATTTTTTCGATTTGTGTAAAATTACAATTTTTGTATTTTACATGAGAGAGCATATTGAGTTGTTGTATATACCCCAAAACAGAGTAGAATTGTGCATTGTATATTCCTTCTGACAGATTATAATCAGAGTAATTTTTCTTTGAACATTGGGGTGCCTAGATAATATTTAGATTTTTTTCAATTCGCTTAAATTTAGAATTTCTGTATTTTATATGAGAGAGCATATTGAGTTGGTGTATATACTCCAAAACAGAGTCGAATAGGGCATTATATATTTTTTTCTGACAGATTATATTCAGAGCAATTTTGATTTTTACATTGGGGTGCCTAGATTATATTTAGATTATTTCGATTCTGGTAAAATTAGAATTTCTGTATTTTACATGAGAGAGCATACTGAATTGGTGTATATACTCCAAAACAGAGTAGAATAAGGCATTGTATATTTTTTCTAACAGATTATATTCAGAGCCATTTTCTTTTAACTCTGGGGCGTGTAGATATTATTTAGAAAGTTTTCGATTTGTGTTAAATTAGAATTTTGCTATTTTACATGAGACAGCATATTGAGTTGGTGTATATATTCTAGACAGAGTAGAATAGGGCATTGTGTATCTTTTCTGACTGATTATATTCAGAGCAAGATTGTTTTTAACATTGGGGTGCGTAGATAATATTCAGATTTTTTTCGGTTCACGTAAAATTAGAAATTCGGTGTTTTACATTAGAGAGCATACTGAGTTGGTGTATATACTACGAAACAGAGTAGAATACGGCATTGTATATTTTGATTGACAGATTATATTCAGAGCAATTTTGTTTTTAACATTGGGGTGCCTAGATAATATTTAGATTTTTTCAATTCGCGTAAAATTAGAATTTCTGTATTTTACATGATAGAGCATATTGATTTGTTGTATATACTACAAAACAGAGTAGAAAAGAGCATTGTATATTTTCTCTTACAGATTATATTCAGTGCAATTTTGCTTTTAAGATTGGGGTGCCTAGACTATATTTAGATTATTTTCGATTCTCTTAAATATATAATTTCCGTATTTTACATGAGAGAGCATATAGAGTTGGTATATATACCCCAAAAAAAGGTAGAATAGATCATTGTATCTTTCTTCTGACAGATTATATTCAGAATAATTTTTTTAATATTGGCATGCCTAGATAATATTTAGATTTTTCCTGATTCACGTAAAATTAGAATTTCAATATTTTACATGAGAGAGTAAACTGAGTTGTTGTATATACTCCAAAACAGAGTAGAATAAGGCATTGTAAATTTTTTCTAACAGACTATATTCAGAGCCATTTTCTTTTAACTTTGGTGCGCCTAGATAATATTTAGAATTTTTTCGAATCACGTAAATTTAGAATTTCTGTATTTTACATGAGAAAGCAAGCAGAGTTGGTGTATATACTCCAAAATATAGTAGAATAAGGCATTGTATATTTTTTCTCACAGAATATATTCAGAGTCATTTTCTTTAAACTTTGGTGCGCCTAGACACTATTTAGAATTTTTTCGATTCGTGTAAAGTTAGAATTTTGGTATTGTACATGAGAGAGCATATTGAGTTAGTTTATATAATCCAAAACAGAGTAGACAAGGGCATTGTATATTTTTCCTGACAGATTATATTTAGAGCAATTTGGCTTTTATCATTGGGGTGCCTAGATAACATTTAGATTTTTTTCGATTCACATCAAATTACAATTTCGGTATTTTACCTGAGAGAGCATACTGAGTTGGTGTATATACTCCAAAACAAAGTAGAATAAGGCATTGTGTACTTTGTTTAACATACTATATTCAGAGCAATTTTGCTTTCAACATTGGGGTGCCTAGATAATATTTAGATTACTTTGATTCGGGTAAAATTAGAATTTCTGTATTTTACATGAGAGAGCATACAGTGTTGGTGTATATACTACAAAACAGAGTAGAAAACAACATTGTATATTTTATCTGACAGATTATATTCAGAGCAATATTGCTTTTAACAATGAGCAGCCTAGATAATATTTAGATTTTTTTTTATTCACTTAAATACATAATTTCTGTATTTTACATTAGAGAGCATACTGAGTTGGTGTATATACTCGAAAACTAAGTAAAATAAGGCATTGTATATTTTTTCTAACAGAGTATATTAAGAGCTATTTTCTTTTAACTTTTGGGCACCTAGATATTATTTAGATTTTTTTCGATTCACTTAAATATAGAAATTCTGTATTTTACATGAGAGAGCATATTGAGTTGGTATATATACTGCAAAACTAAGGAGAATAGGGCATTGTATATTTTTTCTGACAGATTGTATTCAGAGAAATTTTGTGTTTAACATTGGGGTGTCTAGATAATACTTAGATTTTTTGGATTCGGGTAAAATTAGAATTTCTGTATTTTACATGAGAGAGAATATTGAGTTGGTGCATATACTCCAAAACAGAGTAGAATAAGACATTGTATATTTTTTTTGACAGATTATATTCAGAACAATTTTTTTTTAACATTGGGGTGCCTAGAGAATATTTAGATTTTTTTCGATTTGTTTAAATACAGAATTTCTGTATTTTACATGAGAGAGCATATGGAGTTGGTGTATGTACTCCAAAACAGAGTATAATAAGGCATTGTGTATTTTTCCTAACAGATTATATTCAGAGCCATTTTCTTTTACCTTTGGAGAGCCTAGATATTATTTAGATTTTTTTGGATTCACATAAAATTAGAAATTCGGTATTTTACATGAGAGACCATATTGAGTTGGTGTATATACTCCAAAACAGAGTTGAAAAGGGCATTGTATATATTTTATGACATATTAAAATCAGCACAATTTTGCTTTTAACATTGGGGTGCCTAGATGATATTAAATTTTTTTCACTTCTGTTAAATATAGAATTTCTCTATTTTACATGAGAGAGCACATGGAGTTGGTGTATATACTCCAAAAAAGATTAGACTAGGGCATTGTATATTTTTTCTGACAGATTATATTCAGAGCAATTTTGTTTTTAGCATTATGGTGCCTAGATAATATTTAGATATTTACATTTCGTGTAAAACTAGAATTTCTGTATTTTACATGAGAGAGCATCCTGAGTTTGTTTATATACTCCAAAACAGAGTAGAATAAGGCATTGTATATTTTTTCCAACAGACTATGTTCAGAGCCTTTTTCGTTTACCTTTGGGCCGCCTAGATATTATTTATATTTTCTTCGATTCACGTAAAATTATAATTCCGTTATTTTACGTTTGAGAGCATATTGGGTTGGTGTATATACTCCAAAACAGAGTAGAAAAGGGCTTTGTATATTTTCTCTGACAGACTATATTCAGAGCCATTTTCTTTTAACTTTGGAGCACATAGATATTATTTAGATTTTTCTCGATTCGCGTAAAATTAGAATTTCGGTATTTTACATGAGAGAGCATATGGAGTTGGTTTATATACACCAAAACAGAGTAGAATAGGGCATTGTATATTTTTTCTGACATAATATTCAGAGTAATTTTGCTTTTAACATTGGGGTGCCTAGATAATATTTAGATTTTATTTGATTCGCTTAAATATAGAATTTCTGTGTTTTACATGAGAGGGCATATGGAGTTGGTGTATATACTTCAAAACAAAGTAGAATAGGGCATTGTACATTTTTTCTGACACATTATATTCAGAGAAGTTTTGTTTTTAACACTGGGGTGCCTAGATAATATTTGGATTTTATTCAAGTCACGTAAAATTAGAATTTCGGTATTTTACATGAGAGAGGATACTGAGTTGGTGTATATACTCCAAAACAGGGTAGTAAAGGGCATTGTTTATTTTTTCTGACAGATTATATTCATAGAAATTTTGCTTTTAACATTCGGGTGCATAGATAATATTTAGATTTCTTTTGATTCACGTAAAATTAGAATTTCGCTTTTTTTACATGAGAGAGCATATGGAGTTGGTGTGTATACTCCAAAACAGAGAAGAAAAGAGCATTGTATATTTTTTCTGACAGATTATATTCAGAGCAATTTTGCGTTTAACATTGGGGTGTCTAGATAATATTTAGATTTTTTTCAATTCGCTTAAATATAGAATTTCTGTATTTTACATGACAGAGCATATTGAGTTGGTGTATATACTCCAAAACAGAGTAGAATAGGGCATTGTATATTTTCTCTGACAGATTATATTCAGAGAAATTTTTTTTAACATTGTGGTGCCTAGATAATATTTAGATTTTTTCGAATCAGGTAAAATTAGAATCTCTGTATTTTACATGAGAGAGCATATTGAGTTGGTGTATATACTACAAAACAGAGTAGAAAAGGGCATTATATATTTTTTCTGACAGATTATATTCAGAGACATTTTGCTTTAACGTTGGAGTGCCTGGATAATATTTATATTTTTTTCAATTCGCTTAAATATAGAATTTCTGTATTTTATATGAGAGAGCATATGGAGTTGGTGTATATACTCCAAAACAGAGTAGAAAAGAACATTGTATATTTTTTCTGACACATTATATTGAGACCAATTTTGCTTTTTACATTGGGGTGACTAGATAATATTTAGATTTTTTTCGATTCACTTAAATATAGAATTTCTGTATTTTACATGAGAGAGCATACTGTGTTGGTGTATATACTTCAAAATAAAGTAGAATAAGGCATTGTATATTTTGTCTAACAAACTATATTCAGAGCCATTTTCTTTTAACTTTGGGTCACCTTCATATTAATTAGATTTTTATCGATTCACATAAAATTAGAATTTTGGTATTTTACATGAGAGAGCATATGGAGTTGTGTATATACTCCAAAAAAAGTAGAATAAGACATTGTATATTTTTTCTAACAGACTATATTCAGAGCCATTTTCGTTGATCGTTAAGGAGCCTCAATATTATTTAGATTTTTTTTATTCACGTAAAATTTGAATTTCTGTATTTTACATGAGAGAGCATATAGAGTTGCTTTATATACTCCAAAACAGAGTAGAAAAGGGCATTGTATATTTTTTCTGACAGATTATGTTACGAGCAATTTTGCTTTTAACATTGGGATGCCTACAAATTATTTAGATTTTTTTCGATTCACGTATAATTAGAATTTAGGTATTTTACCTGAGAGATCATACTGAGTTGGTGTATATACTCCAAAACAGGGTAGAATAGAGTATTGTATATTTTTTCTGACAGATTATATTCAGAGCAATTTTCTTTTTAACATTGGGGTGCCTAGACAATATTTCGATTTTTTCAATTCGAGTAAAATTAGAATTTCTTTATTTTACATGAGAGAGCATATTGAGTTGGTGTATACATTGCAAAAAAGAGTAGAATAGGGCATTGTATATTTTTTCTGACAGATTATATTCAGAGAAATCTTGTTTTTAACATTGGGGTGCCTAGATAATATTTAGATTTTTTCGATTTGGGTAAAATTAGAATTTCTGTATTTTAAATGAGAGAGCATATGGAGTTTGTGTATATACTCCAAAAAAGAGTAGAATACGGCATTGTATATTTTTTCTGACAGATTATATTCAGAGAATTTTTGTTTTTAACATTGGGGTGCCTAGATAATATTTAGGTATTGTTGATTTGGGTAAAATTAGAATTTCTGTATTTTATATGAGAGAGCATACTGAGTTGGTGTATATACTCCAAAACAGCGTAGAATAAGGCATTGTATATATTTTCTAACAGATTATATTCAGAGCCATTTTCTTTTACCTTTGGGGCTCCTATATATTATTTAGATTTTTTTTGATTCATGTAAAATTAGAATTTCGGTATTTTACATGAAAGAGCATACTGAGTTGGTGTATATAATCCAAAACATCGTAGAATAAGGCATTGTATATTTTTTCTCACAGATTATATTGAGGGCAATTTTTTTTTTTTTTAACGTTGGAGAGCCTAGATAATATTTAGATTTTTTCGATTCGGGTAAAATTAGAATTTCAATATTTTACATGAGAGAGCATACTGAGTTGGTGTATACACTCGAAAACAGAGTAGAAAAAGGCATTGTATATTTATTTTGACAGACTATATTTAGAGCAATTTTGTTTTTAACATTGGGGTGCCTAGATAATATTTAGATTTTTTCCATTTGGGTAAAATTAGAATTTCTGTATTTTACATGAGAGAGCATACTGAGTTGGTGTATATACTCCAAAACAGAGTAAAATAAGGCATTGTATATTTTTTCTAACAGACTATATTCAGAGGCATTTTCTTTTAACTTTTGTGCGCCTAGATATTATTTAAATTTTTTCGATTTGTGTAAAATTAGAATTTCGTTATTTTACATGATACAGCATATTCAGTTTGTGTATATACTACAAAAGAGAGTAGAATAGGGCATTGTATATTTTCTCTGACAGATTATATTCAGAGAAATTTTGCTTATAACATTGGGATGCCTAGATGATATTTAGATTTTTTTAAATTTGCTTAAATATAGAATTTCTGTATTTTACATGAGAGAGCATATAGCGTTGGTGTATATACTCCAAAACAAAGTAGAATCGGGCGTTGTATATTTTTTCTGACGGATTATATTCAGAGCAATTTTACTTTTAACATTGGGGTGCATAGATAATATTTAGATTTTATTCGATTCACGTAAAATTAGAATTTTTTTGTTTTACATGACAGAGCAAACTGAGTTGGTGTATATACTCCAAATCAGAGTAGAATAGGGCATTTTTTATTTTTTCTGACAAATTATATTCAGAGCAATTTTGTTTGCAACATTGGGGTGCCTAGGCAATATTTAGATATTTTCAATTAGGGTAGAATCAGAATTTCTGTAATTTACATAAGAGAGCATATTGAGTTGGTGCATATACTACAAAACGGAGAAGTAAAGGGCGTTGTATATTTTATCTGACAGATTATATTAAGAGCAATTTTGCTTGTCACATTGGGGTGCCTAGATAATATCTAGAATTATTTAGATTCGCTTAAATATAGAATTTCTGTATTTTACTTGAGAGAGCATATGGAGTTGGTGTATATATTTCAAAACAGAGAAGAATAAGGCATTGTATATTATTTCTTACAGACTATATTTAGAACCATTTTCTTTTAACTTTCAGGCGCCTAGATATTATTTAGATTTTTTTCATTTCGCATAAAATTAAAATTTCGGTATTTTATATGAGAGAGCATATTGAGTTTTTGTATATACTACAAAACAGAGTAGAAAAGGGCATTGTACATTTTTTCTAACAGATTTCATTCAGAGCAATTTTGTTTTTAACACTGGGGTGCCTAGATATTTAGATTTTTTTCGATTCGCTTAAATATAGAATTTCTGTATTTTACATGAGAGAGCATATGGAGTTGTTGTATATACTCGAAAACAGAGTAGAATAGGGCATTGTATATTTTTTCTCATAGATTATATTCAGAGCAATTTTGTTTTTAACATTGAGGTGCCTAGATAATATTTAGATTTTTACGATTCGGGTAAAATTAGAATTTCGGTATTTTACATGAGGGAGCATATTGAGTTGGTGTATATAGTACAAACCAGAGAAGTAAAGGGCATTGTATATATTATGTGACAGACTATATTAAGAGCAATTTTGCTTTTCACGTTGGGGTGCCTAGATAATATGTAGAATTTTTTCGATTTGCTTAAATATAGAATTTCGGTATTTTACATGAGAGAGCATATTGAGTTGGTGTATATACTCCAAAAAAGAGTAGAATAAGTCATTGTAAATTTTGTCTAACAGACTATATTCATAGCCATTATCTTTTAACTTCGGGGCATCTAGATATTATTTAGATTTGTTTTGATTCGCGTAAAATTTGAATTTCAGTTTTTTACATGAGAGAGCGTATTGAGTTGGTGTATATACTACAAAACAGAGTAGAAAAGGGCATTGTGTATTTTTTCTGACAGATTATATTCAGAGCAATTTTCCTTTTAACATTGGGGTTCCTATATAGTATTTAGATTTTTGTCGATTCCCTTAAATATAGAATTTCTGTATTTTACAGGAGAGAGCATATGGAGTTGGTGTATATACTCCAAAACAGAGTAAAATAGGGCATTGTATATTTTTTCTGACAGATTATATTCAGAGCAATTTTTTTTAACACTGAGGTGCCTAGATAATATTCAGATTTTTTCGATTCCAGTAAAATTAGAACTTTTGTATTTTACATGAGAGTGCACACTGAGATGGTGTATATACTCCGAAACACAGTAGAATAAGTCATTGTATATTTTTTTAACATACTCTATTCAGAGCCATTTTCTTTTAACTTTGGGGCGCCTAGATATTTTGTAGATTTGTTTCGATTCGCGTACAATTAGAATTACGGTATTTTACATGAGAGAGCATATTGAGTTGGTGTATATATTACAAAACTGTGTAGAAATGGGCATTGTATATTTTTTCTGACAGATTATATTCAGAGCAATTTCGCTGTTGAAATTGGGGTGTCTAGATAATATTTAGATTTTTTTTGGTTCACGTAATATTAGAATTGCTGTATTTTACATAAGAGAGCATACTGAGTTGGTTTATATACTCCAAATCAGAGTAGAAAAGGGCATTGTATATTTTTTCTGACAGATTATATTTAGAGCACGTTTGTTTTTAACTTTGGGGCGCCTAGATATTATTTAGATTTTTTTTGATTCGCCTAAAATTAGAATTTCTGTATTTTACATGAGAGAGAATATGGAGGTGGTGTATATACTCCAAAACAGAGTAGAAAAGGGCATTTTATATTTTTTCTGACAGATTTTACTCAGAGCAATTTTGCTTTTAACATTGGGGTTCCTAGATAATATTTAGATTTTTTCGATTCGGGTAGAATTAGAATTTCTGTATTTTACATCACAGAGCATATTTAGTTGGTGTATATACTACAAAACAGAGTAGAAAAGGGCATTGTATTTTATCTCTGACAGATAATATTCAGAGCCATTTTGCTTTTAACATTGGGGTTCCTAGATAATAGTTAGATTTTTTTCGATTCGCTTAAACATTGTATTTCTGTATTTTACATGAGTTAGCATACTGTGTTGGTGTACATACTCTAAAACAGAGTAGAATAGGGCATTGTATATTTTTTCTGCCAGATTATATTCAGAGCAATTTTGCTTTTAACATTAAGGTGCCTAGATAATATTTAGATTTTTTCGTATCCAGTGGAATTCAAATTTCCGTATTTCACATGACAAAGAATATTGTGTTGGTGTTTATTCTACAAAACAGAGTAGAAAAGATCATTGTATATTTTTACTGACAGATTGTATTCAGAGCAATTTTGCGTTTAGCATTGGGGTGCCTAGATAATATTTAGAATTTTTCGATTCGGGTAAAATAAAAATTTCTGTATTTAACATGAGAGAGCATATTGAGTTGGTGTATATACTACAATACAATGTAAAAAAGTGCATTCTACATTTCTTATGACAGATTATATTCAGAGCAATTTTGCTTTTAACATTGGGGTGCCTAGATAATATTTAGATTTTTTTCGATACACGTAAAATTACAATTTCTGTATTTTACATGAGATTGCATACTGAGTTGGTGTATATACTCCAAAACAGAGTAGAATAAGGCATTTTATATTTTTTCTAACAGACTATATTCAGAGCCATTTTCTTTTAACTTTGGGGCGCCTAGATATTATTTAGACTTTTTTCAATTCGCGTAAAATTAGAATTTTCGTATTTTACATGAGAGAGCATATTGAGTTGGTGTATATACTACAAAACAGAGTAGAAAAGGGCACTGTATATTTTTTCTGACAAATTATATTAAGAGCAATTTTGCTTTTAACATTGTGGTGCCTAGATAATATTTAGATTGTTTTTAATTCGCTTAAATATGGAATTACTGTATTTTACATGAGAGAGCATATGGAGTTGGTGTATATTCTCCAAAACAAAGTAGAATATGGCATTTTGTATATTTTCTGACCGATTATATTCAGAGCAATTTTGTTTTTAACATTGGGGTGCCTACATAATATTTTGATTTTTTCGATTTGGGTAACATTAGAATTTCTGTATTTTACATGAGAGAGCATATTGAATTGGTGTATTTACTAAAAATAGGGTAGAAAAGGGCATTGTATATTTTTTCTGACAGATTATATTCAGAGAAATTTTGCTTTTAACATTCGGGTGCCCAGATAATATTTACATTTTTTTCGATTCTCTTAAATATAGAATTTCTGTATTTTACATGAGAAAGCATAATGAGTTGGTTTATATACTCCAAAACAAAGTAGAATAGGGCATTGTATATTTTTTCTGACAGATTTTATTCGGAGAAATTTTGCTGTTAACATTGGTGTGCCTAGATAATATTTAGATTTTTTCGATTCGCTTAAATATGGAATTTCTGTAATTTACATGAGAGAGAATATGGAGTTGGTTTGTATACTTTAAAACAGAGTTGATTAGTGTATTGTATATTTTTTCTGACAGATTATATTAAGAGCAATTTTGTTTTTAACATTGGGGTGCCTAGATAATATTTAGATTTTTTTCAATTCGCTTAAATATATACTTTCTGTATTTTACAAAAGAGAGCATATTGAGTTGGTGTATATACTTCAAAACAGAGTAGAATAAGGCATTGTATATTTTTTCTGACAGATTATATTCAGAGCAATTTTGGTTTTAACATTGGGGTGCCTAGATAATATTTAGATTTTTTTCAATTCGCTTAAATATATACTTTCTGTATTTTACAAAAGAGAGCATATTGAGTTGGTGTATATACTTCAAAACAGAGTAGAATAAGGCATTGTATATTTTTTCTGACAGATTATATTCAGAGCAAATTTGTTTTTAACACTGGGTTGCCTCGATAATACTTAGATGTTTTCTATTCATTTAAAATTGGAATTGTTGTATTTTACATGAAAGAGCATATTAAGTTGGTGTATATAAACAAAACAGAGTAGAAAGTGGCATTGTGTATTTTCTCTGACAGATTATACTCAGAGAAATTTTGTTTTTAACATTGACGTGCCTACATAATATGTAGATTTTTTTTGATTCGTTTCAAATTATAATTTCTGTATTTTACATATCAGAGAATATTGAGTTGGTGTATATACTACAAAAAAGAGTAGAAAACGGCATTGTGTATTTTTTATTACAGACTATATTCAGAGCAATTTTGCTTTAATATTGGGGTGCCTAGATAATATTTAGATTTTTTCGATTCGCTTAAATATAGAATTTCTGTATTTTAGATGAGATACCATATGGAGTCGGTGTATATACTCCAAAACAGAGTAGAATAGGGCATTCTATATATTTTCTGACAGATTTTACTCAGAGCAATTTTGCTTTTAACATTGGGGTGCCTAGATGATATTTATATTTTTTCGATTCAGGTAGAATTAGAATTATTGTATTTTACATGAGAGAGCATACTGAGTTGGTGTACATACTCCCAAAAAGAGTAGAATAGGATATTGTGTATTTTTCCTGACAGATTATATTTATAGCAATTTTTTTTAACATTGAGGTGTCTAGATAGTATTTAGATTTTTTCGATTCCAGTAAAATTAGAATTTCTCTATTTTACATGAGAGTGCACCCTGAGATGGTGTATATACTCCGTAACAGAGTAGAATAAGGCATTGTATATTTTTTCTAACAGACTATATTCACAGCCATTTTCTTTTAACTTTGGGGTGTCTAGATATTATTTAGATTTTTTTCGATTTGCGTAAAATTAGAATTTCTGTATTTTACATGAGAGAGCATATTGTGTTGGTGTATATACTCAAAAACAGAGTAGAAATGGGCATTGTATATTTATCCTGATAGATTTTATTCAGAGCGATTTTGCTTTTAACATTGGGGTGCCTAGATATTATTTAGATTTTTTTCGATTGACGTAAATTTAGAATTTCGATATTTTACATGAGAGAGCATACTGAATTGGTGTATATACTCCAAAACAGAGTAGAATAAGGCATTGTATATTTTTTATAACACACTATATTCAGAGTCATTTCCTTTTATCTTTGGTGCCCGTAGATATTATGTACATTATTTCGATTCACCTAAAATTAGAATTACGGTATTTTACATGTGAGAGCATATTGAGTTGGTGTATATACTGCAAAAGGGAGTAGAAAAGGGCATTGTATATTTTTTCTGACAGATTATATTCAGAGCAATTTTGCTTTTAACATTGGTTGCCTAGGTAATATTTAGATATTTTTCGATTTGCTTAAATATAGAATTTCTACATTTTACATTAGAGAGCATATCGAATGGGTGTATATACTCCAAAAGAGAGTACAATAGTGCATTATATATTTCTTCTGACAGATTATATTCAGAGCAATTTTGTTTTTAACATTGGGGTGCCTAGATAATATTTTGATTTTTTCGATTCGGGTAAAATTAGAATTTGTGTATTTTACATGAGAGAGCATATTGAGTTTGTGTATATTCTACAAAACAGAGTAGAAAAAAGCATTGTATATTTTCTCTGAAAAATTATATTCAGAGCAATTTTGCTTTTAACATTGGGGTGCCTAGATAACGTTTAGATTTTTTTCGATTCCCTTAAATATAGAATTTTTGTATTTTACAGGAGAGAGCATATGGAGTTGGTGTATATACTCCAAAACTAAGTAGAAAACGAAATTTTATATTTTTTCTGACAGATTATATTCAGAGCAATTTTGCTTTTAAAACTGGGGTGCCTAGATAATATTTAGATTTTTTTCGATTCGGGTAAATTTAGAGTTTTTGTATTTAACTTGAGAGTGCATACTGAATTTGTGTATACACTTTAAAAAAGAGTAGAATAGGGCATTGTATATTTTTTCTAAAAGACTATATTCAGAGCCATTTTCTATTAACTTTGAGGCACCTAGATATTATTAAGATTTTTTTCAATTCGCGTAAAATGAGAGTTTCGGTATTTTACATGAGAGAACATATTGAGTTGGTTTACGTACTCCAAAACAAAGTAGAATAGGGCATTGTATATTTTTTCTGACAGATTATATTCAGAGAAATTTTGTTTTTATCATTGGGGTGCCTAGATAATATTTACATTTTTATGATTCACGTAAAATTTGAATTTAGGTATTTTACATAAGAGAGCATACTGAGTTGGTGTATATACTGCAAAACAGAGTAGAATAAAGCATTGTATATTTTTTCCAAAAGACTCCATTCATAGACATTTTCTATTAACTTTGGGGCGCCTAGATATTATTTAGATTTTTTTCGATTCGCGTAAAATTAGAAATTCGGTATTTTATATGAGAGAGCATATTGAGTTGGTGTATATACTACAAAACCAAGTAGAAAAGGGCATTGTATATTTTTTCTGACAGATTATATTCAGAGCAATTTTGCTTTTAACATTGCAGTGCCTAGATAATATTTGCATTTGTTCGGTTCGGGTAAATATAGAATTTCTGTATTTTACATGAGAGAGCATATTGAGTTGGTGTATATAGAACAAAACAGAGTAGAAAAGGGCATTGTATATTTTTTCTGACAGATAATATTCTGAGTAATTTTGCTTTTAACATTGGGGTGCCTAGATAATATTTAGATTTTTTCCGATTTGCTTAAATATAGAATTTCTGTATTTTACATGAGAGTGCATATGGAGTTGGTGTATATACTCCAAAACAGAGTAGAATAGGGCATTGTATATTTTTTCTGTCAGATTATATTCAGAGCAATTTTGATTTTAACTTTTGGGTGCCTAGATAGTATTTAGATTTTTTTCGATTCGCATAAATATAGAATTTGTGTATTTTACATGAGAGAGATTGTGGAGTTGGAATATATACTCCAAAGCAGAGTAGAATAAGGCATTGTATATTTTTTCTGACAGATTATATTAAGAGCAATTTTTTTTAACACTGAGGTGCCTAGATAATATTTAGATTTTTTCAATTCACGTAAAATTAGAATTTCTGTATTTTACATGACAGTGCACCCTGAGATGGTGTATATACTCCGAAACAGACTAGAATAAGGCATTGTATATTTTTTCTAACAGACTATATTCACAGCCATTTTCTTTTAACTTTGGGGCACCTAGATATTTTTTAGATTATTTTCGATTCGCGTAAAATTAGAATTTCTGTATTTTACATGAGAGAGCATATTGAGTTGATGTATATACTAAAAAACCGAGTAGAAATGGGCATTGTATATATTTTCTGACAGATTATATTCAGAGCAATTTCGCTATAAAAATTGGGGTGCCTAGATAATATTTAAATTTTTTTCGATTCGCTTAAATATAGAATTTCTGTATTTTTTATGAGAGAGCATATGGAGTTGGTGTAGACAATATTTAGATTTTTTCAATTCGGGTAAAATTTGAATTTCTGTATTTTACATGAGAAAGCATATTGAGTTGGTGTATATACTACAAAACAGAGTAGAAAAGGGCATTGTATATTTTTTCTGACAGATTATATTCAGAGCAATTTTGCTTTTAATATTCGGGTGCCTAGATAATATTCAGATTTCTTTCGATTAACGTAAAATTAGAATTTCGGTATTTTACATGAGAGAGCATACTGAGTTGGTGTATATATTCCAAAACAGAGTAGAATTAGAAATTGTATATTTTTTTTAACAGACTATATTCAGAGCCGTTTTCTTTTAACTTTGGGGTGCCTAGATATTATTTAAATTTTTTTCGATTCGCTTAGAATTTGAATTTCGGTATTTTACATGGGAGAGCATATTGAGTGGGTTTATATACTCCAAAACACAGTAGAAAAGGGCATTGTATATTTTTTCTGACCGATTACACTCAGAGCAATTTTGCTTTTATCATTGGGGTGCCTAGATAATATTTAGATTATTTTTGATTCACGTAAAATTAGAATTTTGGTATTTTACATAAGAGAGCATACTGAGTTGGTGTATATTCTCCAAAAGAGTGTAGAATAGGACATTGTATATTTTTTCTGACAGATTATATTCAGAGCAATTTTGTTTTTAACATTGGGGTGCCTAGATAATATTTAGATTTTTTCGATTTGGGTAAAATTAGGATTTTTGTATTTTACATGGGAGAGCATATGGAGTTGGTGTATATACTCCAAAACAGAGTAGAATAAGGCATTGTATATTTTGTCTAACAGACTATATTTAGAGCTATTTTTCTGGAACATTGTGGCGCCTAGATATTATTTAGATTTTTTTCGATTCGCGTAAAATTAGAATTTTGGTATTTTACATGAGAGAGCGTATGGAGTTTCTGTATATACTCTAAAAAAGAGTAGAATAGGGCATTGTATATTTTTTCTGACAGATCATATTCAGAGCAATTTTGCTTTTAACATTGGGGTGCCTACATAATATTTAGATTTTTTCGATTCGGCCAAAATTAGAATTTCTCTATTTTACAGGAGAGAGCAAATTGCGTTGGTGTATATACTAAAAACAGAGTAGAAAAGGGCATTGTATATTATTTCTGACAGATTATATTCAGAGGAATTTTGCTTTTAACATTCGGGTGCCTAGATAATATTTAGATTTGTTTTGATTCGCTTAAATATACAATTTCTGTATTTTACATGAGAGAGCATACTGAGTTGGTGTATATACTCCAAAACAGATTAGAATAGGGCATTGTATATTTTTTCTGACAGATTATATTGAAAGAAATTTTGCTTTTAACATTGGGGTGCCTAGATAATATCTAGATTTTTTTCGATTCGCTTAAATGTATAATTTCTGTATTTTACATGAGAGAGCATATGGAGTTAATGTATATACTCAAAAACAGAGTAGAATACGTCATTGTATAATGTTTCTGACGGATTATATTCAGAGCAATATTGTTTTTAACATTGGGGTGCCTAGATAATATTTAGATTTTTCGATTCACGTGAAATTAGAATTTCGGTATTTTACATAAGAGAGCATACTGAGTTGGTGTATATATTCCAAAACAGAGTAGAATAGGGCATTGTATATTTTTCCTGACAGATTATATTCAGAGCAATTTTTTTTTTAACATTGGCGTGCCTACATAATATTTAGATTTTTTCGATTCGGGTAAAATTACAGTTTCTGTATTTTACATGAAAGAGCATATTGAATTGGTTTATATAATGCAAAACAGAGTAGAATATGGCATTCTGTATTTTCAATGACAGATTTTATTCAGAGCAATTTTGCTTTTAACATTGGAGTGCCTAGATAATATTTAGATATTTTTCGATTCGCTTAAATATAGAATTCCTGTATTTTACATGAGAGACCATATGCAGTTGGTGTATATACCCCAAAACAGAGTAGAATAGGGTATTGTATATTTTCTCTGACAGATTATATTCAGAGCAATTATGTTTTTAACATGGAGTGCCGAGATAATATTTACGTTTTTTTTCAATTTGCTTAAATATAGACTTTCTGTATTTTTCATGATAGAGCATATTGAGGTGTTGTATATACTCCAAAACAGAGTAGAATCGGGCATTGTATATTTTTTCTAACAGATTATATTCAGAGCAACTTTGTTTTTAACATTGTGTTGCCTAGATAATATTTAGATATTTTCGAATCCAGTAAAATTAGAATTTCTCTATTTTACATGAGAGAGCATCCTGAGTTGGTGTATATACTCCAAAACAGATTAGAATAACGCATTGTATATTTTTTTCTAACAGACTATATTCAGAGCCATTTTCGTTGAACTTTGAGGTGCCTAGATTTTATTTAGATTTTTTTCGATTCGCATAAAATTAGAATTTCGGTATTATATATGAGAGAGCATATGGAGTTGGTGTATATACTCCAAAACCGAGTAGAATCGGGCATTGTATATATTTTCTGACGGATTATATTCAGAGCAATTTTGCTTTTAACATTGGGGTGCATAGATAATATTTAGATTTTATTCGATTCACGTAAAATTAGAATTTTTGTATTTTACATGAGAGAGCAAACTGAGTTGGTGCATATACTCCAAATCAGAGTAGAATAGGGCATTGTTTATTTTATCTGACAAATTATATTCAGAGCAATTTTGTTTATAACATTGGGGTGCATAGGCAATATTTAGATATTTTCGATTTGGGTAGAATTAGAATTTCTGTAATTTACATAAGAGAGCATATTGATTTGGTGTATATAGTACAAAACTGAGTAGAAAAGAGCATTATATATTTTTTCTTACAGATTATATACAGAGCAATTTTGCTTTTAACCTTGTGGTGCCTAGATAATATTTAGATTTTTTTCGATTCGCTTAAACATGGAATTTCTGTATTTTACATGAGAGAGCATATTGAGTTGGTGTATATTCTCCAAAACAGAGTAGAATAGGGCATTGTATATTTTTTCTGTCAGATTATATTCAGAGGAATTTTGTTTTTAGATTGGGGTGCCTAGATAATTTTTAGATTTTTTTCGATTCACTTAAAATGAGAATTTCGGTATTTTACATGAGAGAGCATACTGAGTTGGTGTATATACTTCAAAACAGAGTGGAATAGGGCATTGTATATTTTTTCTGACAGATTATATTCAGAGCAAGTTTGCTTTTAACATTGGGGTGCCTAGATAATATTTAGATTTTATTTCGATTCGGTGAAATATATAATTTCTGTATTTTACATGAGAAAGCATACTGAGTTGGTGTATATACTCCAAAACAGAGTAGAATAGGGCATTGTATAATTTTTTTGACCGATTATATTCAGAGCAATTTTTTTTTTAACATTGGGGTGCCTAGAGAATATTCAGATTTATTTGATTCGGGTGAAATTCGTATTTCTGTATTTTACATGAGAGAGCATCCTGAGTTGGTGTATATACTCCAAAACACAGTAGAATAAGGCATTGTATATTTTTTCTAACAGAGTATATTCAGAGCCATTTTCTTTTAACTTTGGGGCACGTAGATATTATTTAGAATTTTTTCGATTCGTGTGAAATTAGAATTTCGGTATTTTACATGAAAGAGCATAGGGAGTTGGTGTATATACTCCAAAAAAGAGAAGAATAGGGTATTGTATATTTTTTCTGACAGATCATATTTAGTGCAATTTTGTTTTTAACATTGGGGTGCCTAGATAATATTTAGACTTTTTCGATTTGGGTAGAATTAGAATTTCTGTATTTTACATGAGAGAGCATATTGAGTGGGTGTATATACTACAAAACAGAGAAGTAAAGGAAATTGTATATTTTATCTGACAGATTATATTAAGAGCAATTTTGCTTTTCACATTGGGGTGCCTAGATAATATCTAGAATTTTTTTGATTCGCTTATAGTATTTCTGTATTTTACATGAGAGAGCATATGGAGTGGTGTATATACTTTTAAACAGAGTAGAATAGGGCATTGTATAGTTTTTCTGACAGATTATATTCAGAAAAATTTTGTTTTAAACATTGGGGTGCCTAGATAAAATTTAGATTTCTTTTGACTCACGTAAATTTAGAAATACTGTAAATTATATGAGAGAGCATACTGAGTTGGTGTATATACTCCAAAAAAGAGTAGAATAAGGCATTGTATATTTTATCTAACAGACTATATTCAGAGCCATTTCCTTTTAACTTTGTGGTGTCTAGATATTATTTAGATTTTTTTCGATTCACGTAAAATTAGAATTTCGGTATTTTACATGAGAGAGCATATTGAGTTGGTGTATATACTCCAAAACAGAGTAGAAAAGGGCATTCTATATTTTTTCTGACGCATTACCTTCAGAGAAATTTTTCTTTTAACATTGGGGTGCCTAGATAATATTTAGATTTTTTTCGATTCGCTTAAATATAGAATTTCTGTATTTTACATGAGAGGGCATATGGAGTTGGTGTATATACTCCAAAACAGAGTAGAATAGGGCATTGTATATTTTTTCTGACAGATTATATTCAGAGCAATTTTGTTTTTAACTTTGGGGTGCCTAGATAATATTTAGATTTTTTTCGATTCTCTTAAATATAGAATTTCTGTGTTTTATATAAATGAGCATGTGGAGTTGGTGTATATACTCCAAAACAGAGTAGAATAGGGCATTGTGTATTTTTTCTGACAGATTATATTTATAGCAATTTTTTTTAACATTGAGGTGCCTAGATAGTATTCAGATTTTTTCGATTCCAGTAAAATTAGAATTTCTCTATTTTACATGAGAGTGCACCCTGAGATGGTGTATATACTCCGAAACAGAGTAGAATAAGGCATTGTATATTTTTTCTAACATACTATATTCACAGCCATTTTCTTTTAACTTTGGGGCGTCTAGATATTATTTAGATTTATTTCGATTCGCGTAAAATTAGAATTTCTGTATTTTACATGAGAGAGCATATTGTGTTGGTGTATATATTCAAAAACAGAGTAGAAATACGCATTGTATATTTATCCTGATAGATTTTATTCAGAGCAATTTTGCTTTTAACATTGGGGTGCCTAGATATTATTTAGATTTTTTTCGATTGACGTAAATTTAGAATTTCGATATTTTACATGAGAGAGCATACTGAATTGGTGTATATACTTTAAAACAGAGTAGAATAAGGCATTGTATATTTTTTATAACACACTATATTCAGAGCCATTTTCTTTTATCTGTGGTGCGCGTAGATATTATGTAGATTTTTTTAGATTCACCTAATATTAGAATTACGGTATTTTACATGAGAGAGCATATTGAGTTGGTGTATATACTCCAAAAGGGAGTAGAAAAGGGCATTGTATATTTTTTCTGAGAGATTATATTCAGAGCAATTTTGCTTTTAACATTGGTTGCCTAGGTAATATTTAGATTTTTTTTGATTTGCTTAAATATAGAATTTCTACATTTTACATGAGAGAGCATATCGAATGGGTGTATATACTCCAAGAGAGAGTACAATAGTGCATTATATATTTCTTCTGACAGATTTTATGCAGAGCAATTTTGTTTTTAACATTGGGGTGCCTAGATAATATTTTGATTATTTCGATTCTGGTAAAATTAGAATTTGTGTATTTTACATGAGAGAGCATATTGAGCTGGTGTATATTCTACAAAACAGAGTAGAAATAAGCATTGTATATTTTCTCTGACAGATTATATTCAGAGCAATTTTGCTTTTAACATTGGGGTGCCTAGATAACGTTTAGATTTTTTTCGATTCCCTTAAATATAGAATTTCTGTATTTTACAGGAGAGAGCATATGGAGTTGGTGTATATACTCCAAAACTGAGTAGAAAACGAAATTTTATATTTTTTCTGACAGATTATATTCAGAGCAATTTTGCTTTTAACACTGGAGTGCCTAGATAATATTTAGATTCTTTTCGATTCGGGTAAATTTAGAATTTTTTTATTTAACTTGAGAGTGCATACTAAATTGGTGTATACACTCCAAAAAAGAATAGAATAGGGCATTGTATGTTTTTTTTAAAAGACTATATTCAGAGCCATTTTCTATTAACTTTGAGGCACCTAGATATTATTCATACTTTTTTCAATTCGCGTAAAATGAGAGTTTCGGTATTTTACATGAGAGAACATATTGAGTTGGTTTTCGTACTCCAAAACAAAGTAGAATAGGGCATTGTATATTTTTTCTGACAGATTATATTCAGAGAAATTTTGTTTTTACCATTGGGGTTCCTAGAGAATATTTAGATTTTTATGATTCATGTAAAATTTGAATTTAGGTATTTTACATGAGAGAGCATACTGAGTTGCTGTATATACTCCAAAACAGAGTAGAATAAAGCATTGTATATTTTTTCCAACAGACTCCATTCATAGACATTTTCTATTAACTTTGGGGCGCCTAGATATTATTTAGATTTTTTTTCGATTTGCGTAAAATTAGAAATTTGGTATTTCATATGAGAGAGCATATTGAGTTGGTGTATATACTACAAAACCGAGTAGAAAAGGGCATTGTATATTTTTTCTGACAGATTATATTCAGAGCAATTTTGATTTTAACATTGCAGTGCCTAGATAATATTTGGATTTGTTCGGTTCGGGTAAATATAGAATTTCTGTATTTTACATGAGAGAGCATATTGGGTTGGTGTATATAGTACAAAACAGAGTAGAAAAGGGCATTGTATATTTTTTCTGACAGATAATATTCTGAGTAATTTTGCTTTTAACATTGGGGTGCCTAGATAATATTTAGATTTTTTCCGATTTGCTTAAATATAGAATTTCTGTATTTTACATGAGAGTGCCTATGGAGTTGGTGTATATACTCCAAAACAGAGTAGAATAGGGCATTGTATATTTTTTCTGTCAGATTCTATTCAGAGCGATTTTGATTTTAACTTTTGGGTGCCTAGATAATATTTAGATTTTTTTTGATTCGCATAAATATAGAATTTGTGTATTTTACATGAGAGAGATTGTGGAGTTGGAGTATATACTCCAAAGCAGAGTAGAATAAGGCATTGTATATTTTTTCTGACAGATTATATTAAGAGCAATTTTTTTTAACACATAGGTGCCTAGATAATATTTAGATTTCTTCAATTCACGTAAAATTAGAATTTTTGTATTTTACATGACAGTGCACCCTGAGATGGTGTATATACTCCGAAGCAGACTAGAATAAGGCATTGTATATTTTTTCTAACAGACTATATTCACAGCCATTTTCTTTTAACTTTGGGGCACCTAGATATTTTTTAGATTATTTTCGATTCGCGTAAAATTAGAATATCTGTATTTTACATGAGAGAGCATATTGAGTTGGTGTATATACTAAAAAACCGAGTAGAAATGGGCATTGTATATATTTTCTGACAGATTATATTCAGAGCAATTTCGCTTTTAAAATTGGGGTGCCTAGATAATATTTAAACTTTTTTCGATTCGCTTAAATATAGAATTTCTGTATTTTTTATGAGAGAGCATATGGAGTTGGTGTAGACAATATTTAGATTTTTTCAATTCGGGTAAAATTTGAATTTCTGTATTTTACATGAGAAAGCATATTGAGTTGGTGTATATACTACAAAACAGAGTAGAAAAGGGTATTGTATATTCTTTCTGACAGTTTATATTCAGAACAATTTTGCTTTTAATATTCGGGTGCCTAGATAATATTCAGATTTCTTTCCAATTTCGGTATTTTACATGAGAGAGCATACTGAGTTGGTGTATATATTCCAAAACAGAGTAGAATTAGAAATTGTATATATTTTTTAACAGACTATATTCAGAGCCATTTTCTTTTAACTTTGGGGTGCCTAGATATTATTTAAATTTTTTTCGATTCGCTTAGAATTTGAATTTCGTTATTTTACATGAAAGAGCATATTGAGTGGGTTTATATACTTCAAAACACAGTAGTAAAGGGCATTGTATATTTTTTCTGACCGATTATACTCAGAGCAATTTTGCTTTTATCATTGGGGTGCCTAGATAATATTTAGATTTTTTTTGATTCACGTAAAATTAGAATTTTGGTATTTTACATAAGAGAGCATACTGAGTTGGTGTATATTCTCCAAAAGAGAGTAGAATAGGGCATTGTATATTTTTTCTGACAGATTATATTCAGGGCAATTTTACTTTTAACATTGGGGCGCCTAGATATTATTTAGATTTTTTTTGATTCACGTAAAATTAGAATTTCAGTATTTTACTTGAGAGAGCACACTGGGTTGGTGTATATATTCCAAAACAGAGTAGAATAAGGCATTGTATATTTTTTTAACAGACTATATTGAGAGCCATTTTCTTTTATGTATCAGGAGCCTAGATATTATTTAGATTTTTTTTGATTCTCGTAAGATTAGAATTTCGTCATTTTACATGAGACAGCATATTGATTTGGTGTATATACTCCAAAAGAGAGTAGAAAAAAGCATTGTATATTTTTTTCTGATATATTATATTCAGAGTAATTTTTCTTTTAACATTTGGGTGCCTGGATAATATTTAGATTTTTTTCCATTCGCTTAAATATAGAATTTCTGTATTTTATATGAGAGAGTATATGGAGTTGGTGTATATAGTTTAAAACAGAGTAGAATAGGGCATTGTATATTTTTTCTGACAGATTATATTCCACGCAATTTTGTTCTTAACATTGGGGTGACTAGATAATATTTAGATTTTTTCGTTTCGGGTAAAACTAGAATTTCTGTATTTTACATGAGAGAGCGTACTGAGTTGGTGTATATACTCCAAAAGAGAGTAGAAGAAGGCATTGTATATTTTATCTAACAGACTATATTCAGAGCCATTTTCTTTTAACTTTGGGTCGCCTAGGTATTATTTAGATTTTATTCGATTGTCGTAAAATTAGAATTTCGGTATTTTACATGAGAGAGCATATTGATTTGGTGTATATACTCCGAAACAGAGTAGAAAAGGGCATTGTATATTTTTTCTGACAGATTATATTCAGAGCAATTTTGCTTTTAACATTGGGGTGCCTAGGTAATAATTAGATTTTATTTGATTTGCGTAAATTGAGAATTTTCGTATTTTACAAGGGAGAGCATATTGTGTTGGTGTATATACTCCAAAAAACAGTAGAAAAGGGCATTGTACATTTTTTCTGACAGATTATATTCAGAGCAATTCTGCTTTTCACATTGAGGATCCCAGATAATATTTGAATTTATTTCGATTCGCCTAAATTTAGAATTTCGGTATTTTATATGAGAGAGCATATTGAGTTTGTGTATATACCCCCAAATATAGTATAAAACGGCATTGTATATTGTCTCTTATAGATTATATTAGAGAAAATTTTTTATTAACACTGGGGTGTCTAGATAATACTTAGATTTATCTCGATTCATGTAAAATTATAATTTTGGTATTTTACATGACAGAGTTTATTGATTTGGTGTATATACTCCAAAACAGAGTAGAAAAGGGCATTGTATATTTTATCTGACTGGTTATATTCAGAGCTATTTTGCTATTAACATTGGGGTGCCTAGATAGTATTTAGATTTTTTTCGATTTTCATACATTTAGAATTTTGGTATTTTACATGTGAGAGCATATTGAGTTGGTGTATATAATCCAAAACAGAGTAGAATAGAATATTGTATATTTTCTCTGACAGATTATATTCAGAACAATTTTGTTTTTAACATTGGGGTACTTAGGTAATATTTAGATTTTATTCGATTATCCTAAATTTAGAATTTCCGCATTTTACATGAGAGAGCATATTGAGTTGGTGTATATACTGCAAAACAGAGTAGAAAAGGGCATTGTATATTTTTTCTGACAGATTACATTCTGAGCAATTTTGCTTTCAACATTGGGGTGCCTAGATAAAATTTTAATTTTTTTTTATTCTCGTAAATTTATAATTTCGTTATTTCACATGAGACAGCATATTGAGTTGGTGTATATACTCCAAAACAGAATATAAAAGGGCATTGTATATTGTTTCTAACAGATTATATTCAGAGAAATTTTGCTTTCACCATTGGGGTGCCTAGATAATATTTAGATTATTATCGATTTGCGTAAATTTAGGATTTCTGTATTTTACATGAGGGAGCATATTGAGTTGGTGTATATACTCCAAAACAGAGTATAAAAGGGCATTGTATATCTTTCTGACAGACCATATTCTGAGAAATTTTGCTTTTTTCCTTGGTGTACCTAGATAATATTTAGATTTCTTTCAATTTGCGTAAAATTAGAATTTCGGTGTTTTACATGAGAGAGCCTATTGAGTTGGTGTATATACTCCAAAACAGAGTAGAAAAGGGCATTGTAGATTTTTTCTGACAGACTATATTCAGAACAATTTTGCTTTTATCAATAGGGTGCCTAGATTATATTTACATTTTTTTTTGATTTACGTAAATTTAGATTTTCGGTATTTTACATGAGAGAGCATATTGAGTTGGTGTATATACTCCAAAACAGAGTAGAATAAGGCATTGTATATTTTTTTGGACAGATTTTATTCAGAGCAATTTTGATTTTAACATTGGGGTGCCTAGATATTATTTAGATTTTTTTTGATTCTTGTAATATTATAATTTTGTTATTTTACATGAGACAGCATATTGAGTTGGTGTATATACTCCAAAAGAGAGTAGAAAAGGGCATTGTGTATTTCTTCTGACAGATGATATTCAGTGCATTTGTTCTTTTAACATTGGGGTGCCTAGATAATATTTAGATTTTTTTCTATTTGCGTAAATTTAGAATTTCGGTATTTTGCATGAGAGAGCCTATTGATTTGGTGTATATACTCCAAGAAAGAGTAAAAAAGGGCATTGTATATTTTCTTTTACACACTATATTATGTGCAATTTTGCTTTAAACGTTGGTGTACATAGAAAATATTTATATTTTTTGTAACCACGTAAATTGGAAATTTATATATTTTACATGATAGAGCTTATTGAGATGGTGTATATACTCCAAAACAGAGTAGAAAAGGGCATTGTATGTTTTTTGGAACAGATTTTCTTTAGAGCAATTTTGCTTTTAACATTGTGGTACATAGATCATATTTATATATTTTTTTATCTGGTAAATTTAGAATTTTAATATGTTACATGAGAGAGCATATTGATTTGGTGTATATACTACAAAAGAGTGTGGAAAAGGGCA
The DNA here is from genome assembly GCF_049354715.1 of Callithrix jacchus. Taxonomy (NCBI): domain Eukaryota; kingdom Metazoa; phylum Chordata; class Mammalia; order Primates; family Cebidae; genus Callithrix; species Callithrix jacchus. Next base: position 52,929,285 of record NC_133522.1, read on the forward strand.
TTGTATATTTTTTCATACAGATTATCATTACAGCAATTTTGCTTTCAGCATTTGGGTAAATATATCATATTTATATGTTTCTCTATTCACGTAAATTTAGAGTTTTGTTATTTTACATGACAAAGATTATTGAGATAGTGTATATACTCCAAAAGAATGTAGGAGACGGCATTGTATATTTTTTCTAAGAGATTATTTTTCGAGCAATTTTGCTTATATTATTCGGGGACATAGAGGATATTTATATTTATTTCTAACAGCGTAAATTTAGATTTTCAGTATTTTACATGAGAGAGAATATTGAGATGGTATATATACACCATAAGAGAGTGGAAAAGAGCATTGTATTTTTTTTCTAACATAGTATCTTCCACGCAATTTTGTTTTTTACATTGGGGTGCATAGAGAATATTTATATTTGTGTCTAACCACGTAAATTTAGAATTTTTGTATTTTACATGTGAGAGAGTATTGAGATTGTGTATATACTAAGAAAGATAGTAAGAAAAAGCATTGTGTATTTTTTCTAACAGAGTGTCTTTAGAGTAATTTGGTTTTTAACATTGAAGTCAAAGGAAATACTTACATTTTCTCTATCCACGTAATAATAGAATTTCCATGTTTTACAAGAGGGAATATGGAGATGGTGTATATACCTTAAAACAGGATAGAAAAGGGCATTGTATATTTTTTCTAACAGAGTATTGTCAAAACAATTTTGTTTTTAACGTTGGGGTAAAAAGAGAATATTTATATTTTTAGTAATTTTGTGTTTAACATTTGTGTTAAAATGAGTATGTATATATTCTGTAACCGGATAAAATTAGAATTTTTATATTTTACAAGATAGAGAATATTGAGTCGGTGCATATACTTTAAAACATAGTAGAAAATTGCATTGTATATTTTTTCTATGAGAGTGTCTTCAGAGTAATTCTTTTAAGGTTAAATTAGAGTATTTATATTTTCTGTAACTGCATAAAAATAGAATTTTTGTATTTTACAAGACAGCCAATATTGAGACGGTGTATATACTTTAAAATAGTGTAGAAAAGGGCCTTGTATATTTTTTCTAACACAGTATTTTCATAGTAATTTACATTGTGTGAGGGGAGCAAATTTCTCAAATCCCTTTGAACATATTCTCCCTCTTCCCTGTTTTTCTCTTTGCTCACTATTGAATCATTTTCAGGTTTCTTGATTTCTTATATTTTCCCAATGAGCATTTTAGCTTCTGTCCACTTCTACTTTCAGAATTCTTCAGCTACCAAGACCCACCTCCTCAGAGAGTTGCTGGAGATTTTAGTAACAAAAATTTTCTCTGTCACATTTAGGAGACGTGCTTCCTTATCTTTATTCTATCAAGCTGGGTGAATTTACACAAAACACTTTATATCTTAGAACCAGTTTCCTCTCTGTAGAATGTAGCTAACTTCTATTCTGTGGTCACAAGGATCCTCAAAATAAAAAATAATCATAGTTAATATGTGTGGCTTACTAACCATGTTCTAGAAACCATGTCAAGTGCTTTCTGCAGATGGTTCCCTTTTTGTTTTACTATTGGAACTATCGTCAACCCTACTTCGCAGACTACTAAATTGATTGTCTGAGCTGCTAAGCCACTTGTCCAACGATATACAGCCAGTAAGTAACAGAATGAGGATCAGCATTTGAGATAGAAATATTCTACACAAAATGTACTGTTAGAGTGAAACTAGAGTGGTATCATCTCAGATAAGCGTTCATGCCTGTTCGCTTATCGAATCGGCGGAATACATTAAATGCATTCAGGAGATTGGGAGACATTGTTTAAATTTTCCCCAAAACCCAGAAGAACTCAAAAGTACTCATTGTCTTGGCCTTATTGGTATTTGACTATGAATACAATAGATCCCACAGAAGCAAGTCTAGTAGAGTGGCCTTGGCAAAAGGCTAGGATTTAGGAGCAGGTTTAGGCAACTCAAGCCTTCTCGGCTTCCATTTTCTCATCTGTACTTTCATAATTCTGATTTTAAGAGCACCTTTGTTGAAAGTAAAGGTTCAGTGAAACAGCACAGATGAAGTCCTTCCTATTTGGTCTGGCAGGTAGTAGTTGCTTAACACGTCTTGTCTATTAATGACGACCACAATGATAATAGTGGACTAATAATGAATTGATAAAATATGATTATGTAAGTTCAAATGAGTTTTGATCTCGCCCCTCTCCTCTGTTTCAGAGGCTGTATGGTTTTTATGTTCTACATTGTATGGCTTAACGTTGGCAGGTGGGGGATTTTGATAGACACATGATAAAATCAGAAGCCCCAAGACTTGTATTTTCATCACAGAAATGTATTACTTCCTTGAGTTGTGACCTGGAGAGAGTTACTTTGTCTAAGTTAACCTTACTTGTAAAAATAATCATAAATATACCTGCCCTTTCTCGTCATCTCAGCCTCTCCGCAGTCAGTGTGAGGTACCATTGGTATAGTGTATATGAAGGGGTTTGCAAGCTCTGGAGTGCTGTATGTATGCTATTTTGCCTCTTCAATTGTGAGTGGTGTTTTTCCATTCTCCTTAAATGACCCAACACTACGCTCTTGGTAAAATACATGCATTTTTGCATGAACATTTGGCAAATAATAAGAGCTGCATTTGCAAGAATTTTTCCCTTGAACAGCCAAGTGAGCCACTATGAGCTGCACTGTAGCAGTGACATTTACAATAATTTGTTCAGAAGAGCAATTGCCAACTTGCCTATTTGACTAGTATGGAGTGCTATACGTTGTTTAGGGTGATGAGATCAGTAAACCAGCAATTTGGTAGAGCCATCAGAGAAGAGGATGAAAAGAAATGAATATCTGAGATCCTGAGTTTCCAATCAGATCAAGAAAAAGAAGCCTATAAGAATAGGTCCATTTATTTGGGGGAGAAACATACACCGCTTTGTATGAAGGCTTCATTTTCTAGGAATATTTTCTAATGCTTTCAAAAACATTGTGATATATGTAGGACTATTCCCATTTTACAGATGAGAAAACTGAGGCTATGAGGTTTAAGTCACTAGTCTGCTCCTTCTTCCATTCTGGTTTTTAGAAAATGGTGCCACCACCTATCCAGTCACACAAGCCAAAGTCCTATGAGTGAGCTCTGGTTTATCCCTTTCTCTCTCACTTCTCATATCCAACTTACCATTCAGGCCTGCTGATTTTAGTTCTTAAATATCCCTTAGCTTCTGTTTTTTCTTTCCATTAAAATTCTCATTGCAGCCCTTCTGTGGATTACCTCCTGGCCTTCCACCTGTGTGTCTGTGTCCATGTTGTCTCCAGTCTGTCCTCCACATGAGTCAGACCATGCCCCATACCTCCCAGTCCTTCTTAGAATGAGCACAAATTTCCTCACCATGGCCACAGTCTTCTTTCCGTTTCTCTGTCCTCATGGTGTGCCCCTCCTCTATGCTCTGCACTGCAGACTCAGCATCTTGTACTGGCCAAGGTCCAGGTCCCCCTGCACCACATATTTGCCAGGAATGCCAGATCGTCCTTACTTTGCCCACTTACTGCCCACTCATGCTTCTGATCTCGGTCCCTCCCTAGGGGAAACCTTTCCTGACCTTTGTAACTAAAGCAAAGCCTTCTCCTGGGTGCTCTCATTGTTCCAGAGACCTGCCTGCACAGCACTTGTACCAGTTAAACCTTTACATTAACTGGAGTGACAGATATGTTAGTGTCCACTGCTGCCTCGCAGGAATAAAGCCAGAAAAGGTAAGGCCCTATCTGTGTGCATTTCTACAGTCTAGTGTGCTTAGTGAGATATTGTTTAAGAAGAATGAGTTGGACCTGACAGCATGGCTAGAAAGTGATGGATTGAGGATTTAAACATACTTCTTTCTGGTTCTAGAGAGTTGGCTGCTAACACTATTCACTTTGGGACAGTGTCATTTTAGGACTGATAAGGGTACTTTTTGCTAAGATCAAATATATTTTGGGTCCATCAGATGAAGTTTGATAAAAGTGGGTTATTAAGAACCCACTGATAAGCAGAGCTGCCTGACCAAGATTTTCAGATTTTGCATCAAGGAGAAAAGTGGGCTGATGGGAGGGGAAGGAGGGCTGAAAAGTGAAGCAGGAACAGCTATTTCTATAGTGCCCTTGACCCTGCCTTTCTCTGTTCTTCACTCTGGCTGAAATTGACCACCCTGAGTGCATTCAGATAATGATAAATTATCTCTGTCACACTGTGTGTGTGTGTGTGTGTGTGTGTGTGTGTGTGTGTGTGTTTGGCTATGTACAAAGAGGCAGGTTCTGTGAATAAATGAAGCCTTGTAATTAAGGAATTTGTTGTAAATGGCAAGATGCATTGGTGCTTGGTCCTTAGTACTCCTCGCTGAGGCCACATTTCCTTGAACTGGCTTATATTTGCCACTGACACTACAAGCAGCAGGATGGAGGGGAGGAAGGAAGACACCAGGTGTTGCAATGCTTAGCGCCTGCTTTCAGCTTTGCTGCAAACTAAAACACTGACTGACTTTACTTTGGTTAACCCCCTAACCTCTTTGAGCCTCAGTTTTTTCATCTGAAAAAATCAATGATGGTTTGAATTTCTTCCGAATATGACATTCAGTTATCTCTCTCTCCATTGGGGAAGCACTGGGAGCTATTGTTCTCCTGTCTCTGGTGGCCGTTATGACTTCTGCATTATCAAGGGGCCCTCTCTGACCTAAATAACATCCCAAAGAAATTAAGTTTGTAATCATTTCTGCCTGGTAAGCGAAATGACAAGAGAAAAGGGTTAGTTGTCAATAGCCCTGTGGATGGCGAATTAATGGGATCTGTGCAAACAGTTGCTTATAGAGCCATAATTTGCCTTTCGTTTTCCTTTGCAACTCAGAAAAAAGTGAATAATTTTCAAAAAGCCTCTCATTGAACATATTTTTTAAAAACATGTCATTGGCAAAAGGGGCACTTGGTTGCTTGATTGCCATATATCTCTGAGTATGTGGAACAGTTATTTTTAGCTGGGGGTAACTAGCTGAGAAGAAAGCTGCAGCATCTTGGAGGCAGAAGAATCTTTGTATGTCTTATGTTGGCATGGAGAAAGCAAAGCGAAAGGGCAGAGTATAAAAGGTTGTTAACTAGATAAGGGGTCAGCTGCATTTCCTCTGGCTGCTCAGAGGTGAGGCCCTAAAGCAATGGAGACAACATTGTGGGTGGGAATGTGTTTGCAGGGTCTAATTAGTTTACCCAAGAAAAGCAAAAAAGAGAAAGGGCTAAAAATATGTAGATTGTAAAATTCATGGCTTCATTTGCTCTTCTTTGCCTTTGAAACCTTTTTAAAACCTTATAGTAGAACAATTTGTAATCCTTGAAGCCTTTTTGCTACCACTCTTGTCAGCTTGTCTAAAGCCACCGTAACTTATCAGCTACTGGGGAAAGTTGTTTAAACTCTCTAAGCCTCCTTTTTTCCCACTGGTTCACTTAGGGGCACCAATTCCTAATGTTTCTGCCTGAGTTATTGTTTTTCAAATCCCATAATTGTTTGCATATGTGCTCTATAAGATGCGTCACCTAGCACACGTTGTGGGCAACCTCAGGTGTAGAAGTTAGGACATCTTTGTGCCTGGATTTGGCTGTTACTAACAAGACGGAACGGGGAGGAAGGGCAGAGTAGACTACGGTAGAACTTTTCTGGATTCTTTTGGTTTCTCCAGAAAATGATACTGTTCTTATATTTAAAGATAACTATCTGCCTAGGCATATTGAAATTCTAAGGTTGACACCACTTTGCATTGATCCTAGGGCAGGGTTTCAGGATTGCTGGAGCAGCATCATCCTTTTACAGTATAGATTTCAGGCAGCAGGCTGGTCATGGCCTCCTCAGTGTGCAATCTTCTTACTGATGGTGGGTGTCAGTGGGCTGGACTCACAGTTTTTATCTCTTAGGCTGGGCAGGCCCATGGTGGCAATGGTAAAAATTTCATGGGAACATACATCAGAAGTAATAAGAAATCCATCTTCTTAAAGCCTTCATAGGAGATTTCCTGAAGATTTATAAAAGGCACTTCATTGATCAAATGACTCTGATGTTTCCCCTCACTGGAAGAAATTCAGGTCACCAGCCCACTTAAAATCATTGTGTTCTCCTTTTGCAGTAACCTCTGCTCATATAATTTCTTTATGGCATATTATATACTATTAACTTAATATCCTGATTAGTGGAGCTAGCAAACACTCAGTATCACTATAAACTGCAGTATCATAACTGACTTTCTTTAAAAATCATCTAATGTTTCTTTAAAATCACTGGTGCTTTTGTAAAGTAGTTCATATTTAGGAATATGAACATTTTATCATGCTGGAAATTTATTTGAATTCCTTTTTATTTAAAACCTATAGCTTTCTATTTAATCTAGCTTTCACAAATATTTTATTTGCCCACTATAGAAAAATCGAGTTTAGAGATAAATGTAAAGTCACTCATAGCTCCATCCAAAAGTCAACAACTCTTAATATCATTATTTTTGTTCTCGTTCTCAGTATTTTTGCTGAATCTATGTTTCGTAGAGTTTCATCATATGTCAGATAAAACTGCATATATATGAGTTTTTAAACAATACATTTTTATTGTCATAAATTAAACACACATTTAATATGGTATGACTAGGACATATAGAGAGATATAACAAAGAAAATTAAAGTCATTTAAAATCTTACCAAATCTAATAACCATAAACCTTTCGATGTATTTTCTCAGAATACTTTTTCCTATGCCTTTTATATTTTCTTGATTATAAAGTACTTCAAGCGTATAGAAAAGACAGAAACTAATATAAGCAGCAATGGAAAATTTTAAAATATGAGTATTTTTCTGCATGTGTTTCAGATTGTTTAGTTTTTGTTGTCCTTGGCCCTCCCCACGTGTCCCTTTATTTTCCTGGCAAAACAAAGCATTACAGATATAGTTGCAGCTTCCTATACTCCATTTTATTTTTCTAAAACTTATTGATATTGAAATGTCTACCTCTGGTCTACTTACTTTCCCTGCCGAATAATACTTTACCATATGGAAATACCACGATGTACAATTACATGCATAGTGCCATATACATTTGTTTACAGGTTTCTTGGGAAGAATCTCTCTTACTGTGTTCCCAGAAGAGGGATTGGTAAATTGTAGGGGAGGCTTGTCTTCATTTTTACTATGAATTTCCAATTGTTTAAAGTAGTTGTAACAATTTGTATTCCCACAGGAAATGTGGGGAAACTTGTTTTGTGTTTGGCTTCACTTGATATTCCTAGGCTTTTACTTTTTGTTTGTCAATCTTATGAATGTAAAATGGTATGTTTTAATTTATATTGTGCGCAGACTTTATTATTCGGGACACATGTAACCTTTCTCATGCACCACTGTCATGGATTTGTTTTCCATTTAACTCATTTATTACGCACGGAAAATTGTGAGGTTTCTCAAAGATGGCGATGAGAACTGCTGATGGATTTGCTGCATTAGATCCACCCTCTCCAGCTCTGGCCCTCTAGTGTCAGTATTTCTGCCTTCCATTTCTAGTGCTTCCTCTTTTCAGGTTCTTGGAACATTCTGGCTGTAGAAATCAGTTGCAGTAATTGGAAGAACTTTTACTAAAGTGACTTACTTGTCTTCTTACCTAGTAATTATGCAGACTGTAAAATATATTTATGAAAAATTCAAGTTATATACAAAACCAGACACTACCAAAGCATATACAAAGTTCATGATCCGTTTTATTTTTCTCTTCTTCCTCTTCCAATATATAACCACTTGTAGAGAGCCCCTACTATTTCCTTTGTATTTATGTTTATGTCCAAATGCAATAGATATTCTCTAACATATCTCCTTGGATCCATGAGAAGAAGGTGAATGTAATTTTTAAAAATGAATATTATATCTCTACATCAGCACAGTATTGCATTATACGGAAATAAGAGAAAGAATCTAACTCTTCCATGGACATTTAGGTTGCTTGTGGTTTTCTATTATTTTAAACAGTGTTGTGGAAAACATTCTTGTAAATGTCTTTGGACATCGATGTGAAAATTGTCTTAGGAGATATTTGTAGAAATGCTATTTACATGGTCTTTTTTGCCTACTTTATTCATTTTTATTTAGAACATTTTATAGAACTTTAGGAATTGATGACTTCTAAGTAGGTGTAAAACACAGTACCAGGCCAGGCATGGTGGCTCACACCTGTAATCCCAGCACTTCGGGAGGCCGAGGCAGGTGGATCACGAGGTCAAGAGATCGAGACCATCCTGGTCAACATGGTGAAACCACATCTCTACTAAAGATACAAAAAATTAGCTGGGCATGGTGGTGCATTCCTGTAGTCCCAGCTACTTGGGAGGCTGAGGCACGAGAATTGCCTGAACCCAGAATGCGGAGCCTGCAGTGAGCCGAGATCACGCCATTGCACTTCAGCCTGGGTGGCATGAGCAAAACTCCATCTCAAAAAAAAAAAAAACACAGTACCTGGATTCTCTGAGCTTTATGTTCTGTTTGAAGCAGGGGAAGTGACAGTAACTACCTGTTAGGGTGAGGATTAAATGAGATACTGTGTACAAAGTTTATAGCATGGGTTTTGGATCACAGCAGAGACTAGAAAGTTCAGTTTTGCCTCCTCTTAGTCGGTCCCGAACCCAAATATACTTTTAAATATTCTTTCCGCACAGATTTTAAAGTTTGATAGAAATAGAATTATATTGTGATCACTCCATATGTAAAGTTTCTTTTAGTCAAGAAAATGTTTTTGATATTCAGCCATGTTGTTGCACATGTCAATAGTTCTTTCCTTTTTTATCCTCCTATCTCAGGTCTTAAAAAAGGAATACTGCAAAAAAAAAATGAAACAATATTTCCACTTGTATTCGGTTTTGGTCTACAGTTGACATTGTTCTCAAGTATCACTAACAGGTTCCCATGGAGAGAAAAATTTATTTTCTGTCCACAACATAACAGGAATGATAACAGATGCAGAAGGCCTACTAGCCCTGTGTGAAAATCATCATGTTGACTATATTTCTCAAAAGTTAAACTCAGGTGTAGGGGCAGCTGTCAGTCTTTGTTTCCTCACTGTCAATCCCACCACTTTTATTTTTTCATTTGGGGAAAAATAATAATGACTGTAACAACAATGAAAAAATAATAAAAGGACGGTAAAAAGGTTGAATGCACTGGCTGTGGCAGGGAGCAATCAGAAATGGTTTGTTATTTCCCTTCATTTTATCAAAGTTGCTACGTAGACTCATTCTTACCCACCTGTTGGGTAGAATCTTTGATATTTTCTATTTCACTGAGCAATTTAAGATATTAAGAAATTCTGTCTAGTTCAAAACAGGAGCAGAAGACCAAGCACCACACTTTCTCACTCATAATTGGGAGTCGAACAGTGAGAACACATGGACACAGGGAGGGAACAACACACATTGGGGCCAGTTGGGGGTCAGAGGAGGGTGAGACGGGGAGACCATTAGGACAAATAGCTAGTGCATGTGAAGCTTAAAACCTAGATGAACGGTTGATAGGTGCAGCAAAGCACCATGGTACACATATACCTATATAATAAACCTACACATTCTGCACCTGTATCCTGGAACTTAAGAAAAATCCTTTTTAGTTTAATTTCCAAACTCAAAAATCTCATTCAGCTGAAAACTTAACCCTTTTTCACATATTTTAACACCTAAAATAATCAACAATGAAAACAGGTAGAGGTTGAGCATCTCTGATCCATAGACCCCAAAATCCAAAATATTCCAAGATCTGAAATTCATCCACATCGATGGCTGAGATAGCAATATGTGTGCTTTCTGATGGTTCAATGTATACAAACTTTGATTTGTGCACAAAATTGCTAAAAATATGTAAAATTTTATTTGCGTTATGTGTATGAGGTGTACGTAAACATAGGTCAATTTTGTGTTTAGACTTCAGTTATATCTTTAAGAGATCTCTTTATGTATATGTAAATGTTCCAAAATATGAAAAAAGTTTGAAATCCAAAACACTTCTAGTCCCAAGGAATTCAGATAAGAAATATTCAACAACTACATCTAATAAGTCATGGATACTTTAAAATGAAATTTTAAAAGTATTTAAAGAGTCCAAAAGACATCAGGAGAAAAGGGACAGGACAAAAAGTGGGGAAGGGGATGCAAACAAAAACAAACAAAATAATGAAACAAACCATTAAATTGTAAGCTTGAATCCAATTACATCATTCAACCACTAATAAATCTATATTTAATAACGTTAAATGTTAATGAATCATACCACATACTCCAATTCAAGTGCAGAGATTGCCAGAATTGATTTAAAAAACCCACAAGACCCAGTGCTGTATATGAAATACACGCTTTGAATAGAAAAAAAAAGACAAATATACGTAGGTCTAAATAAGTACATTTGAATTTTTTTAAGACAGTGTCCTACTCTATCTCCCAGGCTGGAGTACAGTGGTGCGATCTCTGCTCACTGTAAACTCCGCCTCCTGGGTTCGAGCAATTCACCTGCCTCAGCCTTTTGAGTAGCCGGGAATACGGAAACCTGCCACCACGCCTAGCTAAATGTTGGGGTATTTTTAAGAAAGCTGGGGTTTCACTGCATTGGATAGGCTTGTCCTAAACTTTTGACCTCAAGTGATCTACCTGCCTCAGCCTCCCAAAGTGTTGGGATTGCAGGTGTGAGCCACTGTACCTGACCCTAAATGAGTACATTTAAAATGATATACTATGCAAACAGTCAGTAATGGAAGTGTGAAGAAGCTGTATTAATACCAAATAAAATATGCTTAAGTCAAAACAGTATTTCCAAAGATAAAGAGGGATAGTTCATGATTACAGAAGAGTCATTTCATCAAAAAATGGATTAAAAATAATTTGTGCGACAATTTGCACAAAACAAAATTGAACTAAAGGAATAAACAAACAATCCACAATTTTTATTGTTGATTTTAATACCCATCTCCCAAGCAATTGATAGATAGACTAGACAAAATCTTAGTCAAGATGCAGATGACCTGAACAACACTCTCCACCATCTTAAACAAACCAATGGAAGACGACACCCTATAACCACAGAATACTGTATGTTTCAAGTACATGTAGTGTTCACTAGGATAGGTCACATGCTAGGTCGTAAAATAAGACTGAATAGCTTAAATCAAATTGAATTCATGCAGTGTATGTTACCTGACCACAGTATGATTAAAACAGAAATTAACAATAAGAGAACTAGGAAAGCTCCAAGTACTTGGAGATTAAATATAATACACAAGCCCAAGAAGAAATCAATAGGTAGAATATAAAATATTTTATTCTAAGGGATAATCAAAATACAACATGCCAACACTTATGAATTACAGCGATGGGAGTTCCCAGAGGGAAGTATAGCCGTACATGCCTATACTGCAATAGAAGAAAAAGAGAAAGGTCTAAAATCAATGACGTAAATGTTCACCTAAAGAGGATTGAAAACACACACACACACACACACAGACACACACACACACACACACACCAGAGCAAAGAAAACTCCAACGAAGTAGTAAGAAGGAAACAATAAAGGTAAAAGTTCAGAGATAAACCAAATTGAAGACAGACAAAATAATAGAGAAAACTAACAAAGCAAAGAAGCTGGTTGTTTTAAAATATCAACATTAATAAACCTTAAGCTACTCTGATCATGAAAAAAAGACAGGAAACACAAATGGTCAGTATCAATATCAGAAGTGAAAGCGAAGTGAAACTATCACTACAGATCCTGCAGACATGAAAAGGATAATAAGAGACTATCATAAACAATGTCATGGTGACAAATTCTGCAACTTAGATGAAATGAACAAAGTATCTGAAAAATACAACAAAAACTAACACGAATTTTGCAGAAAATGTGTCTGGGAAAATTAAAAGATACATTAAACAAAAGAATATGCAAGCCACAGCCTGACAGAAAATGGTCATAAATCTATTTTCAGTAAAGAGCCTGATTTCCAGAATACATAAAGCAGTTTTATAACCTGAAAATAAGGCTGGGCACAGTGGCTCACACCTGTAGTGCCAGTACTTTGGGAGGCCGAGGAGGATGAATGGCTTAAGGCCAGGAGTTTGAGACTAGTCTGGGCAACATGGTGAGACCCTGACACCTAGTATAAGTACAAAAAATTAGCCTTGTATGTTGGCTAATATCAATACGAAAAGTTAGCCTGGTATCAGCTAATTGGGAGACTGAGGTGGGAGGATCGCTTGAGCCCAGGAAGCAGAGGCTGTAGTGAGCCAAGATTGCACCATTGCCTTCCAGCCTGGATGACAGAACAACTAAAAGAAAAAAAGATAACAATTACTGTTTAGAAGGGGAAAAAATTTGAGGAGCCACTTTGCAAAGATAATATACAAGTGGGACAAAATGGTTAACATCAAGGAAATGCAGATTAAAACCACAGTGAGATACTACTACACACCCCACAAAATAACTAGGTTGGGAAAGACTAAACACCAAATGTTGGCAAGAATACAGCACAACTATAACTATTGCTAATGGGACTATAAAACAGTACAACTACTTTGTCAAATTTCTGGAATTTTCTTACAGAACGAATATACATCTCATCTATAATAAATTTCCGAGTTAGGAATCTACCCCAATTAGTGAAAATACGTGTTAATAAAAATACTTATAGAAGACCACAATAGCTTTACTCATAATAATCAAAAGTTGAAAATGTTTCTGGTGACCACAGATAGAGGATCAGGTAGCGAACTAGGTTATTTCATAGCATGAAATACTACTCAGCAATAAAAATGAAAGAGATACTGATATGTGTAACCTGACTGATAAATATAAAAATTATTTTGTGGACTGAAGGGAGCCTTATATATAGGGTTATCACAACATGATTCAAGTTACGTGGAATTGCTAAAGTTGGCAAACTTAATCTACAATGAAAAAAATCCAAGGGTACAGAGCTGGAGACTGAGACAAGTCATGAGGAAACTTTCTGGGATTGTATTAGTCCGTTTTTTCACTGCTGATAAAGACATACCTGATACTGGGTATTTTATTCAAAAAAGGTTTAAGGGACTCACAGTTGCACCTGGCTGGGGAGGCCTCATCATCACGGCAGAAAGTCAAAGGGACATCTTACATGGTGGCAGACAAGAGAGAAATGAGAAACAAGCAAAAGGGCTTTCCTCTTATAGAAGCATCAGCTCTTGTGAGACTTATTCACTATCACAAGAACAGTATGGGGGAAACTGTCACCATGATTAAATTCTCTCCCACCAGGTCCCTCCCACAACACGTGGGAATTCTGGGAGCTACAATTCAAGAAGAGATTTGGGTGAGGACACAGCCAATCCATATCAGGGATTACAGTAATGTTCTTTATTTGATAGAGTTTTGGGTTACACATATGTATACTTTTGTCAAAATTCGGTAAATACATACTTAAAATTTTTGCATTTCATCATTTGTAAACTTTACACCAAAAGGAAAAAAAAAGGTACCAAATTCTAGTTAATGCACGTTGAGTTACTGATGTCCGCAATTTACTTTAAAATGCCTAAAAACTATAATGAATTACTGGATGGATAGAAAGATGGATCTATGGATGGACATGAGATAAAACAAGACTCCAAGTTGGTGAAGATACAGTTAAAGTGTTCACTGTAAAGTTTTTTCAACTTTGCTGTACGTTCATAAATGTTCATGATAAAATATCAACGAAAACAATTTTCATCCCTCCTCCTCTGTGACAGCCTCAGCCTGAGAAACCCACAGTGGGAAGGGAAAGGAGGGCAATGTGTTTGTTTATGACCACCCACCCTCACTTCTTAGCAGTGCTTTCTGGCTCTTCTAGGGTTGGATAGGGGCAGGGAGAAAGGAGAGACAGAGGAACAGATAGGGCCTTATTGAATAGTTCAGCTGTATTATGGTGTCACATTTTAGGAGCAGGCATGCAGTTTTGGGCCCTTTCTCATGCATTCCTGAGAAATTCTCCTGGTAGGGATCTCTGACAGCAGTTCACTATCTCAGGTAATACAGTTTCTAGGAAGCCACTAAGAGCCCTCCTACCACCTGCCTCTGGGGGTCCTGGGCAGCCTCTTCCTTACCCCTGGCAGGAAGCTTTTCAGGGCAGCGTCCTCCTTAAAATCAATGGTTTTCTCTATTATGGAATTCCTATTTGACCCATATAAAACATGCAAACACCATTGTTTGGCTTAACTTGAAGTACGGGCCACTCCCAGCTCCAGTCTTTATCGCTTCTATCTGCCCCATTATTTCAACTTGGCCACAGCCTTTTGCCTTTGGATTGTATTCAGATGGGATAGCAGTTCCCGTGTTCTCCAGCCTTCAGGGACGTGAGCTAATCGGTTTGAATGGTTAATTAGAAGTTCCTGTTCAGGCAGCTCATTAGCTTTAAAATGAAGCAGCAGCCTTTTCCCATCCATGAGAATTGGGTGAGGAGGGAGTTCATACAACACACAACCCTTTCAAAAGTCTTCAGTGTAATTAAAAAAAATGCCCAGCGTGGTGGCTCACATCTGTAATCCCAGTACTTTGGGCAGCTCAGGTAGGCAGATCATAAGGTCAGGCTTTGGAGACTACCCTGGCAAACATGGGGAGACCCTGTCTCTACTAAAAATTCAACAATTAGCTGAGTGTAGTGGTGGGCCCCTGTAATTCCAGCTACTCAGGAGGCTTAGGCAGGAAAATCACTTCAACCTGAGAGGCAGAAGTTGTAGTGAGCCGAGATCATGCCACTGCACTCCAGCCTCGGGAACAGAGCAAGACTCTGTCTTAAAAAAGAGAATTTTTAGTCCTGTCCTATAAAGGTAAGAGGTAGATAATAACCTATTCTGGCAAAACAGATTCTTGCCCACACCATTTGAAAAGTCTAGAACCTGATTGTAAATGAAAGGATTCTTGACAACTACTGTTTGGCGCTTGATCTTTGACTCCAATGCCAAACTTGGAGAAGACAGCATGTTTCCACTGTTCTGAAAACAGTAGCTAATCTGTGCTTCCCTTTGCTGTCTCGAGTATAGTAAAACATTTATGAGGTACAGAGGCTTGCAGAAAAGTATTTTAGAAGTGGAGTCAGAACTCTACTGTGGAAAGGGGGCTGAGAGAATCATGAATCCGATTCCTTCTCTTGCCAGAGGAGACTCAGATTTGTGATGTGGTTTCTCTGGGTAAACATGAGTAAGTAACAGAAGAGATCAGTAAAACTCTGGTCCACTGCTTAGAAATTAGTGTTTTATGACCTCCCCTCTGCCAGGGAAATAAGCATGAAGACAGCGCTTTTCCTCCCACTATTTTTAAAACTCAGATGAGCAGGTGTTCTTTTGCTCCACGTGGTGTGCTTTTGAACTGAGAGGGACTGAGCACGGAGAAGCCAGAGTAGCACTGCCCCCACCCCGGGCCACCTGAAACTCATCATGCTGCTTTCTTTGGAGCGGCTTCCCATTTAAAAGAAGACTTAAGGGGTTTCATTTGGCTCTGTGATTCTGCTGGAAGGAGGCCTGTGTAAGGTTGAGCTGAGGTTGCAGAGGAAAGGAGCCGTTTGTCCCACAACCTGAACAAAACAGAACTATGATGAAGCAGCATTGTCCATCTGAGGTAATACCCAAGGTACATTGCCTCATGTCAAGAAAATCAAGGACGTGAATACACATAAAGTGAGGTTAAGAATGGAGGTTTTACAGGCAAAAGAAGAAAAGAGAACATCTCTCTCTTCTGCAGAGAGAGGGGCTTCTGAGTGTGTTTTCTGGTTTTCTGGTGAACTGCACAACGTTTTATAGACTTGTTGAGGAGGTGGTGTTTGATTTACATAGGGTCCAAATATGGGTCTGACCAGGTGAGAGCTTTACATAGCTCGTGAAGAAGCTGGCTATCCACTCGAATCTTCTTATGCATAATGGTTTTCTACTTGGCCAGTGCATGTTGTCTGTCCCTTACTGCACTTGTGGTTGATAAAGAAAAAGGAAGATAAAGCCAACAGGTTGAGCATGCCTGGCACCCAAGTAGCCTCCTATTGTTACAGCTGCTGGCATTCGCCTGTGCAAGCTTCCAGCTTGCTTGTCTATATCTGCAGCTCGATTTTACAGGCCGCTCTTTGTTAGAAATGGTTTTGGGGCTGCTTTTTATTCAAAGGGAAACCTTACCAAAGACTTCCTTACTTTCAATCTCTGACTAAATAATTTCTTTAGAACTCCTGTATCAATGGGACTTCTGGATTACAGTTGAAGTAGTTTTGGCTGATCATCAACTCTGCCTCCACTTAATAGTGAATGCTTTTATTTTCTATGTTTCAAGGAGGGACTCTTTGCTTCTTGCCCTTCTTCAGAATAGCAGTGTGGAAATTGCACTTAAGAACACCTGTTGGGCACAGTGGCTCACACCTGTAATCCTAGAAATTTAGGAGGCTAATATGGGAAAATTGCTTCAGGCCAGGAATTTGAGAGCAGTCTGGGCAACATAGCGGTACCCCATCTCTCAAAAAAAGAATTACTGGGTGTGGGGATGCATACCTGCTGCCCTGTTGGCCCAGCTTCTGTCAGGAGGCCATGGCAGAAAGGTCACTTGAGCTCAGGAGTTTGGGGCTGCAGTGAGCTATGGTCATGCCACTGTACTCCAGCCTGGGTGACTCCATCTCTTGAAAAACACAACAAAAACCAACAAAAGCCCACTTTCTATCTGGAATGGGAACCGGTAGAGCCTTATGACAGTGAGTGACTCAGAGGCAGAGCAAACGTTTGGCCACAGTTTTAATGGTGCAATTTGAACCTTGTGTTTGTCCTACTGACCAAGACTGTGGCTGTCTTAGGGTCCTCCATATGTTCTGGCCTTGGAGGAGAAGAAACTGTTCTTGTTCAACACTTTCTGTTTGTGGAGCCCAAGATAAGAACTTTATGTTTGTTTCACAGATGAGAGGGTGCTAAATAGCTTGCTTAGAATCACACAAGTCAGAGGTAGGAGGGCCACGTTCTTTAACCAGTTTGTGAGTAGATGTCTTCCCAAGAACGTACAGCTGATGGCATAATGCTGACCTTAAGCCTAGGTTAATTAAATTGATGTTTAATGAAAAGCAATAGATTTCCTCCTGTAGCCCAAGAAAGAGCCACTTGACTACAGCTAATTGGTGAGAGAAATACCTCTATCAAAGGAATAGGTGATCAGAATTCATGGGCAGCAATGGGACATAGGAATGTGGAAATGAGAGGTGTGGGCTCCAGGGATGCTGGAGAAAACTCCTCCTCCAGCATTCCCTAACTCTCGAATGCTGCTGTCTTTTCAATACAAATACAAACCCACTCTGTTGTTTTGCACTGCCCCGTGCCCTGAATCTCTTGTTTGTGGACTGTATCCTCCAGTAACTTATTCAAGCAAGGATACACTGAAGCAAATTGTTCTGAAATATGACTTTATTTCTTCTTACACTTACATGACTGGTGGGGCATAGAATTTTTGATTGAAAATAATTTCCCATTCAAGTTTTAAAGATACTACTCCATTGTTTCCCAGCTTCTGGTAGTGCTCTTGAGAAGCCTGAAATCATTCTGATTTTTGATTCTTTGTAAATACTGTTTTTTAAAAAACTTTTCTGAAAACTTAGGAGAGCTGTTTTCCTTTGTCATATATTGCAGATTTTCAAGACAATGTTCCTTGGTGTGAGTTTGTGTTCATGTGTTTAAACCTAGGAGGTTATGTTATTCAACTTGAGAAGTTGCCTTTTTTTTTTTTTAACTTTTATTTAAGTTCAAAGGTTCAAGCACAGGTTTGTTATTTAGGTAAAGTCTGTCATGAGGTTTGTTGTACAGATCATTTCATTACTCCGGTATTAAGCCTAGTCCCATTTAGTTGTTTTTCCTGATCTTCTTCCTTCTCTTATTCTCCACTCTCTGAAAGGCTCTAGTGTGTGTTGTTCTTCCGCCTGTTGTATGTTCCTGTGTTCTCATCATTTAGCTCCCACTTGCAAGTGAAAATATCTGGTATTTGGATTTTGTGTTCCTGCATTAGTTTGCTAAGAATAATAGTCTCCAGCTTCATCTATGTTTCTGAAGAGAACATGATCGCATTCTTTTGTGGCTGCCTAGTGTTTTTTGTTGTATATGTACCACATTTTCTTTATCCAGTCTACCATTGATGGGCATTTAGCTTGATTCCATATTTTTGCTATTGTGAACAGTGCTGCCATGGACATATGCGTGCACATGTCTCTATAACAGAAGGATTTATATTCCCTTGGGTACATACCTAGTAACCCATTACTAGGTTTGCTGAATCAAATGGTATTTCACTCTTTAGGTCTTTGAGGAATCATGACACTTTTTCACAATGGCAGAACTAATTTGCATTCCCGAATACAGCGTGTAAGTGTTGTTTTTCTCTCTAACCTTGCCAGTATGTGTTTTTTTTTTGCTTTAATAATTGCCATTATGACTGGTGTGAGATGGTATCTTTTCATTTGCATTTCTCTAATAATCAGTGACGTTGAGCTTTTTTAATATGATTGCTTGTTGCATATATGTCTTGTTTTAAAAGTGTCTGTTTATGTTCTTTGCCCACCTTTTAATGGGTTGTTTGTTTTCCTCTTGTAAATTGAATTTGCCTACCGATGTTTGATATTAGATTTTTGTGGAATGCATAGCTTACAAACATTTTCTCACATTCTGTAGGTTGTCAGTTTTCTCTGTTGATAGTTTATTTTGCTGTGTGAAAGTTTCTCATTTTAATTTGACCCCAGTTTTCAATTTTGCTTTTGTTACCTTTTCTTTTGGCATGTTCATGATGAAATCTTTGCCTGTGCTTATGTTTTGAATGGCATTGTCTCATGTCTTGCAGAGCTTTTATAGTTTTTGGTTTTACATATCAGTGTTTAATCTATCTTGAGCAAATTTTTGTATGTAATGTAAAGAAGGGGTCTAGTTTCAGTCTTTTGCATATGGCTATCCAGTTATCCTGGCATCGTTTATTGAATAGGGAGAATCTTTTCCCCCTTGCTTGTTTTTCTTAAGTTTGCCAAAGATCAGATAGTTGTAGAAGCTTGGTTTTGTTTCTGGATTCTCTATTCTGTTTCATTAGTCTATGTGTTTGTTTTTGTACCAGTACTATGCTGTTGTTTCCTGTAGCCGTGTAATGCAGTTTGAAGTCTGGTAGCCTGTCGCTTTCAGCTTTGCTCTTCTTGCTTAGGGTTGCCTTGGCTGTTTTTGGTTCCACATAAATTTTTCAAAAGCTGGTTTTCTGAAAAAAAAATAATAAAACTCAACCTACTTCTTAACATTTTTCAAGAACCCAAATGAAATCATGACTGCTCTTGGAGATGGCACTCTGTATGTTTCAATTTACTACCCAGTAACTGGTCTATTAAAATCATACTGGTTAAAAAATAATAAACTTGAAGCTAGACCAATGAACGAGAAAGGGAAGTGATTCGAATAACCACCATCAAAAACAATAAGGGCAATATTACCACTGACCCCACAGAAATACAAAGCACCCTCAGAGAATATGATGTACAACTGTAGGCACTTTTTTTTCTTTAATTTTGAGATGAAGTTTTGTGCTTGTTGCTCAGGCTGGAGGACAATGGTGAGATCTCGGCTTAGTGCAACCTCTGCCTCCTGAGTTCAAGCTATTCTCTTGCCTCAGCTTCCTGAGTAGCTGGGATTACATGCATGTGCCACCATGTCTGGTTAATTGTGTATTTTTAGTAGACATGGGGTTTCTTCATGTTGATCCAGCTGGTCTTGAACTCCCAATCTCAGGTGATCAACCCACCTTGACCTCCCAAAGTTCTGGGATTGCAGATGTGAGCCACTGAACCTGAAAAAATTGAGAAATCTAGAAGAAACTGATAAATTCCTGGTCACAACCACCCTCCCTGAGATGCAAGTTTGGTTTAACATATGCAAATTGATCAATGTCATCGTCACATAAACAGAACTAAAGAAAAAAATTACCCACATGATTATCTCAATGGATGCAAAAACAGCTTTTGATAAAATTCAACTTTCATGTGTGTTAAAAACTCTCAATAAACCAGGTATTGAAGGAACATACCTCAAAATAATAAGAGCCACATGTGACAAAACCACAGCCAGCATCATACTGAATGGACAAAAGCTGAAAGCATTCCCCTTAAAAATTGGCACAAGATAAAGATGCCCTCTCTCCCCACTCCCATTCAGCATAGCTTTGAGGGTGTTCTTTGCTCTTGGGTTTCTAATTCTTTTAATTGTGATGTTGGGTAGTTAACTTGAGATCTCAATTTTGTTTTTGAGATGGAGTGTTGTTCTCTCAACCAGGCTGGAGTGCAGTGGTGTGATATGGGCTCACTGCAACATTTATCTCCTGGGTTCAAGCAGTTCTCCTGCCTCAGCCTCCTGAGTACCTGGGATTACAGGTATGTGCCAAAACACCAGCTAATTTTTGTATTTTTAGTAGAATGGGGTTTCACCATGTTGGTCAGGCTGGTCTCAAACTCCTGACCTTGTAATCTGCCCGCCTTGGCCTCCAAAAGTGCTGAGATTACAAGAGTGAGTCACCGCAGCTGTCCCGAGTTCTCACTTCTCGATGTGAGCATTTAGTACTATAAATTTCTCTCCACACTACTTGACTAGCTGCATCCCAGAAACTCTGGTAAGTTGTACCTTTGTTCTCATTACTTTCAAAGAACTTCTTAAACTTCTTGATTTCTGCCTTAATGTCATTATTTACCCAGGAGTCATTCAGGAGCAAGTTACTCAGTTTCCATGTAAGTGTATGGTTTTGAATGAATTTCTTAGTCCTGATTTCAAATGTGATTGCATCTGCTTTGTGACCTAAGGTATCTTCTATACTTATGAATGATCTATGTGTTGAGTTGAAAAAAATGTGTATTCTGCAGTCATTGGATGAAATGTTCCTTGAATATCAGTTCCATTTGGTCTGTAGTAAAGATTAAATTTCATGTTGATTGGTTGGTTTTCTGTCTGGAAGATCTGTCCAGTGCTGAAAGTTGGGTGTTGTAGTCTCCAGCAATTACTGTGTTAGGGTTTATCTCTCTCTTTCTTATTTGCTGCGTGTGTCTGTTCTTTTTTCTCTCTCTCTGTCTGTCTCTATTTCTATCTTTGGAATTCTGATCATTTTAGTGTTGAACCTGTTCAAATTTTCTTCCGGATTTCAACTTTTTTCTTATCGCTATTTCTGGAAGACATAAGGTTCATCTACTCAACTTTGTTGTCTTACTATTCTAACAAGAATTTTTCACAAGTTCTGCTGTCATATTTTTAATTTCTAAGCGTTTACTTTTTCTTTAAATTTGGTTCTTGTTTCATGAAAATGGTAACACTTTTATCTCTTCGAGAACATTCATATGGGTTTCAGAAGGTCTTATCTCCTAGCACAGTCCTCATTCAGGCTGCATTTATGTGTCTTGTTGCTCTGGTCTCGGCCATACATGTTAGAAGCTTTGCTCAGATGCCTGGTTACCCTTAGCTGTCTGTGTCTGTTAGAAAAAAATGGAGCACTGAAAAGCTAAAAGCTGATGGAAGTTCTGTGATTGTAACATTTTGTGGGCAGTGGTCTTGCTGGGTCAGACCTTTTCTTTTTGAGCAAGAGAAATTCTCTCTAGAGAAAAATCATCTTAACTTCTGACCAAGTGTATCGGCCACCCTCATTGGAACTCAGTGGTAGGAAAACCTGGAGGATCTCAGTGTTCAGTGTGTACATTTAAGCACTTGTGTCTAGAGAGCTCCTGCCTAGAAACACCAAATTTTACCCTATAGAGAGGAAACCTCCATCCTGCCACCACCGTGGGATGCAATCACCGATTCTAGGGAGAGGATCTGGGATCTACCTACTTCTGAAACATAAATTCCCTAGGTAAATTTAGCTGCCAACTCTCGAACCCTTGGGGATCCTGGTTACCTTCTTGCCACTGGCTTGGGATTTAGCATCTCTGGGTCTACTGTCAGGTGTCACTGACAGCTTCTGCTTGCCAGTTTTCTATATGCTGAAGGGATTGTCTTTATTTTCTTTTTATCTTTGTTGGTTTATTTATTTTTAATCATCCCGTGTTAATGTGGTTTAATGATGGAGTGAAGGCATATGCAGGTATTCAACCAAACATCTTAGCTGAAGTCTGTGTAATTCTCTTGTAGTAAAATCTTGATCATTCTATGTTTCAGTTAATCAAATTTTTATATATGCATTCTGATTTGGGGATGATGTGAGGGAAGAGAGAGAGAAAGAAAGAGAGACTCAGACGGACAGAGACAGGGTGAGAGAGAGAGGCTACTGTGACAAATCTGTGGGTCTGTGTATTTGGAAGCCAATAGGAATTTAGCCCTGTTTTCTGTCTAAAAAGCAGGAGTGTCCAGACAATGGATCTTGAACTAGGCTAAGAATCTTTGAGGCAATGGCGCAGATCCAGTTGTGTTCAATTTTTAGTCCTTAGGCTGAAAGGGAAAATAACGTAAAACACATTTTAAAAAATTTCTGGCTGGGCGCGGTGGCTCAAGCCTGTAATCCCAGCACTTTGGGAGGCCGAGGTGGGTGGATCACAAGATCAAGAGATCGAGACCATCCTGGTCAACATTGTGAAACCCTGTCTCTGCTAAAAATACAAAAAATTAGCTGGGCATGGTGGTGCGTGCCTGTAATCCCAGCTACTCGGGAGGCTGAGGAAGGAGAATTGCCTGAACCAAACAGGCGGAGGCTGTGGTGAGCCAAGATTGTGCCGTTGCGCTCCAGCTTGGGCAACAAGAGCGAAACTTCATTTCTAAAAAAAAAAAAAATTTTTCTGAAAGTGGTGTTTTCTGATTTGCCCTCAGATAATTAGATATAGAAGGTAGCCATACATTTTTGGCTAACTCAGCATTCGTTGCTCCATTCAGCGAATTCATCTTTATATTCATGTTCTTTCTCTCCAGCTTAATATCCAAAATTTAAAAGTGAGGAATGCAGAATAGTTGAACTAAAAGAAACAGATCAACCACAACCTGCCTCTTCTTCCTCTCACCCAAAGAAAACCATTGTTAACATTTTGCTATATTCTCTTTATGTACTTTTCTCAGGTACTTTTATTCGAATATATTTTTGATCATAAAATTGTCTTAGACAATAAGTTGTCAGAGAAGAACACCCACTCTTTTTACACTCCAGGCTTCCAGCTTGAAGGTGACTGACTTGGGAATCCTGTATTTTAACAAGATATGATGTTGATATGGAATCTTTTATTTGACTGTTCTGAGGTGTTCTCTTTTTAGCGTACTCTCCTTCATCCCCTTCTTCCGTGGTATACACACACATACACATTCACACATACACGCATTATTTCTTTCTCTCTCACATGCACCTTCTCATACGCAAATACAAGCATGCTCATACACATGTGCACACACACAGGCACGTGCATGCACACACACACACTCATATGAACCAACATGCACATGCACACTCTCCTTCATCCCTTTCCTCCCTGCTAAACACACATACTCTAACACTCATATGCACATGTGCACACACACATATGTACAACATGCAATGTGGCAGCAGGCCATGTAGAAAATGATTGTTACTCTCCAAAATAAAGGACACCCACACTTTTGCAATGGAAAAAAACAGCTCTGTTTTTGTAGAAAAAAAAAAAAGAATTTTCTATTAGGCCTAGAAAGAAACTTAAAAAGTGTTTCTTCTTTTATCTCATCGGAACTTGTGTATGTGCACACATCCGTGTGACAGAAAGAGCCAGGGAGAGAGGGAGGGAGAGGAGGTGAAGGCAAGAAGAGAGAGAGCAATTAAAAAGCAAGTGCACTGTGGCAAGCTCGTCTGGACTAAGTGAGAAGCAGGCGGTTGTGGTGATGACATAGGAGCTCGGAATGCTTCTTGGTACCAAGAATGTCATAAGTGGAATTGGGTTCTGAAAAAGTGACAGCAAAATTCAGCGTTCCTTTGACAACCACTCAGAAAATAGAATGTGAGGAAGCAGGAGAAAGGGAAGGTGTGGGGCCAGCCATGAGAATGCACCCCGCTGCTCCACGGATGTTTAGAAATGCTGGTCACTTATAGGGCACAGGTGAGGGGAAGTCTGGACTGGTGGCAGTAGTGCTGCCAAGCCATGTAGCCTGCTCTCTCAAGGGTGAATGTTCTTGCATAAGTAGTGGGGAAGATTATTCCCTAGTTTATATAGGCCCCATTTGTCCTAGACACAGATTTTAATGTTCTCAGGTGATCGCTTGCTTGATTGTCTGTGTAAAAGATCAGCAATCCTTCTTTTTTTCTGGAAAGGTCTAGGCTGTAAATATTTTAGGCTTGGCAGCCCATATGGTCTCTGTCACAGCTTCTTATCTCTGTGGTTGTGGTGTGAAAGCAGCCATAGAAATGGGTAACAAAGGAGTGGGGCTGAGTTCCAAAGTACTTTTATGAGAACTGAAAATTGCATTTTATATAATTGTTGACATGTCCCAAGATATTGTTACTTTTTTGAATTCTTTCACATTCGTGGCTCATGAGCTGTCTGACAAGAGACGACAGGCAGAAATTGGTGGATGGGCCATGGTTGCCCAAACCCTGTGTCCAAATCATGGCATTGTACAAGCAGGAGGGATCTCTGACCCTCTCTTTTTTTCCTCTTTCCTTCTTTTCAGTTTCTCATTGTGCTGATTTGGAAACCAGAAATCGAAAACTCTGGGAAGTGAACTCTTTCTGACTTAACCTGTTAGTGGCAGTGTTAGGATAAAATTTCAGGTCTCAAGGAGCACTTCTTAGAGCCCAGATCAGACTGAATGCCGCTTTTGTGATTGCAGAAGGCATACCATCCTCTGGTACACTAGCTCCTTAGCGTCACCCTGAATCTGAAACTTAGTTCTTCATAAAGTCTTTTGTTCTATGATTCCTCAGTGCATCATTTGCTAATTTGCGCCAGTTATTCTGTTGAACACAACTGAGATATAGACATAAGCAAAGTTCCTACCCTTTAGGAACTCACTTCTTCAGGGCCTGGTTTTGATAATCCAGACAAAGCTACTTAAATGTAGTTTTATCCTTAAAAGCAAAATCGGCTGCACTTATGTAAGTTACAATAATAATTAGAATTTAGGAAAAATCCATTCTTAAAAGAAGAAGGCAAAGAGAATAAAAAATAAACATCCAAGTCACCCTCTGACTGTGCGTTGGTTTTAAAACAACAAGACTATTATTTTAAGTGAACACAAGGAAAATTTTGCTACCAAGCGAGTACAATTTCTAACAGGTGATACATCGACTCCTCTGAGTCCAGACATTTCCGAAAGTGCCCTTACTACCTACATTACTTCCTTCTGTAAAGCTCTACTGATTAAGACTTTATCTTTTGTGGTTGGATTTTTGCTTTCGGAATTACAACCTGCTTTTCAAGTCACATTTTGTAAATTAGTTGAGGTATCTTGCTGAGTGATCAAGTCTGAGTCAAAAACTTCCTGAAAAGTGCCTCGTGAACTCGTGAGGCATCATGGCAAAGATCCCAATTGTTGGACTGAGGCAGAGAGGTAGAAAGAAGAACACAGACTTTAAGGTCTGACAGATGTAAGTATAGGTCCCACCTCCACCACGTATTGGATGTGTAATGTTAAATGAGCTACTATACCTCTTTGAGCCTCAGCTTTCATCTCTGTAAAAAGAAGATGTTAAACCTTTCCTTGCACTATTGTTGTAGGGATTAGAGATGATGTCAATAAAAATGTTTCCAGCATGCTCGGTATTCAATGTACCTTGGATAGACTTATTTGGCCAGTTCACTGCAAAGGGTGATATACACGAGTAAGATTTTTTCTTTTCTTCAAAATAGACTTTTTGGGATTAAACTCTAAAAAAGTGTTAAATAAATGAATCAAGATCTTTTTCATTTATGTTGTTGAAGTATGTGCCTTCTTACGTTTGGTAATGTTAGGATTTTCCACAGAAGAAGTTGACACTTTCCTTCTTAATCATACTGGCAATACCAGGTTTCAACACTAGTTACTATTTTCTTTTTGAAAAGTGTCATTTGTTTATCTTCCCTTGAAAGATCAGCTAAATGTCACATTATCCCTGCTTCTGCTAATCTTTCAAAATGCTTACCACCATAGTCATAACATTTTCTTCATGCTCAAGTTGATTTAAAAAATGTTCTAAAGACAGTGTTGCTGAATTTTTATTTGTTTAATAAAAATTAGGCTTTTAAATATAAAAATATAGATTTATTATAAAGCCTCTAGAAAGCAAAGAAAAATAGATTTGTAAAAGACCTTGTTTAATCACATAAAGCTAGGCAGAGTTAAATCACTGTTTCCATTTTGGTACATTTTATTTTAATCTTTTCACTATTTTAATGTCCTTCTTTAAATCCATAATGGTGATAACATGATGTATATATTATATAAATATATAAAATACATAAATATATCTTTTAAAAATGGTATCTGTAGGCCGGGCGCGGTGGCTCAAGCCTGTAATCCCAGCACTTTGGGAGGCCGAGGCGGGTGGATCACGAGGTCAAGAGATCGAGACCATCCTGGTCAACATGGTGAAACCCCGTCTCTACTAAAAATACAAAAAATTAGCTGGGCTTGGTGGCGCGTGCCTGTAATCCGAGCTACTCAGCAGGCTGAGGCAGGAGAATTGCCTGAACCCAGGAGGTGGAGGTTGCGGTGAGCCAAGATCGCGCCATTGCACTCCAGCCTGGGAAACAAGTGCGATCCTCCGTCTGAAAAAATAAATAAATAAATAAATAATAAAAAATAAAAATGGCATCTGTTTATTTATTATATATAAATATATATCTAATGACTATATATCTACATATCTACTTATATATTTATATATCTCCATGATAGAAGTTGGAAAATACTGAAAACTGTAGAGGAGTTCGGAGAAACAACCTATAATCTCATTATACAGAAATAATTTTCTTCCCTTTTGCTTCTCCACATTTTGGCTTAGATCAAATTTAGAAATGATTTTCTTAACGTTTTTGGTATTGTGTTTTTAGAGTATCAAGATGTTGCTGCATATTCTGATTTTTATGTATAGTTGTGACAGGAACACCCACAAAAATAATTTTTCTAGAAAAGAATTTGTTAACAAATATTTTCTTCCAGGAAGTGGTGTATTAGCGTTTTAAAAGAAACATTTCTGGACGTCAAAGTAGACACTGGGCTTATATCAACAGCTCAATCTTTTTTCAAATACGCTTTATTTTTAGAGCAGTGTAAAGTTAATAGTGAGGCATAGTGGAAAGTACAGAGAGTTCCTACATTCCCACCTCCCCAAATGCACAGCCTCCTCCACTATCAGCCTTCCTCACTAGAGAGGTACATTTGTTACAATGGATGAACCAACATTGACTTATCACTGTCACCCATAGTTTATAATTGACATTAGGGACCATTCTTGCTGTCGTATATTCAGTGAGTTTTGACAAGGGTGTAATGGCATGTGTCTACGATTATAGTAACACACAGAGTAGTTTCATTGCCCTAAACATCCTCTATGCTCTGCCCATTTATCCTTTCCCACTTTTCAACCCCCAGCAATCACTGAACGTTTTGATGTCTCTATAGTTTTGCCTTTTCCAGAATGTCATATAGTTGGATTCATATAGTAAGTGGTCATTTGAGATTGGTTTCTTTCACTTAGTAGTATGTATTTGAGTTTCCTCTATGTCTTTTAAAGGCTTCATAGCTCACGTGCTTTTTTCTGCAACAAAAGCCACATTCAAAGATTATTGCTTTCATTGCTGAATAATATTCCACTGTGTCGATGTAGAGGTTTGTTTATCCAGGCACTTACGAGTCTATAGTAACCAGTGTGGAGCCTGGGGAAGCCATAAATGGCCTGGTTGTGGCGAAGGCCTGGAGCCTATGTCGGTAGGAGCCATGGAGGTTGGAGGCATTAGATCTTAGAGCCATAGGGGAAGGCCTGGAGCTTGGGTTGACAGGGTCTGTCCCATAGCCTGTGGCTATAGAAACCTGCCTGGTGTTGAGTTCACTGAATTGTGCCTGGCATTGGAGTTGATGTTGAAGTCAGGTGTTACATTTACTCTCCCCTCTGCACATACATGGTATCTCTCTCCATGCTGCACTACCCAGGTTTAGGGGCGGGGTAATGCAGATAATATAAAACTCTCTTTTATACTCTATTTTATGCCGTTTTTCTTACTTTTCTACTCCACAAACGTGCTATAACCTCTCACCTGGATTCCTTGTCTCTTTTGAAGACACTTTGATGCACGGATGGCTGTTCAAATTGATGTTTCTGTGAAGGAATAAGTGCTGAAAAGTTCTGTTTTGCCATTTTGTCCATGGCATTCTTCTCTGTTAACTGAAAAAATATTTTTACTGAATAACATATTGTTAAAAATTGTCAGACCCTTGGTTTAGCTCTGGAAGTTTCTCCTTTAGAGCAAGTTCCTTTCATAGTTCTCTATAGAAAGACTATAGTTGTAAAATGTTGGTAGAGATGATATTTTGTGTGTAGAATTAAGGACCGAATACACATAAATGTTTAGCGGACAGTAAACATTTGTGAGTAATCTGTTCTTACACACAAATAGAAGGTCTATAGCTTTAGGAAAGGGAAAATTATCAAGGTTATTCAGACAATATAAAATGAGTTGAGAAAATTGAAGGGAATGTTTATACTTGAATGAGACATCATGGAGAAAGACAAAATAAGGAAGCCATGGGAGAATATTTGCATTCTCGGAACCACAAAAGTGAGGAAAGCCAAGAGCACAGCTGGAGTTGCACCAGATCAAGTAGACATTCCATCAGAGCCTGAACTGAGAATGCACCATTCCTAGTCACTTTGATAACAGCCCCATTTTCTGTTAATAATACTCTATGAGAAAAATCTTGCAAAAATAGTCAGAAAAGGCAGAGTCACATGCGGTTCAGTGTGTTCCACCTTGGCAGACGGTCTTAGGAGGAGTTTTGGAAGGATCGTGCTGCAGGCAATGGATGAGATCATGATGAGAAATTTTCCAGCTCTGTATAAAAAGGCAAGCGAAATATATGCTTGTGAATTTTTGGCTGCTTTTTTATGCTGTATTTTCAGATCAATTTTATTCCAGTTAATGTGAATATAAACTCTGATTGTTATGGCTATCTCTCGTGGGGTTTCTATTATTTTGTCAGAAATTGTATCAGGAACTTTATATCAATCACTAAATTACACATTTCCAAGCTGCATATGAATTAGGTATTACTATGATCATTTCACAGATGAAGAAGATGAGACTCAGAGCAATACATAAGTTGCCCAAGGTCAGAGAGCAAGTAAGTACCAGAAATAAAAGCCAGATAAATCTCATTCCCATATCCTTGCTCTTTCAATGATGATTCAGAGTTGATTACAAAAAGAATTGTTCTGTGTGCTCAGGATAATTTACTACCTACTAAATTTAACCATAGGGCAGTCTTATAAACAGGGTAGAGTATGCAGTTAAGATAAAATTTGAGAGGAAAAAATTAAATTAAAATAGTACATAACCAATGATCAGAATATTCTCTCAGTATTTTAGAAATTGATGTAAGAATAAACTAGATACTGATAAAAAAGTCACATACTTTATGCACAAATCTTGTAAGTAGCTACTGTTAAAGAGAGGATATTATTTACCTAGAAGAAAGTGGGGTTGTCAACCACTATATAACAATTCGTGGGGTGAATGTCTTTTTTATTTTAGGCCTCTGGCTGATGGATCCAAGAGGTAGATGCGTGATGTCAAAATATTCTCTTTTATAGGTAATTACAATTTACAATGGAAGATACAGAGGCCACAAGGTAGTAGAGTTGAGTTATATTAACAGAAAACCTTGTTAGAGAAAAGAACCACCTCTCACTATCATGTTCAATGGCAAAGATTAATAGAAGGTACAGCAAAATGGACACACATGCGAGTATACCCACATTGATATTGGAAGTAACTTTTTTCTTCTATACTATAAATCATATCCCAGAATATACTCATAATGTGCACACGTATTGGGATATTACAATCAACGTACAAAATATGTACCATATGTACATTGTCTGTGATGTACATATGTGTACACAATACAGATGTACAATAAATGTACATAATCTGTACAATATGTACATTTATATGTACATAATGTGTACACAGTAGGTATGTACATAATGTGTACAATATGTAAATATATTGTAATATTACAATGATTTCATATAATCACAATAGCATATACAATCACAATACACATATAATACATAATATCAATATAAATATACATATTGCACACATTATATACATTTACATTTATTGTGATATGATATGTACACATGTACATCATGCACACGTGCAGATTTGCGGTATATACACGTGTACATAAGTGTGCACAGTATGTACATATGTACACTACACATATGTTCATATAATGTAGATATGTACCTTCTGTACTGGAGTACACAGTATGTACAATATATACACGTATATACTAGGTACACGTATAGGTGTATACCCACTTTGGTAACCGGAGAGATTTCTATCTAATATATTAAATATAAAATCCCAGAATGTAGTCATAGTGTGTACATTTATTGTCATATTGTGATAAATGTATTAAATAGGCACAATCTGTACATGTACTCTGCTGTACATAGGTGTACACAATGCACATGTACAAAAAATGTACATAATCTGTAAAATATGTACCTATATATTTCTATAATGTGTACACAATGCATAGGTACATAATTTGTACACTATGCACATTCCTTAAAATATCAGTGATAAAATATATATAATCACAGTAAGATATATAATCATAGTAATACATATATGACGTGTAATATCACCAAAAAGTACGTATTGTACACATTAGGTATGTATTAGGTACATATGTATAGTGCACATATTATGAAAATATATATGTATCATGATAACACCGTATGTACATGTATACAAATATGTTCCTACTATTTAAACAATGTACACATGCAGAAATAGATGCAAACTACATACCTATGCACAGCAGGCTATTACTACAGTTCTGCTCGTAGCAGCCTCAATGCCCACCCTGGCTGCTTAAAGACCCCCGGCTAAAGGGCTGTACCCACAGCCCCTGCCAGAGGGCCCATAACAGCTACCAGGCCCACGCTGGCTGCTTAGGGACCCCCTGCCTAGGGCGCTGTGCCCACAGCTGCTGGGGCCCGGCTATTTTGAAAATGTGGTGTAATATGATACTGGCAACCATATCACACAGAAATGATAATGTTATTGTGGTTCTTTACATATTAGGCAATAGTTCTAGTTACACATTTGGCATATTGACAAAAATGTCATCCTCACCCCATTGACATTAGAATTGAAAGCATAGGAGGGTTTCACCCCTTGCAATGTTTAATTCAATATAATTGTTTTCTTGTTTACATTAGTGACCATATCAGAGCACGGTGTACATCTCTTGCAGTATTCAGAATATTTCTCTATGGGCAAGCAACATTTTTCTCTCCTTATATGGATATTAGTAAGAATATCACAGGACCGGCTTTCAGCGCCAGTCACATCGTGAGCAATGTCATCTGTAATCCCCTAGTTATTAAGAACAATGTAACGGGGGTCTCCTGTGCTTTTGGAGATATTTGGAGTAATATCCTTTTAGTTTCTGGATATTAGAAACAATACTACAGTGGTGGTGTACACTTCCTGTGATATTAAGAGTATACTCATCCTCTGTCCCTGGGATATTAGGAACTACATCGCAGAAGCCTTGCACTTTGCCTATAATATTGGAACAATCACAGAGTGTACACCTTCTTTCATTGTGAGAGAAATACCTACTTAGGATATGATGGATAATATCACAAAATGGACACACATGGCTATATACCCACTGTGATATTGGAAGTCATTTTTATCTAATATACTAAATGTCATAACCCAGAAAAAACTCATAATGTGTACACTTATTGGGATATTACACTCAATGTACAGAATATTTAACATATGTACATTGACTGTGATGTACATACATGTACACAATACAGATATACAATAAATGTACATAAACTATAATTTGTACGAATATATGTACAAAATGTGCACACAATAGGTATGCACATAATGTGTACAATATGTACATTTATTGTAATATTACAATGTTATATAATCACAACTGCATATAAAATCACAATACACATGTAATATGTAATATCAATATAAATGCACATATTGCAAACATGTACATTTACATTTATTGTGATATGATATGTGAACATGTACATCATGTACCCATTATGTACAGATGCACAATATATGCAAGTGGACATATGTGGGTACCGTATGTACATATGTACACTACACATGTGTACATATAATGTAGATATGTACCTTCTGTACCCGAGTACATTCTATGCACAATATGTACGCATATAAACTATGTACACACCTGGGTGTACAACCACTTTGGTAACCGGAGAAATTTCTATCTAATATACAAAATATAATAATTCAGAATGTAGTAATAGTGTGTACATTTATTGGCATATTGCAATAAATGTATAAAATAGGTACAATCTGTACATTTACCCTGCTGTACATATGTGTACACAATGCACATGTACAAAAAATGTACATACTCTGTAAAATATGTACCTACATATTTCTATAATGTGTAAACAATGTATAGGTACATAATGTGTACACTATGCACATTCCTTAAAATATCAGTGATAAAATATATATAATCAAAATAACCCGTATAATCACAGTAATATATATATATCATGTGATACCACAAAAAAGTACATATTCTTCACAGTAGGTACGCATTAGGTCTATATGTATTGTGCACATATGTACATATATATTTATCATAACACCATGTGTACACTTATACAAATATGTGTTCATTATTAAAACTATGTACCTGTGCAGAACAGGCTATTACCACAGCCCCCCTCGTAGCAGCCCCAAGGCCCACCCTGGCTGCTTAAAGACCCCCTGGCTAGGGAGCTGTAACCACATTCCCCGCCAGAGGGCCCGTAACAGCTCCCAGGCTGACGCTGGCTGCTTAGGGACCCCCCGGCTAGGGCGCTGTGCCCGGCTATTTTGAAAATGTGGTGTAATATGATGCTGGCGACCATATCATATGGAAATGATGTTATCCTGGTTTTTGATATACTAGGCAATAGTTCTAGTTACACCTCTGCCATATTGACAAAAATGTCATCCTCACACCCCTGGACATTAGAATTGAAATCATAAGGGGGTTTCACCCCTTGCAATGTTAAATTCAATAGAATTGTTTTCTTGTTTACATTAGTGACCATATCAGAGCACAGTGTACTCCTCTTGCCGTATTCAGAGGATTTGCCTATGGGCAGCAACATTATTCTCTCGTTCTCTGGATATTAGAAACAATATCACAGGACCGGCGGACAGCCCCAGTCATATCGTGAGTAATGTCATCTGTAATCCCTTAGTTATTAGAAAAAATATCACGAGGGTCTTGTGTGCTTTATCAGATACTTGGAGTAATATCATTTCCGTTTTTGGATATTAGACACGATACTACAGTGATGGTGTACACTTCCTGCGATATTCAGGGTATAATAATCTTTTGTCCCCAGGATATTAGATAGTACATTAAAGAAGCCTTGTACTTTGCCTGTGATATTGGAACAATCACAGAGTGAACACTTGCTTTCAAAATGAGAGTAATACCTACTTAAAATATGATGGATAATATCAAAAAATGGACACACGTGGGTGTATACCCACTTTGATATAGAAAGAAATTTTTATCTAATATACTAAAAATCATATATCACAATATACTCATAATGTGTACACTTATTGAGATGTTACAATCAATGTGCAGAATACATACCATATGTACATAGAGTGTTACGTGCATATGTGTACACAATACAGATGTACCAAAAACGTGCACATATTGTACAGATTATGTAATTACAGGTACATAATGTGTACACAATAGGTATGTACGAAATGTGTGCAATATGTACATTTATTGTAATATTACAATGATATCATATCACAACAGCATATAAAATCACAATACACAAGTAATACATAATATAAATGTACATATTGCACACATCGTGTACATTTACATTTATTGTGGTATCACGGTGTGTACACATGCACATCATGTACCCATTATGTACACATGTACAAAATATGCACATGTACATATGTGTGAACAGTATGTGCATGTGCACACTATGTACACATAAATACATATAATGTTGACATGTACATTTTGTACATGAGTACCTAATATGCACAATATGTACACGTATAAACTATGTACTCACCTGGGTTTACACCCACTTTGGTCAATGGAGTAATTTTTAATATGGTAAAAATTATATTTTAGAATGTACTCATAATGTGTACATTTATTGACATATTACAAGAAATGTATAAAATAGGTACAGTCTGTACATTTACTCTGCTGTGCATAGGTGTACACAATACACATGTATAAAAAGTGTACATAATCTGTAAAATATGTACCTATATATTTCTATATTGTGTACACAATACATAGGTATATAATGTGTACACTATGCACATTCCTTAAAATATTAGTGATAAAATATATTTAATCACAATAAGATATATAATCACAGTAATATATATTGTCTAATATTACAAAAAAGTACATATTGTACACATTAGGTATGCATTAGGTACATATGTATTTTGCACATATTATGTAAATATAAATTTATCGTGATAACTCCATATGTACGCATGTACATATATATGCCCGATATTAAAACTATTTACACATGTACTAATAGGTGCAAACTATGTACCGATGCACAGCACGCTATTACCAAAGCCCCCCTTATAGCAGCCCCCAGGCCCAGCCTGGCTGCTTAGAGACCCCCTGGCAATTGGGCTGTGCCCACAAACACTGCTCGAATGCCTGTAGCAGCCCCCATGCCCACCCTGGCTGCTTAGGGACCCCCTGACTAGGTGTCTGTGCCCACAGCCCATGGCAGAGTGCCCGTAGCAGCCCCCAGGCCAACCATGGCTGCTCAGGGACCCCTGGCTGGGTCGATGTGCTCACAGACCCCACCAAAAAGCCCAGAGCAGCCCCCAGGCCCACCCTGGCTGCTTAGGGGTCCCCTCGCTTGTGGGCTCTGCCCACAGCTGCTGAGGCCCAGCTATTTTGCAAATCAGGTGTAATATGATACTGGCAACCATATTATATAATAATGATAATCTTATTCTGTTTTTTTGTATATTAGGCAATAGCTCCATTTACACCTCTGCCATATTGACAAAAATGTCATCCTCACCCCCATTGATATTAGAATGAAAATCATAGGGGAGTTTCATTCCTTGCAATGATTAATTCAATGTAATTGTTTTCTTGCTTACATTAGTGACCATATCAAAGCATGGTGTACACCTCTTGCCGTATTAAGAGTATTTCCCTATGGGCAGCAACATTTTCCTCTCCTTCTCTGGATATTAGGAACAATATTCCAGGACCAGAGTACAGCCCCAGTCACGTCGTGGGTAATGTCATCTGTAATTCTCTAGTTATTAGAAACAATATCACGGGGGGCTTGTGTGCTTTCTGAGATATTTGGAGTAATATCCTTTCCGTTTTTGAACATTAGAAACAGTACTACAGTGGTGGTGTACACTTCCTGCGATATTCAGGGTATGGTCATCCTTTGTCCTCAGGATATTATTAACTACATCACAGACGAGTTTTAGTTTACCTTGATATTGGAGCAATCCGAGAGTGTAAACCTGCTTTCACAATGAGAGAAATACCTACTCAGGATATGATGGATAATATCACAAAATGGACACACATAAGTGTATACCCACTTTGATATTGAAAGTAATTTTTATCTAACATACTAAAAATCATATCCCAGAATATACTTATAATGTGTACTCTTACTGAAATATTACAAACAATGCACAGAATATGTACCATATGTACGTTGACTGTGATGTACATATGTGTGCACCATACAGATGTACAATAAATATACATAATCTGTACAATATGTACATTTATGTGTACATAATATGTACACAATAGGTATGTCCATAATGTGTACAATATGTACATTTGTAATATCACAATGATATCAGAACAGCATATACAATCACAATACACATGTAATACATAATATAAATGTACGTATTTCACACATTATGTACATTTCCATTTATTGTGGTATGACGATGTGTTTACATGTAGAGCATGGACCCATTATGTACGGATGTACAATAAATTCAGGTGTAGATATATGTACATAGTATGTACATATGTATGCTCTGTACCCATACATACATATAATGTAGATATTTACCTACTGTACACAAGTACATAATATGCACAGTATGTACATGTACAAAATATGTGCACACACAAGTTTACACCCACTTTGGTAACCAGAGTAATTTCTATCTTATATTCTAAATGTAATATCACAGAATGTACTCATAATGTGTACATTTATTGGCATATCACAATAAATGTATAAAGTAAGTAAGATCTGTACATTTACTCTGTGTACCCAATACACAAGTAAATAAAATATACATAACCTGTAAAATATGTTTCTTTCTATTTCTATAATCTGTGCACAATGCATAGGTACATAATGTGTATAATATGTACATTTGTAATGTCACAATGATATCATATCACAACAGCATATATAATCACAATAAACGTAATACATAATATAAACGTACATATTGCAAACATTATATTTACATTTATTGTGATATGCTGTGTACACATGTAGATCATGTACCCATTATGTACAGATGTACAATATATGCACGTGTACATATGTGTGCACAGTATGTACCTATGTATGCTGTGTACACCTATGTATATATAATGTAGGCATGTACATTCTGTACATGAGTACATAATAAGCACAACATGTCCATGTATAAACTATGTGCGCACCTGGGTGTAAACCCACTTTGGTCACCGGTGTAATTCCTATCTAATATGCTAAAAATTATATCCCAGAATGTACTCATGTGTACATTTATTGACATATCACAATAAATGTATAAAATAGGTATAGTCTGTACATTTACTCTGCTGTACATATGTGTACAAAATACACATGTAGAAAAAATGTACATAATCTGTAAAATATGTACCTATTTATTTCTCTAATGTGTACACAATGCATAGGTACATAAAGTGTACTCTATGTACATTTCTAAAAATTTCAGTGGTAACATACATATTATCACAATAAGATATATAATCAATAATATGTAGATATCACATAATATTACCAAAAAGTACATATTGTTTATATTAGGTACGTATAAAGTACATATTTATTGTACACATATTATGTACATATATGTTTATTGTGATAATATTATATGTACATGTGTACAAATATGTGCCCATTATGTAAACAATCTACACATGTAGAAATAGGTGCAAACTATGTACCTGTGAAGAGCAGGGTATCCCCACACCTCCCGCCAAAGGGCCTATAGCAGCTTCCAGCCCCACCCTGGCTACTTAGGGACCCCCTGGTTAGGTGGCTGTGCCCATAGCCCCTGCCAGAGTGACCGTAGCAGCCGCCAGGCCCTCCCTGGATGCTGAGAGACCCTCTGGCTATGTGGCTGTTACCACAGCCACCACCAGAGGGCCCGAAGCAGCCCCCAGACAAATCACAAAGGGCCCCTAGCAGCTGCAATGCCCAACCTGGTTGCATAGGGACACCCTCGCTTGGCTGCCATGCCCACAGCTGCTGGGGCCCAGATATTTTGAAAATGTGGTGTAATATGATACTGGCAATCATATCATATGTAAATAATAATTTTATCCTTTTTTATTATATAGTAGACAATAGCTGAAGTTACACCTCCACCATTTTGACAAAAATGTCCTCCTCAACCCCTTGAAATTACAAGGAAAATTATAGGGGGGGTTAACACATTGCAATATTTAATTCAATATAATTGTTTTCTTGTTCACATTAGTGAAAATATCACAGCACGGTGTACTCCTCTTGCCGTATTCAGAGGATTTGCCTATGGGCAGAAACATTCCCCTCTCCTTCTCTGGATATTAGAAACATTATCACAGGACCGGCAAACAGCCGCAGTCATATCGTGAGTAATGTCATCTGTAATCCACTAGTTATAAAAAACAACATCAAGGGTGTCTTGTGCACTTTATGAGATACTTAGAGTAATGTTAGGATTTGGGTAATTTCCATGAGGGAGAAT
Source organism: Callithrix jacchus (assembly GCF_049354715.1). Lineage (NCBI taxonomy): Eukaryota > Metazoa > Chordata > Mammalia > Primates > Cebidae > Callithrix > Callithrix jacchus. The sequence goes on from NC_133522.1 coordinate 52,967,542, forward strand.
ATTGAGTTGGTGCATACACTCCAAAACACAGTAGAAAAGAACATTGTATATTTTTTCTGACAGATTATATTGAGAGCAATTTTGCTTTTAACATTGGGGTACCTAGATAATATTTAGAATTTTTTCGATTAGCGTAAATTTAGAATTTCAGTATTTTACAAAAGAGAGCATATTGAATTGGTGTATATACTTCAAAACAGAGTAGAATAGGGCATTGTTTATTATTTCTGACAGATCATATTCAGAGCAAATTTGCTTTTAACATTGGGTTGCCTAGATAATATTTAGATTTTTTTCAATTCGCGTAAATTTAGAATTTCCATATTTTAAATTATAGAGCATATTGAGTTGGTGTATATACACCAAAACATAGTAGAAAAGCGCATTTTATATGTTTTCTGACAGATAATATTCAGAGCAATGTTACTGTTAACATTGGTGTGCCTATATAATAGTTAGATTTTTTTCGATTCTCGTAAATTTAGAATTTCGGTATTTTACATGAGAGAGCATATTGAGTTGGTGTATATACTCCAAAACAGAGTAGAAAAGTGCATTGTATATTATTTCTGACAGATTATATTCAGAGTAATTTTGCTTTTAACATTGGGGTGCGTAGATAATATATAGATTATTTTCGATTCGAGTAAAATTAGAATTTCGGTATTTTACATAAGAGAGCATATTGACTTGGTGTATATACTCCAAAACAAAGTAGAATAGCGCATTGTATATTTTTTCTGACACATTATATTCAGAGAAATTTTGCTTTTAACAATGGTGTGCCTAGATAATATTTAGATTGTTTCGATTCACGTAAAATTAGAATCTCGGTATTCTACATGAGAGAGCATATTGAGTTGGTGTATATAATCCAAAACAGTGCAGAAAAGGGCATTGAATATTTTTTCTGTCAGATTATATTCAGAGAAATTTTGCTTTTAACATTGGGGTGCCTAGATTATATTTACATTTTTTTCGATTAGTGTAAATTAGAATTTCGGTATTTTACGTGTGAGAGCCTATTGAGTTGGTGTATATACCCCAAAACAGAGTAGAATAGGGCATTGTATATTTTTTCTGACAGATTATATTCAGAGCAATTTTGCTTTTACATTGCTGTGCCTAGGTAATATTTAGAGTTTGTTCGATTCGTGTAAAATTAGAATTTCAGTATTTTACATGAGAGAGCATATTGAGTTGGTGTATATACTCCAAAACAGAGTGGAAAAGAGCATTGTATACTTTCTCTGACAGATTATATTCAGAGGAGTTTAGCTTTTTACATTGGGGTTCTTACATATTATTAAGATTTATTTCGATTGGCGTAAAATCAGAATTTCGGTATTTTACATGAGAGAGCATATTGAGTTGGTGTTTATATTTCAAAACAGAGTAGAATAAGGCATTGTATATTTTTTTTGACAGATTATATTTATAGCCGTTTTCTTTTAACGTTGGGGTGCCTAGATAATATTTAGAATTTCTTCGATTTGCGTAAAATTAGAATTTCGGTGTTTTACATGAGAGAGCATATTTAGTTGGTGTATATACTCCAAAGCAAAGTAGAAAAGGGCATTGTATGTTTTCTCTGAAAGACTATATTCAGAAAAATTTTGCTTTTAACATTGGGGTGCCTAGATAATATTTAGATTATTTTTGATTCGCGTAAATTTAGAATTTCGGTATTTTACATGAGAGAGAATATTGAGTTGGTTTATATACTTTAAAACAGAGTAGAAAAGGGCATTGTATTTTTTTTTGACAGAATATATTCAGAGATAATTTCTCTTAACATTGGGATGACTAGATAATATTTAGATTTTTTTCAATTCTGGTAAAATTAGAATTTCTGTATTTTACATGAGAGAGCATATTAAGTTGGTGTATATATTCCAAAAAAGAGTAGAAAAGGGCATTGTATATTTTATGTGATTAAATACATTCAGAGCAATTTTGCTATTACCATTGGGGTGCCTAGATAATATTTAGATTTCATTTGATTAACGTAAATTTAGAATTTCGGTATTTTACATGAGAGAGCATATTGAGTTTGTCCATATACTGCAAAACCGAGGAGAAGAGAGCATTGTATATTTTTTCTGACAGATTATAATCAGAGCCATTTTCTTTCAACATTGGGGTGTCTAGATAATATTTAGATTTTTTTCAATTCGTGTATAATAAGAATTTCGGTATTTTACATGTGAGAGCATATTGGGTTGGTGTATATACTCCAAAACGAAGAAGAAAAGGGTATTCTATATTTTTTCTGACAAACGATCTTCAGAGCAATTTTGCTGTCAACATTGGGGTGCCTAGGTAATAAGTAGATTTTCTTTGATTCACGTAAATTTAGAATTTCGGTATTTTACATGAGAGAGCATACTGAGTTGATGTATATACTCCAAAACAGAGTAGAATAGGGCATTGTATATTTATTCTGACAGATTATATTCAGAGCAGTTTTTTTTTTAACACTTGGGTGCCTAGATAATATTTACATTTTTTCGATTTGGGTAAAATTAGAAATTCTGTATTTTTCATGAGAGAGCATACTGAGTTGGTGTATATACTACAAAACAAAGTAGAAAAGTGCATTTTATTTTTTTCTGGCAGATTATATTCAGAGCAATTTTGCTTTTAACATTGGGGTACCTAGATAATATTTAGATTTTTTTCGATTCGCTTAAATATAGAATTTCTGGATTTTACATGAGAGAGCATATGGAGTTGGCGTATATACTCCAAAACAGAGTAGAGAAAAGCATTGTATATTTTTTTCTGACAGATTATATTCAGAGCAATTTTGTTTTTTACATTGGGGTGCCTGGATAATATTTAGATTTTTTCGAATCAGGTAAAATTAGAATTTTGATATTTTCCATGAGAGAGCACACTGAGTTGGTGTATATACTCCAAAACAAGGTAAAATAGTGCATTGTATATTTTAACTGACAGATTATATTCAGAAAAATTTTGTTTTTAACATTGGGGTGCCTAGATAATATTTACATATTTTTGATTCGGGTAAAATAAGAATTTCTGTATTTTACATGAGAGAGCAAATTGAGTTGGTTTATATACTACAAAAAAGAGTAGAAAAGAGCATTGTATATTTTTTCTGACAGATTATATTCAGAGCCATTTTCTTTCCCCTTTGGGGTGCCTAGATATTTAGATTTTTTTCGATTTGCGTAAAATTTGAATTTCGGAATTTTACATGAGAGAGCATATGGAGTTGGTGTATGTAGTCCAAAACAGAGAAGAAAAAAGCGTTGTATATTTTTTCTGACAGATTATATTTAGAGCAATTTTGCTTCTAACATTGGGGTGCCTACATATTTAGATTTTTTTCGATTCATGTAAATTTAGAATTTTTGTATTTTACATGAGAGAGCATACTGAGTTGGTGTATATACTCCAAAACAGAGTAGAATAGGGCATTGTATATTATTTCTGACAGATTATATTTAGAACAATTTTGTTTTTAACATTGGGGTGCCTCGATAATATTTAGATTTTTTTGATTCACGTAAAATTAGAATTTTGCTTATTTACATGACAGAGCATATTGAGTTGGTGTATATACACCGAAAAAGAGTAAAATTGGGCATTGTAGGTTTTGTCTGAAAGATTATATTCAGAGAAATTTTGCTTTTAACTTTGGGGTGCCTAGACAATATTTAGATTTTTTTTGATTCACGTCAAATTAGAATTTCGGAATTTTACATGAGAGAGCATACTGAGTTGGTGTATATAGTTCAAAACAGACTAGAATAAGGCATTGTATATTTTCTCTAACAGACTATATTCAGTGCCATTTGCTTTTAACTGTGGGGTGCCTTGATATTATTTAGATTTCTTTTGATTCACTTAAATTTAGAATGTCAGTATTTTACATGAGAGAGCATATTGAGTTGGTGTATATACTCCAAAACTAAGTAAAATAGGGCATTGTATATTTTCTCTGACAGATTATATTCAGAGAAATTTTTTTTTTAACATTGGGGTGCGTAGATAATATTTAGAATTTTTTGATTTGGTTCAAATTAGAATTTCTGTATTTTACATGAGAGAGGATACTGAGTTGTTGTATATACTCCAAAACAGAGTAGAAATGGGCATTGTATATTTTTCTGACAGATTATATTCAGAGCAATTTTGCTTTTAACTTTCGGGTGCCTAGATAATATTTAGAATTTTTTGGATTCATGTAAATTTAGAATTTCGATATTTTACATGAGAGAGCATACTGAGTTGGTGTATATACTCCAGAACAGAGTAGAATAAGGCATTGTATATTTTTTCTAACTGACGATATTCAGAGCCATTTTGTTTTAATTATGGGGCGTCTAAATATTATTTAGATTTCTTTCGATTCGCGTAAAATTAGAATTTCGGTATATTACATGAGAGACCAAATTGAGTTGGTTTATATACTCCAAGAAGAGTAGAAAAGAGCGTTGTATATTTTTTCTGACAGATTAAATTCAGAGCAATTTTGCTTTTAACATTGGGATGCCTAGATAATATTTAGATTTTTTTCGATTCGCTTAAATATAGAATTTTTTTATTTTACATGAGAGAGTATATGGAGTTGGTGTATATACTCCAAAACAGAGTAGAATAGAGCATTGTATATTTTTTTTCACCTACTATATTCAGAGCAATTTTGTTTTTAACATTGGGGTGCCCAGATAATATTTAGATTTTTTTTCGATTCACGTAAATTTAGAATTTAATATTTTACATGAGAGAGCATACTGAGTTGGTGTGTATACTCCAAAACAGAGTAGAATAGAGCCTTGTATATTTTCTCTGAGAGATTATATTCTGAGCAATTTGACTTTTAACATTGGGGTGCCCAGATAATATTTAGATTTTTTTTCGATTCACGTTAAATTAGAATTTTGGTATTTTACATGAGAGAGCATACTGAGTTGGTATATATACTTTAAAACAGAGTAGAATAAGGCATTGTATATTTTTTCTACCAGACTATATTCACAGCCATTTTCTTTTAACTTTGGGGCACCTAGATAATATTTAGATTTTTTTTCGATTCTCTTAAATATAGAATTTCTGTATTTTACATGAGAGGGCACACTGAGTTGGTGTATATACTTTAAAATAGAGTAAAATAAGGCATTTTATATTTTTTCTAACAGTCTATATTCAGAGACATTTTCTTTTAACCTTGGAGCGCCTAGATATTACTTAGATTTATAACGATTCATGTAAACTTAGAATTTCGGTATTTTACATGAGAGAGCATATTGAGTTAGTGTATATACTACAAAAAAGAGTAAAAAAGGGCATTGTATATTTTTTCTGACAGATTATGTTCAGAGCAATTTTGCTTTTAACATTGGGTTGCCTAGATAATAATTAGATTTTTTTCGATTCACGTAAAATTAGAATTTCGGTATTTTACATGAGAGAGCATACTGAGTTGGTGTATGTACTCCAAAACTAAGTAGAAAAGAGCATTGTATATTTTTTCTGACAGATTATATTCAGAGAAATTTTGCTTTTAACATTGGGGTGCCTAGATAATATTTAGATATTTTTCGATTCGCTTAAATATAGTGTTCCTGTATTTTACATTAGAGTGCATATGGAGTTGGTGTATATACTCCAAAACAGATTAGAATAGGGCAATGTGTATTTATTCTGACAGATTATATTCAGAGCAATTTTGTTTTTAACATTGGGGTGCCTAGATAATATTTAGAGTTTTTCCATTCGGGTAAAATTATAAATTTGGTATTTTATATGAGAGAGCATACTGAGTTGGTGTATATACTCAAAAACAGAGTAGAATAAGGCATTGTATATTTTTTTTAAGTCTATATTCAGAGACGTTTTCTTTAAACTTTGGGGCGCCTAGATTTTATTTAGATTTTTTTCAATTCACGTAAAATTAGAATTGCTGTATTACACATGAGAGAGCATATTGAGTTTGTGTATATACTCCAAAACAGAGTAGAATAGGGTATTGTATATTTCTTCTGGCAGGTTATATTCAGAGCAGTTTTGTTTTTAACATTAAGGTGCCTAGATAATATTTAGATTTTTTTCGATTCACGTAAAATTAGAATTTCAGTATTTTACGATAGAGAGCATACTGAGTTGCTGTATATACTCCAAAACATAGTGGAATAGGGCGTTGTATATTTTTCTGGCAAATTATATTCAGAGCAATTTTGTTTTTAACTTTGGTGTGCCTAGATAATATTTAGATTTTTTCGATTCACGGTATATTAGAATTTCTGTATTTTACATGAGAGAGCATTCTGAGTTGGTGTATATACTCCAAAACAGAGTAGAATGAGGCATTGTACATTTTTTTAACAGACTGTATTCAGAGCCATTATTTTTTAACTTCCGGTCGTCTAGATATCATTTAGATTTATTTCGATTTGCGTAAAATTAGAATTTCGTTATTTTACATGAGAGAGCATATGGAGTTGGTGTATATACCCCAAGACGAAGTAAAAAAGGGCATTGTATATTTTTTCTGACAGATTTTATGCAGAGCAATTTTCTTTTTAACATTGGCGTGCCTAAAAAATATTTACATTTTCTTCAATTTGGGTAAAATTAGACTTTCTGTATTTTACATGAAAGAGCATATTGAGTTGGTTTATATAATACAAAAAAGAGTAGAAAATGGCATTGTGTATTTTCTCTGACAGATTATATTCAGAGCAATTTTGCTTTTAACATTGGGGTGTCTAGATAATATTTAGATATTTTTTGATTCGCTTAAATATACAATTTCTATATTTTACATGAGAGAGCATATGCAGTTGGTGTATATACTCCAAAGCAGAGTGAAATAGGGGATTGAATATATTTTGTGACAAGTTATATTCAGAGCAATGTTGTTTGTAACATTGGGTTGCCTACATAATATTTTGATTTTTTCGATTCGGGTAAAATTAGAATTTCGGTATTTTACATGACAGAAAATACTGAGTTGGTGTACATACTCCAAAACAGACTAGAATAGGGCATTGTATATTTTTTCTGAAAGATTATATTCAGAGCAATTTTGTTTTTAACATTGACCTGCCTACATAATATTTAGATTTTTTCGATTCCTATAAAATTAGAATTTCTGTATTTTACATGTCAAAGCATATTGAGTTGGTGTATATACTACAAAACAGAGTAGAAAATGGCATTGTGTATTTTTTTGACAGATTATATTCTGAGCAATTTTGCTTTTAACATTAGGGTGAGTAGATAATATTTAGATATTTTTCGATTCCCTTAAAAATAGAATTTCTGTATTTTAGATGAGAGAGCATATGGAGTCGGCGTATATACTCCAAAACAGAGTAGAAAAGGGCATTGTATATTTTCTCTGACAGATTATATTCAGAGCAATTTTGTTTTTAACATTGGGTTGACTAAATAATATTTAGATTTTTTTGATTCGGGTAAAATTAGAATTTCTGTATTTTACATTAGAGATCATTCTGAGTTGGTTTTTATACTCCAAAACAGAGTAGAGTAAGGCATTGTTTACTTTTTCTTACAGACTATATTCAGAGCCATTTTCTTTTAATTTTGCGGTGCCTAGATATTATTTTGATTTTTTTCGATTCACGTAAAACTAGAATTTCGGAATTTTACACGAGAGAGCATATTGAGTTGGTGTATATACTCAAAAACAAAGTAGAATAGGGCATTGTATATTATTTCTGACAGATTATATTCAGAGCAATTTTGTTTTTAACATTGGGTTGACTAAATAAATAATGTTTAGATTTTTCGATTCGGGTAGAATTAGAATTTCTGTATTTTACATGACAAAGCATATTGTGTTGGTGTATATACTACAAAACAGAGAAGTAAAAAGCATTGTATATTTTATCTGACAGATTATATTAAGAGCAATTTTGCTTTTAACATTGTTTTGCCTAGATAATATCTAGAATTTTTTCGATTCGCTTAAATATAGTATTTCTGTATTTTACACGAGAGAGCATATAGAGTTGTTGTATATATTTTAAAACAGATTAGAATAGGGCATTGTATATTTTTTCTGACAGATTATATTCAGAGCAATTTTGTTTTTAAATTGGGGTGCGTAGATAATATTTAGATATCTTTTGATTCACGTAAAATTTGAATTTATGTGATTTACATGAGAGAGCATACTGAGTTGGTGTATATACTCCATAAAAGAGTAGAATAAGGCATTGTGTATTTTTTCTAAGAGACTATATTTAGAGCCATTTTTTTTAAGTTTGGGGCGCCTAGATATTATTTAGATTTTTTTTGATTCACCTAAAATTAGAATTTTGGTATTTTATATGAGAGAGCATATTCAATTGGTGTATATACTCCAAAACAGAGTAGAAATGGGCATTGTATAATTTTTATGACAGATTATATTCAGAGCAATTTTGCTTTAACATTGGGGTGCCTAGATAATATTTAGATTTTTTTCGATTCGGGTAGAATTAGAATTTCTGTATTTTACATGACAGAGTATATTGAGTTGGTGTTTATACTACAAAACAGAATAGAAGAGGGCATTGTATATTTTTTATGACAGATTATATTTAGAGCAATTTTGCCTTTAACATTTGGGTGCCTAGATAATATTTAGATTTTTTTCGGTTCGGGTAAATTTAGAATTTCTGTATTTTACATGAGAGAGCATATTGAGTTGGTGTATGTACTCCAAAACAGAGTGGAATAGGGCATTGTATATTTTTTCTGAGAGATTATATTCAGAGCAAGTTTGTTTTTAACATTGGGTTGCCTAGATAATATTTAGATTATTTTTGATTCACGTAAAATTAGAATTTCTGTATTTTACATGAGAGACCATATTCAGTTGGTGCCTATACTAAAAAACAGAGTAGAAAAAGGCATTGTATATTATTTCTGACAGATTTTATTTAGAGCAATTTTGCTTTTAACATTGTGGTGCCTAGATAATATTTAGATTATTTCGATTCGGGTAATATTAGAATTTCTGTATTTTACATGAGAGAGCATACTGAGTTGGTGTATATACTCCAAAACAGATTAAAATAAGGCATTGTATATTTTTCTAACAGACTGTATTCAGAGCCATTTTCTTTTAACTTTGGGGTGCCTAGATATAATTTAGATTTTTTTTGATTCACGTAAAATTAGAATTTCAGTATTTTACATGAGAGAGGGTATGGAGTTGGTGTATATACTCCAAAACAGAGTAGAATAGGGCATTGTATATTTTTTCTGAGAAATTATATTCAGAGAAATTTTGTTTTTAACATTAGTGTGCCTAGATAATATTTTGATTTTTTCAATTTGGGTAGAATTAGAATTTCTGTATTTTACATGAGAGAGTATATTGAGTTGGTGTATATACTACAAAACATAGAAGTAAAGGGCATTGTATATTTTATCTGACAGATTATATTAAGAGCAATTTTGCTTGTCACATTGGGGTGCCTAGATAATATCTAGAGTTTTTTCGATTTGGTTAAATATAGAATTTCTGTATTTTACTTGAGAGACCATATTGAGTTGGTGTATATACTCCAAAACAGAGTAGAATCGGGCATTGTATATTTTTTCTCACAGATTCTATTCAGAGCTATTTTGTTTTTAACATTGGGGTGCCTAGATAACATTTAGATTTCTTTTGATTCACGTAAAATGAGAATTTCTGTAATTTACATGAGAGAGCATACTGAGTTGGTGTATATACTGCAAAAAAGAGTAGAATAAGGCATTGTAAATTTTGTCTAGCAGACTATATTCAGAGCCATTTTCTTTTAACTTTGGGGCACCTAGATATTATTTAGATTTTTTTCGATTCACGTAAAATTAGAATTTGTGTATTTTACCTTAGAGAGCATATTGAGTTGGTGTATATACTACAAAACTGAGTAGAATATGGCATTGTATATTTTTTCCGACAGATTATATTAAGAGCAATTTTTTTGTAACATTGGGGTGCCTAGATAATATTTAGATATTCTTCGATTCACGTAAAATTAGAATTTCGGTGTTTTACATGAGAGAGCATACTGAGATGGTGTATATACTCCAAAACAAAGTAGAGTAGGGCATTGTATATTTTTTCTGATAGATAATATTCAAAGCAATTTTGTTTTTAACATTCGAGTGCCTAGATAATATTTAGATTTGTCGACTCAGCTAAAATTGAATTTCTGTATTTTACATGAGAGAGCATATTGAGTTGGTGTATATACTCCAAAACAGAGTAGAAAATGGCATTGTATATCTTTTCTGACATGATATTCAGTGTAATTTTACTTTTAAGGTTGTGGTCCCTAGATAATATTTAGATTTATTTCGATTCACTTAAATCTAGAATTTCTGTATTTTACATGAGGGAGCATATTGAGTTGGTGTATATACTTTAAAATAGAGTAGAATGGGGCATTGAATATTTTTTATGACAGATTACATTAAGAGCAATTATGTTTTTAACATTGGGGTGCATAGATAATATTTGCATTTTATTCAATTCACGTAAAATTAGAATTTCGGTATTTTACATGAGAGAGCATACTGAGTGAGTGTTTATACTCCAAAAAAGAGTAGAATAAGGCATTGTAAATTTTGTTTTGCAGACTACATTCAGAGCCATTTTCTTTTAACTTTGGGGCACCTAGATATTATTTAGATTTTTTTCGATTCACGTAAAATTAGAATTTGTGTATTTTACCTCAGAGAGCATATTGAGTTGGTGTATATACTACAAAACAGAGTAGAAAAAGGCATTGTATATTTTTTCTGACAGATTATATTAAGAGCAATTTTTTTGTAACATTGGGGTGCCTAGATAATATTTAGATTTTCTTTGATTCACATAAAATTAGAATTTCGGTGTTTTACATGAGAGAGCATACTGAGATGGTATATATACTCCAAAACAAAGTAGAATAGGGCATTGTATATTTTTTCTGATAGATAATATTCAAAAAAATTTTGTTTTTAACATTCGGGTGCCTAGATAATATTTAGATTTGTCGACTCGGCTAAAATTAGAATTTCTGTATTTTACATGAGAGAGCATATTGAGTTGGTGTATATACTCCAAAATAGCGTAGAAAATGGCATTGTATATTTTTTCTGACATTATATTCAGTGTAATTTTACTTTTAAGATTGTGGTCCCTAGATAATATTTAGATTTATTTCGATTCACTTAAATATAGAATTTCTGTATTTTACATGAGGGAGCATATTGAGTAGGTTTATATACTTTAAAATAGAGTAGAATGGGGCATTGAATATTTTTTATGACAAATTACATTAAGAGCAATTATGTTTTTAACATTGGGGTGCATAGATAATATTTGCATTTTATTCGATTCACGTAAAATTAGAATTTCGGTATTTTACATGAGAGAGCATACTGAGTGGGTGTATATACTCCAAAAAAAAGTAGAACAAGGCATTGTAAATTTTGCTTAGCAGACTATATTCAGAGCCATTTTCTTTTAACTTTGGGGCACCTAGATATTATTTAGATTTTTTTCGATTCACGTAAAATTAGAATTTGTGTATTTTACCTTAGAGAGCATATTGAGTTGGTGTATATACTCCAAAACAGAGTAGAATAGGGCCTTGTATATTTTTTTTGACAGATTATATTCAGAGCAGTTTTGTTTTTAACATTGACGTGCCTACATAATATTTAGATTTTTTCGGTTCGGGAAAAATTAGAATTTCTGTATTTTACATGAGAGAGCATATTGAGTTGGTGTATACACTACAAAACATAGTAGAAAAAGGCATTGTATATTTTTTCTTTCAGATTATATTTAGAACAATTTTGCTTTTAACATTGGGGTGCCTAGATAATATTTAGATTTTTTTCGATTTGCTTAAATATAGAACTTGTGTATTTTACATGAGAGAGCATACTGAGTTGGTGTATATACCTCAAAACAGTGTATAATAGGGCATTGTGTAATTGTTGTGACAGATTATATTCAGAGAAATTTTTTTTAACATTGGGTTGCCTAGATAATATTTAGATTTTTTTCGATTCACGTAAAATTACAATTTCTATATTATACATGAGAGAGCATAGTGAGTTGGTGTATATACTCCAAAACAGAGTAGAATAAGGCATTGTATATTTTTTCTAACACACTATATTCAGAGCCATTTTCTTTAAACTTAGGGGTGGCTTGGTATTATTTAGGTTATTTTTGATTTGCGTAAATTTAGAATTTCGATATTTTACATGAGAGAGCATATGGATTTGGTGTATATACTCCAAAACAGAGTAGAATAGGGCATTGTATATTTTTTCTGACAGATTATATTCAGAGCAATTCTGTTTTAAACATTGGGGTGCCTAGATAATATTTAGATTTTCTCGATTTGGGTAGAACTAGAATTTCTGTATTTTACATTAGAGAGCATATTGAGTTGGTGTATATACTACAAAACAGAATAGAAAACGGCATTGTATATTTTTTCTGACAGATTACATTCAGAGCAATTTTTCTTTTATCATTGGGGTTATAGATAGTAACTTATAGATTATAGATAATATTTAGGTTTTTTACGATTTCCTTAAATATAGAATTTCTGTATTTTACATGAGAGAGAATGTGGAGTTGCTGTATATACTCAAAAACAGAGTATAATAGGGTATTGTATATTTTTTCAGACAGATTATATTCAGAGCTATTTTGTTTTTAACATTGGCGTGCCTAGATAATATTTAGATTTTTTTCGATTTGCTTAAATATAGAATTTCTGTATTTTACATGACAGAGTATATGGATTTGGTGTATATATTCCAAAACAGAGTAGAATAGGGCATAAGATATTATTTCTGACAAATTATATTCAGGGCAATTTTTTTTAACACTGAGGTGTCTAGATAATATATAGATTTTTTCGATTCCAGTAAAATTAGAAATTCTGTATTTTACATGAGAGTGCACCCTGAGATGGTGTATATACTCTGAAACAGAGTAGAATAAGGCATTGCATATTTTTTATAACAGACTATATTCACAGCCATTTTCTTTAATCTTTGGGGTGCCTTGATATTTTTTAGATTTTTTTTGATTTACGTAAAATTAGAATTTCTGTATTTTACATGAGAGAGCATATTGTGTTGGTGTATATACTACACAACTGAGTAGAAATGGGCATTGTCTATTCTTTCTGACAGATTATATTCAGAGAAATTTCGCTTTTAAAATTGGGGTGCCTAGATAATATTTACATTTTTTTGATTCACTTAAATATAGAATTTCTATATTTTACATGAGAGAGGATATAGAGTTGGTGTATATACTTTAAAACACATTAGAATCGTGCATTGTATATTTTTTCTGACAGATTATATTCATAGTAATTTTGTTTTTAACATTGGGGTGCATAGATAATATTTAGATTTTTTTTGATTCACGTAAAATTAGAATTGCTATATTTTACTTAAGAGAGCACACTGAGTTGGTGTATATACTCCAAAACAGAGTAGAATAGGGCATTGTATATTTTTTCTAACAGATTTTATTCAGAGTCATTTTCTTTTAACTTTGGAGCGCCTAGATATTATTTAGATTTCTTTTGATTCACCTAAAATTAGAATTTCGGTATTTTATATGAGAGAGCATATTGAGTTGGTGTATATACTCCAAAACAGAGTGGAAAAGGGCATTGTATATTTTTTGTAACAGACTATATTCAGAGCCATTTTCTTTTAACATTGGGGCACCTAGTTATTATTTAGATTTTTTTCGATTCACGTAAAATTAGAATTTCGGTATTTTACATGAGAGATCATATTGAGTTGTTGTATAAACTCCAAAACAGAGTATAAAAGGGCGTTGTTTATTTTCTCTAACAGATTATATTCAGAGCAATTTTGCTTTTAACATTCGGGTGCCTAGATAATATTTGTATTTTTTTCGATTCACGTAAAATTAGAATTTAGGTATTTTACATGAGAGAGCATATTGAGTTGGTGTATATACTCAAAAACATTGTAGAAAAGTACATTGAATATTTTTTCTGACACATTATATTTAGTGCAATTTTGCTTTTAACATTGGGGTGCCTAGATAATATTTAGATTTTTTTCAATTCACGTAAATATAAAATTTCTGTATTTTTCATAAGAGAGCATATGGAGTTGGTGTATATACCCCAAAACAGGGTAGAATAGGGCATTGTATATTTTTTATGACAGATTTTATTCAGAACAATTTGCTTTTAACATTGGAATGCCTAGATGATATTTAGATTTTTTCAATTCGGTTAAAATTTAAATTTCTTCATTTTACATGAGAGAGCATAGTAAGTGGGGGTATATACTACAAAAGAGAGTAGAAAAGGGCATTGTATATTTTTTTGACAGATTGTATTCAGAGCAGTTTTGCTTTTAACATTGGGGTGCCTAGATATTATTTAGATATTTTCGATTCGGGTAAAATTAGAATTTCTCTATTTTACAAGGGAGCGCAAACTGAGTTGGTGTATATACTCCAAAACAGAGTAGAAAAGGGCATTGTATATTTCTTTTGACAGATTATATTTAGAGCAATTTGGCTTTTAATATTGGGGTGCCTAGATAACATTTAGATTTTTTCTGATTCACGTAAATTTAGAATTTCGGTATTTTACAAGGGAGCGCAAACTGAGTTGGTGTATATACTCCAAAACAGAATAGAATAAGGCATTGTATATTTTTTCTAACAGACTATATTTAGAGCCATTTTTTTTTAACTTAGAGAAGCCTGGATATTATTTATATTTTTTTTATTCTCGTAAAATTAGAATTTCGGTATACTACATGAGAGAGCATATTGAATTGTTGTATATACTCCAAAACAGAGTGGAAAAGGGCATTGTATATTTCTTCTGAAAGATGATATTTAGAGCAATTTGGCTTCTAATATTGGGGTGCCTAGATAACATTTACATTTTTTTCCGATTCACGTAAAATTAGAATTTCGTTATTTTACATGAGAGAGCATACAGCGTTGGTGTATATACTTGAAATCAGAGTAGAATAAGGCATTGTATATTTTTTCTTAAAGACAATATTCAAAGACTTTTTTTTACTTTTGGGGCGCCTAGATATTATTTAGATATTTTCGATTCGGGTAAAATTAGAATTTTTCTATTTTACTTGATAGAGCATATTGAGTTGGTGTATATACTACAAAACAGAGAAGTAAAGGGCATTGTATATTTTTTCTGACAGATTATAGTAAGAGCAATTTTGCTTTTAACATTGGGGTGCCTAGATAATATCTAGAATTTTTTCGATTCGCTTAAATATAGAATTTCTGTATTTTACATGAGAGAGCATATAGAGTTGGTGTATATACTTTAAAACAGAGTAGAGTAGGGCATTGTATATTTTATCTGACAGAATATATTCAGAGCAATTTTGTTTTTAACATTGGGGTGCCTAGATAATATTTAGATTTCTTTTGATTCACGTAAAATTAGAATTTATATGAGTTACATGAGAGAGTATACTGAGTTGGTGTATATACTCCAAAAAAAAGTAGAATAAGGTATTGTATATTTTTTCTAACAGACTATATTCAGAGCCATTTTCTTTTAAGTTTGGGGCGCCTAGATATAATTTAGATTTTTTTTTGATTCACCTAAATTTAGAATTTCGGTATTTTATATGAGAGAGCATGTTGTGTTTGTGTATATACACCAAAACAGAGTAGAAAAGGGCATTGTATATTTTTTCTAACAGATTATATTCAGAGCAATTTTGCTTTTAAAATTGGGGTGCCTAGATAATATTTATATTTTTTTTGATTAGAATTTCTGTATTTTACATGACAGAGCATATTGAGTTGGTGTTTATACTACAAAACAGAATAGAAGCGGGCATTGTATATTTTCTCTGACAGATTATATTCAGAGCAATTTTGCTTTTATCATTGGGGTGCCTAGATAATATTTAGATTTTTTCCGTTCGGGTAAATTTAGAATTTCTGTATTTTACAAGAGAGAGCATATTGAGTTGGTGTATATATTATAAAACAGAGTAGAAAAGGGCATTGTATATTTTTTCTGAAAGATTATATTCTGAGAAATTTTGCTTTTAACATTGGGGTGCCTAGATAATATTTAGATTTTTTTTCGATTTGCTTAAATATAGAATTTCAGTATTTA
This sequence comes from Callithrix jacchus, assembly GCF_049354715.1. Classification (NCBI taxonomy): domain Eukaryota; kingdom Metazoa; phylum Chordata; class Mammalia; order Primates; family Cebidae; genus Callithrix; species Callithrix jacchus. The sequence continues at coordinate 52,983,705 of NC_133522.1, forward strand.
CATGAGAGAGCATACTGAGTTGGTGTATACACTCGAAAACAGAGAAGAATAAGGCATTGTATATTTTTTTGACAGATTATATTTAGAGCAATTTTGTTTTTAACATTGGGGTGCCTAGATAATATTTAGATTTTTTCCATTCGGGTAAAATTAGAATTTCTGTATTTTACATGAGAGAGCATACTGAGTTGGTGTATGTACTCCAAAACAGAGTAAATTAAGGCATTGTATATTTTTTATAACAGACTATATTCAGAGACATTTTCTTTTAACTTTCTTGCCCCTAGATATTATTTAATTTTTTTTGATTCGTGTAAAATTAGAATTTCGTAATTTTACATGAGAGAGCATATTCAGTTCGTGTATATACTACAAAAGAGAGTATAAAAGGGCATTTTATATTTTCTATGACAGATTATATTCAGAGAAATTTTGCTTATAACATTGGGGTGCCTAGATGATATTTAGATTTTTTTAAATTTGCTTAAATATAGAATTTCTGTATTTTACATGAGATTGCATATTGAGTTGGTGTATATACTCAAAAACAGAGTAGAATAGGGCATTGTATATTATTTCTGACAGAATATATTCAGAGCAATTTTGTTTTTAACATTGGGTTGACTAAATAATATTTAGATTTTTCGATTCGGGTAGAATTAGAATTTCTGTATTTTACATGACAGAGCATATTGTGTTGGTGTATATACTACAAAACAGAGTAGAAAGGGCATTGTACTTTTTTCTGACAGATTTTTTTCAGAGCAATTTTGTTTTTTACATTGCGGTGCCTAGATAATATTTAGAAACTTATCGATTCACTTAATATTAGAATTTTGGTATTTTACATGAGAGATCATACTGAGTTGTTGTATAGAATCCAAACCAGAGTAGAATAGGGCATTGTATATTTTTTCTGACAGATTATATTCAGAGTTATTTATTTTTTAACATGGGGGTGCCTAGATAATATTTAGATTTTTTCAGTTTGTGTAGAATTGGAATTTCTGTATTTTACATGAGAGAGCATATTGAGTTGCTGTATATACTACAAAACAGAGAAGTAAAGGGCATTGTATATTTTATCTGACAGATTATAGTAAGAGCAATTTTGCTTTTAACACTGGGGTGCCTAGATAATATCTATAATTTTTTCGATTCGCTTAAATATAGAATTTCTGTATTTTACATGAGAGAGCATATGGAGTTGGTGTATATACTTTAAAACAGAGTAGAGTAGGGCATTGTATATTTTTTCTGACAGAATATATTCAGAGCAATTTTGTTTTTAACATTGGGGTGCCTAGATAATATTTAGATTTCTTTTGATTTACGTAAGATTAGAATTTATATGAGTTACATGAGAGAGTATACTGACTTGGTGTATATACTCCAAAAGAGTAGAATAAGGTATTGTATATTTTTTCTAACAGACTATATTCAGAGCCATTTTTTTTTAAGTTTGGTGCGCCTAGATATAATTTAGATTTTTTTTGATTCACCTAAAATTAGAATTTCGGTATTTTATATGAAAGAGCATATTGAGTTGGTGTATATACTCAAAACAGAGTGGAAAAGGACATTGTATATTTTTTCTGACAGATTATATTCAGAGCAATTTTGCTTTTAAAATTGGGGTGCCTAGATAATATTTAGATTTTTTTCGATTAGAATTTCTGTATTTTACATGACAGAGCATATTAAGTTGGTATTTATACTACAAAACAGAATAGAAGCGGGCATTGTATATTTTCTCTGACAGATTATATTCAGAGCAATTTTGCTTTTATCATTGGGGTGCCTTGATAATATTTAGATTATTTCCGTTCGGGTAAACTTTGAATTTCTGTATTTTACATGAGAGGGCATATTGAGTTGGTGTATATACTACAAAACAGAGTAGAAAAGGGCATTGTATATGTTTTCTGACAGATTATATTCTGAGCAATTTTGCTTTTAACATTGGGTTGTCTAGATAATATTTAGATTTTTTTCGATTTGCTTAAATATAGAATTTCTGTATTTTACATGAGAGAGCATACTGAGTTGGTGTATATACTCCAAAACCGAGCAGAATAGGGCATTGTATAATTATTGTGACAGATTATATTTAGAGCAATTTTGTATTTAACATTGGGTTTCCTAGATAATATTTAGATTTTATCCATTCGGGTAAAATTAAAATTTCTGTATTTTACATGAGAGAGCATATTGAGTTGGTGTATATACTACAAAACAGAGAAGTAAAGGGCATTGTATATTTTATCTGACAGATTATATTAAGAGCAATTTTGCTTTTCACATTGGGGTGCCTAGATAATATCTAGAATTATTTCAATTCGCTTAAATATTGAATTTCTGTATTTTATTTGAGAGAGCATATTGAGTTGGTGTATATACTGCAAAAAAGAGTAGAAAAGGCATTGTATAAATTTTCTGACAAATTATATTCAGAGCAATTTTGCTTTCAACATTGGGGTACCTAGATAATATTTAGATTTTTTTCGATTCGTTTAAATATAGAACTTCTGTATTTTACATAAGAGAGCATATAGAGTTGGTTTATATACTCCAACAAAGAGTAGAATAAGGCATTGTATATTTTTTCTGACAAACTATATTCAGGGCAATTTTGTTTTTAACATTGCGGTGCCTAGATAATATTTAGATTTTTTTCTATTCATGTAAAATTAGAATTTCTGTATTTTACATGAGAGAGCATACTGAGTTGGTGTATATACTCCAAAACAGAGTAGAATATGGCATTGTAAATTTTTTCTTACAGAGTATATTCAGAGCCATTTTCTTTTAACTTGGGGGCGCCTAGATATTATTTAGATTTTTTTGATTCTCTTAAATATAAAATGTCTGTATTTTATATGAGAGTGTATATGGAGTTGGTGTATATAATCCAAAACAGAGTTGAATAGTGAATTGTATATTTTTTCTGACAGATTATATTCAGAGCAATTTTGTTTTTAACAATGGGGTGCTTAGAGAATATTTAGACTTTTTGGATTCGGGCAAAATTTGAATTTCGGTATTTTACATGAGAGAGCATACTGACTTGGTGTATATACTCCAAAACAGAGTAGAATAAGGCATTGTATATTTTTTTTTAACAGACTATATTCAGAGCCAATTTCTATTAACTTTTGGGGCGCCTAGATATTATTTAGATTTTTTTCGATTCGCGTAAATTTGGAATTTCTGTATTTTATATGAGATATCATATGGAGTTGGTGTATATATTCCAAAACACAGTAGAATAAACCATTGTATATTTTCTCTAACAGACTATATTCAGAGTCATTTTCTTTTGATTAGCGTAAATTTATAATTTTGTTATTTTACATGAGAGAGCATATTGAGTTGGTTTGTATACTCCAAAACAGAGTAGAATAAGGCCTTGTATATTTTTTTGACAGATTGTATTTATAGCCATTTTCTTATAACCTTGTGGTGCCTAGATAATATTTAGAATTTCTTCAATTTGCGTAAAATAAGAATTTCGGTGTTTTACATGAGAGAGCATATTTAGTTGGTGTATATACTCCAAAGAAAAGTAGAAAAGGGCATTGTATATTTTCTCTGAAAGACTATATTCAGAAAAATTTTGCTTTTAACATTGGGGTGCCTAGATAATATTTAGATTTTTTTTGATTCGCGTAAATTTGAATTTCGGTATTTTCCATGAGAGAGCATATTGTGTTGGTCCATATACTCCAAAACCGAGGAGAAAAGGGCATTGTATATTTTTTCTGACAGATTATAATTAGAGTCATTTTCTTTCAACATTTGGGTGTCTAGATAATATTTAGTTTTTTTTCAATTGTCGTATAATAAGAATTGCGGTATTTTACATGAGAGAGCATATTGGGTTTGTGTATATACTCCAAAACGAAATAGAAAAGGGTATTGTATATTTTTTCTGACAGACTATATTTAGAGCAATTTTGCTTTCAACATTGGGTTGCCTAGGTAATATTTAGATTTTTTTTGATTCGTGAAAAGTTTAGAATTTCAGTATTTCACATGAGAGAGCAAATTGATTTGGTGTATATACTCCAAAACAGAGTAGAAAAGGGCATTGTGTATTTTTTTCTGACAGATTATATTCAGAGCAATTTTGCTTTTAACAATGGGGTACCTAGATAATATTTTGATTTGTTTCCGTTTGTGTAAAGTTAGAATTTCTGTATTTTACATTAGAGAGCATATTGAGTTGGTGTATATACTCCAAAACAAAGTAGAAAAGGGCACTGTATATTTTCTCTCACAGATTTTGTTCAGAGAAATTTTGCTTTTTACATTGGGGTGCCTAGATGATATTTAGATTTTTTTCGATTCGCGTATATTTAGCATTTCGGTATTTTACATGAGAGAGCATATTGAATTGGTGTATATACTCCAAAATGGAGTAGAAAATAGTATGTATATTTTTTCTGACAGATTATATTCAGAGCCATTTTCTTTTAACATTGGGGTGACTAGATAATATTTAGATCTTATTCAGTGAGCACAAATTAAGAATTTCTGTATTTTATATTAGAGAGCAATTTGAGTTGGTGTATGTACTCCAAAACAGAGTAGAAAATGTCATTGTATATATTTTCTGACAGATTATATTCAGAGCTATTTTCTTTTAACATTGGTTTTTCTACATAATATCTAGATTTTTTTCAATTTGCATACAATTAGAATTTCAGTATTTTACATGAGAGAGTATATTGATTTTGTGTATATACTCCAAACCAGAGTCGAATAGGGCATTGTATATTATTTCTGAACAGATTATATTTAGAGCAATTTTGCTTTTAACATTGGGGTGCCTTGATAATACTTAGATTTTATTCGATTCAAGTGAATTTAGATTTTCGATATTTTACATGAAAGAGCATATTGAGTTGGTGTATATACTCCAAAACAGAGAAGAAAAGGCATTGTATATTTTTTCTGCTATACTATATTCAGAGCAATTTTGCTATTAACATTGGGGTGCCTAGATAATATTTAGATTTCATTTGATTAGCGTAAATTTATAATTTTGTTATTTTACATGAGAGAGCATATTGGGTTGGTGTGTATACTCGAAAACAGAGTAGAAAAGGGCATAGTATATTTTCTCGGACAGTTTTTGTTCCAAGAAATTTTGGTTTTCACATTGGGGTGCCTAGATAATGTTTAGATTTCCTTCGATTCTTGTATATTTAGAATTTCGTTATTTTCCATGAGAGAGCATATTGAATTGGTGTGTATACTCCAAAATAAAGTAGAAAAGGGCATTGTATATTTTCTCTGACAGATTATATTCAGAGCCATTTTCTTTTAACATTGGGGTGCCTAGATAATAGATAGATTTATTTCAATTTGCGTAAATTTACAATTTCGGTATTTTACATGAGAGAGCATATTGAGTTGGTGTATATACTCCAAAAAAGAGTAGAAAATGGCATTGTATATTTTTTAAGACAGATTATTTTCAGAGCAATTTTTCTTTTAACATTGGGTGCCTAGATAATATTTAGAACTTTTTAAAATTTGCGTAAATTTATATTTTCGGTATTTCACATGAGAGTAAATATTGAGTTGGTGTATATACCCCAAACCGAGTAGAAAAGGGCATTGTATATTTTTTCTGACAGATTCTATTCAGAGCAATTTTGCTTTTAACATTGGGGTGCCTAGATAATATTTAGATATTATTCGATTCGTGTAAAATTTGAATTTCTGTATTTCACATGGGAGAGCATATTGTGTTGGTGTATATACTCCAAAACAGAGAAGAAAAAGGCATTGTATATTTTATCTGACAGACTACATTTAGAGCAATTTTTCTTTTAACATTGGAGTGCCTAGATAATATTTAGAATTTTTTTAATTTGCGTAAATTTATAATGTCTATATTTTACATGAGAGAGCATATTGAGTTGGCATATATACTTTAAAACAGAGTAGGAAAGTGCATTGTATATTTTTTTTGACGAAATACATTCAGAGTAATTTTGATATTACCATTGGGGTGCCTAGATAATATTTAGATTTTATTTGAATAATGTAAATTTAGAATTTCAGTATTTTACATGAGAGAGCATATTGAGTTGGTCCATATACTCCAAACCCGAGGAGAAACGGGCATTGTATATTTCTTTGACAGATTATATTCAAAGCCATTTTCTTTCAACATTGGGGTGTCTAGATAATATTTAGATTTTTATCGATTCGCGTATAATAAGAATTTCGGTATTTTACATGTGAGAGCATATTGGGTTTGTGTATATACTCCAAAACGAAGTAGAAAAGGGTATTGCATATTTTTTCTAACAGACTATATTCAGAGCCACTTTCTTTTAACTTTGGGGCGCCTAGATTTTATTTATATTTTTTTCGAATCACGTAAAATTAGAATTTTGGTATTTTACATGAGAGAGCATACTGAGTTGGTTTATATATTCCAAAACAGAGTAGAATAGGGCATTGTATATTTTGTCTGACAGATTATATTCAGAGCAATTTTGCTTTTAATATTGGTGTATCTAGATAATACTTAGATATTCTTCGATTCGCTTAAATATAGAATTTCTGTATTTTACATGAGAGAGCATATGGAGTTGGTGTATATTCTCCAAAACAGAGTATAATAGGGCATTGTATATTTTTTCTAACGGATTATATTCAGATAAATTTTGTTTTTAACATTGGGGTGCCTAGATACTTTTTAGATTTTTTCAATCCGGGTAAAATTAGAATTTCTGTATTTTACATGAGAGAGCATACTGAGTTGGTGTATATACTACAAAATAGAGTAGAAAAGGGCATTGTATATTTTTTCGGTCAGATTATATTCAGTGTAATTTTGCTTTAACATTGGGGTGCCTAGATAATCTTTAGATTTTTTTCTATTTCCTTAAATATAGAATTTCTGTATTTTACATGAGAGAACATATGGAGTTGGTGTATATACTCCAAAAAAGAGTAGAATAGAGCATAGTATATTTTTTCTAACGGAGTCTACTCAGTGCAATTTTCTTTCAACTTTGGGGCCTAGATATTATTAAGATTCTTTCCAATTCATGAAAAATTCGAAGTCCGGTATTTTACATGAGAGAGCATATATAGTTGTTGTCTATATTCCCAAACAGAGTAGAAAAGCGCATTGTATATTTTTTCTGACAGATTATATTCAGAGCAATTTTGCTTTTAACATTCGGTTGCCTAGATAATCATTAGATTATTTTCGATTCACTTAAAATTAGAATTTCGGTATTTTATATGAGGGAGCATAATGAGTGGGTGTATATACTTCAAAACAAAGTAGAATAAGGCATCGTATATTTTCTCTAACAGACTCTATTCAGAGCCATTTTCTTTTAACTCTGGGGCGCCTACATAATATCTAGATTTTTTTTGATGCGAGTAAAATTAGAATTTCGGTATTTTACATGAGAGAGCATACTGAGTTGGTGTATATAATTCAAAACAGAGTAGAAAAGTGCATTGTATATTTTTTCTGACAGATTATATTCAGTGCAATTTTGCTTTTAACATTCGGTTGCCTAGATAATATTTAGATTTTTTTAGATTCGATTAAATATAGAATTTCTATATTTTTCATAAGAGAGCATATGGAGTTGGTTTATATACTCCAAAACAGAGTAAAATAAAGCATTGTATTCTTTTTCTGACAGATTATATTCAGAGCAATTTTTTTTTAACATTGGGGTACCTAGATCATATGTAGATTTTTTCGATTCTGGTAAAATTAGAATTTTTGTATTTTACATGAGAGAGCATATTGAGTTGGTGTATATACTCCAAAACAGAGTAGAAAATGGCATTGTATATTTTTTCTGACAGATTATATTAAGAGCAATTTTGCGTTTAACATTCAAGGGCCTAGATAATATTTAGGTTTTTTTCGATTCACGTAAATTTAGAATTTTGGTATTTTACGTAAGAGAGCATACTGAATTGGTATATATCCTCAAAAACAGAGTAGAATAAGGCATTGTATATTTTTTCTGACAGATTATATTCAGAGCAATTTTGCTTTTAATATTAAGGTGCCTAGATTATATTTAGATTATTTTTCATTCGCTTAAATATAGAATATCTTTATTTTACATTAGAGAGCATATGAAGTTTGTGTATATACTCCAAAACAGAGTAGAACAGGGAATTGTATATTTTTCTGACATATTATATTTCGAGTAATTTTGTTTTTAACATTGGGGTGCCTAGATAATATTTACATTTTTTTGATTCGGGTGAAATTAGAATTTGTGTATTTTACATTAGAGAGCATACTGAGTCCGTGTATTTATTCCAAAACCGAGTAGAATAAGGCATTGTATATTTTTTCTAACAGAATATATTCAGAGCCATTTTCTTTTAACTTTGAGGCGCCTAGACATTATTTAGAATGTTCGATTCACGTAAAATTAGCATTAAGGTATTTTACAAGAGAGAGCATATTGAGTTGGTGTATATACTCCAAAAGAAAGTAGAAAAAAGCATTGCATATTGTTTCTGACAAATTATATTCAGACCAATTTTGCTTTTAACATTGTGGTGCCTGGATAATATTTAGATTTTTTTTGATTCACGTAAAATAATAATTTCGGTATTTAACATGAGAGAGCATACTGAGTTTGTGTATATACTTCAAAAAAGAGTAGAATAGGGCATTTTATATATTCTCTAACAGACTATATTCAGAAACATTTTCTTTTACCTTTGGGGTGCCTATATAATATTTAGATTTTTTTCGATTTTCTTAAAATTAGAATTTCGGTATTTTACATGAGGAGCATATTAAGTTGGTGTATATACTTTAAAACAGAGTAGAAAAGGGCATTGTATATTTTTTCTGACAGATTATATTCAGAGCAATTTTGCTTTTAACATTCAGATGCCTAGATAATATTTAGATTTTTTTTGATTGACATAAATTTAGAATTTCGATATTTTACATGAGAGAGCATACTGAGTTGTTGTATATACTACAAAACAGAGTAGAATAAGACATTCTGTATTTTTTATGACAGATTATATTCAGAGCAATTTTGCTTTTAACATTAAGGTACCTAGATAATATTTAGATTTTTTCGATTCGCTTAAATATAGAATTTCTGTATTTTACTTGAGAGAGCATATGGAGTTGGTGTATATACTTCAAAACAGAGTAGAATAGGCAACTGTATATTTTTTCTGACAGATTATATTCACAGCAATTTTGTTTTAAACATTGGTGTGCCTAGGTAATACTTAGATTTTAAGTATTCCGGTAAAATTATAATTACTGTATTTTACATGAGAGAGTACACGAAGTTGGTGTATATACTCCAAAACAGAGTAGAAAAAAACATTGTATATTTTTTTTAACAGACTATATTCAGAGCCATTTTCTTTTAACTTTGAGGCGCCTAGATAATATTTAGATTTTTTTCGATGCGCTTAATTATAGAATTTCTGTATTTTACATGAGAGAGCATATGGAGTTGATGTATATACTCCAAAGCAGAGTAGAAAAGGGCATTGTATATTTTTTCTGACAGATTATATTCAGAGGAAGTTTATTTTTAACATTGGGGTGCCTAGACACTATTTAGATATTTTTTGATTCGCTTAAATATAGAATTTCTGTATTGTACATGAGAGAGCACCCTGAGTTGGTGTATATACTCCAAAACATAGTAGAATAGGGCATTGTATATTTTTTCTAACAGACTTTATTCAGAGTCATTTTCTTTTAACTTTGGTGCCTAGATAATATCTAGATATTTTTTTGATTCACTTTAATATGGAATTTCTGTATTTTACATGAGAGTGCATATGAAGTTGTTGTATATACTTTAAAACAGAGTAGAATGGAGCATTGTATATTTTTTCTACCATATTATATTCAGAGCAATTTTGTTTTTAACATTGGGGTGCCTAGATTATATTTAGATTTTTTTCGATTTGCCTAAATATAGAATTTCTGTATTTTACATGAGAGAGTATATGGATTTGGTGTATATATTCCAAAACAGAGTAGAATAGGGCATAAGATATTTTTTCTGACAAATTATATTCAGCGCAATTTTTTTTTAAAACTGGGGTGCCTAGATAATATTTAAATTATTTTCGATTCAGGTAAAATTAGAATTTCGGTATTTGACATGAGAGAGCATCCTGAGTTGGTGTACTCCAAAACAGAGTGGAATAAGGCATTGTATATTTTTCTAAAAGACTATATTCAGAGCCATTTTCTTTTAACTTTGGGGAGCCTAGATATTATTTAGATTTTTTTTGAACCACCTAAATTTAGAATTTTTGTATTTTACATGAGAGACCTTGTTGAGTTGGTGTATATACGCCAAAACAGAGTAGAAAAGAGCATTGTATATTTTTTCTGTCAGATTATATTCAGACCAATTTTGCTTTTAACATTGGGGTGCCTAGATAATATTTATATTTTTTCAATTCGTGTAGAATTAGAATTTCTGTATTTTACATGAGAGAGCATATTGAGTTGGTGTATATACTACAAAACAGAGAAGTAATGGGCATTGTGTATTTTATCTGACAGATTATATTAAGAGCAATTTTGCTTGTCACATTTGGGTGCCTAGATAATATTTAGATTTTTTCGATTCGGGTAAAATTAGAATTTCTATATTTTACTTGAGAGAGCATCCTGAGTTGGTTTATATACTCCAAAACAAAGTAGAATAGGGCATTGTATATTTTTTCTAACAGACTTTATTCAGAGTCATTTTCTTTTAACTTTGGAGCGCCTTGATATTATTTAGATTTCTTTTGATTCGCCTAAAATTAGAATTTTGGTATTTTACATGAGAGAGCATATTGAGTTGGTGTATATACTCCAAAACAGAGTAAAAACGGGCATTGTATATTTTTTCTGACAGATTATATTAAGATTAATTTGGTTTTAACATTGGGGTGCCTAGATAATCTTTAGATTATTTTAGATATTTTTTGATTCGAGTAAAATTAGAATTTCGGTATTTCACATGAGAGAGCATAATGAGTTGGTGTATATACTCCAAAACAGCGTAGAAAAGGGCATTGTATATTTTTTCTGACAAATTTTATTCAGAGCAATTTTGCTTTTAACATTGGGGTGCCTAGATAATATTTAGATTTCTTTCGATTGGCTTAAATATAGAATTTCTGTATTTTACATGAGAGTGCATATTAAGTTGGCGTATATACTTTAAAACAGAGTAGAATAGGGCATTGTATATTTTTTCTGCCAGATTATATTCAGAGCAATTTTGTTTTTAACATTGGGGTGCCTAGATAATATTTAGATTATTTTCGATTCCCTTAAATATAGAATTTCTGTATTTCACATGAGAGAGTATATGGAGTTGGTGTATATACTCCAAAACAGAGTAGAATAGGGCATTAGATATTTTTTCTGACAAATTATATTCAGTGCAATTTTTTTTAACACTGGGGTGCCTAGATAATATTTAGATTATTTTCGATTCGGGTAAAATTAGAATTTCGGTATTTGACATGACAGAGCAACCTGAGTTGGTGTATATACTCCAAAACAGAGTGGAATAAGGCATTGTATATTTTTTCTAACAGACTATATTCAGAGTCAATTTCTTTTAACTTTGGGGTGCCTAGATATTATTTAGATTTTTTTCGATTCGAGTAAAATTTGAATTTCTGTATTTTAAATGAGAGAGCACACTGAGGTGGTATATATACTCCAAAAAAGAGTAGAAAAGGGCATTGTATATTTTCTCTGACAGATTATATTCAGAGCATTCTGCTTTCAACAATGGGGTGACTGATAATATTTACATTTTTTTCGATTCACGTAAAATAAGAATTTCTCTGTTTTACATGAGACAGCATACTGAGTTGGTGTATATACTCCAAAACAGAGTAGAATATGGCATTGCATATTTTTTTTTGACAGATTATATTCAGAGCAATTTTCCTGTTAACATTGGGGTGCCTAGATAATATTTAGATTTCTTTCAATTCGCTTAAATTTAGAATTTCCGTATTTTAAAAGAGAGAGCATATTGAGTTGGTGTATATAACACGAAACAGAGTAGAATAGGGCATTGCATTTTTTTTTTCACAGATTATATTCAGAACAATTTTGTTTTTAACATTGGGGTGCCTAGATAATATTTAGATTTTTTACAATTCACATAAAATTATAATTTCTTCATTTTACATGAGAGAGCAGAGTGAGTTGGTTTATATACTCCAAAACAGAGTAGAATAACGCATTGTGTATTTTTCCTAACAGAGTATATTCAGAGCCATTTTCTTTTTACATTGACGCACCTAGTTATTATTTAGATTTTTTTCGAATCGCGTAAAATTAGAATTTTAGTATTTTACATGAGAGAGCATACTGAGTTGGTGCATATACTCTAAAATAGAGTAGAATAGGGCATTGTATATTTTTTCTGACAGATGATATTCAGAGCAATTTTGCTTTTAACATTTAGGTGCCTAGATTATATTTAGATATATTTCGATTCACTTAAATATAGAATTTCGGTATTTTATATGAGAGAGCATATGAAGTCGGTGTATATGCCGCAAAACAGAGTAAAAAAGGACGTTGTATATTTTTTTATGACAGATTATATTCAGAGCAATTTTGCTTTTAACACTGGGGTGCCTAGAGAATATTTAGATTTTTATCGATTCACGTAATATTAGAATTTTGGTATTTTAAATGAGAGAGTATACTGAGTTGCTGTATATACTCCAAAACAGAGTAGAATAGGGCATTGTATACTTTCTCTGACAGATTATATTCGGAGCAATCTTGCTTTTAACATTGGGGTGCCTAGATAATATTTGGATTTATTTCAATTTGCTTAAATATAGAATTTCGGTATTTTATGTTAGAGAGCATATGGAGTCGGTGTATATACCCCAAAAAAGAGTAGAATAGGGCATTGAAAATTTTTTCTGACACATTATATTCAGAGCAATTTTGTTTTTAACATTGGGGTGCCTAGATAATATTTAGATTTATTTCAATTCACATAAAATTAGAATTTCTGAATTTACATGAGAGAGCATACTGAGTTGGTGTATATACTTCACAACAGTAGAATTAGGCATTGTATATTTTTTCTAACAGACTATACAATCGGACATTATATATTTTTTCTGACAGATTATATTAAGAGCAATTTTGTTTTTAACATTGGGGTGCGTAGATAACATTTAGATCTTTTTCGATTCACGTAAAATTAGAATTTCTGTATTTTACATGAGAGACCACACTGAGTTGTTGTATATACTCCAATACAGAGTAGAATAAGGCATTGCATATTTTTTCTTACAGACTATATTCAGAGCCATTTTGTTTTAACTTTGGGGCGCCTAGATATTATTTAGATTTTTTTGATTCACGTAAAATTAGAATTTCGGTATTTTACATGAGAGAGCTTCCTGAGTTGGTGTATATACTCAAAAACAGTAGAAAAGGGCATTGTATATTTTCTCTGACAGAATATATTCAGAGCAATTTGGCTTTTAAAATTGGGGTGCCTAGATAATATTTAGACTTTTGTGGATTCGCTTAAATATAGAATTTCTGTATTTTACATGAGAGAGCATATGGAGTTGGTGTATATACTCCAAAACAGAGTAGAATAGGGCCTTGTATATATTTTTTTAAAATTTTTTATTGGATTTAAGTTTTGGGGTACATGAGCAGAGCATGCAAGACAGTTGTGTAGGTACACAGATGGCAGTGTGCTTTGCTTTTCTTCTCCCCTTCACCCACATTTGGCTTTTCTCCTCAGGCTATTTCTCCTCGCCTTTCCGTCCCGCTGTCCCTCCCCTTTCCGCCCAGTAGACCCCAGTGTTTAGTACTCCCTTTTTTGTGTCCATGTGTTCTCATTTTCGTCACCCACCTATGAGTGAGAATATGCGGTGTTTCATTTTCTGTTCTTGTGTCAGTTTGCTAAGGATGATGTTCTCCAGATTCATCCATGTCCATACAAACGACACAAACTCATCATTTCTGATTGCTGCATAATATTCCATGGTGTATAGGTGCCACATTTTTCCAATCCATTCTATTATCGATGGGCATTTGGGTTGATTCCAGGTCTTTGCTCTTGTAAACAGGACTGCAATGAACATTCGTGTACATGTGTCCTTATAGTAGAACGATTTATAGTCTTTTGGATATATACCCAGTAATGGGATTGCTGGGTCGAATGGAATTTCTATTTCTAAGGCCTTGAGGAATTGCCACACTGTCTTCCACAATGGTTGAACTAATTTACACTCCCACCAACAGTGTAAAAGTGTTCCTTTTCCTCCACATCCTCTCCAGCATCTGTTGTCTTCAGATTTTTTTTTAAATTTTTCATTGGATATTAGGTTTTGGGGTACATGAGCATAGCATGCAAGACAGTTGCGTAGGTACACACATGGCAGTGTGCTTTCCTTTTCTTCTCCCCTTCACCCACATTTGGCATTTCTCCCCAGGCTATCCCTCCCCACCTCCCCCTCCCACTGGCCCTCCCCTGTTCCCCTCAATAGACCCCAGTGTTTAGTACTTCCCTTTCTGTGTCCATGTGTTCTCAATTTTCATCACCCACCTATGAGTGAGAATAGGGCATTGTATATTTTTTTTGACAGATTATATTCAAAACAATTTTGTTTTTAACATTAGGTTGCCTAGATAATATTTAGATTTATTACGATTCACATAAAATTATAATTTCTGTATTTTACATGAGAGAGCTTACTGAGTTGGTGTATATAGTCCAAAACAGAGTAGAATAAGGCATTGTGTATTATTTCTAACAGACTATACTCAGAGACATTTTCTTTTTACATTGAAGCGACTAGTTATTATTTAGATATTTTTTCAATTCATGTAAAATTAAAATTTCGGTATTTTACATGAGAGAGCATACTGAGTTGGTGTATATACTCCAAAACAAAGTAGAATAGGGCATTGTATATTTTTTCTGACAGATTATATTCGGAGCAATTTTGTTTATAACATTGTGGCGCCTAGATAATATTTAAATTTATTTCGATTTGCTTAAATATAGAATTTTGGTATTTTACATGAGAGAGCATATGGAGTTGGTGTATATACTCCGCAACAGAGTAGAATAGGGCATTGTATATTTATTCTGACAGATTATATTCAGAGAAATTTTGCTGTTAACATTGGAGTGCCTAGATAATATTTAGATTTTTTTCGATTCTCTTAAATATACAATTTTTGTATTTTACATGAGAGAGCATATGGATTTTGTGTATATACTCCAAAACAGAATAGAAAAGATCATTGTATATTTTTTCTGACAGATTATATTCAGAGCAATTTTTTTTTAACTTTAGGTTGCCTAGATAATATTTAGATTTTTTCAACTCGATTAAAATTACAATTTCTGTATTTTCCATGAGAGAGCATATTGAGTATTTGTATATTCTCCAAAACAGAGTAGAATAGGGCATTGTATATTTTTTCTGACACAATATATTAAGAGCAATTTTGTATTTAACATTGGGGTGCCTAGATAATACTTAGATTTTTTCGATTCGGGTAAAATTAGAATTTCTGTATTTTACATGAGAGAGCTTATGGAGATGGTGTATATACTCCAAAACAGAGTAGAATAGGGCATTGTATATTTTTTCTGACAGAATATATTCAGAGCAATTTTGTGTTTATCATTGGGGTGCCTAGATAATACTTAGATTATTTGGATTCGGGTAAAATTAGAATTTCTCTATTTTATATGAGAGAGCATATTGAGTTGGTGTATATACTCCAAAAAAGAGTAGAATAGGGCATTGTATATTTTTTTTGACAGACTATATTCAGTACAATTTTGTTTTTAACATTGGGTTGCCTAGATAATATTTATATATTTTACGATACACATAAAATTATAATTTCTGTATTTTACATGAGAGAGCATAGTGAGTTGGTATATATACTCCAAAACAGAGTAGAATAAGGCATTGTGTATTTTTCCAAACAGACTATATTCAGAGCCATTTTTTTTTTACATTTAAGCACCTAGTTATTATTTAGATTTTTTTCGATTCGCGTAAAATTAGAATTTCGGTATTTTACATGAGAGAGCATACTGAGTTGGTGTATATACTCGAAAACAGAGTAGAATAGGCTATTGTATAGTTTATCTGACAGATGATATTCAGAGCAATTTTGCTTTTAACATTAAGGTGCCTAGATTATATTTAGACTTATTTCGATTCGCTTAAATATAGTATTTCGGTATTTTATATGAGAGAGCATATGAAGTCGGTGTATATACCCCAAAACAGAGTAGAATAGGGCATTGTATATTTTTTATGACATATTATATTTAGAGCAAATTTGTTTTTCACATTGGGGTGCCTAGATAATATTTAGGATTTTTTCGATTCAAGTAAAATTAGAATTTCTATATTTTACATGATAGAGCCTACTGAGATGGTGTATATACTCCAAAACAGAGTAGAATAAGGCATTGTTTATTTTTTCTAACAGACTATATTTAGAGCCATTTTCTTTTAACTTTGGGGCGCCAGATATTATTTAGATTTTTTTCAATTCGAGTTAAATTTGAATTTCCGTATTTTACATGAGAGAGCATATTGAGTTGGTGTATACACTCCAAAACAGAGTGGAAAAGGGCATTGTATATTTTTTCTGACAGACTATATTCAGAGCAATTTTGCTTTTAACATTGGGGTGCCTAGATAATATTTAGATATTTTTCGATTCGCGTAAAATTAGCATTTCTGTATTTTACATGAGAGAGCATACTGAGTTTATATATATACTCCAAAAGTAAGTAGAAATGGGCATTGTATATTTTTTCTGACAGATTATATTCAGAGTAATTTTTCTGTTAACATTGGGGTTCCTAGATAATACTTAGATTTTTTCAACTCGAATAATATTAATATTTCTGTATTTTACATGAGAGAGCATATTGAGTTATTGTATATACTCCAATACAGAGTAGAGTAGGGCATTTTATATTTTTTCTCACTGATTATATGCAGAGCAATTTTGTATTTAACATTGGAGTGCCTAGATAAACTTAGATTTTTTCGATTCGGGTAAAATTAGAATTTCAGTATTTTATATGAGAGAGCATATTGAGTTGGTGTATATACTCCAAAACAGAGTAGAATTGTGCATTGTATAGTTTTTCTGACAGATTATATTCAGAGCAATTTTCCTTTTAACATTGGGGTGCCTAGATAACATTTAGATTGTTTTCGATTCACGTAAAATTAGAATTTCTGTATTTTACATGCGAGACCATACTGAGTTTTTGTATATACTCCAATACAAAGTAGAGTAAGGCATTGCATATTTTTTGTTACAGACTGTATTCAGAGCCATTTTGTTTTAACTTTGGGGCGCCTAGATATTATTTAGATTTTTTTGATTCACGTAGAATTAGAATTTCGGTATTTTACATGAGAGAGCTCCCTGAGTTGGTGTATATACTCCAAAACAGAGTAGAAAAAAGCATTGTATATTTTCTCTGACAGAATATATTCAGAGCAATTTTGCTTTTAAAATTGGGGTGCCTAGATAATATTTAGATTTTTGTGGATTTGCTTAAATATAGAATTTCTGTATTTTACATGAGAGAGCATATGGAGTTGGTGTATATACTCCAAAACAGAGTAGAATAGGGCATTGTATATTTTTTTCTGACAGATTATATTCAGAGCAATTTTGTATTTATCATTGGGGTGTCTAGATCATACTTAGATTTTTTTGATTCATGTAAAATTAGAATTTCTGTATTTTACATGAGAGAGCATATTGAGTTGTTTTATATACCCCAAAACAGAGTAGAATTGTGCATTGTGTATTCCTTCTGATAGATTATAATCATAGTAATTTTTTTTGAACATTGGGGTGCCTAGATAATATTTAGATTTTTTTTGATTCACGTAAAATTAGAATTTCTGTATTTTACATGAGAGAGCATACTGAATTGGTGTACATACTCCAAAACAGAGTAGAATAAGGCATTGTATATTTTTTCTTACAGATTATATTCAGAGCCATTTTCTTTTACTCTGGGGTGCGTAGATATTATTTAGAATTTTTTCTATTTGTGTTAAATTAGAATTTCACTATTTTACATGAGAGAGCATATGGAGTTGGTGTATATATTTTAAGATAGAGTAGAATAGGGCATTGTATATTTTTTCTGACAGATTATATTCAGAGCAATTTTGCTTTCAAGATTGGTGTGCCTAGACAATATTTAGATTATTTTCGATTCGCTTAAATATAGAATTTCCGTATTTTACAGGAGAGAGCATATGGAGTTTGTATATATACTTTGAAACAAAGTAGCATAGATCATTGTATCTTTCTTCTGACAGATTATATTCAGAACAATTTTTTTTAATATTGGGGTGCCTAGATAATATTTAGATTTGTCTCGATTCACGTAAAATTAGAATTTCATTATTTTACATGAGAGAGTAAACTGAGTTGCTTTATATACTCCAAAACAGAGTAGAATAAGGCATTGTAAATTTTTTCTAACACACTATATTCAGAGCCATTTTCTCTTAACTTTGGTGCGCCTAGATATTATTTAGATATTTTTCAATTCCCGTAAAATTAGAATTTCTGTATTTTACATGAGATAGCATATTTAGTTGGTGTATATACTCCAAAACAGAGTAGAAAAGGGCATTGTATATTTTTTCTGACAGATTATACTCAGAGTAATTTTGCTTTTAACATTGGGGAGCCTAGATCATTTTTAGATTTTTTTTCGATTCGCTTAAATATAGAATTTCTGTATTTTATGTGAGAGTGCATATGAAGTTGGTGTATATTCTACAAAACAGAGTAGAGTAGGGCATTGTATATTTTTTCTGATAGATTATATTCAGAGTAATTTTGTTTTTAACATTGGGGTGCCTAGATAATATTTAGATTTTTTTCGTTTCACTTAAATATAGAACTTCTGTATTTTACATGAGAGAACATATGGAGTTGGTGTATATACTAAAAAAACAGAGTAGAAAATGGCATTGTATATTTTTTCTGACATATTATATTCAGAGCAATTTTGATTTTAACATTGGGGTGCCTAGATAATACTTAGATTTTTTGCGATTCACGTAAAATTAGAATTTCTGTATTTTACATGAGAAAGCATACAGAGTTGGTGTATATAATCCAAAATATAGTGGAATAAGGCATTGTATATTTTTCCTCAAAGACTATATTCAGAGCCATTTTCTTTAATTTTCGGGCGCCTAGACACTATTTAGAATTTTTTAGATTCGTGTAAAATTAGAATTTCGGTATTGTATATGAGAGAGCATATTGAGTTGGTTTATATACTCCCAAACAGAGTAGACAAGATCATTGTATATTTTTTCTGACAGATTATATTCAGAGCAATTTGGCTTTTATCATTGGCGTGCCTAGATAACATTTAGATATTTTTCGATTCACGTAAAATTAGAATATTGGTATTTTACATGAGAGAGCATACTGAGGTGGTGTATATACTCCAAAACAGAGTAGAATTGTGCATTGTATTGTTTTTCTGACAGATTATATTCAGAGCAATTAACCTTTTAACATTGGGGTGCCTAGATAATATTTAGATTTTTTCAATTTGGGTAAAATTAGAATTTCTCCATTTTACATGAGGGAGCATATGGAGTTGGTGTATATACACGAAAACAGAGTAGAATAGGGCATTGTATATTTTTTCTTACAGACTATATTCAGAGCCATTTTGTTTTAACTTGGGGGCGCCTAGATATTATTTAGATTTTTTTTGATTCGCGTAAAATTAGAATTTCGGTATTTTACATGAGAGAGCTTCCTGAGTTGGTGTATATACTCCAAAACAGAGTAGAAAAGGGCATTGTATGTTTTCTCTGACACACTGTATTCAGAGCAATTTTGCTTTTAACATTGGGGTGCCAAGATAATATTTAGATTTTTGTGGATTCGCTTAAATATAGAATTTCTGTATTTTACATGAGAGAGCATATGGAGTTGGTTTATATACTCCAAAACAGAGTAGAATAGGGAATTGTATATTTTTTCTGACAGTTTATATTCAGAGAAATTTTGTATTTATCATTGGGGTGTCTAGATAATACTTAGATTTTATCGATTTGTGTAAAATTACAATTTCTGTATTTTACATGAGAGAGCATATTGAGTTGTTGTATATACCCCAAAACAGAGTAGAATTTTGCATTGTATATTCCTTCTGACAGATTATAATCAGAGTAATTTTTCTTTGAACATTGGGGTGCCTAGATAATATTTAGATTTTTTTCGATTGGCTTAAATTTAGAATTTCTGTATTTTATATGAGAGAGCATATGGAGTTGGTGTATATACTCCAAAACAGAGTCGAATAGGGCATTATATATTTTTTCTGACAGATTATATTCAGAGCAATTTTGTTTTTTACATTGGGGTGCCTACATAATATTTAGATTATTTCGATACTGGTAAAATTAGAATTTCGGTATTTTACATGAGAGAGCATACTGAATTGGTGTATATACTCCAAAACAGAGTAGAATAAGGCATTGTATATTTTTTCTAACAGATTATATTCAGAGCCGTTTTCTTTTAACTCTGGGGCGCGTAGATATTATTTAGATTTCTTTCGATTGGTGTTAAATTAGAATTTCGCTATTTTACATGAGAGAGCATATGGAGTTGGTGTATATATTTTAAGACAGAATAAAATAGGGCATTGTATATCTTTTCTGACTGATTATATTCAGAGCAATATTGTTTTTAACATTGGGGTGCTTAGATAATATTTAGATTTTTTTCAATTCACGTAAAATTAGAAATTCGGTATTTTACAATAGAGAGCATACTGAGTTGGTGTATATACTAAAAAACAGAGTAGAATACGGCATTGTATATTTTGTCTGACAGATTATATTCAGAGCAATTTTGTTTTTAACATTGGGGTGCCTAGATAATATTTAGATTCTTTCAATTCGCGTAAAATTAGAATTTTTGTATTTTACATGATAGAGCATATTGATTTGTTGTATATACTACAAAACAGAGTAGAATAAGGCATTGCATATTTTTTCTAACAGACTATATTCAGAGCCATTTTCTTTTAACTTTGGGGCGCCTAGATATTATTTAGATTTTTTTCGATTCGCGTAAAATTAGAATTTTGGTATTTTACTTTAGATAGCATATTGAGGTAGTGTATATACTACAAAACAGAGTAGAATAGGGAATTGTATATTTTTTCTCACAGTTTATATTCAGAGCAATTTTGTATTTATCATTGGGGTGTCTAGATAATACTTAGATTTTTTCAATTCGTGTAAAATTACAATTTCTGTATTTTACATGAGAGATCACACTGAGTTGTTGTATATACTACAAAACAGAGTAGAATAAGGCATTGCATATTTTTTCTAACAGACTATATTCAGAGCCATTTTCTTTTAACTTTGGGGCATATAGATATTATTTACAATTTTTTCTTTTCGCGTAAAATTAGAATTTCGGTATTTTACATGAGAGAGCATACTGAGTTGGTGTATATATTCAAAAACAGAGTAGAAAAAGGCATTGTATATTTTTTCTGACAGATTATATTCAGAGCAATTTTGCTTTTAACACTGGGGTGCCTAGAGAATATTTAGATATTTTTCAATTCACGAAAATTAGAATTTTGGTATTTTACATGAGAGAGCATACTGAGTTGGTGTATATACTCCAAAAAAGAGTAGAGTAGGGCATTGTATATTTTTTCTGACAGATTATATTCAGAGCAATTTTGTTTTTAACATTGGGGTGCCTAGATAATATTTAGATTTATTTCGATTCGCTTAAATATAGAATTTCGGTATTTTATATGAGAGAGCATATGGAGTCGATGTATATACCCCAAAACAGAGTAGAATAGGGCATTTTATATTGTTTCTGACAGATTATATTTAGAGCAATTTTGTTTTTAACATTGGGGTGCCTAGATAATATTTAGATTTTTTTGGTTCGGGTAAAAGTAGAATTTCTGTATTTTATATGAGAGAGCATATGGAGTTGGTGTATACACTGTAAAACAAAGTAGAATAAGGCATTGTATATTTTTTCTTACACACTATATTCAGAGCCATTTTCTTTTAACTCTGGGGTGCCTAGATATTATTTAGATTTTTTTCGATTCGCGTAAAATTAGAATTTCGGTATTTTACATGAGAGAGCATACTGAGTTTGTATATATTCTCCAAAAGAGAGTTGAAAAGGGCATTGTATATTTTCTCTGACAGATTATATTCAGAGCAATTTTGTTTTAAATATTGGGGTGCCTAGATTATATTTAGATTTTTATCGATTCACCAAAAATTAGAATTTCCTTATTTTACATGAGAGAGTATACTGAGTTGGCGTATATACTCTAAAACAGAATAGAATTAAGCATTGTATATTTTTTGTAACAGACTATATTCAGAGCCATTTTCTTTTAACTTTGGGGCGCCTAGATATTATTTAGATTTTTTTCGATTTGTGTAAAATTAGAATTTCGGTATTTTATATGAGAGAGCATATTGAATTGGTTTATATACTCCAAAACACAGTAGAAAAGGGCATTGCATATTTTTTCTGACAGATTATATTTAGAGCATTCTGCTTTTAACATTGGGGTGCCTAGATAATATTTAGATTTTTTTCGATTTGCTTAAATACAGAATTTCTGTATTTTACGTGAGAGAGCATATTGAGTTGGTGTATATACTCTGAAACAGAGTAGAATAGGGCATTGTATATTTTTTCTGAGAGATTATATTCAGAGAAATTTTGCTGTTAACATTGGGGTGCCTAGATAATATTTAGATTTTTTTCGATTCTCTTAAATATACAATATCTCTATTTTACATGAGAGGGCATATGGAGTTGGTGTATATACTCCAAAACAGAATGGAAAAGGGCATTGTATATTTTCTCTGACAGATTATATTCAGAGCAATTTTTGTTAACATTAGGGTGCATAGATAATATTTAGGTTTTTTCAACTCGATTAAAATTTCAATTTCTGTACTTTACATGAGAGAGCATATTGAGTTCTTGTGTATACTCCAAAACAGAGTAGAATAGGGCATTGTATATTTTTTGTGACACAATATATTCAGAGCAATTTTGTATTTAACATTGCGGTGCTTAGATAATATTTCGATTTTTTACGATTCACATAAAATTATAATTTTTGTATTTTACATGAGAGAGCATGCTGAGTTGGTGTATATACTCCAAAACAAAGTAGAGTAAGGCATTGTGTATTATTTCTAACAGAGTATATTCAGAGTCATTTTCTTTTTACATTGAAGCGCCTAGTTATTATTTAGATTTTTTTCAATTCGTGTGAAATTAGAATTTCGTTATTGTACATGAGGGAGCACACTGAGTTGGTGTATATACTCAAAAACAGAGTAGAAAAGGGCACTGTATATTTTTTCTGACAGATTATATTCAGAGCAATTTCGCTTTCAACACTGGGGTGCCTAGAGAATATTTAGATTTTTTTCGATTCACCTAAATTTAGAATTTTGGTATTTTACATGAGAGAGCGTACTGAGTTGGTGTATACACTCCAAAACAGAGTAGAATAGGGCATTGTATATTTTTTCTGACAGATTATTTTCGGATCAATTTTGTTTTTAACATTGGGGTGTTTTGATAATATTTAGATTTATTTCGATTCGCTTAAATATAGAATTTCGGTATTTTATATGAGAGAGCATATGAAGTCGGTGTATATACCCCAAAACAGAGTAGAATTGGGCATTGTATATTTTTTGTAACAGACTATATTCAGAGCCATTTTCTTTTAACATTGGGGCACCTAGTTATTATTTAGATTTTTTTCGATTCACGTAAAATTAGAATTTCGGTATTTTACATGAGAGATCATATTGAGTTGTTGTATATACTCCAAAACAGAGTAGAAAAGGGCGTTGTTTATTTTCTCTAACAGATTATATTCAGAGCAATTTTGCTTTTAACATTCGGGTACCTAGATAATATTTGTATTATTTTCGATTCACGTAAAATTAGAATTTCGGTATTTTACATGAGAGAGCATAGTGAGTTGGTGTATATTCTCAAAAACATTGTAGAAAAGTACATTGAATATTTTTTCTGACACATTATATTCAGTGCAATTTTGCTTTTAACATTGGGGTGCCTAGATAATATTTAGATTTTTTTCAATTCACGTAAATATAAAATTTCTGTATTTTCATAAGAGAGCATATGGAGTTGGTGTATATACCCCAAAACCGGGTAGAATAGGGCATTGTATATTTTTTCTGACAGATTATGTTCAGAGCAATTTGCTTTTAACATTGGAATGCCTAGATAATATTTAAATTTTTTCAATTCGGTTAAAATTTAAATTTCTTCATTTTACATGAGAGAGCATAGTAAGTGGGGGTATATACTACAAAACAGAGTAGAAAAGGGCATTGTATATTTTTCTGACAGATTGTATTCAGAGCATTTTTGCTTTTAACATTGGGGTGCCTAGATAATATTTAGATTTATTCAATTCGGGTGAAATTAGAATCTATGTATTTTACATGAGGGAGCATATGGAGTTGGTGTATATACTCCAAAACAAAGTACAATCGGGCATTATATATTTTTTCTGACAGATTATATTAAGAGCAATTTTGTTTTTAACATTGGGGTGCGTAGATAACATTTAGATCTTTTTCGATTCACGTAAAATTAGAATTTCTTTATTTTACATGAGAGACCACACTGAGTTGTTGTATATACTCCAATACAGAGTAGAATAAGGCATTGCATATTTTTTCTTACAGACTATATTCAGAGCCATTTTGTTTTAACTTTGGGGCGCCTAGATATTATTTAGATTTTTTTGATTCACGTAAAATTAGAATTTCGGTATTTTACATGAGAGAGCTTCCTGAGTTGGTGTATATACTCAAAAACAGAGTAGAAAAGGGCATTGTATATTTTCTCTGACAGAATATATTCAGAGCAATTTGGCTTTTAAAATTGGGGTGCCTAGATAATATTTAGACTTTTGTGGATTCGCTTAAATATAGAATTTCTGTATTTTACATGAGAGAGCATATGGAGTTGGTGTATATACTCCAAAACAGAGTAGAATAGGGCCTTGTATATATTTTTTTAAAATTTTTTATTGGATTTAAGTTTTGGGGTACATGAGCAGAGCATGCAAGACAGTTGTGTAGGTACACAGATGGCAGTGTGCTTTGCTTTTCTTCTCCCCTTCACCCACATTTGGCTTTTCTCCTCAGGCTATTTCTCCCCGCCTTTCCCTCCCGCTGGCCCTCCTCTTTCCCCCCAGTAGACCCCAGTGTTTAGTACTCCCTTTTTTGTGTCCATGTGTTCTCATTTTCGTCACCCACCTATGAGTGAGAATATGCGGTGTTTCATTTTCTGTTCTTGTGTCAGTTTGCTAAGGATGATGTTCTCCAGATTCATCCATGTCCCTACAAACGACACAAACTCATCATTTCTGATTGCTGCATAATATTCCATGGTGTATAGGTGCCACATTTTTCCAATCCATTCTATTATCGATGGGCATTTGGGTTGATTCCAGGTCTTTGCTCTTGTAAACAGTGCTGCAATGAACATTCGTGTACATGTGTCCTTATAGTAGAACAATTTATAGTCTTTTGGATATATACCCAGTAATGGGATTGCTGGGTCGAATGGAATTTCTATTTCTAAGGCCTTGAGGAATCGCCACACTGTCTTCCACAATGGTTGAACTAATTTACACTCCCACCAACAGTGTAAAAGTGTTCCTTTTTCTCCACATCCTCTCCAGCATCTGTTGTCTCCAGATTTTTTTTTAAATTTTTCATTGGATATTAGGTTTTGGGGTACATGAGCATAGCATGCAAGACAGTTGCGTAGGTACACACATGGCAGTGTGCTTTCCTTTTCTTCTCCCCTTCACCCACATTTGGCATTTCTCCCCAGGCTATCCCTCCCCACCTCCCCCTCCCACTGGCCCTCCCCTGTTCCCCTCAATAGACCCCAGTGTTTAGTACTTCCCTTTCTGTGTCCATGTGTTCTCAATTTTCATCACCCACCTATGAGTGAGAATAGGGCATTGTATATTTTTTTTGACAGATTATATTCAGAACAATTTTGTTTTTAACATTGGGTTGCCTAGATAATATTTAGATTTATTACGATTCACATAAAATTATAATTTCTGTATTTTACATGAGAGAGCATACTGAGTTGGTGTATATAGTCCAAAACAGAGCAGAAAAGGGCATTATATATTTTTTTCTGACAGATTGTATTCAGAGCAATTTTCCTTTAACATTGTGGTGCCTAGATAATATTCAAATTTTTTTCGATTCGCATAAATATAGAATTTCTGTATTTTACATGAGAGAGCTTTTTAAGTTGGTTTATATACTCCAAAACGAAATAGAATAGGGCATTGTATATTTTTTCTGACAGATTATATTCAGAGCGATTTTGTTTTTAATAATGCGGTGCTTAGATAATATTTAGATTTTTTTCAATTCGCTTCAATATAGAATTTCTGTATTTTACATGAGAGAGCATATAAAGTTCGTGTATATACTCCAAAACAAAGTAGAATAGGGCATTTTATATTTATTCTGACAGATTATATTCAGAGAAATTTTGCTGTTAACATTGGAGTGCCTAGATAATATTTAGATTTTTTTCGATTCTCTTAAATATACAATTTTTGTATTTTACATGAGAGAGCATATGGAGTTTGTGTATATACTCCAAAACAGAATAGAAAAGATCATTGTATATTTTTTCTGACAGATTATATTCAGAGCAATTTTTTTTTAACTTTAGGTTGCCTAGATAATATTTAGATTTTTTCAACTCGATTAAAATTACAATTTCTGTATTTTCCATGAGAGAGCATATTGAGTATTTGTATATTCTCCAAAACAGAGTAGAATAGGGCATTGTATATTTTTTCTGACACAATATATTAAGAGCAATTTTGTATTTAACATTGGGGTGCCTAGATAATACTTAGATTTTTTCGATTCGGGTAAAATTAGAATTTCTGTATTTTACATGAGAGAGCTTATGGAGATGGTGTATATACTCCAAAACAGAGTAGAATAGGGCATTGTATATTTTTTCTGACAGAATATATTCAGAGCAATTTTGTGTTTATCATTGGGGTGCCTAGATAATACTTAGATTATTTGGATTCGGGTAAAATTAGAATTTCTCTATTTTATATGAGAGAGCATATTGAGTTGGTTTATATACTCCAAAAAAGAGTAGAATAGGGCATTGTATATTTTTTTTGACAGACTATATTCAGTACAATTTTGTTTTTAACATTGGGTTGCCTAGATAATATTTATATATTTTACGATACACATAAAATTATAATTTCTGTATTTTACATGAGAGAGCATAGTGAGTTGGTATATATACTCCAAAACAGAGTAGAATAAGGCATTGTGTATTTTTCCAAACAGACTATATTGAGAGCCATTTTTTTTTACATTGAAGCACCTAGTTATTATTTAGATTATTTTCGATTCGCGTAAAATTAGAATTTCGGTATTTTACATGAGAGAGCATACTGAGTTGGTGTATATACTCAGTAACAGAGTAGAAAAGGGCATTGTATATTTTTTATGACAGATTATATTCAGAGCAATTTTGCTTTTAACACTGGGGTGCCTAGAGAATATTTAGATTTTTTTCGATTCACGTAAATTTAGAATTTTGATATTTTACATGAGCGAGAATACTGAGTTGGTGTATATACTCGAAAACAGAGTAGAATAGGGCATTCTATATTTTCTCTGACAGATTATATTCGGAGACATTTTCTTTTAACTTTTGGGCGCCTAGATATTATTTAAATTATTTTGATTCACGTAAAATTAGAATTTTGCTCTTTTACATGACAGAGCATATTGAGTTGGTGTATATACACCAAAAAAGAGTAAAATTGGGCATTGTAGGTTTTTTCTGAAAGATTATATTCAGAGAAATTTTGCTTTTAACTTTGGGGGGCCAAGACAATATTTAGATTTTTTTTGATTCACGTAAAATTAGACTTTGGGAATTTTACATGAGAGAGCATACTGAGTTGGTGTATATACTTCAAAACAAACTAGAATAAGGCATTGTATATTTTCTCTAACAGACTATATTCAGAGCAATTTGGCTTTTATCATTGGGGTGCCCAGATAATATTTAGATTTTTTTTCGATTCACGTAAATTTAGAATTTCGGTATTTTATATGAGAGAGCATGCTGACTTGGTGTATATGTTCCAAACAAAGTAGAGTAAGGCATTGTGTATTTTTTCCAACAGAATATATTCAGAATTTATATATTTTACATAAGAGAGCATATGGAGTTGGTGTATATACTTCAAAACAGAGTAGAATAGGGCATTATGTATTTATTCTGACGAATTATATTCAGAGCAATTTTGTTTTTAACATTGGGGTACCTAGATTATATTTAGATTATTTTCGATTCATGTAAAATTAGAATTTCGGTATTTTACATGAGAGAGCATACTGAGTTGGTGTATATATTCCAAAACAGAGTGGAATGAAGCATTGTATATTTTTTTTAACAGACTATATTCAGAGCCATTTTCTTTTAACCTTGGGACACCTTGATATTATTTAGATTTTTTTCGATTCGCGTAAAATTAAAATTTCATTATTTTACATGAGAGAGGATATTGAGTTGGTGTATATATTACACAACAGAGTAAAAAAAAGCATTGTACATTTTTTCTGATATATTATATTCAGAGCAATTTTGCTTTTAACATTGGGGTGCCTAGAAAATTTTTAGATTTTTTAATTTTTTTGATTCGGTTAAAATTAGAATTTCTGTATTTTACATGAGAGAGCATACTGAGTTGGTGCATATACTCCAAAACAGAGTAGATTAAGGCATTGTATATTTTTTTTAACAGACTATATTCAGAGTCATTTTCTTTTAACTTTGGAGAGCCAGATATTATTTAGATTTTCTTCGATTCACGTAAAATTATAATTTCGTTATTTTACGTTGGAGAGCATATTGAGTTGGTGTATATACTCCAAAACAGAGTACAAAAGGTCATTGTATATTTTTTCTGACAGATTATATTCAGAGAAATTTTGCTTTTAACATTGGAGTGCCTAGATAATTTTTAGATTTTTTTTGATTCACGTAAAATTAGAATTTCTGTATTTTACATGGGAGAGCATACTGAGTTGGTGTATATACACCAAAACAGAGTAGAATAGGGCATTGTATATTATCGCTGACAGATTATATTCAGAGCAATTTTTTTTAACATTGGGAAGCCTATATAATATTTTGATTTTCTCGATTCGGGTAAAATTAAAATTTCTGTGTTTTACTTGAGAGAGCATATTGAGTTGGAGTATATACTACAAAATAGAGTAGAAAAGGGCATTGTATATTTTTTCTGATAGATTATATTCAGAGCAATTTTGCTTTTAACATAGGGATGCCTAGATAATATTTATATTTTTTCCGATTCGCTTAAATATAGAATATATATATTTTTTATTTGAGAGCATATGAAGTTGGTGTATATACTCCAAAACATAGTAGAATAGGGGATTGTATATTTTTTCGGACAGACTATATTTAGAGCAATTTTGTTTCTAACATTGGGGTGCCTAGACTATATTTATATTTATTCGATTCTGGTAGAATTAGAATTTCTGTATTTTATATGAGAGAGCATATTGAGTTGGTGTATATACTCCAAAACAAAGTCGAATAAGGCATTGTATATTTCTTCTAACAGACTATATTCAGAGCCATTTTGGTTGAACGTTGGGACGCCTAGATATTATTTAGATTGTTTTCGATTCACGTAAATTTAGAATTTATGTATTTCACAAGAGACAGCATACAGAGTTGGTGTATATACTCCTAAACAGAGTAGAATAGGGCATTGTATATATTTTCTGACAGATTATATTCAGAGAAATTATTTTTTAACATTGGGGTGCCTAGATAATATTTAGATTTTTTTCGATTCAGGTAAAATTAGAATTTCTGTATTTTACATGAGAGAGCATACTGAGTTTGTGTATATACTCCAATGCATAGTAGAATAAAACAATGTATATTTTTTATAACAGACTATATTCAGAGCCATTTTCTTTTAACTTTGGGTAGCCTAGATATTATTTAGATTTTTTTTGATTCGCATAAATTTATAATTTCGGTATTTTACATAAGAGAGCATATTGAGTTGCTGTATATACTCCAAAACAGAGTAGAAAAGGGCATTGTATATTTATTCTGACAGACTATATTCAGAGCAAATTTGATTTTAACATTGTGGTTCCTAGATAATATTTAGATTTTTTTATTCACGTGAAATTTGAATTTCCGTATATTACATGAGAGAGCACACTGAGTTTGTGTATATACTCCAAAACAGAGTAGAATAGGGCATTGTATATTGTTTCTAACAGACTATATTCAGAGCCATTTTATTTTAACTTTCTGGCGCCTATATATTATTTATATATTTTTTCGATTTACTTAAAATTAGAATTTCGGTATTTTACGAGAGTGCATATTGAGTTGGTGTATATACGCCAAAAGAGATTAGAAAAGGGTATTGTATATTTTTTCTGAGAGATTATATTCAGAGCAATTTTTCTTCTAACATTGTGGTGCCTAGATTGTATTTAGATTTCTTTGATTCGCTTAAATATAGAATTTTGGTATTTTAAATGAGAGAGCATATGGGGTTGGTGTATATACTCCTAAACAGAGTAGAATAGGGTATTGTATATTTTTTCTGACAGATTATATTCAGAGCAATTTTGTTTTAACATTGGGTTGCCTAGATAATATTTAGATTTTTTCGATTCAGGTAAAATTAGAATTTCTGTATTTTACATGAGAGAGCACACTGAGTTTGTGCATATACTTCAAAACAGAGTAGAATAAGGCATTCTGTTTTTTTTCTAACAGAGTATATTCAGAGCCATTTTCTTTTATCTTTGAGGCTCCTAGATATTATTTAGAAATTTCGATTCATGTAAAAATATTATTTCGGTATTTTACATGAGAGAGCATATTGAGTTAGTGTATATACTACAAAACAGAGTAGAAAAAAGCATTGTACATTTTTTCTGACAGATTATATTCACAGCAATTTTGCTTTTAACATTGGGGTGCCTAGATAGTATTGAGTTTTTTTCGATTCGCTCAATTATAGAATTTCTGTATTTTACATTAGAGAGCATATGGAGTTGGTGTATATACTCTAAACAGAGAAGAATAGGGCATTGTATATTTTTTCTGACAGATTATATTCCGAGCAATTTTGTTTTTAACTTTGAAGTGCCTAGATCATTTTTAAATTTTTTTGATTCGGGTAAAATTAGAATTTCTGCATTTTACATGAGAGAGCATACTGAGTTGGTGTATATACTCCTAAACCGAGTAGAATAAGGCATTGTATATTTTTTCTGACAGATTATATTCAGAGCAATTTTGTTTTTAACATTGTGGTGCCAAGACTATATTTATATTTTTTCGATTCGCTTAAATTTTGAATTTCTGGATTTTACATGAGAGAGCATATAAAGTTGGTGTATATACTCCAAAACAGAGTAGAAAAAAGCATTGTGTATTTTTTTCTGACAGATTATATTCACAGCAATTTTGCTTTTAACATTCGGGTGCCTAGATAATATTTCGATTTTTTTCGATTCACGTAAATTTAGAGTTTCGGTATTTTACATGAGACAGCATACTGAGTAGGTTTATATACTCCAAAACAGAGTAGAATAAGGCATTGTGTATTTTTTCGAACACACTATATTCAGAGCCATTTTCTTTCATATTTGGGGTGCCTAGATATTATTTAGATTTATATCGATTCGCATAAAATTAGAATTTTGGTATTTTACATGAGAGAGCATATTGAATTGGTGAATATTCTCCAAAAAAGAGTAGAATAAGGCATTGTATATTTTTCCTAACAGACTATTTTCAGAGCCATTTTCTTTTAACTTTGAGGCGTCTAGATATTATGTAGTTTTTTCGATTTGCTTAAATATAGAATTTTTGTATTTTACATGAGAGAGCATTTTGAGTTGGTGTATATACTACAAAACAGAGTAGAATATAGCATTGTATATTTTTTCTGAGAGATTATATTCAGAGCAGTTTTGTTGTTAACATTCGTGTGCCTAGATAATATTTAGATTTTTTCGATTCGGGTAAAATTAGAATTTCTGTATTTTACATGAGAGAGCATACTGAGTTGGTGTATATACTCCAAAACAGAGTAGAATATGCTACTGTATATTTTTTCTAACAGTCTATATTCAGAGCCATTTTCTTTTAACTTTGGGGTGCCTAGATATTATTAATATTTTTTTTTATTCTTGTAAAATTAGAATTTCGGTATTTTACCTGAGAGAGCATATGCAGTTTGTGTATATACTCCAAAACAGAGTAGAATAAAACATTGTATATTTTTTCTGACTGATTATATTCAGAGCAATTTTGTTTTTAACATTGGGGTGCCTAGATAATATTTAGATTTTTTCGATTCGAGTAAAATTAGAATTTCTGTATTTTACATGAGAAAGCATATGGAGTTGGTGTATATACTCCAAAAAAGAGTAGAATAGAACATTGTATATGTTATCTGACAGATTATATTCAGAGCAGTTTTGTTTTTAACATTGGGGTGCCTAAAGAATATTTAGATTTTTTCGATTCGGGTAATATTAGAATTTTGTATTGTACATGAGAGCGCAAACTGAATTGGTGTTTATGCTCCAAAACAAATTATAAAAGGGCATTGTATATTGTTTCTGACAGATTATATTCAGAGCAATTTTCCTTTCCACATTGTGGTGTCTAGATTACATTTAGATTTTTTTCAATTCACTTAAAATTAGAATATCTGTACTTTACGTGAGAGAGCATACTGAGTTGCTTTATATACTCGAAATCAGAGTAGAATAAGGCATTGTATATTTTTTCTAACAGACTATTTTCAGAGCCATTTTCTTTTAACTTTGGGGCGCCTTGATATTATTCAGATTTTTTTAGATTCACGTAAAATAAGAATTTCGTTATTTTACATGAGAGAGCATATTGAGTTGGTGTACATACTCCAAAACAGGGTAGAATAGGGCATTGTATGTTTTTTCTGACTGATTATATTGGGAGAATATTTGTTTTTAACATTGGGGTCCCTAGATAATATTTAGATTAATTCGATTCTGCTAAAATTAGAATTTCTGTATTTTACGTAAGAGAGCATATGGAGTTGGTGTATATTTTACAAAATAGAGTAGAATAGGGCATTGTATATTTTTTCTGACAGATTATATTCAGTGCAATTTTTCTTTTGACATTAGGGTGCCTAGATAATATTTAGATTTCTGTCGATTCGCTTAAATATAGAATTTTCATATTTTATATGAGAGAGCATATGGAGTTGTTTTATATACTCCAAAACAGAGTAGAATTGGGCATTGTATATTTTTTTTAACAGATTATATTAAGAGCAATTTTGTTTTTATCATTTGGGTGCCTAGATATTATTTAGATTTTTTTTGATTGGCATAAAATAAGAATTTCGGTATTTTACATGAGAGAGCATATTGAGTTGGTGTATACACTCCAAAACAGAGTAGACATGTACATTGTATATTTTGTCAGTCAGATTATATTCAGAGCAATATTGCTTTAAACATTGGGGTGCCTAGATAATATTTAGATTGTTTTCGATTCACGTAAAATTAGAATTTCGGTATTTTATATGAGAGAGCATGTAGAGTTGGTGTATACACTCAAAAACAGAGTAGAATAGGGCATTGTATATTTTTTCTGAGAGTTTATACTCAGAGCAATTTTGGTTTTAACATTGGGGTGCCTTGATAATATTTAGTTTTTTTCGATTCGGCTAAAATTAGAATTTATGTATTTTACATGACAGAGCATACTGAGTTGGTGTATATACTCCAAAACATAGTAGAATAAGGCATTGTATATTTTTTCTAACATACTATATTCAGAGTCATTTTCTTTTAACATTGGGATGCCTACATATTATTTAGATTTTTTTTGATTTGCATAAAATTAGAATTTCAGTATTTTACATGAGAGACAATAATAATTTGGTGTATATACTACAAAACAGAGTCGAAAAAGGCATTGTATATTTTTTCTGACACATTATATTCAGAGCAATTTTGCTTTTAACATTGGGGTTTCTAGATAATATTTAGATTTTTTTCGATTCGCTTTAATATAGAATTTTGGTATTTTACATGAGAGAGCATATTGAGTCGGTGTACACACTTCAAAACAGAGTAGAAAAACGCATTGTATATTTATTCTGACAGATTATATTCAGAGTAATTTTCTTTTAACATTGGGGTGTCTAGATAATATTTAAATTTTTTTCGATTCGCTTAAATATAGAATTTCTGTATTTTACATGAGAGAGCAAATGGAGTTGGTGTATATACTCCAAAACAGAGTAGAATAGGGCATTGGATATTTTTTCTGACATATTATATTCACAGCAAATTTTCTATTAACATTGGGGTGCCTAGATAATATTTAGATGTTTTCGATTCGGGTAAGTTAGAATTTCGGAATTTTACAGGAGAGAGCATACTGAGTTGGTGTATATACTCCAAAATAAAGTAGAATAAAGCATTCTACATTTTTTCTAACTGACTATATTCAGAGCCATTTTCGTTTTACTTTGGGGTGCCTAGATATCATTTAGATTTATTTCGATTCGTGTAAAATTAGAGTTTCGACATTTTACATGAGAGAGCATATTGAGTTGGTGTATATACTCCAAAACAGAGTAGAAAAGGGCATTGTATATTTTTTCTGACAGATTATATTCAGAGTAATTTTGCTTTTAACATTTATGTTCCTAGATAATATTTAGATTTTTTTCTATTCGCTTAAATATAGAATATCGGTATTTTATATGAGAGAGCATATGAAGTCGGTGTATATTCCCCAAAACAGAATAGAATAGGGCATTGTATTTTTTATGACAGATTGTATTTAGAGCAATTTTGTTTTTCACATTGGGGTGCCTAGATAATATTTAGGTTTTTTTCGATTCACGTAAAATTAGAATTTCAGTATTTTACATGATAGAGCATACTGAGATGGGGTATATACTCCAGAACAGAGTAGAATAAGGCATTGTATATTTTTTCTAACAGACTATATTTAGAGCCATTTTCTTTTAACTTTGGGGCGCCTAGATATTATTTAGATCTTTTTCGATTCACGTAAAATTAGGATTTCAGTATTTTACATGAGAGAGCATATTGAGTTGGTGTATATACCCCAAAACACAGTAGAAAAGGGCATTGTATATTTTTTCTGAAAATTTATATTCAGAGTATTCTGCTTTTAACATTGGGGTGCCTAGAGAATATTTAGATTTTTTCGATACACGTAAAATTCAAATTTTGGTATTTTACATGAGAGAGCATACTGAGTTGGTGTATATACTCCAAAACAGAGTACAATAAGGTATTCTATATTTTTTCTAACAGACTATATTCAGAGCCATTTTCTTTTAACACTAGGGTGCCTAGATATTATTCATATTTTTTTTGATTCACGTAAAATTATAATTTCGGTATTTTTTATGTGAGAGCACACTGAGTTGGTGTATATACTACAAAAAAAAGTAGAAAAAGGAATTGTTTATTTTTTCTGACAGACTATATTCAGAGTAATTTTGCTTTTAACATTGGGGAGCCTAGATCATTTTTAGACTTTTTTCGATTCGCTTAAATATAGAATTTCTGTATTTTACATGAGAGTGCATATGAAGTTGGTGTATATTCCCCAAAACAGAGTAGAATAGGGCATTGTATATTTTTTCTGATAGATTATATTCAGAGTAATTTTGTTTTTAACATTGGGGTGCCTAGATAATATTTAGATTTGTTTCGTTTTGCTTAAATATAGAACTTCTGTATTTTACATGAGAGAACATATGGAGTTGGTGTATATACTCAAAAACAGAGTAGAAAATGGCATTGTATATTTTCTCTGACAGATTAGATTCAGAGCAATTTTTTTTATCATTAAGCTGCCTAGATAATATTTAGATTTTTTCAACTCGATTAAAATTACAATTTCTGTATTTTACATGAGAGAGCATAATGAGTTTTTGTATATACTTCAAAACAGAGTAGAATAGGGCATTGTATATTTTTTCTGACACAATATATTCAGAGCAATTTTGTACTTAACATTGGGGTGCCTAGATAATACTTAGATTTTTTCGATTCGGGAAAATTAAAATTTCGGTATTTTACATGAGAGAGCATATGGAGATGGTGTATATACTCCAAAACAGAGTAGAATAGGGCATTGTATATTTTTTCTGACAGAATATATTCAGAGCAATTTTGTATTTAACATTGGGGTGCCTAGGTAATATTTAGATTTTTTACGATACATATAAAATTATGATTTCTGTATTTTACATGAGAGAGCATAGTGAGTTGGTGTATATACTCCAAAACAAAGTAGAATAAGGCATTGTGTATTTTTCCAGCAGACTATATTCAGAGCCATTTTCTTTTTACATTGAAGCGCCTACTTATTATTTTGATTTTTTACGATTCACGTAAAATTAGAATTGCAGTATTTTACATGAGAGAGCAGGCTCAGTTGGTGTATATACTCAAACACAAAGTAGAATAGGGCATTGTATATTTTTTCTGACAGACGATATTCCGAGCAATTTTGCTTTTAACATTAAGGTGCCTAGATAATATTTAGATTTATTTTGATTCGCTTAAATATAGAATTTCAGTATTTTATATGAGAGAGCATATAAAGTCGGTGTATATACCCCAAGACAGAGTAGCATAGGGCATTGTATATTTTTTATGACAGATTGTATTCAGAGCAATTTTGTTTTTCACATTGGGGTGCCTAGATTATATTTAGGTTTTTTTCGATTCACGTAAAATTAAAATAACTGTGTTTTACATGATAGAGCATATTGAGATGGTGTATATACTCCAAAACAGGGAAGAATAAGGCATTGTATATTTTTTTAACAGAATGTATGTAGAGCCATTTTCTTTTAACTTTGGGGCGCCTAGTTGGTATTTAGATTTTTTTCGATTCGAGTAAAATTGGAATTTCCGTATTTTACATGAGAGAGCATATGGAGTTGGTGAATACACTAAAAAACAAAGTTAAAAAGGCATTGTATATTTTGTCTGACAGACTATATTCAGAGCAATTTTGCTTTAACATTGGGGTGCCAAAATAATATTTAGATTTTTTCGATTCACGTAAAATTAGAATCTCGGTATTTTACATGAGAGAGCATACTGAGTTGGTATATATACACCAAAAGAGAGTAGAAAAGGGCATTGTATATTTTCTCTGACAGATTATATTCACAGCAATTTTGCTTTTAACATTGGGTGCCTAGATAATATTTAGATTTTTTTCGATTAACGTAAAATTAGAATTTTTGTATTTTACATGAGAGAGCATATTGAGTTGGTGTATATACTACAAAACAGAGAAGTAAAGGACGTATATTTTATCTGACAGATTATATTAAGAGCAATTTTGCTTTTCACATTGGGGTGCCTAGATAATATCTAGAATCATTACGATTCGCTTAAATATAGAATTTCTGTATTTTGCCTGAGAGAGCATATGGAGTTGGTGTATATACTTCAAAACAGAGAAGAATAAGGCATTGTATATTTTTTCTTAAAGACTATATTTAGAACCATTTTCTTTTAACTTTGAAGCGCCTAGATATTATTTAGATTTTTTTTTGTTTCACGTAAAATTAGAATTTCGGTATTTTATATGAGAGAGCATATTGAGTTGGTGTATATACTACAAAACAGAGTAGAAAAGGGCATTGTATATTTTTTCTGACAGATTATATTCAGAGCAATTTTGTTTTTAACATTGGGGTGCCTAGATAATATTTAGATTTTTTTCGATTCGCTTAAATATAGAATTTCTTTATTTTACCTGAGAGAGCATATGGAGTTGTTGTATATACTCGAAAACAGAGTAGAATAGAGCATTGTATATTTTTTCTCATAGATAATATTAAGAGCAATTTTGTTTTTAACATTGACGTGCCTACATAATATTTAGATTATTTCGATTCGGATAAAATTTGAATTTCTGTATTTTACATATCAGAGCATATTGAGTTGGTGTATATACTACAAAACACAGTAGACAATGCCATTGTGTATTTTTTCTGACAGATTATATTCAGAGCAATTTTTCTTTTAACATTGGGGTGCCTAGGTAATATTTAGACATTTTTCGATTCACTTAAATATAGAATTTCTGTATTTTACATGACAGAGCATATGGAGTTGGTTTATATTCTCCAAAACAGAGTAGAATAGGGCATTGTGTATTTTTCTGACAGATTATATTCAGAGAAATTTTGTTTTTAACATTGGGGTGCCTAGACAATATTTATATTTTTTCAATTCGGGTAGAATTAGAATTTTTGTATTTTACATGGGAGAGCATATGGAGTTGGTGTATATACTCCAAAACAGAGTAGAATAAGGCATTGTATATTTTATCTAACAGACTATATTCAGAGCGATTTTCCTTTAAATTTGGGGCAACTAGATATTATTTAGACTTTTTTCGATTCATGTAAAATTAGAATTTTGGTATTTTACCTGAGAGAGCATATTGAGTTAGTGTATATACTCGAAAACAGTGTAGGAAAAGGCATGGTATATTTTTTCTGACAGAGTATATTTAGAGCAATTTTGTTTTTAACATTGGGGTGCCTACATAATATTTAGATTTTTTTGATTCGGCCAAAATTAGAATTTCTCTACTTTACATGAGAGAGCATATTGAGTTGGTGTATATACTCCAAAACAGATTAGAATAGGGCATTGTATATTTTTTTCTGACAGATTATATTCAAAGAAATTTTGCTTTTAACATTGGGGTGCCTAGATAATATCTAGATTTTTTTCGATTCGCTTAAATGTAGAATTTTTGTATTTTACATGAGAGAGCATATGGAATTGGTGTATATACTCAAAAACAGAGTAGAATAGGGCATTGTATAGTTTTTCTGACGGATTATATTCAGAACAATATTGTTTTTAACATTGGGGTGACTAGATAATATTTAGATTTTTTCGATTCACGTGAAATTAGAATTTCGGTATTTTACATGAGAGAGCATACTGAGTTGGTGTATATATTCCAAAACAGAGTAGAATAGGGCATTGTATATTTTTTCTGACAGATTATATTCAGAGCAATTTTGTTTTTAACACTGGCGTGCCTACATAATATTTAGATTTTTTCGATTCGGGTAAAATTACAGTTTCTGTATTTTACATGAAAGAGCATATTGAGTTGGTTTATATAATGCAAAACAGAGTAGAAAATGGCATTCTGTATTTTCGCTGACAGATTTTATTCAGAGAAATTTTTCTTTTAACATTGGAATGCCTTGATAATATATAGATATTTTTCTATTCGCTTAAATATAGAATTCCTGTATTTTACATGAGAGACCATATGCAGTTGGTTTATATACCCCAAAACAGAGTAGAATAGGGTATTGTATATTTTCTCTGACAGATTATATTCAGAGCAATTATGTTTTTAACATGGAATGCCGAGATAATATTTATATTTTTTTCAATTCGCTTAAATATAGACTTTTTTTATTTTTCATGAGAGAGCATACTGAGGTGTTGTATATACTCCAAAAAAGAGTAGAATCGGGCATTGTATATTTTTTCTGACAGATTATATTCAGAGAAATTTTGTTTTTAACATTGTGTTGCCTAGAAAATATTTAGATATTTTCGAATCCTGTAAAATTAGAATTTCTCTATTTTACATGAGAGAGCATCCTGAGTTGGTATATATACTCCAAAACAGATTAGAATAAGGCATTGTATATTTTTTTCTAACAGACTATATTCAGAGCCATTTTCGTTCAATTTTGAGGTGCCTAGATTTTATTTAGATTTTTTTCGATTCGCATAAAATTAGAATTTCGGTATTTTATATGAGAGAGCATAGGGAGTTGGTGTATATACACCAAAACAGAGTAGAATCGGCCATTGTATATTTTTTCTGACGGATTATATTCAGAGAAATTTTACTTTTAACATTGGGGTGCATAGATAATATTTAGATTTCATTCGATTCACGTAAAATTAGAATTTTTGTATTTTACATGAAAGAGCAAACTGAGTTGGTGTATATACTCCAAATCAAAGTAGAATAGAACATTGTTTATTTTATCTGACAAATTATATTCAGAGCAATGTTGTTTATAACATTGGGGTGCATAGGCAATATTTAGATATTTTCGATTAGGGTAGAATTAGAATATCTGTAATTTACATAAGAGAGCATATTGATTTGGTGTATATAGTACAAAACTGAGTAGAAAAGAGCATTATATAATTTTTCTGACAGATTATATACAGAGGAATTTTGCTTTTAACCTTGTGGTGCCTAGATAATATTTAGATTATTTTCGATTCGCTTAAACTTGGAATTTCTGTATTTTAC
Source organism: Callithrix jacchus (assembly GCF_049354715.1). Taxonomy (NCBI): domain Eukaryota; kingdom Metazoa; phylum Chordata; class Mammalia; order Primates; family Cebidae; genus Callithrix; species Callithrix jacchus. Next base: position 53,024,380 of record NC_133522.1, read on the forward strand.
ATGAGAGAGCATATTGAGTTGGTGTATATTCTCCAAAACAGAGTAGTATAGGGCATTTTATATTTTTTCTGACAGATTATATTTAGAGAAATTTTGTTTTAAACATTGGGGTGCCTACATAATATTTTGATTTTTTCGACTCGAGTGAAATTAGAATTTCTGTATTTTACATGAGAGAGCATATGGAGTTGGTGTATATACTCCAAAATAGAGTAGAATAGGGCATTGTATATTTTTTATGACAGATTATATTCAGAGAAATTTTGCTTTTAAAATTGAGGTGCCTACATAATATTTAGATTTTTGTCGATTCGCTTAAATATAGAATTTCTGTATTTTACATGAGAGAGCATATGGAGTTGGTGCATATACTCGAAAACAGAGTAGAATAGGGCATTGTATAATTTTTTTGACAGATTATATTCAGAGCAATTTTGTTTTTAGATTGGGGTGCCTAGATAATTTTTAGATTTTTTTCGATTCATGTAAAAGGAGAATTTTGGTATTTTTCATGAGAGAGCACACTGAGTTGGCGTATATACTCCAAACAACAGTAGAATAAAGCATTGTATATTTTTTCTAACAGATTATATTCAGAGCAAGTTTTCTTTTAATATTGGGGTGCCTAGATAATATTTAGATTTTTTTTGATTCGCATAAATATAGAATTTCTTTATTTTACATGAGAGAGCATATGGAGTTGGTGTATATACTCCAAAATAGAGTAGAATAGGGCATTGTATATTTTTTCTGACAGATTATATTCAGAGCGATTTTGTTTTTAACATTGCGGTGCCTAGATAATATTAAGGTATTTTTTGACTCGAGTCAAATTAGAATTTCGGTATTTTACATGAGAGACCATATGGAGTTGGTTTATATACTCCAAAACAGAGTAGAATAGGGCATTGTATATTTCTTCTGACGGATTATATTCAGAGCAATTTTTTTAATACTGGGGTGCCTAGATAATATTTAGATTTTTTCGATTTGGGTAGAATTAGAATTTCTGTATTTCACATGAGAGAGCATATTGAGTTGGTGTATATACTACAAAACAGAGAAGTAAAGGACATTGTATATTTTATCTGACAGATTATATTAAGAGCAATTTTGCTTTTCACCTTGAAGTGCCTAGATAATATCTAGAATCATTTCGATTCCCTTAAATATAAAATTTTGTATTTTACTTGAGAGAGCATATGGAGTTGGTGTATATACTTCAAAACAGAGAAGAATAAGGCATTGTATATTTTTTCTTACGGACTATATTTAGAACCATTTTCTTTTAACTTTGGGGCGCCTAGATATTATTTAAATTTTTTTCGTTTCTCGTAAAATTAAAATTTCGGTATTTTATGTGAGAGAGCATATTGAATTGGTGTATATACTACAAAACAGAGTAGAAAAGGGCAAGGTATATTTTTTCTAACAGATTACATTAAGAGCAATTTTGTTTTTAACATTGGGGTGCCTAGATAATATTTAGATTTTTTTTCAATTCGCTTAAATATAGAATTTCTTTATTTTACCTGAGAGAGCATATGGAGTTGTTGTATATACTCGAAAACAGAGTAGAATAGGGCATTGTATATTTTTTCTCATAGATTATATTCAGAGCAATTTTGTTTTTAACATTGAGGTGCCTAGATAATATTTAGATGTTTACGATTCGGGTTAAATTAGAATTTCTATATTTTACATGAGAGAGCATCCTGAGTTGCTGTATATACTCCAAAACAGAGTAGAATAAGGCATTGTATATGTTTTCTAACAGACTATATTCAGAGCCAATTTCTTTGAACTTTGGGGCGCCTAGATATTATTTAGATATTTTTCGATTCACGTAAAATTTCAATTTCTGTATTTTACATGAGAGAGCATAAGGAGTTGGTGTATATACTCCAAAACAGAGTAGAAAAGGGCATTGTATATTTTTTATGACAGATTATATTCAGAGCAATGATTTTTTTAACACTGGGATGCCTAGATAATATTTAGATTTTTGTTGATTCACGTAAAATGAGAATCTCGGTATTTTACCTGAGAGAGCACACTGAGTTGGTGTATGTACTTTGAAAAAGAGTAGAATAAGGCGATGTATTTTTTTTTCTAACAGAGTATATTCAGAGAAATTATCTTTTATCTTTGGGGCATCTATATTTTATTTAGATTTTTTTCGATTCCCGTAAAATTTGAATATCTGTATTTTACATGAGTGAGCATATTGAGTTGCTGTATATACCAAAAAACAGAGTAGAAAAGGGCATTGTATATTTTTTCTGACAGATTTTATTCAAAGCAATTTTGTTTTTAACATTGGGGTGTCTATATAATATTTAGATTTTATTCGATTTACGTAAAATTAGATTTTCTGTATTTTACATGAGAGCATAATGAGTTATTGTATATATTCCAAAACAGAGTAGAAGAAGGCATTGTATATTTTTTTTAACAGACTATATTTAGAGCAATTTTCTTTTAACTTTGGAGTGCATAGATATAATTTAGATTTATTTCGATTCGCGTAAAATTAGAATTCCGGTATTTTACGTGAGAGAGCATGTTGAGTTGGTGTATATACCCCAAAAGAAAGTAGAAAAGGGCATTGTGTATTTTTTCTGACAGTTTATATTCAGAGCAATTTTGCTTTTAACATTCGGGTGCCTAGATATTATTTAGATTCTTATCGATTCACGTAAAATTAGAATTTCGGTATTTTACATGAGAAAGCTTACTGAGTTGGTGTATACACTCGAAAACAGAGTAGAATAAGGCATTGTATATTTTTTGACAGATTTTAATTAGAGAAATTTTGTTTTTAACATTGGGGTGCCTAGATAATATTTAGATTGTTTCCATTCGGGTAAAATTAGAATTTCTGTATTTTACAGAAGAGATCATATGAAGATGGTGTATATACTCCAAAACAAAGTAGCATAAAGCATTGTATATTTTTTCTGACAGATTATATTCAGAGCAATATTGTTTTTAACATTGGCGTGCCTAGATAATATTTAGATTTTTTTATTCGTGTAACATTGGAATTTCTGTATTTTATATGAGAGACCATACTGAATTGGTGTATATACTCCAAAAAAAGTAGAATAATGCATTGTTTATTATTTCTAACAGTCTATAGTCAGAGCCATTTTCTTTTAACTTTTGGGCGCCTAGATATTATTTAGATGTTTTTCGATTCTCATAAAATTATAATTTCGGTATTTTACATGAAAGAGCATATTGAGTTGGTGTATACACTTCAAAACAGATTAGAATAAGGCATTGTATATTTTTTGTGACAGATTATATTCAGAGAAATTTTCTTTTTAACATTGGGGTGCCTAGACAATATTTAGATTTTTTCAATTCGAGTAAAATTAGAATTTATTTATTTTACATGAGATAGCATATTCAGTTGGTGTGTACATTCCAAAAAAGAGTAGAATAGGGCATTGTATATTTTTTCTGACAGATTATATTCAGAGCAATTTTGCTTTTAACATTGAAGTGCGTAATTAATATTTAGACTTTTTTCTCTTTGCTTAAATATAGAATTTCTGTATTTTACATGAGAGAGCATATGGAGTTGGTGTATATACTCCAGAACAGAGTAGAATAGAGCATAGTATATTTTTCCTAACGGATTATACTCAGTGCCATTTTCTTTTATCTTTGTGGACCTAGATATTATTAAGATTCTTTTCGATTCGTGAAAATTTCAAATTTCGGTATTTCACATGAGAGAGCATATTTAGTTGTTGTATATACTCCCAAACAGAGTAGAAAAGCGCATTGTATATTTTTTCTGACAGACTATATTCAGAGCAATTTGCTTTTAACATTCAGTTGCCTAGATAATAATTAGATTTTTTTCGATTCACGTAAAATTAAGATTTCGTTATTTTACATGAGGGAACATACTGAGTGGGTGTATATACTCCAAAACAGAGTAGAATAAAACATTGTATATTTTCTCTAACAGTATATATTCAGAGCCATTTTCTTTTTACATTGGGGCGCCGACATAATATTTAGATTTTATTCGATGCGCGTAAAATTAGAATTTCTATATTTTACATCAAAGAGCATATTGAGTTGGTTTATGTACTCGAAAACAGAGTCGAATTGGGCATTGTATATTTTTTCTGACAAACTGCATTCAGAGCAATTTTCTTTTTAACATTCGGGTACCTAGATAATATTTAGATTATTTTTGATTCACGTAAAATTACAATTTCGGTATTTTACATGAGAGAGCATACTGAGTTGGTGTATATACTCAAAAACAAAGTAGAATAGGGCATTGTATATTTTTTCTGACAGATTATATTCCGAGCAATTTTGTTTTTAACGTTGGGGTGCCTAGATAATATTGAGGATTTTTCGATTTGGGTAAAATTTGAATTTCGATATTTTACATGAGAGAGCATACTGAGTTAATGTATATACTCCAAAACAGAGTAGAATAAGGCATTGTATATTTTTTCTTACAGACTATATTCAGAGCCATTTTTTTTAACTTTGTGGCACCTCGGTATTATTTAGGTTTCTTCCATTTGCGTAAAATTTGAATTTCGGTATTTTACATGAGAGAGCATATTGAGTTGGTGTATATACTTTAAAACAGAGTAGAAAAGGTCATTGTATATTTTTTCTGACACATTGTATTCCGAGATATTTTTCTTTTAACATTCGGGTTCCTAGATAATATTTAGATTATTTTTGATTTACGTAAAATTACAATTTTGGTATTTTACATGAGAGAGCATACTGAGTTGGTTTATATACTCCAAAACAGATTAGAATAAGGCATTGTATATTTTCTCTAACAGACTATATTCAGAACGGTTTTTTTTTAAATTTGGGGAGCCTAGATATTATTTAGACTTTTTTTGATTCACGTAAAGTTAGAATTTCGGTATTTTACTTGAGAGAGCATATTGAGTTGGTGTATATACTCGAAAACAGAGTAGAAAAGGGCATTGTATATTTTTTCTGACCGATTATATTCAGAGCAATTTTGCTTTTAACATTCGGGTGCCTAGATATTAAGATTTTTTTCGATTCGCTTAAATATAGAATATTTGTATTTTTCATGAGAGAGCATATGGAGTTGGTGTATATACTCCAAAACAGGGTAGAATAGGGCATTGTATATTTTTTCTGACAGATTATGTTCATAGCAATTTTGTTTATAACATTGGGGTTCCTAGATAATAGTTAGATATTTTTCGATTCGCGTAAAATTAGAATTTCAGTATTTTACATGAGAGAGCATACTGACTTGGTGTATATACTCCAAAACAGAGTAGAATAAGGCATTGTATATTTTTTCTGACAGATTATATTCAGAGCAATTTTGTTTTTAACATTGGGGTGCCTAAATAATATTTAGATTTTTTTGATTTGAGTAAAATTAGAATTTCTGTATTTTACATGAGAGAGCCTATAGAGTTGGTGTATATACTCCAAAACAGAGTCGAATACGGCACTGTATATTTTTTCTGACAGACTACATTCAGAGCTATTTTGTTTTCAATATTCGGGTGCCTAGATAATATTTAGATTTTTTTCAATTCACGTAAAATTACAATTTCGGTATTTTACATGGGAGAGCATACTGAGTTGGTGTATATACTCCAAAACAGAGTAGAAAGAGGCATTGTATATTTTTTCTGACAGATTGTATTCAGAGCAATTTTGCTTTTAACATCGGGTGCCTAGATAATATTTAGATTTTTTTCAATTCACGTAAATTTAGAATTTCGGTATTCTACATGAGAGAGCATACGGAGTAGTGTATATACTCCAAAAACAGAGTAGAATAAGGCATTGTATATTTTTTCAGACAGAGTATATTCATAGCCATTTTCTTTTAACTTTGTGGCGCCTAAATATTATTTGAATTGTTTTCGAATCACGTAAAATTAGAATTTCGGTATTTTACATGAGATAGCATATTGAGGTAGTGTATATACTACAAAACAGAGTAGAAAAGGGCATTGTATATTTTTTATGACAGATTATATTCAGAGCAATTTTGCTTTTAACACTGGGGTGCCTAGATATTATTTAGATTTTTTTCAATTCGGTTAAATATAGAATTTTTGTATTTTACATGAGAGAGCATGTGGAGTTGGTGTATATACTCCAAAACAGAGTAGAATAAAACATTGTATTTTTTTTATGACAGAAAATAATCAGAGCAATTTTGTTTATAACATTGGGGTGCATAGCTAATATTTAGTTATTTTTCGATTCGCGTAAAATTAGAATTTGACTATTTTACATGAGAGAGCATACTGACTTGGTGTATATACTTCAAAGCAGAGTAGAATAAGGCATTGTATATTTCTACTGACAGATTGTATTCAGAGAAATTTTGTTTTTAACATTGGGGTAACTAGATAATATTTAGATTTTTTTGATTCAGTTAAAATTAGAATTTCTGTATTATACATGAGAGAGCTTATGGAGTTGGTGTATATACTCCGCAACAGAGTGGAATAGGGCATTGTATATTTTTTCTGACAGACTACATTCAGAGCAATTTTGTTTTTAACATGGGGGTGCCTAGATACTATTTAGATTATTTTCGATTCACGTAAAATTACAATTTCGGTATTTTACATGAGAGAGCATACTGAGTTGGTGTATATACTCCAAAACAGAGTAGAAAAAGGCATTGTATATTTTTCCTAACAGACTATATTCAGAGTCATTATCTTTTAACTTTCGGGCGCCTAGATATTATTTAGCATTTTTTCGATTCGCGTAAAATTAGAAATTCGGTATTTTACAAGAGAGAGCATATTGAGTTGGTATATATACTACAAAAAAGAGTAGAAAAGGGCATTGTATATTTTTTGTGACAGAGTAAAAGCAGAGCAACTTTGTATTTAACATTGTGGTGCCTAGATAATATTTAGATCTATTTCAATACGCTTAAATATACAATTTCTGTATTTTACATGAGAGAGCATATGGAGTTGGTCTATATACTCCAAAAAACAGTAGAATAGGGCATTGTATATTTTTTCTGACAGATTATATTCAGAGCAATTTTTTTTTTAAGATTGGGGTGCCGAGATAATATTTAGATTTTTTTCGATTCACGTAAATTTAGAATTTCGGTATTTTACATGAGAGAGCATATTGAGTTGGTGTATATACTCCAAAACATTGTAGAATAAGGCATTGTATATTTTATCTAACAGACTATATTCAGAGCCATTTTTTTAACTTTGGGGCGCCTAAATATTATTTAGGTTTTTTCCATTTGCGTAAAATTATAATTTCGGTATTTTACAGGAGAGAGCATATGGAGTTGGTGTATATACTCCAAAACAGAGTAGAATAGAGCATTGTATATTTTTTCTGACAGATTATATTCAGAGGAATTTTGCTTTTAACAATCGGGTGCCTAGATAATATTTAGATTGTTTTTGATTCACGTAAAATTAGAATTTCGGTATTTTACCTGAGAGAGCATACTGAGTTGGTTTATATACTCCAAACAGAGTAGAATAGGGCATTGCATATGTTTTCTGACAGACTATATTCAGAGCAATTATTTTTTAACTTTGGGGTGCCTAGATATTATTTAGATTTTTTTGATTCGGTTGAAATTAGAATTTCTGTATTTTACATGAGAGAGCATACTGAGTTGGTGTATATACTCCAAAACAGAGTAGAATAAGGCATTGTATATTTTTTCTAACAGACTATATTCGGAGCCATTTTTTTTTAAATTTGGGGCCCCTAGATATTATTTAGACTTTTTTCGATTCACGTAAAATTAGAATTTCGGTATTTTACCTGACAGAGCATATTGAGTTGGTGTATATACTCGAAAACCGAGTAGAAAAGGGCATTGTATATTTTTTTTGACAGATTATATTCAGAGCAATTTTGCTTTTAACATTCGGGTGCCTAGATAATATTTAGATTTTTTCCAATCACGTAAATTTAGAATTTCGGTATTTTACATGAGAGAGCCTACTGAGTTTGTGTATATACTTTAAAACAGAGTAGAAAAAAACATTGTATATTTTTCCTGACAAACTATATTCAGAGTCATTATCTTTTAACTTTCGGGTGCCTAGACATTATTTAGATTATTTTCGATTCATGTAAATTTAGAATTTCGGTATTTTACAAGAGAGAGCATATTGAGTTGGTGTATATACTACAAAAAAGAGTAGAAAAAAGCATTGTATATTTTTTCTGACAGATTATATTCAGAGCAATTTTGCTTTTAACACTGGGGTGCCTAGATATTATTTAGATTTTTTTGATTCGGTCAAATATAGAATTACTGTATTTTACATGAGAGAGCATATGGAGTTGGTGTATAAACTCCAAAAAAGAGGAAAATAGGGCATTGCATATGTTTTCTGACAGATTCTATTCATAGCAATTTTGTTTTTAACATTGGGGTGCCTAGAAAATATTTAGATTTTTTTGATTCGGGTGAAATTAGAATTTCTGTATTTTACATGAGGGAGCATACTGACTTGGTGTATATACTCCAAAATAGAGTAGAATAAAGCATTGCATATTTTCTCTAAAAGACTATATTCAGAGCCATTTTTTTTTAACTTTGGGGCGCCTAGATATTATTTCAATTTGTTTCGATTAACGTAAAATTAGAATTTCGGTATTTTACATGAGAGAGCATATTGATTTGGTGTATTTACTGCAAAACTGATTGGAAAAGGGCATTGTATATTTCCTCTGACAGATTATATTCAGAGAAATTTTGCTTACAACATTAGGGTGCATAGATAATATCTAGATTTTTTTCGATTTGCTTAAATATAGAATATCTGTATTTTATGTGAGAGGACATATTGAGTTGTTTTCTATACCCCAAAACGGAGTAGAATAGGGCATTGTATATTTTTTTCTGACAGATTATATTCAGAGCAATTTTGTTTTTATTATTGTGGTGCCTAGATATTATTTAGATTATTTTTGATTCGCATAAAATAAGAATTTCGGTATTTTACCTCAGAGAGCATATTGAGTTGGTTTATACACTCCAATACAGAGTAGACAAGGTCATTGTACATTTTGTCAGACAGATTATATTCAGAGCAATTTTGCTTTAAACATTGGGGTGCCTAGATAATATTTAGATTATTTTCGATTCACGTAAAATTAAAATTTTGGTATTTTACATGAGAGAGCATACTGAGTTGGTGTATATACTCCAAAACAAAATAGAAAAGGGCATTGTATATTTTTTCTGACAGATTATATTCAGAGCAATTTTGTTTTTAACATTGGGGTGCCTAGATAATATTTAGATTATTTTCAATTCCCTTAAATATAAAATTTCTGTATTTTACATGAGAGAGAATGTAGAGTTGGTGTATATACTCAAAATAAAGTAGAATAGAGCATTGTATATTTTTTCTGACAGATTATATTCAGTGCAATTTATTTATAACATTGGGCTGCCTAGCTAATATTTAGATATTTTTCATTTCACGTAAAATTATAATTTCAATATTTTACATGAGAGAGCATACTGACTTGGTGTATATACTCCAAAACAGAGTAGAATAAGGCATTGTATATTTTTACTGACAGATTATATTCAGAGCAATTTTGTTTTGAACATTGGGGTGCCTAGATAATATTTAGATTTTTTCGATTCGGGTAAAATTTGAATTTCTGTATTTTACATGAGAGAGCCTATGGAGTTGGTGTATATACTCCAAAACAGATTCGAATAGGGCATTGTATATTTTTTCTGACAGACTACAATCAGAGCAATTTTGTTTTTAACATTTAGGTGCCTAGATAATATTTAGATTTTTTTCGATTCACGTAAAATTACAATTTCGGTATCTTACATGAGAGCATACTGAGTTGGTGTATATACTCCAAAACAGAGTAGAAAAAGGCATTGTATATTTTTCCTAACAGACTATATTCAGAGTCATTATCTTTTAACTTTCGGGCGCCTAGATATTATTTAGATTTTTTTCAATTCACGCAAAATTAGAATTTCGATATTTTACAAGAGAGAGCATATTGAGTTGGTGTATATAATAAAAAAAAGAGTAGAAAAGGGCATTGTATAGTTTTTGTTACAGATTATATGGAGAGCTACTTTGCATTTAACATTGTCGTGCCTAGATAATATTTAGATTTATTTCAATACGCTTAAATGTACAATTTCTGTATTTTACCTGAGAGAGCATATGGAGTTGGTCTATATACTCTAAAAAAGAGTAGATTACGGCATTGAATATTGTTTCTGACAGATTATATTCAGAGCAATTTTGTTTTTAAGATTGGGGTGCCAAGATAATATTTAGATTTTTTTCGATTCACGTAAATTTAGAATTTCGGTATTTTACATGAGAGAGCATATTGAGTTGGTGTATATACTCCAAAACAGAGTAGAAAAGGGCATTGTATATTTTTTCTGACAGATTATATTCAGAGCAATTTTGCTTTTAAACTTCGGGTCCCTAGATAATATTTAGATTTTTTTCAATTCGGGTAAATTTAGAATTTCGGTATTTTACATAAGAGAGCATACTGAGTTGGTGTATATATTCCAAAACAGAGTAGAATACGGCATTGTACATTTTTTCTGACAGATTATATTCAGAGCAATTTTACTTTTAAAATTGGAGTGCCTAGATAATATTTAGATTTTTCTCTTTTCGCTTATATATAGAATTTCTGTATTTTACATCATAGAGAATATTGAGTTGGTGTATATACTCCAAAACAGAGTTGAATAGGGCATTGTATATTTTTTTTTAATTTTTTGTTGGATTTAAGTTTTGGGGTACATGAGCAGAGCATGCAAGACAGTTGTGTAGGTACACAGATAGCAGTGTGCTTTGCTTTTCTTTTCCCCTTCACCCAAATTTGGCATTTCTCCCCAGGCTATCCCTCCACGCCTCCGCCTCCCAGTGGCCCTCCCCTTTTCCCCCCAGTAGACCCCAGTGTTTAGTACTCCCCTTTCCGTGTCCATGTGTTCTCATTTTTCATCACCCACCTATGAGTGAGAATATGCGGTGTTTCATTTTCTGTTCTCGTGTCAGTTTGCTGAGAATGATGTTCTCCAGATTCATCCATGTCCCTACAAACGACACAAACTCATCATTTCTGATTGCTGCATAATATTCCATGGTGTATATGTGCCACATTTTTCCAATCCAGTCTATTATCGATGGGCATTTGAGTTGATTCCAGGTCTTTGCTATTGTAAACAGTGCTGCAATGAACATTCGTGTACATGTGTCCTTATAGTAGAACGATTTATAGTCTTTTGGATATATACCCAGTAATGGGATCGCTGGGTCGAATGGAATTTCTATTTCTACGACCTTGAGGAATTGCCACACTGTCTTCCACAATGGTTGAACTAATTGACACTCCTACCAACAGTGTAAAAGTGTTTCTTTTCCTCCACATCCTCTCCAGCATCTGTTTTCTTCAGAAATTTTTTTTTTTAATTTTTTATTGGATATTAGGTTTTGGCGTACATGAGCATAGCATGCAAGACAGTTGCGTAGGTACACACATGGCAGTGTGCTTTGCTTTTCTTCTCCCCTTCACCCACATTTGTCATATCTCCCCAGGCTATCCCTCCCCACCTCCCCCTTTCACTGGCCCTCCCCTGTTCCCCTCAATAGACCCCAGTGTTTAGTACTCCCCTTTTTGTGTCCATGTGTTCTCATTTTTCATCACCCACCTATGAGTGAGGATAGTGCATTGTATTTTTTTTTGACAGATTATATTCAGAACAATTTTGTTTTTAACATTGGGTTGCCTAGATAATATTTAGATTTTTTACGATTCACATAAAATTATAATTTCTGTATTTTACATGAGAGAGAATACAGAGTTAATTTATATAGTCCAAAACAGAGTAGAATAAGGCATTGTGTATTATTTCTAACAGACAATATTCAGACACATTTTCTTTTTACATTGAAGCGCCTAGTTATTATTTAGATTTTTTTCAATTCGTGTAAAATTAGAATTTCGGTATTTTACATGAGAGAGCATATTGAGTTGGTGTATATACTCCAAAACAGAGTAGAACAGGGCATTGTATATTTTTTTTGACAGATTATATTCTGAAAAATTTTGTTTTTAACATTGGGTTGCCTGGATAATATTTAGATTTTTTACGATTCACATAAAATTATAATTTCTGTATTTTACATGAGAGAGCATAGTGAGTTGGTGTATATACTCCAAAACAGAGTAGAATAAGGCATTGTGTATTCTTCCAAGCAGACTATATTCAGAGCTATTTTCTTTTTACATTGAAGCGCCTAGTTATTATTTAGATTTTTGTCGATTCGTGTAAAATTAGAATTTCGGTATTTTACATGAGAGAGCATACTTTCCTAGGGTATATTCTCCAAAACAGAGTAGAATAAGGCAGTGTAAATTTTTTCTAACAGAATATATTCAGATCCATTTTCTTTTAACTTTGGGGCGCCGAGATATTTTTATGATTTTTTTCGATTCGCGTAAAATTAGAATTTCGGTATTTTATATGACAGAGCATATTGAGTTGGGGTATATACTCCAAAACAGAGTAGATAAAAACATTGTGTATTTTTTCGGCCAGATTATGTTCAGAGCAATTTTGTTTTTAACATTCGATGCCTAGATAATATTTAGATTTTTTTCGATTCACGTAAAGTTAGAATTTCGGTATTTTACATGAGAGAGCATACTGAGTTGGTTTATATACTCCAAAACTGAGTAGAATAAGGCATTGTATATTTTCTCCAACAAACTATATTCAGAGCCATTTTCTTTTAACTTTGGGGAGCCTAGATATTATTTAGATTTTTTTCGATTCACGTAAAATTAGAATATCTTTGTTTTACATGAGAGAGCATATTGAGTTGGTGTATATAATACAAAACAGAGTAGAAAAGAAATTGTATATTTTTTCTGACAGACTATATTCAGAGCATTCTGCTTTTAACATTGGGGTGCCTAGATAATATTTAGATTTTTTTCGATTCACGTAAAATAAGAATTTCTGTATTTTACATGAGAGAGCATATTAAGTTGGTGTATATACTCCAAAAGAAAGTAGAATAGGGTTCTGTATATTTTTTCTGACAGATTATATTCAGAACAATTTTGCTGTTAACATTGGGGTGCCTAGATAATATTTAGATTTTCTTCGATTCGCTTAAATATAGAATTTCTCTATTTTACATGAGAGAGCATATCGAGTTGGTGTATATACTCCAGAACAGAATAGACAAGGGCATTGTATACTTTTTCTAACAGATTATATTCAGAGCAATTTTTTTTAACTTAGGGGTGCCTAGATAATACTTAGATTTTTTCGATTCAGGTAAAATTAGAATTTCTGAATTTTACCTGAGAGAGCATATGGAGATGGTGTATATACTACAAAACAGAGTAGAATAGGAAATTGTATATTTTTTCTGACAGATGATATCCAGAGCAATTTTGCTTTTAACATTAAGGTGCCTAGATAATATTTAGATTTATTTCGATTCTCTTAAATATAGAATTTTTGTATTTTATATGAGAGAGCATATGAAGTCGGTGTATATACCCCAAAACAGAGTAGAATAGGGCATTGTGTATTTTTTATGACAGATTTTATTCAGAGCAATTTTGCTTTTAACATTGCGGTGCCTAGATAATATTTAGATTTTTTTCGATTCACGTAAATTTAGAATTTCGGTATTTTACATGAGAGATCATACTGAGTTGGTGTATATTCTCCAAAACAGAGTAGAATAAGGCATTGTATATATTTTCTAACAGACTATATTCAGAGCCATTTTCTTTTACCTTTGGGCCTCCTAGATATTATTTAGATTTTCTTTGATTCGTGTAAAATTAGAATTTCGGTATTTTACATGAGAGAGCATACAGAGTTAATGTATATACTTGAAATCAGAGTAGAATAAGGCATTGTATATTTTTTCTAACAGAGTACATTCAGAGACATTTTGTTTTACCTTTGGGGAGCCTTGATAATATTTAGAATTTTTTCGATTCACTTAAATATAGAATTTCGGTGTTTTACATGAGAGAGCATATGGAGTTGGTTTATATACTCCAAAACAGAGTAGAATAGGGCATTGTATATTTTATCTGACAGATTATATTTAGACCAGTTTTGTTTTTAACATTGTGGTGCCTAGATAATATTTAGATTTTTTCAATTTGGGTAAAATTAGAATTTCTGTATTTTGCATGAGAGAGCATATGGTGTTGTTGTATATACTCCAAAAATGTGGAGAATAGGGCACTGAATATTTTTTCTGAGAGAGTATATTCAGAGCAATTTTGTTTTTAACATTTGGGTGCCTAGATCATATTTAGATTTTTTCGATAATGTTAAAATTAGAATTTCGGTATTTCACATGAGAGAGCATATTGAGTTTGTTTATATACTTTAAGAGATAGTAGAATAAGACATTGTATATTTTTTCTAACACACTACATTCAGAGCCATTTTCATTTAACTTTAGGGCGCGTAGATATTATTTAGATTTTTTTCGATTCACGTAAAATTAGAATTTCGGTATTTTACATGACAGAGCATTTTGAGTTGGTGTATATACACCAATACAAAGTAGAAAAGGGCATTGTATATTTTCTCTGACAGATTATATTCAGAGAAAATTTGTTTTTAACGTTGGGTTGCCTAGATAATATTTACATTTTTTCGATTCGGGTAAAATTAGAATTTCTGTATTTTACATGAGAGAGCATATTGATTTGGTGTATACACTCCAAAACACAGTAAAATAAGGCATTGTGTATTTTTTATGACACACTATATGCAGAGAAATTTTTCTTTATCTTTTGGGCGCCTAGATATTATTTCGATTTTTATCGATTTGCAAAAAATTAGAATTACGGTATTTTACATAAGAGAGCATATTGAGTTGCTGTATATACTCCAAAACAGAGTAGAAATGGACATTGTATATTTTTTCTGACAGATTATATTTAGAGCAATTTTCCTTTTAACATTGGGGTGCCTAGATAATTTTTAGATTTTTTTCCATTCTCTTAAATACAGAATTTTGTATTTTACATGAGAGAGCATATGGAGTTGGTGTATATACTCCAAAACAGAGTAGAATAGGGCATTGTATATGTTTTCTGACAGATTATATTCAGAGCAATTTTGCTTTTAACATTGGGGTGCCTAGATTATATTTAGATTTGTTTCTATTTGCTTAAATATAGAATTTCTGTATTTTACATGAGAGTGCATATGGAGTTGGTGTATATACTCCAAAACAGAGTAGAATAGGGCATTCTGTATTTTTTCTAACACATTATATTTAACGCAATTTTGTTTTTCACATAGGGGTGCCTAGATTATATTTAGATTTTTTCGCTTTGGGTAAAATTAGAATTTCTATATTTTACATGAGAGAGCATATTGAGTTGATATATATACTACAAAACAGAGTAGAAATTGGCATTGTATATTTTTTTATGACAGACTATATTCAGAGCAATTTTGCTTTTATCATTGGGGTGCCTAGATAATATTTAGATTTTTTTCCATTTGGTTAAATATAGAATTTTTTTATTTTACATGAGAGAGCATAGTGAACTGGTGTATATACCCCAAAACAGGGTAGAATCAGACATTGTATATTTTTTCTAACAAACTATATTCAGACCCATTTTCTTTTAACTTGGGGCACCTTGATATTATTCAGATTTGTTTCGATTCACGTAAAATTAGAATTTTGTTATTTTAAATAAGAGAGCATATTGAGTTGGTGTACATACTCCAAAACAGAGTAGAATAGGGCATTGTATATTTTTTCTGACTGATTGTATTCACAGCCTTATTCTTCTTCACATTGGGGTGCCTAGATAATATTTAGATTTTTTCGATTCTGGTAAAATTAGAATTTCTGTATTTTATATAAGAGAGCATATGGAGATGGTGTATATATTACAAAATAGAGTAGAATAGGGCATTGTATATTTTTTCTGACAGATTATATTCAGAGCAATTTTGCTTTCAACATTACGGTGCCTAGATAATATTTAGATTTTTTTTGATTTGCTTAAATATAGAATTCCTGTATTTTATATGAGAGAGCATATGGTGTTGTTTTATATACCCCAAAACACAGTAGAATAGGGCATTGTATATTTTTTCTGACAGATTATATTCAGAGCAATTTTGTTTTTATGATTGTGGTGCCTAGATATTATTTAGATTTTTTTGGTTTCGCATAAAATAAGTATTTCGGTATTTTACATGAGAGAGTATATTGAATTGGTGTATACATTCCAAAACAAACTAGACAAAAACATTGTATATTTTGTCAGACATATTATATTCAGAGCAATTTTACTTTAGACATTGGGGTGCCTATATAATATTTAGATTTTTTTCGATTCACGTAAGATTTGAGTTTCGGTATTTTACATGAGAGACCATACTCTGTTGGTGTATATACTCCAAAACAGAGTAGAAAAGGGCATTGTATATTTTTTTCTGACAGATTATATTGAGAGCAATTTTGTTTTTAACATTAGGGTGCCTAGATAATATTTAGATTTTTTTGGATTCGTTTAACTATAGAATTTCTGTATTTTACATGAGAGAGCATATGGAGTTGCTTTATATACTCCAAAACAGAATAGAAAAGGGCATTGTATATTTTTTCTTACAAATTATATTCAGAGCAATTTTGTTTTTAACTTTGGGGTGCATAGATTATATTTAGATTATTTCAATTCGGGTAAAATTAGATTTTCTGTATTTTACATGAGAGAGCATACTGAGTTAGTGTATATATTCCAAAACATAGTAGAATAAGGCATTGTATATTTTTTCTAACACACTATATTCAGAGCAATTTTCTTTTTACATTGGGTCGCCTAGATATTATTAGATATTTTTCAAATCACATAAAATTAGAATTTCGGTATTTTACAAGAGAGAGCATATTGAGTTGCTGTATATACTCCAAAACACAGTAGACAAGAGTATTTTATATTTTGTGAGACAGATTATATTCATAGCAAGTTTGCTATTAACATTGGGGTGCCTAGATAATATTTAGAATTTTTTCGATTCGCTTAAATATGTAATTCTTGAATTTTAAATAAGAGAGCATATGGAGATGGTGTATATACTTCAAAACAGAGTAGAATAGGGCATTGTATATTTTTTCTGACAGAGTATATTCAGAGAAATTTTGTTTTTAACATTGGGGTGTGTATATAATATTTAGATTTTTTCGATTCGCTTAAATATAGAATTTCTGTATTTTACATGAGAGTGCATATGGAGTTGGTGTATATACTCCAAAATAGAGTAGAATAAAGCATTCTATATTTTTTCTCACTGACTATATTCACAGACATTTTCGTTTAACTTTGTGCTGCCTAGATATTATTTAGATTTATTTCGATTCATGTAAAATTAGAATTTCGGTATTTTACATGAGAGAGCATATTGAGTTGGTGTATATCTTCCAAAACAACGTAGAAAAGGGCATTGTATATTTTTTCTGACAGATTATATTCAGAGCAATTTGTTTTTAACATTGGGGTGCCTAGATAATATTTAGATTTTTTCGATTCTGGTAAAATTAAATTCCTGTATTTTACATGAGAGAGCATACGGAGTTGTTGTATTTACTCCAAAGCAGAGTAGAATAAAGTATTGTATATTTTCTCTAACAGACCATATTCATACCCATTTTCGTTTAAATTTGGGGCGCATAGATATTATTTAGATTTTTTTCGATTCGTGTAAAATTAGAATTTCGGTATTTTACATGAGAGAGCATATTGATTTGGTGTATATACCCCAAAGCAGAGTAGAAAAGGGCACTGTATATTTTTTCTGACATATCATATTAAAAGCAATTTTGTTTTTAACATTGCGGTACCTAGCTAATATTTAGATTTTTTTCGATTTGCTTAAATATCGAATTTCTCTATTTTACATGAGAGAGCATATGGAGTTGGTGTATATACTCCAAAACAGAGTAGAAAAGGGCATTGTATATTTTTTCTGACAGATTATATTCAGAGAAATTTTGTTTTAAACATTGGGGTGCCTAGATAATATTTAGATTGTTTTCGATTCGTGTAAAATTAGATTTCGGTATTTTCCATGACAGAACATATTGAGTTGGTGTATATACTCCAAAACACAATAGATTAGGTCATTGTATATTTTTTATGAAAGAGTATATTCAGATAAATTTTGCTTTTAACATTCGGGTGCCAAAATAATATTTAGATTTTTTTCGATTCACGTAAAATTAGAATTTCGGTATTTTACATAAGAGAGCATACTGAGTTGGTGTAAATACTTCAAAACAGAGTAGAATAAGGCATTGTATAATTTTTCTAACAGTATATTCAAAGCTATTTTCTTTTAACTTTGGGCCCCCTGGATATAATTTAGATTTTTTTATTTGCTTAAATATAGAATTTATGTATTTTCGATTAGAGACCATATGGAGTTTGTGTATATACTCCAAAACAGAGTAGAATAGGGCATTGTATATTTTTTCTTACAGATTATATTCAGAGCACTTTTGTTGTTAACATTGGGGTGCCTAGATAATTCTTAGATTTTTTCGATTCGGGTATAATTAGAATTTGATATTTTACATGAGAGAGCATAGTGAGTTGGTGTATATACTTCAAAACACTGTAAAATAAGACATTGTATATTTTTTCTAACAGGCTATATTCAGAGACATTTTCTTTTAACTTTGGGCGCCTAGATATTATTTAGATTTTTGTCGATTTGCGTAAAATTAGAATTTCGGTATTTTACATGAGAGAGCATACAGAGTTAATGTATATACTTGAAATCAGAATAGAATAAGGCATTGTATATTTTTTCTAACAGAGTATATTCAGAGACATTTTCTTTTACCTTTGGGGAGCCTTGATAATATTTAGAATTTTTTCGATTCACTTAAATATAGAATTTCGGTATTTTACATGAGAGAGCATATTGAGTTGGTGTATATATTTTAAAACAAAGTAGAAAAGGGCATTGTATATTTTTTTCTGACAGATTATATTCAGAGCAATTTGTTTTTAACATTGGAGTGCCTAGATAATATTCAGATTTTTTCGATTCTGGTAAAATTAAATTCCTGTATTTTACATGAGAGAGCATACGGAGTTGTTGTATTTACTCCAAAACAAAGTAGAATTAGGTATTGTATATTTTCTCTAACAGACCATATTCATACCCATTTTCGTTTAACTTTGGGGCGCATAGATATTATTTAGATTTTTTTCGATTCGTGTAAAATTAGAATTTCAGTATTTTACATGAGAGAGCATATTGATTTGGTGTATATACTCCAAAGCAGAGTAGAAAAGGTCATTGTATATTTTTTCTGACATATTATATTAAGAGCCATTTTGTTTTTAACATTGGAGTGCCTAGCTAATATTTAGATTTTTTAAGATTTGCTTAAATATCGAATTTCTCTATTTTATATGAGAGAGAATATGGAGTTGGTGTATATACTCCAAAACAGAGTAGAAAAGTGCATTCTATATTTTTTCTGACAGATTATATTCAGATAAATTTTGTTTTAAACATTGGGGTGCCTAGATAATATTTAAATTTTTTTCGATTCGCTTAAATATAAAACTTCTGTATTTTACATTAGAGAGCAGGTAGAGTTGGTGTATATACTCAAAAACAGAGTAGAATAGGGCATTGTATATGTTTTCTGACAGTTTATATTCAGAGAAATTTTGCTTTTAACATTGGGGTGCCTCGATAATATTTAGATTTTTTCGATTCGGGTAAAATTAGAATTTTTGTATTTTACATGAGAGAGCATACTGAGTTGGTGTATATACTCCAAAACACAGTAGAATAAAACATTGTATATTTTTTCTAACAGACTATATTCAGAGCCATTTTCTTTTAACATTGGGGTGCCTAGATATTATTTAGATTTTCTTCGATTTACGTAAAATTAGAATTTCGGTATTTTACATGAGTGGGCATATTGAGTTGCTTTATATACCACAAAACAAAGTAGAAAAGGGCATTGTATATTTTTTCTGACAGATTTTATTCAAAGCAATTTTGTTTTTAACATTGGGGTGCCTAGATAATATTTAGAATTTTGGATTCGGGTAAAATTTGAATTTGTATATTTTAGCTGAGAGAGCATCCTGAGTTGCTGTATATACTCCAAAACAAAGTAGAATAAGGCATTGTATATATATTTTTTAACACACTATATTCAGAGCAATCTTTTTTTAACTTTGGATCACCTAGATATTATTTAGATATTTTTTATTCGCCTTAAATTTGACTTTCTGTATTTTATATGAGACAGCATATTGAGTTGGTTTATATACACCAAAACAGGGTAGAAAAGGGCATTGTATATTTTTTCTGACCGATTTTATTAAGAGCAATTTTGCTTTTTACATTGGGGTGCCTTGATAATATTTAGATTTGTTTAGATTCGCTTAAATATAGAATTTCTGAATTTTACATGAGAGTGCATATGGAGTTGGTGTATATACGTTAAAGCAGAGTAGAATAGGGCATTGTATATTTTTTCTGACAGATTATATTCAGAGAAATTTTGTTTTTAACATTGGGGTGCCTAGATAATATTTAGATTATTTTTGATTCACGTAAAATTAGAATTTCTGTATTTTACCTGAGAGAGCAAACTGAGTTGGTGTATGTACTTTAAAAAAGAGTACAATAAGGCGATGTATTTTTTTTTCTAACAGACTATATTCAGAGCCATTATCTTTTATCTTTGGGGCATCTAGATTTTATTAAATTTTTTTCGATTCCCGTAAAATTTGAATATCTGTATTTTACATGAGTGAGCATATTGAGTTGCTGTATATACCACAAAACAGAGTAGAAAAGGGCATTGTATATTTTTTCTGACAGATTTTATCCAAAGCAATTTTGTTTTTATCATTGGGGTGCCTATATAATATTTAGATTTTATTCGATTCACGTAAAATTAGAATATCTGTATTTTATATGAGAGAGCATACTGAGTTATTTTATATATTTCAAAACAGAGTAGAAGAAGGCATTGTATATTTTTTCTTACAGACTATATTCAGAGCCATTTTCTTTTAACTTTGGAGTGCATAGATATAATTTAGATTTTCTTCGATTCGCGTAAAATTAGAATTTCGGTATTTTACGTGAGAGAGCAAATTGAGTTGGTTTATAGACCCTAAAAGAAAGTAGAAAAGGGCATTGTATACTTTTTCTGACAGTTTATATTGAGAGCAATTTTGCTTTTAACATTCGGGTGCCTAGATAAAATTTAGATTTTTTTAATTTGCATAAATATAGAATTTCTATATTTTACATGAGAGAGCATATGGAGTTGGTGTATACTCCAAAACAGAGTAGAATAGCGCATAGTTTTCTTTTTCTGACAGAGTATATTCAGAGCAATTTTGTTATTAACATTGGGGTGCCTAGATAATATTTAGATTCTTTTCGATTCACGTAAAATTAGAATTTCGGTATTTTACATGAGAGAGCATACTGAGTTGTTGTATATACTCCAAAATAGTGTAGAATAGGGCAGTGTATATCTTTTCTGACAGATTATATTCACATTAATTTTACTTTTAACATTGCAGTGCCCAGATAATATTTAGTTATTTCTCGATTCACGTAAAATTAGAATTTTGGTATTTTACATAGAGAGCATACTGAGTTGGTGTATATTCTCCAAAACAGCATAGAATAGGGCATTGTATATTTTTTCAGACAAATTATATTCAGAGCAATATTGTTTTTAAAATTCGGGTGACTAGATAATATTCAAATTTTTTCGATTTGGGTAAAATTAGAATTTCTGTATTTTACAGGAGAGAACATACTGAGTTGGTGTATATACTCCAAAACAGAGTAGAATAAGGCATTGTACATTTTTACTGACAGATTATATTCAGAGCAATTTTGTTTTTAACTTTGGGTGCCTAGATAATATTTAGATTTTTTTCGATTCACGTAAAATTAGAATTTCGATATTTTACCTGAGAGAGCATACTGAGTTGGTGTATATACACCAAAACAGAATAGAATAAGGCATTGGATATTTTTTCTAACAGACTATATTCAGAGCCATTTTTTTTAACTTTGGGACGGCCAGGTATTATTTAGATTTCTTTCAATTCGCATAAAATTAGAATTTCGGTATTTTACGTGAGAGAGCATATTGAGTTGGTGTATATATTCCAAAACAGTGTAGAATAGGGCATTGTATATTTTTTCTGACATATTATATTCAGAGCAATTTTATTTTTAACATTGGGGTGCCTAGATAATATTTAGATTTTTTCAATTCGCTTAAGTATAGAATTTCCGTATTTTACATGAGCGAGCATATGCAGTTGGTGTATATACTCCATAAATGGGAAGAATAGTTCATTGTATATTTTTTCTGACAGATTATATTCAGAGCAATATTGTTGTTTACATTGGGGTGCCTAAATAATATGTAAATTTTTTTCTATTCGCTTAAAAATAGAATTTCTGTATTGTACATGAGAGAGCATATTGAGTTGGTGTATATACTCGAAAACAGAGTAGAATAAGGCATTGTATATTTTTACTGACAGATTATATTCAGAGCAATTTTGTATCTAACATTGGGGTGCCTAGATTATATTTAGATTTTTTTGAATTGGGGAAAATTAGAATTTCTGTATTTTACATAAGAGAGCATACTGTGTTGTTGTATATACTCCAAAAAACAGTAGAATAAGTCATTGTATATTTTTTCTAACAGACTATCATTTTCTTTAAACTTTGGGGCACCTACATATTATTTAGATTTTTTTTTGATTCGGGTAAAATTAGAATTTCAGTATTTTACATGAGAGAGCATATTTAGTTGGTGAATATACTCCAATACAGAGTAGAAAACAGTACTCTATATTTTTTCTGACAGCTTATATTCAGAGTAGTTTTGCTTTTAACATTGTGGAGCCTAGATAATATTTACCTTTTTTTCGATTCGCTTAAATATAGAATTTTGTATTTTACATGAGAGAGCATATGGAGTTGGTGTATATACTCCAAAACAGAGTACAATAGGGAATTGTATATTTTTTCTGACAGATTATATTCTGAGCAATTTTGTTTTTAACATTGGACTGCCTAGATAATATTTTGATTTTCCTCGATTCTCTTAAATATAGATTTTCTGTGTTTTACATGAGAGAGCATATGGAGTTGGATTATATACTCCAAAACAGAATAGAGTAGGGCATTGTATATTTTTTCTGACAGAGTATATTCAGAGCAATTTTATTTTTAACTTTCGGGTGCCTAGATAGTATTTAGATTTTATTAATTCGGGTAACATAATTTCTGTATTTTACAAGAGAGAGCATATTGAGTTGAGTTGGTGTATATACTACAAAACAAGGAATAGGGCATTTTATATTTTCTCTTACTGAATATGTTAAGAGCAATCATGTTTTTATCATTGGGAAGCCTAGATAATATTTAGATTCTTTCGATTCGGGTAAAATTAAAATTTCTCTATTTTACATTAGAGAGCATATTGAGTCGAGTTGGTGTATATACTACAAAATAGAGGATAGGGCATTGTATCTTTTTTCTAACGGGCTATATTCAGAGCCATTTTCTTTTAACTTTGTGGCACCTAGATATTATTTAGATTTTTTTCAATTCGCCTAAATGTAGAATTTCTGTATTTTACATGAGAGAGCATACTGAGTTGGTGTATATACTCCAAAACAGAGTAGAATAGGGAATTGTATATTTTTTCATACAGACTATATTCAGAGCTATTTTCTTTTAGCTTTGTGGTGCCTAGATAATATTTAGATTTTTTTCGATTCACGTAAATTTAGAATCTCGGTATTTTACAAGAGAGAGCATACTGAGTTGGTGTATATACTCCAAAACAGAGTAGAATAAGGCATTGTATATTTTTTGTGACAGATTATATTCAGAGCATTTTGGTTTTTAACATTGGGGTGCCTAGACAATATTTAGATTTTTTCAATTTGAGTAAAATTAAAATTTCTTTATTTTACATGAGAGAGCTAATGGAGTTGGTGTATACATATCAAAAAATAGTAGAATAGGGCATTGTATATTTTTTCTGACAGATTATATTTAGAGCAATTTTGTTTTTAACATTGGGGTGCCTAGATAATATTTAGATTTTTTTCGATTCGAGTAAAATTAGAATCTCTGTATTTTAAATGAGAGAGCATATGGAGTTGGTGTATATACTCCAAAAAAAAGTAGAATACGGCATTGTATATTTTTTCTGACAGATTATATTCAGAGCAATTTTGTTTTTAGCATTGGGGTGCCTAGACAATATTTAGATTTATTCAATTCGGGTAAAATTTGAATTTCTGTATTTTACATGAGAGAGGATACTGAGTTAATGTATATACTCCAAAACAAAACAGAACAGGCATTGTATATGTTTTCTAACAGACTATATTTATAGCCATTTTCTTTTACCTTTGGGGCGCCTAGATATTATTTAGATTTTTCTCGATTCGCGTAAAATTAGAATTTCGGTATTTTACATGAGAGAGCATACTGAGTTGGTGTATATACACCAAAACACAGTAGAAAAGGGCATTGTATATTTCTTCTGACAGACTATATTCAGAGCAATTATGCTTTTAACATTGGGGTGTCTAGATAATATTTCGATTTCTTTCGATTCGCTTAAATATAGAATTTCGTTATTTTACATGAGAGAGCATATTGAGTTGGTATATATACTACAAAAGAAAGTAGAAAATGGCATTGTGTATTTTTTCTTACAGATTATATTCAGAGCAATTTTTCTTTTAACATTGGGGAGCCTAAATAATATTTAGATTTTTTTGATTCGGATAAAATTAGAATTTCTGTATTTCACATGAGAGAGCATATTGAGTTGTTTTATATACTCCAAAACAGAGAAGAACAGGGCATTGTATATTATTTCTGACAGATTATATTCAGAGAAATTTTGTTTTTAACTTTGGGGTGCCTAGATAATATTTAGATTTTGTTGATTCGGGTAAAATTAAAATTTCGGTATTTTACATGAAACAGCATACTGAGTTGGTGTATATACTCCAAAGCAGAGAAGAATAAGGTATTGTATATTTTTTCTAACAGAATATATTCAGAGCCATTTTCTTTTAACTTCGGGGCGCCTGGATATTATTTAGATTTTTTTCGATTCGGTTAAAATTAGAATTTCGGTATTTTACATGATAGAGCATATGGAGTTGGTGTATATACTCCAAAACAGAGTAGAATAGGGCATTGTATATTTTTTCTGACAGATTATATTCAGAGCAATTTTGTTTTTAACATTGGGGTGCCTAGATAATGTTAAATTTT
This sequence comes from Callithrix jacchus, assembly GCF_049354715.1. Classification (NCBI taxonomy): domain Eukaryota; kingdom Metazoa; phylum Chordata; class Mammalia; order Primates; family Cebidae; genus Callithrix; species Callithrix jacchus. The sequence continues at coordinate 53,049,806 of NC_133522.1, forward strand.
GTCGATATGGGTAAAATTAGAATTTTGGTATTTTATATGAGAGAGCATACTGAGTTGCTGTATATACTTCAAAACAGAGTACAATAAGGCATTGTATATTTTTTCTGAGAGATTATATTCAGAGCAATTTTGCTTTTAACATTGAAGTGCCTAGATTATATTTAGATATTTTTCGATTCGCTTTAATATAGAATTTCTGTATTTTACATGAGAGAGCATATGGAGTTGGTGTATATACTCCAAAACAGAGTAGAAAAGGGCATTGAATATTTTTTCTGACAGACTATATTCAGAGCAAGTTTGTTTTTAACATTGGGGTGCCTAGTTTATATGTAGAGTTTTTTCGATTCGCTTAAATATATAATTTCTGTATTTTACATGAGAGACCATATGGAGTTGGTGTCTATACTCCAAACCAGAGGAGAATAGGGCATTGAATATTTTTTCTGACAGATTATATTCAGAGCAATTTTGTTTTTAACATTAAGGTGCCTAGATAATATATAGATTTTGTCGATTTGGGTAAAATAAGTATTTGGTATTTTAAATGAGAGAGCATACTGAGTTGGTGTAGATACTCCAAAACGAAGTAGAATAAGGCATTGTATATTTTTACTAACAAAATATATTCAGAGCCATTTTCTTTTAACTTTGGGGCGCCTAGACATTATTTAGATTTATTTCGGTTCATGTAAAATTAGAATGTCAGTATTTTACATGAGAGAGCATACTGGGTTGGTGTATATACTCCAAAGCAGAGTAGAATAAGGTATTGTATATTTTTTCTAACAGAATATATTCAGAGCCATTTTCTTTTAACTTTGGGGCGCTTAGATATTATTTAGATATTTTTCGATTCATGTAAAATTAGAATTTCGGTATTTTACATGATAGAGCAAATGGAGTTAGTGTATATACTCCAAAACAGAGTAGAATAGGGCATTGTATATTCTTGTCTGACAGATTATATTCAGAGAAATTTAGTTTTTAACATTGGGGTGCCTAGATAATATTTAGATTTTGTTGATACGGGTAAAATAAGAATTTTGGTATTTTACATGAAAAAGCATACTGAGTTGGTTTATATACTCCAAAACAAAGTATAATAAGGCATTGTATATTTTTTCTAACAGACTATATTCAGAGCCATTTTCTTTTAACTTTGGGGTGCCTAGATATTATTTAGATTTATTTCGATTCACTTAAATTCAGAATTTCTGCATTTTACATGAGAGAGCCTATTGAGTATGTGTATATACTTTAAAACAGAGGAGAATAAGGCATTGTATATTTTTTCTGATAGATTATATTCTGAGCAATTTTGCTTTTAACATTGGGGTGCCTAGATAATATTTAGATTTTTTTCGATTTGCTTAAATATAGGATTTCTGTATTTTACATGAGAGAGCATATGGAGTTGGTGTATATACTTCAAAACAAAGTAGAATAGGGCATTGTATATTTTTCCTGAGAGATTATATTCATAGCAAATTTGTTTTTAACATTTGGGTTCCTAGATAATATTTAGATTTTGTCAATTTGGGTAAAATTAAAATTTCGGTATTTTACATGAAACAGCATACTGAGTTGGTGTATATACTCCAAAACAGAGTAGAATAAGGCATTGTATATTTTTTCTAACAGACTAGATTCAGAGCCATTTTCTTTTAACTTTGGGGCGCGTAGATATTATTTAGACTTTATTCGATTCGCGTAATATTAGAATTTCGGTATTTTACCTAAGAGAGTATACTGAGTTGTTGTATATACTCCAAAGCAAAGTAGAAAAAAACATTGTATATTTTTATGACAGAATATAGGCAGAGCAGTTTTGCATTTAACATTGTGTTGCCTAGATAATATTTAGATTCTTTTCGATTCGCTTAAATATACAATTTCTGTATTTTACATGAGAGAGCATATGGTGTTGCTGTATATACTGCAAAACAGAGTAGGATAGGGCATTGTATATTTTTTCTGGGAAATTATATTCAGAGCAATTTTGTTTTTAACATTGGGGTGCCGGGATAATATTTAGATTTTTTTCGATTCACGTAAATTAATAATTTTGGTATTTTACATGAGAGAGCATATTGAATTGGTGTATATACTCCAAAACAGAGTAGAAAAGGGCATCGTGTATTTTTTCTTACAGATTATATTCAGAGCAATTTTGCTTTTAATCTTCGGGTACCTTGATAATATTTAGATTTTTTTCGATTCGAGTAAAATTTGAATTTCGGTATTTTACATGAGAGAGCATACTGATTTGGTGTATTTACACCAAAACAGAGTAGAATAGGGCATTGTATATTTTATCTAACAGATGGTATTCAGAGAAATTTTGCTTTTAACATTGCAGTGCCTAGATAATATTTAGAGTTTTCTCTATTCGCTTAAATATACAATTTCTGTATTTTACATGAGAGAGCATATGAAGTTGGTGTATATACTCCAAAACAGATTAGAGTAGGGCATTGTATATTTTTTCTGACAGATTATATTAAAAGCAATTTTGCTTTTAACTTTGGGGTGCCTAGATAATATTTAGATTTTTTTAGATTCACGTAAAATTAGAATTTCTCTATTTTAAAGGAGAGAGCATTCTGAGTTGGTGTATATACACTAAAACAGAGTAGAAAGGGGATTGAATATTTTTTGTGACAGATTATATTCAGAGATACTTTCTCTTTAACATTGGGGTGCCTAGATAATATTTAGATTTTTTCGATTAGTGTAAAATTAGAATTTCCGTATTTTACCTGAGAGAGCATACTGAGTTGGTGTATATACTCCAAAACAGATTAGAATAAGGCATTGTATATTTTTTCTAACAGACTATATTCAGAGCCATTTTCTTTTATCTTTGGGGTGTCTAGATATTATTTATATTTTTTTCAATTCACGTAAGATTAGAATTTCGGTATTTCACATGAGAGCGCATATTGAGTTGCTGCATATACTCCAAAACAGAGTAGAAAAGGGCATTTTATATTTTTTCTGACAGTATATTCAGAGTAATTTTGCTTTTAACTTTGGGGTGCCTAGATAATATTTAGATTTTTTTAGATTCTCCTAAACTTGGAATTTCTCTATTTTACATGAGAGAGCATACTGAGTGGATGTATATACACCAAAACAGAATAGAATAGGGCATTGTATATTTTTTCTGACAGATTATATTCGGAGCAATTTTGTTTTTAACTTTGGGGTGCCTAGATAATATTTAGATTTTTTTCGATTTGCTTAAATATAGAATTTCTGTATTTTACATGAGAGAGCATATGGAGTGGGTGTATAAGCTCCAAAAAAGAGTAGAATAGGGCATTGTATATTTTTTCTGACAGATGATATTGAGAGCAATTTTGTTTTTAACATTGCGGTGCCTAGATAATATTTAGATTTTTTCGATTCGGGTGAAATTAGAATTTCTGTATTTTACATGAGAGAGCATACTGCGTTGGTGTATATACTCCAAAACAAAGTACAATAAGTCATTGTATATTTTTTTTAACAGACTATATTCAGAGCCATTTTCTTTTAACTTGGGGCGTCTAGATGTTATTTACATTTTTTTCGATTCACGTGAATTTAGAATTTTGGTATTTTACATGATGGAGCATACTGAGTTGGTTTATATACACCATAACAGAGTAGAAAAGGCCATTGGATATTTTTTCTGACAGATTATATTCGGAGCAATTTTGCTTTTAACATTGGATTGCCTAGATAATATTTAGATTGTCTCTATTCGCTTAAATATAGAATTTCTGTATTTTACATGAGAGAGCATATGGAGTTGGTGTATATACTCCAAAACAAAGTAGAATAGGGCATTGTATATTTTTTCTGACAGAATATATTCAGAGCAATTTTGTTTTTAACTTTGGGGTGCCTCGATAATATTTAGTTTTTTTTAGATCCAAGTAAATTAAAATTTCTCTATTTTACATGAGAGAGCATACTGAGTTTGTTTATATACACCAAAAAAGAGTAGAATACGGCATTGTATATTTTTTCTGACAGATTATATTCAGAGCAATTTACTTTTTAACATTGAGATGCCTAGATAATATTTAGATTATTTCGATTCGGGTAAAATTAGAATTTCGGTATTTTACATGAGAGACCATACTGAGTTGGTGTATATACTCCAAAACACAGTAGAATAAGGCATTGTATATTGTTTCTTGCAGAGTATAATTTGAGCCATTTTCTATTAACTTTACGGCGCCTAGATATTCTTTAGGTTTTTTTCCATTCACATAAAATTAGAATTTCAGTATTTTACATGAGAGAGCATATGGAGTTGGTATATATACTCCAAAAGAGTAGAATAGGGGATTGTATATTTTTATGACAGATTATATTCAGAGCAATTTTGCTTTTAACATTGGTATGCCTAGATAATATTTATATTTTTTCGATTGGGGTAAAATTAGAATGTCGTTATTTTACATGAGAGAGCGTACTGAGTTGGTGTATATGCTCCAAAACAGATTAGAATAAGGCATTGTATATTTTCTCTAACAGACTATATTAAGAGCCATTTTCTTTTAACTTTGGGGCGCCTTGATATTCTTTAGATTTTTTCCAATTCACGTAAAATTAGAGTTTCAGTATTTTACATGAGAGAGCATATTGAGCTGGTGTATATACTCAAAAACAGACTAGATTAGGGCATTGGATATTTTTTATGAAAGATTATATTCAGAGACAAATTGCTTTTAACATTCGGGTGCCTAGATAATATTTAGATTATTTTCGATTCACGTAAAATTAGAATTTTGGTATTTTACATGAGAGATCATACTGAGTTGGTGTATATACTCCAAAAGAGAGTGGTAAAGGGCATTGTATATTTTTTCTGACAGATTATATTCAGAGAAATTCTGCTTTTTACATTTGGGTGCCTAGATAATATTTAGATTTTTTTCGATTTGCTTAAATATAGAATTTATGTATTTTCAATTAGATAGCATATGGAGTTGGTGTATATACTCCAAAACAGAGTAGAATAGGGCATTGCATATTTTTTCTGACAGATTATTTTCAGAGCAATTTTGTTTTTAACATTGGGGTGCCTAGATAATATTTAGATTTTTTCGATTCAAGTAAAATTAGAATTTCTGTATTTTACATGAGAGAGCATATGGAGTTCGTGTATATACTCCAAAAAAGAGTAGAATAAGGCATTGTATATTTTTTCTGAGAGATTATATTCAGATCAATTTTGTTTTTATCATTGGGGTGCCTAGATAATATTTAGATTTTTTTGATTCGCTTAAATATAGACTTTCTGTATTTTACATGAGAGAGCATATGGAGTTGATGCGTATTCTCCAAAAAAGAGTAGAATAGGGCATTGTATATTTTTTATGACAGATTATATTCAGAGTAATTTTATTTTTAACATTGGGTTACCTACATAATATTTATATTTTTTCGATTCGGGTAATAATAGAATTTCTGTATTTTAAATGAGAGAGCATACTGAGTTGGTGTATATACTCCAAAACAGAGTAGAATACGGCATTGTATATTTTCTCTAACAGACTATATTCAGAGCCATTTTCTTTTAACTTTGGGGCGCGTAGATATTATTTAGACTTTATTCGATACGCGTAATATTAGAATTTCAGTATTTTACCTGAGAGAGCATATTGAGTTGGTGTATATACTCCAAAACAGAGTAGAAAAGGACGTTGTATATTCTTTATAATAGAATATATGCAGAGCAGTTTTGCATTTAACGTTTTGTTGCCTAGATAATATTTAGTTTTTTTTCGATTCGCTTAAATACAGAATTTCTGTATTTTACATGAGAGAGCATATTGAGTTGCTGTATATACTGCAAGACAGAGTAAATAGGGCATTGTATATTTTTTCTGAGAGATTATATTCAGAGAAATTTTGTTTTTAACAATGGGTTGCCGGGATAATATTTAGATTTTTTCGATTCAAGTAAAATTAGAATTTCGGTATTTTACATGAGAGATCATACTGAGTTGGTTTATGTACTCCAAAACAAAGTAGGATAAGGCATTGTATATTTTTTCTAAGAGCCTATATTCAGGGTCATTTCCTTTTAACTTTGGGGCGCCTGGATATTATTTAGATTTTTTTCAATTCGTGTAAAATTAGAATTTCTCTATTTTACATTAGAGAGCATATTGAGTTTGTGTATATATTCCAAAACAGAGTAGAAAAGTGTATTGAATATTTTATCTGACCGATTTTATTCAGAGCAATTTTTCTTTTAACATTGGGATGCCTAGATAATATTTAGATTTTTTTCGATACGCTTCAATATTGAATTTCTGTATTTTACATGAGAGAGCATATGGAGTTGGTGTATGTTCTCATAAACAAAGTAGAATAGGGCATTGTATATTTTTTCTGACAGATAATATTATAGCAATTTTGCTTTTAGCATTGAGGTGCCTAGATCATATTTAGATTTATTTCGATTCGCGTAAATATAGAATTTTTTTGTTTAACATGAGTGAGCATATTGAGTTGGTATATGTACTCTAAAACAGGGTAGAATAGGCCATTGTATATTTTTTGTGACAGATTATATTCACAGCAATTTTGTTTTTAACATTGGGGTGCCTAGTTAATATTTAGATTTTTTTCGATTCACTTAAATATAGAATTTCTGTATTTTACATGAGAGAGCATACGGATTTTGTTTAAATACTACAAAACAAAGTAGAATAAAGCATTGTATACTTTTTCTGACAGATTATATTCAGATAAATTTTGTTTTTAACACTGGGGTGGCTAGATAATCTACATTTTTTCAATTTGGGTAAAATTATAATTTCTGTATTTTTCATGAGAGAGCATACTGAGATGGTGTATATACTCCAAAACAGAGTAGAATAGAACATTGTATATTTTTTCTAACAGATTATATTCAGAGCAATTTTTCTTTTAACATTGGAATGCATACATAATATTTAGATTTTCTTGGATTGGCTTAAATATAGAATTTCTGTATTTTACATGAGAGAGCATATGGAGTTGGTGTATATAATCCAAAACAAAGTAGAAAATTGCATTGTATATTTTTTCTGACAGGTTATATTCACAGCAATTTTGTTTTTAACATTGGGGTGCCTAAATAATATTTAGATTTTTTTCGATACGCGTAAAATTAGAATTTTTGTATTTTACATGAGAGAGCATACTGTAATGTTGTATATACTACAAAAGAGAGTAGAATAGGGCATTGAATATTTTTTTTGACAGATTATATTCAAAGAAATTTTGTTTTAACATTGTGGTGCCTAGATAATTTTTAGGTTTTTTCGATTCGGGTAAAATTAGAATTTCTGTATTTTACATGAGAGAGCATAGTGAGTTGTTGTATATACTACAAAACAGAGTAGAACAGGGCATTGTATATTTTCTCTGACTGATTATATTCAGAGCAATTTTGCTTTTAACATTGCGGTGCCTAGATAATATTTAGATTTTTTTCGGTTTTCTTAAATATAGAATTTCTGTAGTTAACATGAGAGAGTATATCGAGTTGGTGTATATACTCCAAAAAAGAGTAAAATAGGGCATTGTATATTTTTTCTGACAGATTATATTCAGAGCAGTTTTGTTTTTAACATTGGGGTGCCCAGATAATATTTAGATTTTTTTCGATTCACGTAAAATTAGATTTTGGTACTTTACATGTTAGAGTATACTGAGTTGTTGTATATTCTCCAAAACAGAGTAGAATATGGCATTGTATATTTTTTTTGACAGATTATATTCAGAGTAAATTTGTTTCAACATTGGGGTGCCTAGATAATATTTAGATTTTTTCACTTCGGGTAAAAATATAATTTCTGTATTTTACATGAGAGATCATAGTGAATTGGTTTATATACTCAAAACAGAGTAGAAAAGAACATTGTATATTTTTTCTGACAGATTATATTCAGAGCAATTTTGCTATTAACATTGGGGTTCCTAGAGAATACGTAGATTTTTTTCGATTCTCTTAAATATAGAATTTCTATATTTTAAATGAGAGAGCATATGCAGTTGGTGTATGTACTCCAAAACAGAGTAGAATAAGGCATTGTGTATTTTTTCTGACAGACTATATTAAGAGCAATTTTGCTTTTAACATTAGGTTGGGTAAATAATATTTAGATTTTGTCGATTTGGGTAAAATTAGAATTTCTGTACTTAATATGACAGAGCATATGAAGTTGGTGTATATACTCCAGAACAGAGTGGAATAGGGCATTGTATATTTTTTCTGACAAATTATATTCAGAGCAATATTATTTTTAACATTGGGGTGCCTAGATAATATTTAGATTTTTTTCGATTCACGTAAAATTAGATTTCGTTATTTTATCTGATAGAGCATACTGAGTTATTGCATATACTCCAAAACAAAGTAGAATAGGGCATTGTATATTTTTTTCGACAGATTATATTCAGAGTAATTTTGTTTCATCATTGGGGTGCCTAGATAATATTTAGATTTTTTCACTTCTGGTAAAATTAGAATTTCTATATTTTACATGGCAGAGCATAGTGAATTGGTGTATATACTCAAAACAGTGTAGAGAAGTGCATTGTATATTTTTTCTGACAGATTATATTCAGAGCAATTTTGCTTTTAACATTCGGGTCCCTAGATAATATTAAGAATTTTTTCGATTCACATAAAATTAGAATCTCTTTATTTTACATGAGAGAGCATACTGAGTTTGTGTATATACTCCAAAACAGAGTAGAATAAGGCATTGAATATTTTTTCTAACAGACTATATTCAGAGCCTTTTTCTTTTAACTTTGGTGCGCCTAGATATTATTTAGATTTTTTTCGATTCACGTAAAATTAGAATTTCTGTATTTAACATGAGAGAGCATATTGAGTTGGTGTATATAGTTCAAAACAGAGTAGAAAAAAGCATTGTATAGTTTTTCTGACAGATTATATTCTGAGCAATTTTGTTTTTAACAATCGAGTGCCTAGATAATATTTAGATATATTTCGATTCATGAAAATTTAGCATTTCTGTATTTTACATGTGAGAACATAATGAGTTGTTGTATATCCTCCAAAACAGAGTAGAATAAGGCTTTGTATATTTTTTCTAACAGACTATATACAGAGCCATTTTCTTCTAACTTTGGGGCGACTAGATATTATTTAGATTTTTTTCAATTCGGGTATAATTAGAATTTCGGTATTTTACATGAGAGAGCATATTGAGTTGGTGCATATACTACAACACAGAGTAGAATAAAGCATTGTATGTTTTTTCTGACAGATTATATTCACAGCAATTTAGCTTTTAACATTGGGTTGTCTAGATAATATTTAGATGATTTTCGATTCACATATAATTAGAATTTCGGTATTTCACATGAGAGAACATACTGAGTTGGTGTATATACTCCAAAACAGAGTAGAATAAGGCAATGTATATTTTTTCTAACACACTATATTCAGAGCCATTTTTTTTAACTTTGGGGCGCCTAGATATTATTTAGATTATTTTCGATTCGCATATAATTAAAATTTCTGTATTTTACAAGAGAAAGCATATTGAGCAGGTGTATATACTTCAAAAAGAGTAGAAATGGGCATAGTATATTTTTTCGGACAGATTATATTCAGAGAAATTTTGTTTGTAACATTTGGGTGCCTAGATAATATGTAGATTTTTTCAAATCTGGTCAAATTAGAATTTCTGTATTTTACATGAGAGATCATACTGAGTTGGTGTATATACTCCAAAACAGAGTAGAATAGGGCATTGTATATATTTTATGACAAATTATATGCAGAGCAATTTTGTTTTTAAAATTGGGGTGCTTTGATATTGTTTAGATTTTTTCGATTCGGATAAAATTAGAATCTCTGTATTTTACATGATAGAGCATATTGAGTTGTTGTATATACTACAAAACAGAGTAGAAAAGGGCATTGTGTATTTTTTCTGACAGCTTATATTCAGAGCAATTTTTCTTTTATCATTGGGGTGCCTAGATAATATTTAGATTTTTTTCAATTCGCTTAAATATAGAATTTCTATATTTTAAATGAGAGAGCATATGGATTTGGTGTATATACTCCAAAACAAAGTAGAATAGGGCATTGTATATTTTATCTGACAGATTATATTCAGAGCAATTTTTTTTTAACATTGGGGTGCCTAGATAATATTTAGATTTTGTGGATTCGGGTAAAATTAGAGTTTCTGTATTTTACATGAGAGAGCATATTGAGTTGGTGTATATACTACAAAGCAAAGTATAAAAAAAACATTGTGAATTTTTTCTGACAGGTTATATTCAGAGCAATTTTGCTTTTAACATTGTGGTGCCTAGATAATATTTAGGTCTTATCTTGATTCCCTTAAATATAGAATTTCTTTATTTTACATGAGAGAGCATATGGAGTTGGTTTATATACTCTGAAGAAAAGTTGAATGGGGCATTGTATATTTTTTCTTACAGATTATATTCAGAGCAATTTTGTTTTTAACATTGGGGTGCCTAAATAGTATTTAGATTATTTCGATTCACGTAAATTTAGAATTTCTGTATTTTACATGAGAGATCATACTGGGTTGGTGTATATACTCCAAAACAATGTAGAATAAGGCATTGTATATATTTCCTAACAGACTATATTCAGAGCCAGTTTCTTTTAACTTTGTGGCGCCGACATATTATTTAGATTTTTTTCGATTTGCGTAAAATTGGAATTTCGGTATTTTACAGTAGAGAGCATATTGAGTTGTTGTATATACTACAAAACAGAGTAGAAAAGGGCATTGTATATTTTTTCTAACAGTTTTTATTCAGAGCGATTTTTCTTTTAACATTGGGGTGCGTAGATAATCTTTAGATTTATTTTCATTCGCCTAAATATAGAATTTTTGTATTTTACATGAGAGACCATACTGAGTTGGTGTATATACTCCAAAACAGAGTAGAATAGGGCATTGTATATATTTTATGACAAATTATATGCAGAGCAATTTTGTTTTTAAAATTGGGGTGCTTTGATATTGTTTAGATTTTTTCGATTCGGGTAAAATTAGAATTTCTGTATTTTACATGATAGAGCATATTGAGTTGGTGTATATACTACAAAACAGAGTAGAAAAGGGCATTGTGTATTTTTTCTGACAGCTTATATTCAGAGCAATTTTTCTTTTAACATTGGGGTGCCTAGATAATATTTAGATTTTTTTCAATTCGCTTAAATATAGAATTTCTTTATTTTAAATGAGAGAGCATATGGATTTGGTGTATATACTCCGAAACAAAGTAGAATAGGGCATTGTATATTTTATCTGAAAGATTATATTCAGAGCAATTTTTTTTTTAACATTGGAGTGCCTAGATAATATTTAGATTTTTTCAATTCGGGTCAAATTAGAGTTTCTGTATTTTACATGAGAGAGCAAACTGGGTTGGTGTATATACTTTGAAACAGAGTAGAATAAGGCATTGTAGTTTTTTTCTAACATACTATATTCAGAGCCATTTTCTTTTAACTTTGCGGCACCTAGATATTACTTAGATTTTTCGATTCACATGAAATTACAATTTCGGTATTTTACATGAGAGAGCATATTGAGTTGGTGTATATACTCCAAAACAGAGCAAAAAAGGGCATTGCATATTTTCTCTGACAGATTATATTCAGAACAATTTTACTTTTCACATTGGGGTGCGTAGATAATATTTAGATTTTTTCGATTCACGTAAAATTAGAATTTCGGTATTTTACATGAGAGAGCACACTGAGTTGGTGTATATACTCCAAAACAGAGTAGAATAGGGCATTGTATATTTTTTCTCACAGATTATATTCAGAGAAATTTTGTTTTTAACATTGGGGTGCCTAGATAATATTTAGATTATTTTCAATTCGCTTAAATATAGAATTTTTTATTTTACATGAGAGAGAATAATGAGTTGGTGTATATATTTTAAAACAGAGTAGAATATTACAGTGTATATTTTTTCTTACAGATTCTATTAAGAGCAATTCTGCTTTTAAGATTGGCGTGCCTAGATAATATTTAGATTTTTTTCAATTCGCTTAAATATGGAATTTTTGTATTTTACATGAGAGAGCATATGGAGTTGGTATATATATTCTGAAACAGAGTAGAATACAACATTGTATATTTTTTCTGACAGATTATATTCAGAGCAGTTTTGTTTTTAACATTGGGAAGCCTAGAAACTATTTAAATTTTTTCGATTCGCTTAAATATAGAATTTCTGTATTTTACATGAGAGAGCATATGAAGTTGCTGTATATACTCCAAAACAGAGTAGAATAGGGCATTGTATATTTTTTCTGACAGATTATATTAAGGGCAATTTTTTTTTAACATTCGGGTTCCTAGATAATATTTAGATTATTTTCGATTCACGTAAAATTAGAATTTCTTTATTTTACATGAGGGAGGCTATTTAGTTAATGTATATACTCCAAAACAAAGTAGAATAAGGCATTCTATATTTTTACTAACTGACTGTATTCAGAGCCAGTTTCTTTTAACTTCGGGGAGCCTAAATATTATTTAGATTTTTTTCGATTCGTGTAAAATTAGAATTTCGGTATTTTACATGGAAGAGCAGGTAGAGTTGGTGTATATACTCAAAAACAGAGTAGAATAGGGCATTGTATATTTTTTCTGACACTTTGTAATCAGAGAAATTTTGTTATTAACATTGGGGTGCCTAAATAATATTTAGATATTTTCGATTTGGGTAAAATTAGAATTTCTGTATTTTACACGAGAGCGCATATTGATTTGGTGTATATACTGCAAAACAGAGTAGAAAAGGGCATTGTGTATTTTTTATGACATTATATTCAGAGCAATTTTGCTTTTAACCTTTGGGTGCCTAGATTATATTCAGATTTCTTTCAATTCGTTTAAATATAGAATTTCTGTATTTTACATGAGAGAGCATATGAAGTTCGTTTATATAGTGCAAAAGAGAGTAGAACACGGGATTGTATATTTTTTCTGACAGGTTCGATTCAGAGAAATTTTGCTTTTAACATTGGCGTGCCTTGATAATATTTAGATTTCTATCGATTCGCTTAAATATAGGATTTCTTTATTTTAAATGAGAGAGCATATGGATTTGGTGTATATACTCCGAAACAAAGTAGAATAGGGCATTGTATATTTTATCTGACAGATTATATTCAGAGCAATTTTTTTTTTAACATTGGGGTGCCTAGATAATATTTAGATTTTTTCAATTCGGGTCAAATTAGAGTTTCTGTATTTTACATGAGAGAGCAAACTGGGTTGGTGTATATAGTTTGAAACAGAGTAGAATAAGGCATTGTAATTTTTTTCTAACATACTATATTCAGAGCCATTTTCTTTTAACTTTGCGGCACCTAGATATTACTTAGATTTTTCGATTCACATGAAATTACAATTTCGGTATTTTACATGAGAGAGCATATTGAGTTGGTGTATATACTCCAAAACAGAGCAAAAAAGGGCATTGCATATTTTCTCTGACAGATTATATTCAGAACAATTTTACTTTTCACATTGGGGTGCATAGATAATATTTAGATTTTTTCGATTCACGTAAAATTAGAATTTCGGTATTTTACATGAGAGAGCACACTGAGTTGGTGTATATACTTCGAAACAGAGTAGAATAGGGCATTGTATATATTTTCTGACAAATTATATTCAGAGAAATTTTGTTTTTAACATTGGCGTGACTTCATAATATTTAGATTTTTTCGATTCAAGTAAAATTAGAATTTCTGTATTTTACATGAAAGAGCATATTGATTTGGTGTATATAATACAAAACAGAGTAGAATAGAACATTGTATATTATTTCTGACTGATTATATTCAGAGCAATTTTGTTTTTAACATTGGTTTGACTAAATAATATTTAAATTTTTCGATTAGGGTAGAATTATAATTTCTGTATTTTACATGACAGCATATTGTGTTGGTGTATATACTACAAAACAGAGTAGAAAAGGGCATCGTACCTTTTTTCTGACACATTTTTTTCAGAGCAATTTTGTTTTTAACATTGCGGTGCCTAGATAATATTTAGAAATTTATCGATTCACTTAAAATAAGAATTTCGGTATTTTACATGAGAGAGCATACTGAGTTGTTGTATATACTCCAAAACAGAGTAGAATAGGGCATTGTATATTTTTTCTGACAGACTATATTCAGAGCAATTTATTTTTTAACATTGGGTGCCTAGATAATATTTAGATTGTTTCGATTTTGGTAGAATTGGAATTTCTGTATTTTACATGAGAGAGCATATGGAGTTGGTGTATATACTACAAAACCGAGAAGTAAAGGGCATTGTATATTTTCTTTGACAGATTATATTAAGAGCAATTTTGCTTTTAACATTGGGGTGCATAGATAATATCTAAAATTTTTGCGATTCGCTTAAATATATAATTTCTGTATTTTACATGAGAGAGCATAAGGAGTTGGGGTATATACTTTAAAACAGAGTAGAATAGGGCATTGTATATTTTTTCTGACAGATTATGTTTAGAGAAATTTTGTTTTTAACATTGGGGTGCCTAGATAATATTTAGATTTCTTTTGATTCACGTAAATTTAGAATTTATGTGATTTACATGAGAGAGCATACTGAGTTGTTGTATATCCTCCAAAACCGAGTAGAATAGGGCATTGTATAATTATTGTGACAGATTATATTCAGAGCAATTTTGTTTTTAACATTGGGTTGCCTATATAATATTTAGATTTTTTTTGATTCACGTAAAATTAGAATTTCTGTATTTTACATGAGAGAGCATACTGAGTTGGTGTATATACCCCAAAACAGAGTAGAATAGGGCATTGTATATTTATTCTGACGGATGATATTCAGAGCAATTTTTTTTAACACTGGGGTGCCTAGATAATATTTAGATTTTTTCCATTTGGGTAAAAATAGAATTTTTGTATTTTACATGAGAGAGCATATTGAGTTGGTGCATATACTACAAAACAGAGAAGTAAAGGGCATTGTATATTATATATGACAGATTATATTATGAGCAATTTTGCTTTTCACATTGGGGTGCCTAGATAATATCTAGAATTTTTTCAATTCGCTTAAATATTGAATTTCTGTATTTTATTGAGAGACCATTTAGAGTTGGTTTATGTACTCCAAAACAGAGAAGAATAAAGCATTCTGTATTTTTTCTTACAGATTATATTTAGAACCATTTTCTTTTTACTTTGGGGCGCCTAGATATTATTTAGATTTATTTCGATTCACGTAAAATTGGAATTTCTCTATTTTACATGAGAGAGCATATGGAGTTGCTGTATATATTCCAAAACAGAGTACAATAGGGCATTTTATATTTTTTCTGACAGCTTATATTCAGAGCAATTTTGTTTTTAACACTGAAGTGCCTAGATAATATTTAGATTTTTTTTTGATTCACGTAAAATTAGAATTTCGGTATTTTACATGAGAGAGCATACTGAGTTGGTGTATATATTCCAAAACAGAGTAGAATAAGGAATTGAATATTTGTTCTGACAGATTATATTCAGAGCAATTTTGTTTGTAACATTGCGTTGCCTACATAATATTTTGATTTCTTCGATTCGGATAAAATTTGAATTTATGTATTTTACAAATCAGAGAATATTGAGTTGGTGTATATGCTACAAAACACAGTAGAAAATGGCATTGTGTATTTTTTCTGACAGATTATATTCAGAGCAATGTTGCTTTTAACACTGGGGTGCCTAAATATTATTTAGATTTTTTCGATTCGCTTAAATATAGAATTTCTGTATTTTACATGAGAGAGCTTATGGAGTTGGTGTATATACCCCAAAACATAGTAGAAAAGGGCATTGTATATTTTTTCTGACAAATTATATTCAGAGCAATTTAGTTTTTAACATTGGGGTGTCTAGATAATATTTAGATTTTTTCAATTCGCTTAAATATATAATTTTTGTGTTTTACATGAGAGAGCATATGGAGTTGGTGTATATACTCCAAAATAGAGTAGAATAAAGCATGCTATATTTTTTCTAACTGACTATATTCAGAGACATTTTCGTTTAACTTTGTGGTTCCTAGATATTATTCAGATTTATTTCGATTCGCGTAAAATTAGAATTTCGGTATTTTACATGAGAGAGCATATTGAGTTGGTGTATATACTCCAAAACAAAGTAGAAAAGGAAATTGTATACTTTTTCTGTCAGATTATATTAAGAGCAATTTGTTTTTAACATTGGGGTGCCTAGATAATATTTAGATTTTTTCGATTCTGGTAAAATTAAATTTCTGTATTTTACATGAGAGAGCATACGAAGTTGTTGTATTTACTCCAAAACAGAGTAGAATAAGGCATTGTATATTTTTTCTAAAAGATTATATTCATAGCCATTTTATTGAAATTTGGGGTGCTTAGATATTATTTAGATTTTTTTCGATTCACATAAAATTAGAATTTCTGTATTTTCCATGAGAGAGCATACAGAGTTGGTGTATATACTCCGAAGAAAAGTAGAATAGGGCATTTTATATTTTTTATGAACGATTATATTCCAATGAATTTTGTTTTTAACATTGGTTTGCCTAGATAATATTGAGATATTTTCGATTCGGGTATAATTAGAGTTTCTGTATTTTACATGAGAGAGCATATTGAGTTGGTGTATATACTACAAAACAGACTAGAAAAGGGCATTGTATATTTTTTCTGACAGACTATATTCAGAGCAATTTTGCATTTAACGTTGCGGTGCCTAGATAATATTTAGATTTTTTTCGATACTCTTAAATATAGAATTTCTGTATTTTACATGAGAGAGCATATGGAATTGGTGTATATACTCCAAAACAGCGTAGAATAAGGCATTGTATATTTTTTCTAACAGACTATATTAAGAGACATTTTCTTTTAACTTTGGGGCGCCTAGATATTATTTAGATTTTTTTTGATTGGCGTAAAATTAGAATTTCGGTATTTTACATGAGAGAGCATATTGAGTTGCTGTATATACTAAAAAACAGAGTAGAAAAAGGCATTGTATATTTTTTGTGACAGATTATATTCAGAGCATTTTGGTTTTTAACATTAAGGTGCCTAGAAAATATTTAGATTTTTGTAATTCGAGTAAAATTAGAATTTCTTTATTTTACATGAGAGAGCATATGGAGTTGGTGTATGTACTCTAAAACGAAGTAGAAAAGGGCAGTGTATATTTTTTCTGACAGATTATATTCAGAGCAATTTTGCTTTTAACATTGGGGTGTCTACATAATATTTAGATTTTTTTTGATTCGCTTAAATATAGAATTTCTGTATTTGATAAGAGAGCATATGGAGTTGGTTTATATACTCCAAAACAGAGTAGAAAAGGTCAGTGTATATTTTTTCTGAAAGATTATATTCAGAGGAATTTGATTTTTAACATTGGAATGCCTAGATAATATTTAGATTTTTTTGATTCCGGTTAACTTACAATTTCTTTATTTTACATAAAAGAGCTTACTGAGTTGGTGTATATACTTTAAAACAGAGTAGAATAAGGCATTGTATATTTTTCTAACAGACTATATTCAGAGCCATTTTCTTTTAACTTTGAGGCCCCTAGATATTATTTACATTTTCTTCGATTCACATAAAATTAGAATTTCGGTATTTTACATGAGAGAGCATATTGAGTTGCTGTATATACTGCAAAACAGGGTAGAATAGTGCATTGTATATTTTTTTTGACAGATTATATTCAGAGCAAGTTTGCTTTTAACACTGGGGTTACTAGATAAAGTTTAATATATTTCGATTAATGTAAAATTAGAATATCGGTATTTTACATGAAAGAGCATACTGAGTTGATGTATATACTCCAAAACAGTGTAGAATAAGGCATTGTGTATTTTGTCTAACAGACTATATTCAGAGCCATTTTTTTTTTTACTTTGGAGCGCCTAGATATTATTTACATTTTTTTTGATTCGCATAAAATTAGAATTTCTGTATTTTACATGAGAGAGCATATTGAGTTGGTGTATATACTACAAAACAGAGTAGAAAAGGGCATTGTATATTTTTTCTGACAGATGATATTCAGAGAAATTTTGCTTTTTACCTTGGAATGCCTAGATAATGTTTAGATTTGTTTCGATGTGCTTAAATATTGAATTTATGTATTTTACATGAGAGAGCATACGGAGTTGGTGTATATACTCTAAAACAACGTAGAATAGGGCATTATATATTTTTTCTGACAGTTTATATTCAGAGCCATTTTGTTCTTCACATTGGGGTGCCTGGATAATATTTAGATTTTTTCGATTCTGGTCTAATTAGAATTTCGGTATTTTACATGAGAGGGCATATTGAGCTGGTGTATGTACTCCAAAACAGAGTAGAATAGGGCATTGTGTATTTTTTCTGATAGATTATATTCAGAGCAATTTTGTTTTTAACATTGGGGTGCCTGGATAATATTTAGATTATTGCGATTCGTGTAAAATCAGAATTTCTGTATTTTACATGAGAGAGCATATTGAGTTGGTGTATATACTACTAAACAGAATAGAGTAGGGCATTGTATATTGTTTCTGACAGATTATATTCAGAGCAATTTTGTTTTTAGCATTGGGGTGCCTAGATAATATTTAGATTATTTTCGATTCACGTAAAATTGGAATTTTGGTATATTACATGAGAGAGCATACTAAGTTGGTGTATATAACTTAAAACAGAGTAGAAAAGGGCCATGTATATTTTTTTGACAGATTATATTCAGAGCAATATTGTTTTTAACATATGGGTGCCTAGATAATATTTAGATTTTTTTCGATTCACGTAAAATTAGAATTTCTCTATTTTACATGAGAGAGCATTCTGAGTTGGTGTATATACTCCAAAAAAAAGAAAAATAATGCATTGTATATTTTTTCTAACAGACGATATTCAGAGGCATTTTCTTTTAAATCTGGGGCACCTAGTTATTATTTAGATTTTTCTCAATTTGCGTAAAATTATGATTTCGGCATTTTACATGAGAGAGCATACTGAGTTGGTGTATATAACTTAAAACAGAGTAGAAAAGGGCCATGTACATTTTTTTGACAGATTATATTCAGAGAAATTATGTTTTTAACATTGGGGTGCCTAGATAATATTTAGATTTTTTTTGATTTGCTTAAATATAAGATTACCCTATTTTACATAAAAAGCATATGGGGTTAGTGTATATACTCCAAAAAAGAGTAGAATAGGGCATTGTATATTTTATATGACAGATTATATTCAGAGCTATTTTGTTTTTAACATTGCGGTGCCTAGGTAATATTTAGATTTTTTTCGAATCATGTAAAATTAGAATTTCGGTATTTAACATGAGAGAGCAAACTGAGTTTGTGTATATACTCCAAAACAAAGTAGAATAAGGCATTGTGTATTTTTTCTAACAGACTATATTCAGAGCCATCTTCTTTTAGCTTTGGGGCGCCTAGATATTATTCAGATTTTTTTCAATTTGCATAAAATTAGAATTTCAGTATTTTACATGAGAGAGCTTACTGATTTGGTGCATATACGACAAAACAGAGTAGAATAAGGCATTGTATATTTTCTCTAACAAACTGTATTCAGAGCCATTTTCATTTATCTTTGGGGCGCGAGGATATTATTTAGATTTTTTTCGATTCGCGTAAATAAGAATTTTGGTATTTTACATGACAGAGCATATGGAGTTGGTGTATATACTTCAAAACAGAGTAAAAGAGGGCATTGTAGATTTTTTCTGACAGATTATATTCAGAGCAATTTTGTTTATAACGTTGGGGTACCTAGATAATATTTAGATTTTTTCAATTCGGGTAAAATTAGAATTTTTATATTTTACATAAGAGAGCATACTGAGTTGGTGTATATACTCCGAAACAGAGTAGAATAAAGCTCTGTATATTTTTTTAACAGACTGTATTCAGAGCAATTTTCTTTAAGCTTTGGGGAGCCTAGATAATATTTAGATTTTTTGGCTTCGGGTAAAATTAGAATTTCGGTATTTTATATGAGAGAGTATACTGATTTGGTTTATATACTGCAAAACAGAGTAGAATAGGGTATTGTATATTTTTTCTGACAGATTATATTCAGAGCAATTTTGCTTTAAACATTGGGGTGCCTAGATAATATTTAGATTTTTTCCGATTCGCTTAAATATAGAATTTCTGTAATTTACATGAGAGAGCATATGGAGTTCGTGTATATACTCCAAATCAGATTAGAATAGGGCATTGTATATTTTTTCTGACAGATTATATTCAGAGCAATTTTGTTTTTAACATTGGGGTGCCTAGATAATATTTAGTCTTTTTCGATTCGGGTAAAATTAGGATTTTGGTAATTTCAATGAGAGAGCAAACTGAGTTGGTGTATATACTTCAAAACAGAGTAGAATAAGGCATTGTATATTTTTTCTAACAGACTATATTCAGAACCATTTTCTTTTAAATTTGGGGCGCCTAGATATTATTTAGATTTTTTTCGATTCGTGTAAAATTTGAATTTCGGTATTTTACTTGACAGAGCATATGCAGTTGGTGTATATATTGCAAAATAGAGTAGAAAACGGCATTGTATATTTTTTCTGACAGATAATATTCAGAGCAATTTTGCTTTTAAATTTGATGTGCCTAGATAATATTTAGATGTTTTCGATTCGGGTAAAATTTGAATTTATATATTTCAATGAGAGAGCGTATGCAGTTTGTGTATATACTCCAAAACAGAATAGAATAAGGCATTGTATAGTTTTTCTAACAGACTATATTCAGAGCAATTTTCTTTTAACTTTTAAGCTTCTAGATATTATTTAGATTTTTTTCGATTCACGTAAAATTACTTTTTTTATTTTACATGAGAGAGCATATTGAGTTGGTGTATATAATCAAAAACAGAATAGAATTAAGCATTGTGTATTTTTTCTGACAGATTATATTCAGAGCAATTTTGCTTTTAACATTCGATTGCCTAGAAAATATTTAGAGTTTTTTCGATTCACGTAAAATTAGAATTTCGGTATTTTACATGAGAGAGCATACTGAGTTGTTGTATATACTCCAAAACAGAGTAGAATAGGGCATTGTATATTTTTTTTAACAGACTATATTCAGAACCATTTTCTTTTAACTTTGGGGCGCCTAGATATTATTTAGATTTTTTTCAATTCACGTAAAATTAGAATTTCGATATTTTACATGAGAGAGCATATGGAGTTGGGGTATATACTCCAACACAGAGTAGAAAAGGGCATTGTATATTTTTTCTGACAGATCTTATTCAGAGCAATTTTGCTTTTTACATTGAAGTGCGTGGATAATATTTAGATTTTTTTGGTTTCACGTAAAAATCGAATTTCTGTATTTTACATCAGAGAGCATACTGAGTTGGTGTATATACTCCAAAACAAAGTAGAATAAGGCATTCTATATTTATTCTAACAGACTATATCCAGAGCCATTTTCTTTTAAATTTGGGGCGCATAGATATTATTTAGATTTTTCTCGAGTTGCGTAAAATTAAAATTTCGGTATTTAACATGAGAGAGGATATTGAGTTGGTGTATATACTCCAACACAGAGTAGAAAAGGGCATTGTATATTTTTCATGACTGAATATATGCAGAGCAATTTAGCTTTTAACCTTGGGGTGCCTAGATAATGTTTAAATTTATTTCGATTCACGTAAAATTAGAATTTTGGTATTTTACATGAGAGAGCATACTGAGTTGGTGTATATACTCCAAAACAGAGTAGAATAAGGCTTTTTATATTTTCTCTAACAGACTGTATTCAGAGCCATTTTCTTTTAACTTTGGGGCCCCTAGATATTATTTAGATTCTTTTCCATTCACGTAAAATTATAATTTCTGTATTTTACATCAGAGAGCATACTGAGTTGGTGTATACACTCCAAAACAGAGTAGAATAAACATAGTATATATTTTCTGACAGATTATATTTAGGGCAATTTTGTTTTAACATTGGGGTGCCTAGATAATATTTAGATTTTCTTCGATTCTCTTAAATATAGAATTTCTGTATTTTACATGAGAGAGCATATGGAGTTGGTGTATATACTCCAAAACAGAGTAGAATAAGGCATTTTATATTTTTTCTGACAGATTATATTCAGAGCAATTTTGTTTTTAACATTGGGGTGCCTAGAAAATATTTAGATTTTTTCGATTCTGGTAAAATTAGAATTTCTGTATTTTACATGAGAGAGCATATTGAGTTGGTGTATATACTGCAAAACAGAGTAGAATAGGGCATTGTATATTTTTTCTGACAGATTATATTCAGAAAAATTTTGCTTTTAACATTGGGGTGCATAGATATTATTTAGACTTTTTTCGATTCGCTTAAATACGAAATTTCTGTATTTTACATGAGAGAGCATATGGAGTTGGTGTATATACTCCAAAAGAGAGTAGAAAAGGGCATTCTATATTTTCTCTGAGAGATTATTTTTAGAGCAATTTTGTTTTTAACATTGGGGTGCCTAGATAATAGTTAGATTTATTTCGATTCGGTTAAATATAGAATTTCTGTATTTTACATTAGAGAGCGTATGGAGTTGATGTATATACTCCAAAACAGAGTAGAATAGGGCATTGTATATTTTTTCTGACAGAATATATTCAGAGCAATTTTGTTTTTAACATTGGGGTTTCTAGATTATATTTAGATTTATTCGATTCTGGTAAAATTAGAATTTCTGTATTTCACATGAGAGAGCATACTGAGTTGGTGTATATACTCCAAACATAGTAGAACAGGGCATTGTTTATTTTTATCTGACAGATTATATTCAGACCAATTTTTTTTTTAACATTGGGTGCCTAGATAATATTTAGATTTTTTTTGATTCGGGTGAAATTAGAATTTCTGTATTTTACATGAGAGAGCAAATTGAGTCCGTGTATATACTCCAAAACAGAGTAGAATAAGGCATTGTATATTTTTTCTAACGAACTATATTCAGAGGCATTTTTTTTAACTTTGAGGCGCCTAGGTATTATTTAGATTTATTTTGATTCGTGTAAAATTAGTATTTCAGTATTTTACATGAGACAGCATATTGAGTTGGTGTATATTCTCCAAAACAGAGTAGAAATGGGAATTGTATATATTTTCTGAAAGATTATATTGAGAGCAATTTTGCTTTTAACACTGGGGAGCCTAGATAATATTTGGATTTTTTTCAATTCGTTTAAATATAGAATTTCTGTGTTTTACATGACAGAGCATATGGAGTTGCTGTATATAATTTAAAACAGATTAGAATAGGGCATTGTATATTTTTTCTGACAGATTATTTCAGAGCAATTTTGTTTTTGACATTGGGATGCCTAGATAATATTTAGGTTTTTTTCGATTCGCTTAAATATAGAATTTCTCTATTTTACATGAGAGAGCATAGGGAGTTGGTTTATATACTTTAAAACAGAGTAGAATAGGGTATTGTATATTTTTATGACAGATTATATTCAGCGAAAATTTGTTTTTTTTATTGCGTGCCTAGATACTATTTAGATTATTTTCGATTCAGGTAAAATTATAATTTCTGTATTTTACATGAGTAAGCATATTGAGTTGGTGTATATACTATAAAACAGAGTAGAATAAGGCATTGTATATTTTTTCTAACAGACTATATTCAGAGCCGTTTTCTTTTAACTTTGGGGTCCCTAGATATTATTTAGATTTTTTTTGATTCACGTAGAATTAGAATTTTGGTATTTTACATAAGAGAGCATACTGAGTTGGTGTATATACTTTAAAACAGAGTAGAATAAAACATTGTATATTTTTTCTAACACACTATATTCAGAGCCATTTTCTTTTAAGTTTGGGGCACCTAGGTATTATTTAGACTATTTTTCATTCGCGTAAATTTAGAATTTTGTTATTTTACATGAGAGAGCATACTGAGATGGTATATATACTACAAAACAGAGGAGAATTTTACATTGTATATTTATTCTGAGAGATTATATTCAAAGCAACTTTACTTTTAACATTGGGGTGCCTAGATAATATTGAGATTTATTTCAATTCGCTTAACTATAGAGTTTTTATATTTTACATGAGAGAGCATATGGAGTTGGTGTATATACTTTAAAACAGAGTAGAATAGGGCATTGTATATTTTTTCTGACAGATTATATTAAGAGCAATTTTGTTTATAACATTGGGTGCCTCGATAATATTTAGATATTTTCGATTCGAGTAAAATTTGAATTTCAGTATTTTAAATGAGAGAGCATATTGAGTTGGTGTATATACGACAAAACAGAGTAGAAAAGGGCATTGTATATTTTATCTGACAGATTATATTCAGAGCAATTTTGTTTTTAACAATGGGGTTCCCAGATAATATTTAGATATTTTTGAATCGGGTAAAATTAGAATTTTTGTATTTTACCTGAGAGAGCATACTGAGTTGGTGTGTATACTCAAAAACAAAGTACAATAAGGCATTGTATATGTTTTCTAACAGACTATATTCAGAGGAATTTTCTTTTAACTTTGGGGCAGTTTGGTATTATTTAGATATTTTTTGATTCGCGTAAAATTAGAATTTCTGTATTTTACATGAGAGAGGATATTCAGTTGGTGTATATACTACAAAACAGAGTAGAAATGGGCATTCTATATTTTTTCTGACAAATTATATGCTGAGCAATTTTGCTTTTTACATTGGGGTGCCTAGGTATTATTTAGATTTTTTTCGATTCGCTTAAATATAAAATTTCTCTATTTTACATGAGAGAGCATATTGAGTTGGTGTATATTCTTCAAAAGAAAGTAGAATAGGGTATTTTATATTTTTTCTGCGCGATGATATTCATAGCAATTTTTTTTTAACATTGGTGTGCCTAGATAATATTTAGATTTTTTTCGATTCGCTTAAATATGGAATTTCTGTATTTTACATGAGAGAGCATATGTAGTTGGTGTATATACTCCAAAACAGAGTAGAATAGGGTATTGTATATTTTTTTTGACAGATTATATTCAGAACAATTTTGTTTTTAACATTAGGGTACATAGATAATAAGTAGTTTTTTTTGATTCACGGAAAATTAGAATTTCGGTATTTACATGAGAGAGCATACAGTGTTCCTGTATATACTCCAAAACAGAGTAGATTAGGGCATTGTATATTTTTTCGGACAGACTATTTTCAGAGCAATTTTGTTTTTAACATTGTGGTGCCTCGATAATATTAAGAGTTTTTCGATTCGGGTAAAATTAGAATTTCTGAATTTTATATGAGGGAGCATATTGAGTTGGTGTATATACTACAAAACACAGTAGAATAGGGCATTGTATATATTTTCTGAGAGATCATGTTTAGAGCAATTTCGTTTTTAACATTGGGGTGCCTAGATAATATTTACATTTTTTTCGATTCACGTAAAATTTAAATTTCTGTATTTTACATGAGAGAGCATATAAAGTTGGTGTATATACTCAAAAACAGAGTAGAATAGTGCTTTGTATTTTTTGTCTGACAGATGATATTCAGAGCAATTTTATTTTTAACATTTGTGTGCCTAGATAATATTTACATTTTTTCGATTCAGGTCAAACTATAATTTCTTTATTTTACATGAGAGAGCATACTGAGTTGGTGTATATATTCCAAAACAGAACAGAATAGGACATTGTATATTTTTTCTGACACATTATATTCAGAGTAATTTTGATTTTAACTTTGGGGTCCCTAGATAATATTTAGATTTTTTGCGAATCATGTAAATTTAGAATTTTCGTATTTTACATTAGAGGGCATACTGAGTTGGTGTATATACTTCAAAACAGAGTAGAATATGGCATTGTATATTTTATCTAACAGACTATATTGAGAGCCATTTTCTTTTAACATTGGGGCTCCTAGATATTATTTAGATTATTTCAATTCACGTAAAATTACAATTTCCATATTTTACATGACACAGCATACTGAGTTCGTGTATATACTCCAAAACAGAGTAGAATAGGGCATTGTATATTTATTCTGTCCGATTATATTCAGAGCAATTTTAGTTTTAACATTGGGGTGCCTAGATAATATAGACTTTTTTCGATTCGCTTAAATATAGAATTTCTGTATTTTACATGAGAGAGAATATGGAGTTGGTCTATATACTCCAAAACAGAGTAGAATAGGGCCTTTATATTTTTTCTGACAGATTATATTCAGAGCAATTTTGTTTTTAACATTGGGGTGCCTAGATAATATTTAGATTTTTTCGGTTCAGGTAAAATTAGAATTTCTGTATTTTACATGAGAGAGCATCCTGAGTTGGTGTATATACTCCAAAAAAAGAGTAGAATAAGGCATTGTATACTTTCTCTAACAGACTATATTCAGAGCCATTTTCTTTTACCTTGGGGCGCCTAGATATTATTTCGATTTTTTCGATTCACGTAAAATATTGAATTTCTGTATTTTACATGAGAGAGCATATGGAATTGGTGTATACATTCTAAAACATAGTAGAATAGGGCATTTTATATTTTTTCTGACAGATTATATTCAGAGCAATTTTTTTTTTTAACATTGGGGTGCCTAGATAATATTTAGATTTTTTCGGTTCAGGTAAAATTAGAATTTCTGTATTTTACATTAGAGAGCATCCTGAGTTGGTGTATATACTCCAAAAAAGAGTAGAATAAGGCATTGTATACTTTCTCTAACAGACTATATTCAGAGCCATTTTCTTTTACCTTGGGGCACCTAGATATTATTTCGATTTTTTCGATTCACGTAAAATATTGAATTTCTGTATTTTACATGAGAGAGCATATGGAATTGGTGTATACATTCTAAAACATAGTAGAATAAGGCATTTTATATTTTTTCTGACAGATTATATTCAGAGAAATTTTGCTTTCAACATTGGGGTGCCTAGATAATATTTAGATATTTTTCGAGTCGCTTAAATATAGAATGTCTGTATTTTACTTGAGAGAGCATACAGAGTTGGTGTATATACTGCAAAACAGAGTAGAATAAGGCATTGTATATTTTTTCAAACAGACTCTATTCAGAGCCATTTTCCTGTAACTTTGGGGCGCCTAGATATTATTTAGATTTATTTCGATTCCCATGAAATTTAAATTTTTGTATTTTACATGAGAGAGCATATTGAGTTGGTTTATATACTCCAAAACCGAGTAGAAAAGGGCATTGTATATTTTTTCTGACAGATTATATTCAGAGCAATTTTGTTTTTAACATTGGGGTGCCTAGATAATAGTTATATTTTTTTCGAGTCACTTAAATATAGAATTTCTGTATTTTACCTGAGAGAGCATTTCGAGTTAATGTATATACACCAAAACAGAGTAGAATAGGGCATTGTATATTTTTTCTGACAGATTATATTCAGAGCAATTTTGCTTTTAACATTGAGGTGCCTAGATAATATGTAGATTTTTTTCGATTCACGTATATTTACAATTTCGCTATTTTACATGAGAGAGCATACAGAGTTGGTGTATATACTCCAAAACAGAGCAGAATATGGCATTTTGTATTTTTTCTAACAGATTATATTCAGAGCCATTTTCTTTTAACGTTGTGGTGCCTAGATATTATTTAGATTTTTTTCGATTTGTGACAAATTAGAATTTTGTTATTTTACATGAGAGAGCATATTGAGATGGTGCATATACTCCAAAACAGAGTAGAAATGTGCATTGTATATTTTTTCTGACAGATTATATTCAGAGCAATTTTGCTTTTAACATTTGAATGCCTAGATAATATTTAGATTTTTTTCGATTCACGCAAATTTAGAATTTCGGTATTTTACATGAGAGAGCATACTGAGTTCGTGTATATACTTTAACACAGAGTAGAATAAGGCATTGTACATTTTTTTAACAGATTATATTCAGAGACATTTCTTTTTAAGTTTGCGGTGCCTCGAAATTATTTAGATTTTTTTCGATTCACGTACAATTAGAATTTCGGTATTTTACATGAGAGAGCATATGGAGTTGGTGTATATACTCCAAAACGGTTTAGAATAGGGCATTGTTTATTTTTTCTGACAGATTGTATTCAGAGCAATTGTGGCTTAACATTCGGGTGCCTAGATAATATTTAGATCTTGTTTGATTCGCTTAAATATAGAATTTCTGTATTTTACATGAGAGAGCATATGGAGTTGGTGTATATACTCCAAAACAGAGTAGAATAGGGCATTGTATATTTTTTATGACAGATTATATTCAGAGCAATTTTGTTTTTAACATTGAGTTTCCTAGATAATATTTAGATTTTTTCGACTTCGTTAAATATAGAATTTCTGTATTTTGCATGAGAGAGCATATAAAGTTGGTGCATATACTCCAAAACAAAGTAGAATAGAGCATTGTATATTTTTTCAAACAGAGTATATTCAGAGCAATTTGTTTTTAACTCTGGGGTGCCTAGATAATATTTAGATTTTTTCGATTTGGGTAGAATTATAATTTCTGTATTTTATATGAGAGAGCAGACTGAGTTGGTTTATATACTCCAAAACAGAGTAGAATAAGGCATTGTATATTTTTTCTAACAGATTATATTCAGAGCTATTTTCTTTTTACTTCGGGGCGCTTAGATATTATTTAGATTGCTTTCGATTCGCATGAAATTTGAATTTCTGTATTTTATATGAGAGAGCATATTGAGTTGGTGTATATACTACAAAACAGATTAGAAAAGTGCTTTTTATATTTCTTCTGACAGACTATATTAAGAGCAATTTTACATTCAACATTGGGGTGCCTAGATAATATTTACATATTTTTCAATTCGCATAAATATAGAATTTCTGTATTTTACATGAGAGAGCATACAAAGTTGGTGTATATACTCCAGAACAGAGTAGAATAAGGCATTGTACATTTTTTGTAACAAAGTATATTCAGAGCAATTTTCTTTTACCTATGGGGTATCTAGATATTATTTAGATTTTTTTCGATTCACGTAATATTACAATTTTAATATTTTACATGAGAGAGCATATTGAGTTGGTGTATATACTCCAAAATAGTGTAGAAAAGGGCATTTTATATTGTTTTCTGACAGATTACATTCAGGGCAATTATGCTTTTAACATTGGGGTGCCTAGATAATATTTAGATTATTTTCGATTCATGTAAAATTAGAATTTCGTTTTTTACATGAGAGAGCATGTTGAGTTGGTGTATATAGTCCAAAACAGAGTAGAATAGGGCATTGTATATTTTCTCTGACAGATTATATTCAGAGCAATTTTGTTTTTGACATTCGGTTTTCTGGATAATATTTAGATTTTTTTCGACTTTCTTAAATATAGAATTTCTGTATTTTACGTGAGAGAGCATATGGAGTTGGTGTATATACACCAAAACAGAGTAGAATAGAGCATTGTATATTTTTTCTGACAGATTATATACAGAGCAACTTTTTTTTTAGCATTGGGGTGCGTAGATAATATTTAGATTTTTTCGATTCGAGTAAAATTAGAATTTCTGTATTTTACATAAGAGAGCATACTGAGTTGGTTTATATACTCCAAAACAAAGTAGAATAAGGCATTGTATATTCTCTCTAACAGACTATTTTCAGAGCCATTTTGTTTTATCTTTGGGGCGCCTCAATATTATTTAGATTTTTTTCGATTGGCGTATAATTTGAATTTCGCTATTTTACATGAGAGAGCATATTGAGTTGCTGTATATACTACAAAACAGAGTAGAAAAGGGCATTGTATATATTTTCTGACAGATTATATTCAGAGCAATTTTGCTTTTAACATTGGGGTGCGTAGATAATATTTATATTTTTTTGAATTCACTTAAATAAAGAATATCTGTATTTTACATGAGAAAGAATACTGAGTTGGTGTATATACTCCAAAAAAAAGTAGAATAAGGCATGGTAAATTTTTTCTAACAGACTGTATTCAGAGCCATTTTCTTTAAACTTTTAGGCGCCTAGATATTATTTAGATTTTTTTCGATTCACATTAAATTAGAATTTTGTTATTTTACATGAGAGAGCATACTGAGTTGCTGTATATACTACAAAACAGTGTAGAAGAAGGCATTGTATATTTTTTCGGAAAGAATATATTCAAAGTAATTTTGCTTTTAACATTGGGGTGCCTAGATAATATTTAGATCTTTTTCGACTTGTTTTAATATAGAATTTCTGTATTTTACATGAGAGAGCATACTGAGTTGGTGTATATACTCCAAAACATTGTAGAATAAGGCATTGTATATTTTTTCTAACAGACTATATTCAGAGCCATTTTCTTCTACCTTTGGGGCGCCTAGATATTATTTAGATTTTTTTCGATTTGCGTAAAATTAGAATTTTGGTATTTTACATGTGGGAGCATATTGAGTTGGTGTATATACTAATAAAGAAAGTAGAAAAGGGCATTGTATATTTTTTTCTGACATATTATATTCAGAGCAATTTTGCTTTTAACATTGGAGTGCCCAGATAATATTTAGATTTTTTTCGATTCGCTTAAGTATAGAATTTCTGTATTTTACCTGAGAGATCATATGGGGTTGGTGTATATACTACAAAACAAAGTAGAAGAGGGCATTGTATATATTTTCTGATAATTATATTCAGAGCAATTTTGTTTTTAACATTGTGGTGTCTAGATAATATATAGACTTCTTCGATTCACGTAAAATTAGAATTTCGGTATTTTACATGAGAGAGAATACTGTGTTGGTGTATATACTCCAAAACAGAGTAGAATAAGGCTTTGTATATTTTTACTAACAGACTACATTCAGAGCCATTTTCTTTTATCTTTGGGGCGCTTAGATATTATTTAGATTTTTTTCGATTCACGTAAAATTAGAATTTCGGTATTTTACATGAGAGAGCATATTTATTTGGTGTATATACTACAAAACAGAGAGCAAAATGGCATTGTATTTTTTTTCTCACAGACTATATTCAGAACAATTTTGCTTTTAACATTGGGTTGCCTAGAGAATATTTAGATTTTTTTCGATTCACTTAAATATAGAATTTCTGTATTTCACATGAGAGAGTATATGGTGCTGGTGTATATACTCCAAAACAAAGTAGAAGAGCACATTGTATATTTTTTTCTGACAGATTATATTCAGAGCAATTTTGTTTTTACATTGGGGTGCCTAGATAATATTTAGGTTTTTTTGATTCCAGTAAAATTAGAATTTCTTTATTTTACATGAGAGAGCATACTGAGTTGGTGTATATACTTTAAAATGAAGTAGAATAAGGCATTGTATATTTTTCCTCACACACTATATTCAGAGCGATTTTCATTTAACTTTGGGGCGCCTATATATTATTTAGATTTGTTTCGATTCACGTAAAATTAGAATTTCGGTATTTTACATGAGAGAGTATATTGAGTTGTATATACTCCAAAAAAAAGTAGAAAAGGGCATTGTATATTTTTTTGACATTATTTTTAGAGCAATTCTGCTTATAATATTGGGGTGCCTAGATAATATTTAGGTTTTTTTCTATTCACTTAAATATAGAATTTCTGTATTTTATAGAGAGAGCATATGGAGTTGATGTATATACCCCAAAACAGAGTAGAATAGGGCATTGTATATTTTTTCTGACAGATTATATTCAGAGAAATTTTGTTTTTACCATTGGTGTGCGTAGATAATATTTAGACTTTTTCGATTCACGTAAATTAGAATTTCGGTATTTTACATGAGAGAGCATACTGAGTTGGTGTATACACTGCAAAACAGTAGAATAAGGCATTGTATGTTTTTTCTAACAGACTATATTCAGAGCCATTTTCTTTTAACTTTGGGGAACCAAGATATTATTAAGATTTTTTTCGATTCGCGTAAAATTAGAATTTTGGTATTTTAAATGAGAGAGCATATTGGGTTGGAGTATATACTCCACATCAGAGTAGAAAAATGCATTGCATATTTTTCTGACAGATTATATTCAGAGAAATTTTGCTTTTAACGTTGGGTGCCTATATAATATTTAGATTTTTATCGATTCATGTAAAATTAGAATTTCAGTATTTCACATGAGAGAGCATACTGAGTTGGTTTATGTACCCCAAAAAAGAGTAGAAGAGGGCATTGTGTTCTTTCTCTGACAGACTATATTCGGAGCAATCTTGCTTTTAACATTGGAATGCCTAGATAATATTTAGATTTATTTTGGTTCGTGTAAAATTTGAACTTCTGTATTTTACATGGGAGAGCATATTGAGTTGGTGTATATAGTCCAAAGCAGAGTAGAAAAAGGCATTGTATATTTTTTATGACAGACTACATTCAGAAGAATTTTGCTTATAACATTGGGGTGCCTAGATAATATTTACAATTTTTTAATTTGCGTAAATTTACAATTTCTGTATTTTACATGAGAGAGCATATTGAGTTGGTTTATATACTTTATAACAGAGTAGGAAAGGGCATTGTATATTATTTCTGACTGATTATATTCTCAGCAACTTTGCTTTTAACGTTGGGTGCCTATATAATATTTAGATTTTTATCGATTCATGTAAAATTAGAATTTCAGTATTTCACATGAAAGAGCATACTGAGTTGGTTTATAAACACAAAAAAAGAGTAGAAGAGGGCATTGTGTTCTTTCTCTGACAGACTATATTCGGAGCAGTCTTGCTTTTAACATTGGAATGCCTAGATAATATTTAGAATTTTTTAATTTGCGTAAATTTACAATTTCTGTATTTTACATGAGAGAGCATATTGAGTTGGTTTATATACTTTATAACAGAGTAGGAAAGGGCATTGTATATTATTTCTGACTGATTATATTCTCAGCAACTTTGCTTTTAACGTTGGGTGCCTATATAATATTTAGATTTTTATCGATTCATGTAAAATTAGAATTTCAGTATTTCACATGAGAGAGCATACTGAGTTGGTTTATATACACCAAAACAAAGTAAAATAAGGCATTCTATATTTTTTTTAACAGACTGTATACAGAGCCATTTTCTTTTAACTTTGGGGCACCTAGATATTATTTAGATTTTTTTTGATTTGCGTAAAATTAAAATTTCAGTATTTTACATTAAAGAGCATACTGACTTGGTGTATATAATCCAAAACAGAGTAGAATAAGGCATTGTATATTTTCTATAACAGACTATATTCAGAGCCGTTTTCCTTTAACTTTCGGGTGCGTAGATATTATTTATATATACATTTCGATTCGTGTAAATTTAGGATTTCGGTAGTTTACATGAGAGAGCATATTGAGTTGGTTTATATACTACAAAACATAGTAAAAAAGGGCATTGTATATTTTTTCTGGCAGATTATATTCAGAGCAATTTTGCTGTTAACATTGGGGTGCCTAGTTAATATTTAGATTTTTTTCGATTCACTTAAATATAGAATTTCTGTATTTTACATGAGAGAGCATATGGAGTTGGTGTATATACTCCAAAACAGAGTAGAATGGGGCATTGTATATTTTTTCTGAGAGATTATATTCAGAGCAATTTTGATTTTAACATTGGGGTGCCAGGATAATATTTAGATTTTTTTCGATTCACGGAAAATTAGAATTTCGGTATTTTACATGAGAGAGCATACTGAGTTGGTCTATACTCCAAAACAGAGTAGAATAAGGCATTGTATATTTTTTCGAACAGACTATATTCAGAGCCATTTTTTTTAAACTTTGGGGCACCTAGATGTTATTTAGAATTTTTTCGATTCTCTTAAATATAGAATTTCTGTATTTTACATGAGAGAGCATATGGAGTTGGTGTATATACTCCAAAACAAAGTAGAATAGGTCATTGTATATTTTTTCTGACAGACTTTATTCAGAGCAATTTTTATTTTTAACATTGGGTTGTTAAGATAATATTTAGATTTTTTTGACTCGGGTAAATTTAGAATTTCTGTGTTTTACATGAGAGAGCATACTGAGTTAGTGTATATACTTTAAAACAGAGTTGAATAAGGCATTGTATATTTTTTATAACAGACTATATTCAGAGCCATTTTCTTTTAACGTTGGGGCACCTAGATATAATTTAGATTTTTTTAGATTCGCGTAAAATTAGAATTTCGGTATTTTACA
The DNA here is from genome assembly GCF_049354715.1 of Callithrix jacchus. Taxonomy (NCBI): domain Eukaryota; kingdom Metazoa; phylum Chordata; class Mammalia; order Primates; family Cebidae; genus Callithrix; species Callithrix jacchus. The sequence continues at coordinate 53,084,018 of NC_133522.1, forward strand.
TATGAGAGCATACTGGGTTGTTTATATACTCCAAAACAGAGTAGAATAAGGCATTGTATATTTTTTCTGACAGATTATGTTCAGAGCAATTTTGCTCTTAACTTTGGGGTGCCTTGATAATATTTAGATTTTTTTCGATTCACGTAAAATTAGAATTTCCATATTTTACATGAGAGAGCATATTGAGCTGGTGTATATAGTTTATAACAGGGTAGGAAAGGGCATTGTATATTATTTCTGACAGATTATATTCAGAACAATTTTGCTTTTAACATTGGAATGCCTAGATAATATTTAGACTTTTTGCTGTTCATTTAAAATTTGAATTTTTGTATTTTACATGAGAGAGCATATTGAGTTGGTGAATATACTCCAAAACAGAGTAGAAAAAAGCATTGTTTATTTTTTCTGACAGATTATATTCACAGTAATTTTGCTTTAAACATTGAAATGCCTAGATAATATTTAGATTTTTCGGTTCGTGTAAAATTTGCATTTCTGTATTTTACATGGGAGAGCATATTGAGTTGGTGTATGTACTCCAAAACAGAGTAGAAAAAGGCATTGTATAATTTTTTGACTGATTACATTCAGAGCAATTTTGCTGTTAACATTGGGGTGCCTAGATAATATTTAGAATATTTTTAATTTGCATAATTTTATAATTTTGGTATTTTACATGAGAGAGCATATTGAGTTGGTGTATATACTTTAAAACAGAGTAGGAAAGGGAATTGTATATTTTTTCTGACAGATTATATTCAGAGCAATTTTGATTTTAACATTGGGTGCCTAAATAATATTTAGATTTTTTTCGATTCGTGTAAATTTAGAATTTCGGTATTTTACATGAGAGAGCATATTGGGTTGTTGTATATAATCCAAAAGTGAATACAAAAGGGCATAGTATATTTTTTTCTGAAAGACTATATTCAGAGCAATTTTCCTGGTAACATTGGGGTGCCTAGATAATATTTAGATATTTTTCGATTCAGGTAAAATTAAAATTTCGGTATTTTACATGAGAGAGCATATTTAGTTGGTTTATATACTCCAAAAAAGAGTAGAAGAGGGCATTGTGTATTTTCTCTGACAGACTATATTCAGAGCAATTTTGCTTTTAACATTGAAATGCCTAGATAATGTTTAGATTTTTTTAGGTTCGTGTAAAATTTGAATTTCTGTATTTTACATGGGAGAGCATAATGAGTTGGTGTATATACTCGAAAACAGAGTAGAAAAAGGCATTGTATATTTTCTCTGACAGATTACATTCAGAACAATTTTGCTTTTTACATTGGGTTGCCTAGATAACATTTAGAATTTTTTAATTTCGTAAATTTATAATATCGGTATTTTACCTGAGAGAGCATATTGAGTTGGTATATATAGTTTATAACAGAGTAGGAAAAAGAATTGTAGATTATTTCTGACAGATTATATTTAGAGCAATTTTGCTTTTAACATTGGGTGCCTAAATAATATTTAGATTTTTTTCGATTATCGTAAATTTAGAATTTCTGTATTTTATATGAGAGAGCATATTAGGTTGGTGTATATACTCCAAATCAGAGTAGAAAAATGCATTGTATATTTTTCTGACAGATTATATTCAGAGCAATTTTGCTTTTAACATTGGGGTGCCTAGATAATATTTAGATTTTTTTCATTTCAGGTAAAATTAGAATTTTTGTATTTTACATGAGAGAGCATATTGAGTTGACTTATGTACTTCAAAAAAGAGTAGAAGAGGGCATTGTGTTCTTTCTCTGACAGACTATATTCAAAGCAATCTTGCTTTTAACATTGGAATGCCTAGATAATATTTAGATTTTTTTTGGTTCGTATAAAATTTGAACTTCTGTATTTTACATGGGAGAGCATATTGAGTTGGTGTATATAGTCCAAAACAAAGTAGAAAAAGGTATTGTATATTTTTTCTGACAGACTACATTCAGAAGAATTTTGCTTATAACATTGGGGTGCCTAGATAATATTTAGAATTTTTTAATTTGAGTAAATTTACAATTTCTCTATTTTACATGAGAGAGCATATTGAGTTGGTTTATATACTTTATAACAGAGTAGGAAAGGGCATTGTATATTATTTCTGACAGATTATATTCTCAGCTATTTTGCTTTTAACGTTGAATGCCTATATAATATTTAGATTTATTTTGATTCACGTAAAATTAGAATTTCGGTATTTTACATGAGAGAGCATATTGAGTTGGTGTATATACTCCAAAACAAAGTAGAATAGGGTATTGTATATTTTTTCTGACAGATTATATTCAAACCAATTTTGCTCTTAACTTCAGGGTTCCTAGATAATACTTAGATTTTTGTCGATTCTCGTAAATTTAGAATTTCGGTATTTTACATGAGAGAGCATATTGAATTGATGTATATACTCCAAAACAGATTAAAATAGGGCATTGTATATTATTTGTAACAGAATTTATTCAGAGCAATTTTGCTTCTAACATTGGGGTGTCTAGATAATATTTAGATTTTCTTCGATTCGCATAAATTAAGAATTTCAGTATTTTACATAAGAGAGCATATTGAGTTGGTGTATATACTCCAAAACAGAGTAGAAAAGGGCATTGTATATTTATTCTCACAGATTATATTAAGAGAAATCTTGCTTTTAACATTGGGGTGCCTAGATAATATTAAGATTTTTTTTGATTCGCTTAAATATAGAATTTCTATATTTTATATAAGAGAGCATATGGGGTTGGTGTATATACTCCAAAACAGAGTAGAATAGGGCATTATATATTTATTCTGACAGATTATATTCAGAAAAATTTTGTTTTTAACATTGGGGTATCTAGTTATATTTACATTTTTTTCGATTCACGTAAAATTTGAATCATGGTATTTTACATGAGAGAGCATACGGAGTTGGTGTACAAACTCAAAAACAGAGTAGAATAGGGCATTGTATATTTTTTCTGACAAATTATATTCAGAGCAATTTTGATTTTAACATTGGGGTGCCTAGATAATATTTAGATTTTTTCGATTTGGGTAAAATTAGAGTTTCTGTATTTTACATGAGAGAGCATATGGAGTTGGTGTATATACTACAAAACAGAGTAGAAAAGAGCATTTTATATATTTTCTGACATATTATATTCAGAGAAAATTTCCTTTTAACATTTGGGTGCCTAGATAATATTTAGATTTTTTTCGATTCCCTTATATATAGAATTTCAGTATTTTACATGAGAGAGCATATGGAGATGGTGTATATACTCCAAAACAGAGTTGAATAGGGCATTGTATATTTTTTCGGAGAGATTATATTCATAGCAATTTTGTTTTTAACATTGGGGTGCGTAGACAGTATTTATATTTATTCGATTCTGATAGAATTAGAATTTCTGTATTTTACATGAGAGAGCATATGGAGTTGCTGTATATACTCCAAAACAAAGTCGAATAAGGCATTGTATATTTTTTCTCACAGACTATATTCAGAGCCATTTTTGTTGAAAATTGGGCCGCCTAGATATTATTTAGATTTTTTTCGATTTGCATAATATTAGAATTTCTGTATTTTACATGAGAGAGCATATACAGTTGCTCTATATACTCCAAAACAAAGTAGAATAAGGCATTGCATATTTTTTCTGACAGGTTATATTCAGAACAATTTTGTTTTTATTATTGAAGTGCCTAGATAATATTTAGATTTTTTTCGATTCACGTAAAATTAGAATTTCCTTATTTCACATAAGAGGGCATACTCAGTTGGTGTATATACTCCAAAACAGAGTAGAATAGGGCATTATATATTTTATCTAACAGATGATATTTAGAGCAATTTTGTGTTTAACATTGGGGTGCCTAAATAATATTTTTATTTTTTGATTCGGGAAAAATTAGAATTTTGTTATTTTACATGAGAGAGCATACTGAGTAGGTGTATATACTTAAAAACAGAGTAGAATACGGCGTTGTATATTTTTTCTGACAGATTTTATTCATAGCAAATTTTTCTTTAACATTGGCGTGCCTACATAATATTTAGATTTTTTCGATTCGGATAAAATTAGAATTTCTGTATATTACATGAGAGACCATATTGAGTTGGTGTATATACTACAAAACATAGTAGAAAAGGGCATTGTGTATTTTTTCTGACAGATTGTAATCAAAGAAATTTTGTTTTTAACGTTGGAGTGCCAAGACTATATTTATATATTTTCGATTCTGGTAGAATTTGAATTTTTGTATTTTACATGAGAGAGCATATTTAGTTGGTGTATATACTTCAAAACAGAGTAGAAGAGGGCATTGTATATTTTTTCTCACAGATTATATTCAGAGCAATTTTGTTTTTAACATTGGGGTACCTAGATAATATTTAGATTTTTTTTTGAATTGCTTAAATATAGAATTTCTGTATTTTACATGATAGAGCATATGGAGTTGGTGTATATACTCCAAAACAGAGTAGAATAGTGCATTGTATATTTTTTTCTCACAGATTATCTTCAGAGATATTTTGTTTTTTACATTGGGTTGCCTAAATAATATTTAGATTTTTTCGATTCAGGTAAAATTAGAATTTTGTGTTTTACATGACAGACAATACTGTGTTGGTGTATATACAACAAAACAGAGTACAAAAGGGCATTGTATATTTTTTCTGACAGATTATATTCAGAGCGATATTGCTTTTAACATTGGGGTGCCAGGATAATATTTAGATTTTTTTCGATTCCCTTAAATATAGAATTTCTGTATTTTACATGAGGAGCATATGGAGTTCGTTTATATACTCCAAAACAGTGTAGAATAGGGCATTGTATATTTTTTCTGACATATTATATTCAGAGAAATTTTGTTTTTAACATTGGGGTGCCTAGACAATATTTATATTTTTTCGATTCGGGTAGAATTAGAATTTTTGTATTTTACATGAGAGAGCAACCTGAGTTGGTGTATATACTCCAAAACAGATTAGAATAAGGCATTGTATATTTTTTCTAACAGACTATTTTCAGAGCCATTTTCTTTTAACTTTGAGGCGCCTGGATATTATTTAGATTTTTTTCAATTCGCATAAAATTAGAATTTCGGTATTTTATATGAGAGAGCATATGGAGTTGGTGTATATACTCCAAAACAGAGTAGAATCAAGCATTGTATATTTGATATGACAGATTATATTAGGAGCAATTTTGCTTTTCACATTGGGGTGCCTAGATACTATATAGAATTTTTTCGATTCAGTTAAATACAGAATTTCTGTATTTTACATGAGAGAGCATATGGAGTTGGTGTATATACATTAAAACAGTAGAATAGGGCATTGTATATTTTTTCTGACAGACTATATTCAGAGCAATTTTGTTTTTACATTGGGGTGCCTAGATAATATTTAGATTTCCTTTGATTCACGTAAAATTAGAATTTCTGTAATTTACATGAGAGAGCATACTGAGTTGGTTTATATACTCCAAAAAAGAGTAGAATAAGGCATTGTAAATTTTATTAAACATACTATATTTAGAGCCATTTTCTTTTAACTGTGGGGCGTCTAGATATTATTTAGATTTTTTTCAATGCACGTAAAATTAGAATTTCTGTATTTTACATTAGAGAGCATATGGAGTTTGTGTATATACTCCAAAACAGAGTAGAATAGGGCATTGTATATTTTCTTTGACAGAGTATATTCAGAGCCATTTTCTTTAAACTTTGGGGCGCCTAGATATTATTTAGATTATTTTCGATTCACGTAAAATTAGAATTTGTGTATTTTACATGGTAGAGCATATTGAGTTGGTGTATATACTTTAAAACAAAGTGGAATAAGGCATTGTATATTTTTTCTAACAGACTATATTCAGAGCCATTTTTGTTGAATGTTCAGGCGCCTAGATAATATTTAGATTTCTTTCGATTCGCGTAAAATTAAAATTTTGGTATTTAATATGAGAGAGCATACTGAGTTGATGTATATACTCAAAAGCAGAGTAGAATAGGGCATTGTATATTTTCTCTGACAGATTATATTCAGAGCAATTTTGCTTTTAAGATTGGAGTGCCTAGATAATATTGAGATTTTTTCGATTCTCTCAAATATCGAATTTCTGTATTTTACATTAAATAGCATATGGAGTTGGTGTATATTCTCCAACACAGAGTAGAAAAGGGCATTGTATAATTTTTATGACAGATTATATTCAGCAATTTTGCTTTTAACATTGTGGTTCCTAGATTATATTTAGATATTTTCGATGCGGGTAAAACTAGAATTTCTGTATTTTACATGAGAGAGCATATTTAGTTGGAGTATATACTACAAAATGGAGTAGAAAAGGGCATTTTATATTTTTTCTCACTGAATATATTCACAGCACTTTTGTTTTAACTTTGGGGTGCGTAGATAATATTTAGAATTTTTTTGCTTCGCTTAAGTATCTAATTTCTGTATTTTACATGAGAGAGCATACTGAGTTGGTGTAAATACTCCAAAACAATGTAGAATAAGGCATTGTATATTTTTTCTAATAGACTATATTCAGAGCCATTTTCTTTAAACTTTGGTGCGCCTAGTTATTATTCAGATTTTTTTTGATTCGCATAAAATTAGAATTTCGGTATTTTACATGAGAGAGCATATTGAGCTGGTGTATATTCTACAAAACAAAGTAGAAAAGGGCATTGTATATTTTCTCTGACAGATTATATTCAGAGCAATTTTGCTTTTAACATTGGGGTGCGTAGATAATATTTAGATTATATTCGATTACCTTAAATACAGAATTTCGGTATTTTACATGAGAGAGCATATGGAATTGGTGTATATACTTTAAAACAAAGTAGAATAGGGCATTGTATATTTTTTCTGACAGATTATATTACAAGCAATTTTGTTTGTAATATTGGGGTGCCTAGATAATATTTAGATTTTTTCGATTCTGGTAAAAGTAGAATTTCTGTATTTTACATGAGAGAGCATACTGAGTTGGTGTGTATACTCCAAAACAGAGTAGAATAAAGCATTGTATATTTTTTCTAACAGACTATATTCAGAGCCATTTTCTTTTAACTTTTGGGCCCATAGATATCCTTTAGATTTATTTCGATTCACGTAACATTAGAATTTCGGTATTTTACATAAGAGAACATATTGAGTGGGTGTATATACTCCAAAAATAACTAGATTAGGTCATTGTATATTTTTTATGGAAGATTATATTCAGAGAAATTTTGCTTTTAACATTCGGGTGCCTAAATAATATTTAGCTTTTTTTCAATTAACGTAAATTTAGAATTTCGGTATTTTATATAAAAGAGCATACTGAGTTGGTGTATATACTCCAAAAAATTGTAGAATAAGGCATTGTATAATTTTTCTAACAGAGTATATTCAGAGCCATTTTCTTTTAACTTTGGGCCCCCTGGATATAATTTAGATTTGTTTCGATTCACGTAAAATTAGAATTTCGATATTTTACATAAAAGAGCATATTAACTTTGTGTACATACTCCAAAAAAGAATAGAATAGGGCATTGAATATTTTTTCTGACAGATTATATTCAGAGCAATTTTGCTTTTAACATTGGGGTGCCTAGATAATATTTAGATTTCTTTCGATTAGCTTAAATATAGAATTTCTTTATTTTACATAAGAGAGCATATGGAGTTGGTGTATATACTCCAAAACAGAGTAGAATAGGGCATTCTATATTTTTTCTGACAGATTATATTCAACGGAATTTTGTTTTTCACATAGGGGTGCGTAGATTATATTTAGATTTTTTTCGCTTCGGGTAAAATTAGAATTTCTGTATTTTACATGAGAGAGCATATTGAGTTGATGTATATTCTACAAAACAGAGTAGAACATGGCATTGTATATTTTTTTTGACAGACTATATTCAGAGCTATTTTGCTTTTAACATTGGGGTGCCTAGATAATATTTAGATTTTTTTTGATTCGCTTAAATATAGAATTTTTGTATTTTACATGAGAGAGCATAGTGAACTGGTGTATATACTCCAAAACAGAGTAGAATAAGGCATTGTATATTTTTTCTAACAGACTATATTCAGACCCATTTTCTTTTAATTTCGATCGCCTTGATATTATTCAGATTTGTTTCGATTCGCGTAAAATTAGAATTTCGTTATTTTACATAAGAGAGCATATTGAGTTGGTGTACATACTCCAAAACAGAGTAGAATAGGGCATTGTATATTTTCTCGGACTGATTATATTCAGAGCATTTTTGTTTTTAACATTGGGGTGCCTAGATAATGTTTGGATTATTTTGATTCTGCTAAAATTAGTATTTCGGTATTTTACATAAGACAGCATATGGAGTTGGTGTATATATTACAAAATAGAGTAGAATAGGGCATTGTATATTTTTTTCTGACAGATTATATTCAGAGCAATTTTGCTTTCAAAATTAGGGTGCCTAGATAATATTTAGATTGTTTTCGATTCGCTTAAATATAGAATTCCTGTATTTTATATGAGAGAGCATATGGAGTTGTTTTATATATTCCAAAACAGAGTAGAATAGATCATTGTATATTTTTTCTGACAGATTATATTCAGAGAAATTTTGTTTATATCATTGTGCTGCCTAGATATTACTTAGATTTTTTTTGATCTGCATAAAATAAGAATTTCGGTATTCTACATGAGAGAGCATATTGAGTTGGTGTATACACTCCAAAACAGAGTAGACAAAAACATTGTATATTATGTCAGACAGATTATATTCAGAGCGATTTTGCTTTATACATTGGGGTGCATAGATAATATTTAGACTTTTTTCGATTCACGTAAAATTAGACTTTCGGTATTTTACATGAGAGAGCATACTGAGTTGGTGTATATACTCCAAAACAGAGTAGAAAAGGGCATTGTATATTTTTTCTGACAGATTATATTGAGAGCAATTTTGTTTTTAACATTAGGGTGCCTAGACGATATTTAGATTTTTTTCGATTCGCTTAAATATAGAATTTCTGTAATTTACATGAGAGAGCATGTAGAGTTGGTGTATATACTCAAAAACAGTGTAGAATAGGGCATTGTATATTTTCTCTTAGAGTTTATATCCAGAGCAATTTTTTTTTTAACATTGGGGTGCCTTGATAATATTTAGATTTTTTCGATTCGGGTAAAATTAGAGTTTCTGTATTTTACACGATAGAGCATAGTGAGTTGGTGTATATACTCCAAAATATAGTAGAATATGGCATTGTATATTTTTTCTGACAGACTATAGTCAGAGCCATTTTCTTTTAACTTTGGGGTGCCTAGATATTATTTAGATTTTTTTCGATTCGCTTAAACGTAGAATTTCTGTATTTTACATTGGAGAGCATATGGAATTGGTGTATATACTGCAAAATAGAGTAGAAAAAAGCATTGTATATTTTTACTGACTGATTATATTCAGAGCAATTTTGCTTTTAACATAGGGGTGCCAGGATAATATTTAGACTTTTTTGATTCGCTTAAATATAGAATTTCTCTATTTTATTTGAGAGAGCATATGCAGTTAGTGTATATACTGCAAAACAAAGTATAATAGGGCATTGGATATTTTTTCTGACAGATTATACTCAGAGCAATTTAGTTTTTAACATTGGGGTGCCTAGATAATATTTAGAGTTTTTTCGATTCTCTTAAATATAGAATTTCTGTATTTTACATGAGAGAGCAAATGGAGTTGGTGTATATACTCCAAAACAGAGTAGAATAAGGCATTGTATATTTTTTCTGACAGATTATATTCAGAGCAATTTTGTTTTTAACATTGGGGTGCCTAGATAATATTTAGATATTTTTCGATTCGTTTAAATATAGAATTTCTGTATTTTACATGAGAGAGTATATGGAGTTGGTGTATATACTCCAAAACAGAGTAGAAAATGGCATTGTATATTTTTTTTTTACAAATTATGTTCAGAGCGATTTTGTTTTTAACATTGTGGTGCCTAGATAATATTTACATATTTTCGATTTGCTTAACGATTGAATTTCTGTATTTTACATGAGAGAGCATATTGAGTTGGTGTATATACTCCAAAACAGAGTAGAATAGGGCATTGTATATTTTTTCTGACAGTGTATATTCAGAGCAATTTTTTTTTAACATTGGGGTGCATAGATAATATTTAGATTATTTCGATTCGGGTAAAATTATAATTTCTGTATTTTACACGAGAGAGCATACTGAGTTGGTGTATATACTCCAAAACATAGTAGAATAAGGTATTGTATATTTTTTCTAATAGACTATATTCAGAGCAATTTTCTTTTAACATTGGGGCGCCTAGATATTATTTAGATTTTTTTCGATTCACTTAAAATTAGAATTTTTGTATTTTACATGAGAGAGCATATTGAGTTTCTGTATATACTCCAAAACATAGTAGACAAGGGCATTTTATATTTTGTGAGACAGACTATATTCATAGCAATTTTGCTATTAACATTGGGTTGCCTAGATAATATTTAGAACTTTTTCGATTCGCTTAAATATAGAATTCCTGAATTTTAAATGAGAGAGCATATGGAGTTGGTGTATATACTTCAAAACAGAGTAGAATAGGGCATTGTATATTTTTTCTGACAGATTATATTTAGAGCACTTTTGTTTATAACATTGGGGTACCTAGATAATATTTAGATATTTTTCGATTCGCTTAAATATATTATTTCTGTATTTTACATGAAAGAGTTTATGGAGTTGGTGTATATATTCCTAAACAGAGTAGAAAAGGTCATTGTATATTTTTTCTGACAAATTATATTCAGAGCAATTTTGTTTTTAACATTGGGGTGTCTAGATAATATTTAGATTTTTTCGATTTGCTTAAATATAGAATTTCTCTTTTTTACATGAGAGAGCATATGGAGTTCGTGTATATACTCCAAAATAAAGTAGAATAAAGCATGCTATATTTTTTCTAACTGACTATATTCAGATACATTTTCGTTTAACTTTGTGGTGCCTAGGTATTATTTAGATTTATTTCGATTCTCGTAAAATTAGAATTTCGGTATTTTACATGAGAGAGCATATTGAGTTGGTGTATATACTCCAATACAATGTAGAAAAGAGCATTGTATACTTTTTCTGACAGATTATATTCAGAGCAATTTGTTTTTAACATTGGGGTGCCTAGATAATATTTAGATTTTTTCGATTCTGGTAAAATTAAATTTCTGTATTTTACTTGAGAGAGCAAACAAAGTTGTTGTATTTACTCCAAAACAGAGTGGAATAAGGCATTGTATATTTTTCCTAACAGACTATATTCATAGCCATTTTCTTTTAAATTTGGGGTGCCTAGATACTATTTAGATTTTTTTCTATTCACGTAAAATTAGAATTTCGGTATTTTAAATGAGAGAGCATATTGAGTTGGTGTGTATGCTACTGAAACAGAGTAGAAAAGGGCATTGTATATTTTTTCTGACAGATTATATTCAGAGCAATTTTGGTTTTAACATTGGGGTGCGTAGATAATATTTAGATTTATTTCGCTTCCCTTAAATATAGAATTTCTGTATTTTACATGAGAGAGCCAATTGAGTTGGTGTATATACTTTAAAACAGAGTAGAATAGGGCATTGTATATTTTTTCTGGCAGATTCTATTCAGAGCAATTTTGTTTTTAACATTGGAGTGCCTAGATTATATTTAGATATTTTCGATTCGATTAAAATTATAATTTCTGTATTTTACATGAGAGAGCATATTGAGCTGTTGTATATACTCCATAACATAGTAGAATAAGGCATTGTATATTTGTTCCAACAAATTATACTCACAGCCATTTTGCTTTTAACGTTGGGGTGCCAAATAATATTTAGATTATTTTTGATTCACGTAAAATTAGAATTTCTGTATTTTCCATGAGAGAGCATACTGAGTTGGTGTATATAGTCTGAAAAAGAGTAGAATAGGGCATTTTATATTTTTTATGAACGATTATATTCGGATGAATTTTGTTTTTAACATTGGGTTGCCTAGATAATATTTAGATATTTTCGATTCAGGTAAAATTAGAGTTTCTGTATTTTACATGAGAGAGCATATTGAGTTGGTGTGTATACTACAAAACAGACTAGAAAAGGGCATTGTATATTTTTTCTGACAGACTATATTCAGAGCAATTTTGCATTTAACGTTGGGGTGCCTAGATAATATTTAGATTTTTTTCGATACCCTTAAATATAGAATTTCTGTATTTTACATGAGAGAGCATATGGAATTGGTGTATATACTCGAAAACAGAGTAGAATTGGGCATTGTATATTTTTTCTGACAGACTATATTAAGAGTTATTTGGTTTTTAACATTGCGGTGCCTAGATAATATTTAGATTTTTTCGATTCAGGTAAATTAATATTTCGGCATTTTACATGAGAGAACATACTGAGTTGGTGTATATACTCCAAAACATAGTAGAATAAATCATTGTGTATTTTTTTTAAGAGACTATAGTCAGAGCCATTTTCTTTTAACTTTGGGGTGCCTAGATATTATTTAGATTTTTTTCGATTCACGTAAAATTGAAATTTCGGTATTTTACATGAGAGAGCATATTCAGTTGGTGTATATACACCAAAAGAGAGTAGTAAACTGTATTGTACATTTTTTCTGAAAGATTATATTCAGTGCAATTTTGCTTTTAACATTGGGGTGCCTAGATAATATTGAGATTTTTTTTGATACACGTAAAATTAGAATTTCTGTATTTTACATGAGAGAGCATACTGAGTTGGTGTATATACTCCAAAACAGAGTAGAATAGGGCATTGTATATTTTTCCTGACAGATTATATTCAGAGCAATTTTGTTTTTCACATTGGGGTGCCTAGATATTATTTAGGTTTTTTTCGATTCTCATAAATATAGAATTTGTGTAATTTACATGAGAGAGCATATGAAGTTGGTGTATATACTCCAAAAAAGAGTAGAATATGGCATTGTATATTTTTTCTGACAGATTATATTCAGATCAATTTTGTTTTTAGCATTGGGATGCATAGATAATATTGTGATTTTTTCAATTCGGGTTAAGTTAGAATTTCTGTATTTTATATGAGAGAGCATACTGAGTTGGTGTATATACTCTAAAACAGAGTAGAATAGGGCATTGTATATTTTTTGTGACAGAATATATTCAGAGCAATTTGTTTTTAACATTGGGGGGCCTAGATATTATTTAGGTTTTTTTTTGATTCGCATAAATATAGAATTTCTTTAATTTACATGAGAGAGCATATGGCGTTGGTGTATATACTCCAAAATAGAGTAGAATAGCACATTGTATATTTTTTCTCACAGATTATATTCAGATCAATTTTTTTTTAGCATTGGGGTGCATAGATAATATTTTGATTTTTTTTAATTTTGGTAAAATTAGAATTTCTCAATTTTACATGAGAGAGCATACTGAGTTGGTGTATACATTCCATAAAAGAGTAGAATAAGGCATTGTATATTTTTTCTAACAGACTATATTCAGAGCCATTTTCTTTTAACTTTGGGGCACCTAGATATTGTTTAGATTTTTTTCGATTTGCGTAACATTAGAATTTCCCTATTTTACATGAGAGAGCATATTGAGTTGGTGTATATACTCCAAAACAGAGTAGAAAACAACATTGTATATTTTTTCTGACAGATTATATTCAGAGCAATTTGGTTTTTAACATTTTGGTGCCTAGATAATATTTAGACATTTTCAAATCGGGTAAAATTAAAATTTCTGTATTTTATATGAGAGAGCATACTGATTTGGTGTATATACTTCAAAACAGAGTAGAATAAGGCATTGTATATTTTTTCTAACAGACTATATTTAGTGCCTTTTTCTTTTATTTTTCGGGTACCTAGATATTATTTAGATTTTCTTCGATTCGCGTAAAATTAGAATTTCGTTATTTTACATGAGAGAGCATATTGTGTTGACTTGGTGTATATACTACAAAACAGAGAATAGGGCATTGTATATTTTTTCTGACAGATTATATTCTGATCAATTTTGTTTTTAACATTGGGGTGCCTAAATAATATTTAGACTTTTTCGATTCGGGTAAAATTAGTATTTCGGTATTTTACATGAGAGAGCATACTGAGTTGGTGTATACACTCCATAACAGAGTAGAGTAAGGCGTTGTATATTTTTTATAACAGACTATATTCAGAGCCATTTTCCTTTAACTTTGGGGCACCTAGATATTGTTTAGATTTTTTTCGATTTGCGTAACATTAGAATTTCGCTATTTTACATGTGAGAGCATATTGAGTTGGTGTATATACTCCAAAACAGAGTAGAAAACGGCATTGTATATTTTTTCTGACAGATTATATTCAGAGCAATTTTGCTTTTAACATTGCGGTGCCTAGATGATATTTCGATTTTTTGAAATTTACTTAAATACAGAATTTCTGTATTTTACATGAGAGAGCATATGGAGTTGGTGTATATAGTCCAAAACAGAGTAGAATAGGGGTTTGTATATTTTCTTCTGACAGATTATATTCAGATCAATTTTGTTTTTAACATTGAAGTGCCTAGATAATGTTTAGGTTTTTTATCGATTGACTTAAATATTGAATTTCTGTATTGTTCATGAGACAGCATATGGAGTGGGTATTTATACTTCAAAAAAGAGTAGAATAGAACATTGTATATTTTTTTCTGACAGATTATACTCAGAGAAATTTTGTTTTCAACATTGGAATGCCTAGATAATATTTAGATTTTATCGGTTCAGGTAGAATTAGAATTTCTGTATTTTACATGAGAGAGGATACTGAGTTAGTTTATGTACTCCAAAAACAAATAGAATAAGGTATTGTATATTTTTTCTAAAAGACTATATTTAGTGCCATTTTGTTTTAAATTTGGGGCACCTAGATATTTACATTTTTTTCGATTTGCTTTAAATTAGGATTTCGGTATTTTACATGAGAGAGCATACTGAGTTGATGTATATACTGAAAAACAGAGTAGAATAAGGCATTGTATATATTTTTTTACAGACTATATTCAGAGCCATTTTCTTTTAACTTTGGAGAGCCTAGATATTATTTAGATTTTTTTCGATTTGCGTAAAATTAGAATTTCGGTATTTTATATGAGAGAGCATATTGAGTTGGTGTATATACTCCAAAACAAAGTAGAAAATGCCATTGTATATTTTTTCGGACAGATTATATTCAGAGCAATTTTGCTTTTATCATTGCGGTGTCTACATAATATTTAAATTTTTTTTGATTCGCTTAAATAGAGAATTTCTGTATTTAATAAGAGAGCATATGGAGTTGGTTTATATACTCCAAAACAGAGTAGAAAAGGGCAGTGTATATTTTTTCTGAGAGATTATATTCAGAGGAATTTGGTTTTTAACATTGGAATGCCTAGATAATATTTAGATTTTTTTGATTCCAGTTAACTTACAATTTCTTTATTTTATATGAAAGAGCATACAGAGTTGGTGTATATACTCCGAAACAGAGTAGAATAAGGCATTGTATATTTTTCTAACAGACTATATTCAGAGCCATTTTCTTTTAACTTTGAAGCCCCTAGATATTATTTAGATTTTCTTTCATTCACATAAAATTAGAATTTCGGTATTTTACATGAGAGAGCGTATTGAGTTGCTGTATATACTCCAAAACAAAGTAGAAATGAAAATTGTATATTTATCCTGACAGATTATATTCAGAGCAATTTTGCTTTTAACATTGGTGTGCCGATATAATATTTAGATTTTTTTCGATTCGCGTAAATATAGAATTTTGATATTTTACATGAAAGAGCATACTGAGTTGGTGTATACACTCCAAAACAGAGTAGAATAAGGCATTGTATATTTTTTCTAACACACTCTATTCAGAGCCATTTTCTATTATCTTTGGTGCACGTAAATTTTATTTAGACTTTTTTCGATTCGCCTAAAATTAGAGTATCGGTATTTTACATGAGAGAGCATATTGAGTTAGTGTATATACTCCAAAAGGGAGTAGAAAAGGGCATTGTATATTTTTTCTGACAGATTATATTCAGAGCAATTTTGCTTTTAACATTCGTTGCCTAGATAATATTTAGATTTTTTTCGATTTGCTTAAATATAGAATTTCTTCATTTTACATGAGAGAGCATATGGAATTGGTGTATATACTCCAAAACAGAGTAGAATAGAGCATTGTTTATTTGTTCTGACAGATTATATTCAAAGCAATTTTCTTTTTTACATTGGGGTATCTAGATAATATTTAGATATTTTTGGTTCGTGTAAAATTAGAATTTCTGTATTTTACATGAGAGAGCATAATGAGTTGGTGTATATATTCCAAAACAGAGTAGAATAGGGCATTGTATATTTTTTCACAAAGAGTATATTCAGAGCAATTTTGTTTTTAACACTACTGTTCCTAGATAATATTTAGATTGTTTCGATTCAGGTAAAATTAGAATTTCTGTATTTTACATGAGAGAGCATACTGAGTTTGTGTATGTACTACAAAACAGAGGATAAAAGGGCATCTTATATTTTTTCTGACAGATTCTATTCAGAGCAAATTTGCTTTTAAAATTGGGGTGCATGGATAATATTTAGATTTTATTCGATTCGCTTAAATATAGAATTTCTGTATTTTACATGAGAGAGCATATGGAGTTGGTGTATATACCCTAAACAGAGTAGAATCGGGCATTGTATATTTTTTCTGACAGATTATATTCAGAGCAATTTTGCTTTTAACATTAGGGTGCCTAGATAATATTTAGATTTTTTTCGATTCACGTATATTTAGAATTTCTGTATTTTACATGACAGAGCATACTGAGTTTTTGTACATACTCCAAAACAGAGTAGAATAGGGCATTGTTTTATTTTTCTGCCAGATTATATTCAGAGTAATTGTGTTTTTAACATTGGGGTGCCTAGATAATATTTACATTATTTCAATTTGGTTAGAATTAGAATTTCTGTATTTTACATGAGAGAGCATATGGAGTTGGTGTATATACTTTAAAACAGAGTAGAATAGGGCATTGTATATTTTTTCTGACAGATTATATTCAGAGCAATATTGCTTTTAACATTATGGTGCTAGTTAATATTTAGATTTTTTCGTATCCGGTGAAATTCGAATTTCTGTATTTTACATGACAGAGCATATTGTGTTGGTGTTTATACTACCAAACAGAGTAGAAAAGAACATTGTATATTTTTACTAACAGATTGTATTCAGAGCAATTTTGCGTTGAACATTGGGGTGCCTAGATAATATTTAGAATTTTTCGATTCGGGTAAAATTAGAATTTCTGTATTTAACATGAGAGAGCATATTGGGTTGCTGTATATACTACAATACAATGTAGAAAAGTGCATTGTACATTTCTTCTGACAGATTATATTCAGAGCAATTTTTCTTTTAACATTGGGGTGCCTAGATAATATTTAGATTTTTTTCGATACACGTAATATTAGAATTTCTGTATTTTACATGAGAGAGCATACTAAGTTGGTTTATGTAGTCCAAAACAGAGTACAATAAGGCAGTTTATATTTTTTCTAACAGACTATATACAGAGCCATTTTCTTTTAACTTTGGGGTGCCTAGATAATATTTACATTTTTTTCGATTCGCGTAAAATTAGTATTTCGGTATTTTACATGAGAGAGCATATTGAGTTGGTGTATATACTACAAAACAGAGTAGAAAAGGGCACTGTATATTTTTTCTGACAGATTATATTCAGAGCAATTTTTCTTTTAACATTGGGGTACCTAGATAATTTAAAATTTTTTTTGATTCGCTTAAATATAGAATTTCTGTATTTTACATGAGAGAGTATATGGAGTTGGTGTATATACTACAAAAAACAGAAGTAAAGGTCATTGTATATTTTTTCTGACAGATTATATTCAGAGCAATTTTTCTTTTAACATTGGGGTGCCTAGATGATATTTAAATTTTTCTCAATTCGCTTAAATATAGAATTTCTCTATTTTACGTGAGAGAGCATATGGAGTTGGTGTATATACTCCAAAACAGAGTAGAATAGGTCATTGTATATTTTTTCTGACAGATTATATTCAGAGCAATTTTCTTTTTAACAGTGAGGTGCCTAGATACTATTTAGATTTTTTCGAATCGGGTAAAATTAGAATTTCTGTATTTTACATGAGAGAGCATCCTGAGATGGTGTATATACTCCAAAATAGAGTAGAATAAGGCATTGTATATTTTTTTTAACAGACTATATTCAGAATCATTTTTTTTTAACTTTGGGGTACCTAGATACTATTTAGATTTTTGTCAATTCACGTAAAATTAGAATTTCATTATTTTATATTAGAGAGCATATGGAGTTGGTGTTTATACTTCAAAACAGAGTAGAAAAGGGCATTGTATATTTCTTTGACAGATTATATTCAGAGCGATTTATTTTTTAACATTGGGGTGCCTAAATTATATTTAGATTATTTTCGATTCGGTTAAATATAGAATTTCTGTATTTTACATGAAAGAGCATATGGATTTGGAGTATATGCTCCAAACAGACTAGAATATTGTATATTTTTTATGACAGATTATATTCAGATTTTTTTTGATTCGCTTAAATATAGAATTTCTGTATTTGATAAAAGTGCATATGGAGTATGTTTATATACTTCAACACAAATTAGAAAAGGGCAGTGTATATTTTTTCTGACAGATTATATTCAGAGGAATTTGGTTTTTAACATTGGAATGCCTAAATAATATTTAGATTTTTTTGATTCCGGTTAACTTACAATTTCTGTAATTTACATGAAAGAGCATACTGAGTTGGTGAATATACTCCAAAACAGAGTAGAATAAGTCATTGTATATTTTTCTAACAGACTATTTTGAGAGCCATTTTCTTTCAACTTTGGGGCGGCTAGATATTATTTAGATTTTTTGAATTCACGTAATATTAGAATGTAAGTATTTTACATGAGAGAGCATATTGAGTTGGTGTATAAACACCAATACAGTGTAGAAAAGGGCATAGTATAATTCTTATGACAGATTATATTCAGAGCAATTTCGCTTTGAAAATTGGGGTGCCTAGGTAATATTTAGATTTTTTTTGATTCACGTAAAATAAGAATTGCTCTATTTTACATAAGAGAGCATACTGATTTGGTGTATATACTCCAAAACATAGTAGAATAAGGCATTGTATTTTTTTTCTAACAGACTATATGCAGAGCCAATTTCTTTTAAATTTGTGACACCTAGATATTATTTAAATTTTTTTCTATTCTCGTAAAATTATAATTTCTGTAATTTACATGAGACAGCATATGGAGTTGGTGTATATACTGCAAAATAGAGTAGAATAGGGCATTGTATACTTTTTCTGACAGATTATATTGAGAGCGATTTTGTTTTTAACATTGCGGTGCTAGATAATATTTAGAAGTTTATCAATTCCCTTAAAATTAGAATTTCGGTATTTTACATGAGAGAGCATATTGAGTTGGTGTATATACTCCAAAACCGAGTAGAATAAGGTATTTTATAATTATTGTGACAGATTATATTTAGAGAAATTTTGTTTTTAACATTGGGTTGCCTAGATAATATTTAGATTTATTTTGATTCACGTAAAATTAGAATTTCTGTATTTTACCTGAGAGAGCATACTGAGTTGGTTTATATACTCCAAAACAGAGTAGAATAAGGCATTGTATATTTTTTCTAGCAGACTATATTCAGAGTCATTTTCTTTTAGCTTTGGGGTGCCTAGATATTATTTAGATTATTTTGATACACCTAAAATTTGAATTTCGGTGTTTTACATGAAAGAGCATATTGAGTTCGTGTATATACTCCAAAACAGAGTAGAAAAGCGCATTGTATATTTTTTCTGACAGATTAAGATTCAGAGCGATATTGTTTGTAACATTGCGGTTTCTAGATCATATTTAGATTTGTTTCGATTCGCTTAAATATAGAATTTCTTTATTTTACATGAGAGAGCATATGGAGTTGGTGTATATACTTTAAAACAGAGTAGAATAGGGCATTGTATATTTTTTCTGACGGATTATATTCAGAGCAATTTTTTTTTAACACTGGGTTGCCTAGATAATATTCAGATTTTTTTGATTTGGGTAGAATTAGAATTTCTGTATTTTACATGAGAGAGCATTTTGAGTTGGTGTATATACTACAAAGCAGAGAAGTAAAAGGTAGTGTATATTTTATCTGACAGATTATATTATGAGAAATTTTGCTTTTAACATTGGGTTGCCTAGATAATATCTAGAATTTTTTTGATTTGCTTAAATACAGAATTTCTGTATTTTACTTGAGAGAGCATATGGAGTTGGTGTATATACTCCAAAACAGAGTACAATAGGGCATTGTATATTTTTTCTGACAGATTATATTCAGAGCAATTTTGGTTATAACATTGGGGTGCCTAGATAATGTTTAGATTTTTTTCGATTCGCTTAAATATAGAATTTTTGTATTTTACATGAGGGAGCATATGGAGTTGGTGTATATACTTCAAAACAGAGTAGAATAGGGCATTGTATATTTTTTCTGACAAATTATATTCAGAGCAATTTTTTTTAACACTGGGGTGCTTAGATAATATTTAGATTATTTTCGATTCGGAGAAAATTAGAATTTCGGTATATTACATTAGAGAGCATCCTGAGTTGGTGTATATACCCCAAAACAGAGTAGAATAAGGCATTGTATATTTTTTCTAACAGACTATATTTAGAGCTATTTTCTTTTAACTTTGGAGAGCGTAGATATTATTTAGGTTTTTTTCTATTCCCGTAAAATTAGAATTTCGGTATTTTACATGAGGGAGCATATGAAGTTGGTGTATATACTCCAAAACAGAGTAGAAAAGGGTATTATATATTTTTTCTGACAGATTATATTCAGAGCAATTTTGCTTTAACATTCGGGTGCCTAGATAAAATTTGATTTTTTTCAATTCGCTTAAATATCCAATTTCTGTATTTTACATGGGAGTGCACATGAAGTTGGTGTATATATTTTAAAACCGAGTAGAATAGGGCATTGTATATTTTATCTGACAGATTATATTCAGAGTAATTTTGTTTTTAACATTGGGATGCCTAGATAATATTTAGATTATTTCGATGTGGGTAAATTTAGAATTTCTGTATTTTACATGACAGAGAATATGGAGTTGGTGTATATACTACAAAACAGAGTAGAAAAGGGCATTGTATATTTTTTATGAGAGATTATATTCAGAGCAATTTTTTTTATAACATTGGCGTGCCTAGATAATAGTTAGATTTTTTTCGATTCTCATAAATATTGAATTTCTGTATTTTACATGAGGGAGCATATGGATTTGGTGTATATACTTCAAAACAGAGTAGAATAGAGCATTGTATATTTTTTCTGACAAATTATATTCAGAGCAATTTTTTTTTAACACTGGGGTGCCTAGATAATATTTAGATTATTTTCGATTCAAGGAAAATTAGAATTTCGGTATTTTACATTAGAGAGCATCCTGAGTTGGTGTATATACCCCAAAACAGAGTAGAATAGGGCATTGTATATTTTTTATGACACATTATATTAAGAGCAATTTTTCTTTTTACTTTGGGGTGACTAGATAATATTTAGATTTTTTTCGATTCGCTTAAATATAGAATTTCTGTATTTTACATGAGAGAGCAGGTGGAGTTGGTGTATATACTCCAAAACAGAGTAGAATAAGGCATTGTATATTTTTTCTGACAGTTTATATTCAGAGCAATTGTTTTTTAACACTGAGGTGCCTAGATAATATTTAGATTTTTTTCGATTCCAGTAAAATTAGAATTTCTGTATTTTATAGGAGGGTGCACCCTGAGATATTGTATGTACTCCGAAACAGAGTAGAATAAGGCATTGTATATTTTTTGTAACAAACTATATTTAGAGCCAATTTCTTTTAACCATGGGGCGCCTAGATATTATTTATATATTTTTCGATTCCCGTACAATTTTAATTTCCGTATTTTAAATGAGAGAGCTTATGGAGTTGGTTTATATACTCCAAAACAAAGTAGAAACGGGCATTGTATATTTTTTATGACCGATTATGTTCAGAGCAAGTTTGCTTTTAACATTGGGGTGCCTAGATAATATTTAGATTTTTTTCGATTGGCATAAATATAGAATTTCTGTATTTTATATGAGAGAGCTTATGGAGTGTGTGTATTTATTCCAAAACAGAGTAGAATAGGGCATTGTATATTTTTTCTGACCTATTATATTTCGAGCAATTTTTTTTTTAACACTGGGGTGCCTAGATAATATTTAGATTTTTTCGATTTGGGTAAAATTAGAATTTCTGTATTTTACATTCGAGAGCACCCTGAGTTGGTGTATATACTCCAAAACAGAGTAGAATAAGGCATTGTGTATTTTTTCTAACAGACTATATTCGGAGCCATTTTATTTTAACTTTGGGGCACCTAGATATTATTTTGATTTTTTTTGATTCGCCTAAAATTAGAATTTCGGTATTTTACATGAGAGAGCATATTGAGTTGGTGTATATACTTCAAAACAGAGTAGAAAAGGGCATTGTATATTTTCTCTTGCAGATTATTTTCAGAGCAATTTTGCTTTTTACATTGGGGGGCCTAGATAATATTTATTTATTTCGATTCGAGTAGAATTATAATTTCTGTATTTTACATGACAGAGCATATAGAGTTGGTGTATATACTATAAAACGGAGTAGAAAAGAGCATTGTATATTTTTTCTGACAGATTATATTCAGAGCAACTTTGCTTTTAACATAGGTGTGCCTAGATAATATTTAGATTTTTTTCGATTCGCTGAAATATAGAATTTCTGTATTTTACATGAGAGAACATATGGAGTTGGTGTATGTTCTTTAAAACAGATTAGAATAGGGCATCTTATATTTTTTCTGACAGATTATATTCAGAGTAATTTTGTTTTTAACATTGGGGTGCCTAGATAATATTTAGAGTTTTGCGATTTGGGTAAAATTAGAATTTCTCTATTTTATATGACAGAGCATGCTGAGTTGGTGTATATAATCCAGAACAGAGTAGAATAAGGCATTGTGTATTTTTTCTAACAGAATATATTCAGAGCCATTTTCTTTTAACTTTGGGGCACCTAGATATTATTTAGATTCTTTTCGATTCAGGTAAAATTAGAATTTCGGTATTTTATATGAGAGAGCATATTGAGTTGGTGTACATACTACAAAACAGAGTAGAAAAGGGCATTGTGTATTTTCTCTGACAGATTATATTCAGAGCAATTTTGCTTATAATATTGGGGTGCCTAGATAATATTTAGATTTCTTTCGATTCACTTAAATATAGTATTTCTGTGTTTTACATAATGGAGCATATGGAATTGGTGTATATACTACAAAACAAAGTAGAAAAGGGTATTGTATATTTTTTCTGACAGATTATATTCAGAGCTATTTTCTTTTAACATTGGAGTGCCTAGATAATATTTAGATTTGTTTCGATTCGTTTAAACGTAGAATTTTTGTATTTTACATGAGAGAGCAAACTGAGGTGGTGTATATACTCCAAAACAAAGTAGAATAGGGCATTGTATATTTTTTCTGACAGATTATATTCAGAGCAATTTTGTTTTTAACATTTTGGTGCCTAGATAATATTTAGATTTTTTTTGATTCGGGTAAAATTAGAATTTCTGTATTTTACATGAGAGAGCATACTGAGTTGGTGTATATACTCCAAAACAGAGTAGAATAAAGCATTGTATATTTTGTCTAACAGAGTATATTCAGAGCCATTTTCTTTTAACTTTGGGGTGCCTAGATATTATTTAGATTTTTTGCTGTTCATTTAAATTTTGAATTTTGGTATTTTACATGAGAGAGCATATTGAGTTGGTGTATATACTCCAAAACAAAGTAGAAAAGTGCATTGTATATTTTTTCTGACAGATTATATTCAGAGCCATTCTCCTTTAACATTGGGGTGCCTAGATAATATTTAGATATTTGTCGATTCCCGCAAAATTCTAATTTCGGTATTTTTCTTGAGAGAACATATTGAGTTTGTGTATATATTTCAAAACAGAGTAGAATAGGGCTTTGTATATTATTTCTGACAGATTATATTCAGGGAAATTTTGCTTTTAACATTGTGGTACCTCAATTATGTTTAGATTTCTTTCAAGTCGCGTAAATTTAGAATTTCGGTTT
Organism: Callithrix jacchus; assembly: GCF_049354715.1. Classification (NCBI taxonomy): domain Eukaryota; kingdom Metazoa; phylum Chordata; class Mammalia; order Primates; family Cebidae; genus Callithrix; species Callithrix jacchus. The sequence goes on from NC_133522.1 coordinate 53,108,305, forward strand.
TTTACATGAGAGAGCATATTGAGTTGGTGTATATACTCCAAAACAAAGTAGAAAAGGGGATTGTATATTTTTTCTGACTGATTTTATTCAGAGCTATTGTATTTTATCATTCAGGTGCCTAGATAATATTTAGATTTATTTCGATTCGTGTAAATTTATAATTTCGGTATTTTACATGAGAGAGCATATTGAGTTGTTTTATATACTCCAAAACAGAGTAGAAAATAGCAATGTATATTTTCTCTGACACATTTTGTTCCGAGAAATTTTGGTTTTTACATTGTGGTGCCCAGATAATATTCAGATTTTTTTCGATTCGCCTAAATTTAGAATTTCGGTATTTTAATTGAGAGAGCATATTGGGTTAGTGTATATACTCCAAACCAGAGTAGAAAAAAGCATTGTATATTTTTTCTGACAGATTATATTTTGAGCAATTTTTATTTTATCATTGGAATGCCTAAATAATATTTAGATTTTTTTCGGTTCGTGTAAAATTTGACCTTCTGTATTTTACATGGGAGAGCATATTGAGTTGGTGTATATATTGGAAAACAGAGTAGAAAAAGGCATTGTATATTTTTTATGACAGATTACATTTAGAACAATTGTGCTTTTAATATTGTGGTGTCTAGGTAATATTTAGAATTTTAAAATTTCCTTCAATTTATAATTTCTGTATTTTACTTGAGAGAGCATATTGAGTTGTTTTATGTACTCCAAAAAATAGTAGAAGAGGGCATTGTGTTCTTTCTCTGACAAACTATATTCAGAGCAATCTTGCTTTTAACATTGGAATGCCTAGATAATATTTTGATTTCTTTTGGTTCGTGTAAAATTTGAACTTCTGTATTTTACATGGGAGAGCATATTGAGTTGGTGTATATACTCCAAAACAGAGTAGAAAAAAAGCATTGTATATTATTTCTGACAGATTACATTCAGAAGAATTTTGCTTACAACATTGCAATGCCTAGATAATATTTAGAATTTTTTAATTTGCGTAAATTTACAATTTCTCTATTTTACATGAGAGAGCATATTGAGTTGGTTTATATATTTTATAACACAGTAGGAAAGGGCATTTTATATTATTTCTGACAGATTATATTCTGAGCAATTTTGCTTTTAACATTGGGTGCCTAGATAATATTTAGATTTTTTTCGATTCACGTAAAATTAGAATTCCAATATTTTACATGAGAGCATATTGAGTTGGTGTATATACTCCACAACAAAGTAGAATAGGGCGTTGTATATTTTTTCTGACAGATTATATTCAGATTAATTTTGCTCTTAACATTGGGGTTCCTAGATAATATTTAGATTTTTTTCGATTCCCGTAAATTTAGAATTTCAGTATTTTACATGACAGAGCATATTGAATTGGTTTATATATTCCAAAACAGAGTAAAATATGGCATTGTGTATTATTTCTGAAAGAATTTATTCAGAGTAATTTTACTTTTAACATTGGGGTGCCTAGATAACATTTAGATTATTTTTTATTTGCGTAAATTTAGAATTTCTGTATTTTACATGAGAGCGCATATTGAGTTGGTATATATACTCCAAAACAGAATAGAAAAGAGCATTGTATATTTTTTCTGAAAGATTATATTCAGAGCAATTTTGCTTTTAAACTTCGGGTCCTTAGATAATATTTAGATTTTTTTCGGTTCGTGTAAAATTTGAATTTTTGTATTTTACATGGGAGAGACTATTGAGTTGGTGTATATACTCCAAAACAGAGTACAAGAAGGCTTTGTATATTTTTAATTACGGATTACAGTCAGAGAAACTTTACTTTTAACATTGGGGTGCCCAGATTATTTTAAAATTTTTTTAATTTTCGTAAATATATAATTATGGTATTTTACTTGAGAGAGCATATTGAGTTGGTGTATATACTTTAAAACAGAGAAGGAAAGGGAATTGTATATTATTTCTGACAGATTATATTCAGAGCAATTTTGCTTTTAACATTGGGTGCCTTAATAGTATTTAGATTTTTTTCGATTCCTGTAAATTTAGAATTTCGATATTTTACATGAGAGAGCATATTGGGTTGGTGTATATACTCCAAAACAGAATAGAAAAGGGCATTTTAAATTTTTTCTGAAAGATTATATTCAGAGCAATTTTGTTTTAAACATTGGGGTGCCTACATAATATTTACATTTTTTTCGATTCATTTAAAATTATAATTTTGGTATTTTACATGAGACAGCATACTGAGTTTGTGTATATACCCCAAAACAGAGTAGAATAGAACATTGTATATTTTTTCTGACAGATTATATTCAGAGCAATTTTGTTTTTCATTCAGGTGCCTAGATAATATTTAGATTTTTTCGATTTCGGTTAAATTAGAATTTCTCTATTTTACATGAGAGAGCATACTGTGTTTGTGTATATACTCCAAAACGGCGTAGAATAAGGAATTGTATATTTTCTTTGACAGATTATATTCAGAGAAATTTTTCTTTTAATATTGGGATGCCTAGATAATATTTAGATTTGTTTTGATTCACGTATAATTAGAAATTTCGTATTTTACATGAGAGAGCATATTGAGTTGTTGTATATACTCCAAAACAGAGTAGAACAGGGCATAGTGTATTTTTTCTGACGGATTATATTCAGAGCAATTTTTCTTTTTACCTTGAGGTGCCTAGATTATATTGATTTTTTTTCAATTCGCGTAAATTAAAATTTTGGTATTTTATATGAGAGAGCATATTGAGATGGTGTATATACTCTAAAACTGAGTAGAAAAAGCATTGTATATATTTTCTGACAGATTGTATTCATAGCAATTTTGCTACTACCATTGGGGTGCCTCGATAATATTTATATTTCATTTGATTAGTGTAAATTTAGAATTTCGGTATTTTACATGAGAGAGCATACTGGGTTAGTGTACATACTCCAAAACATAGTAGAAAATGGCGTTGTATATTTTTTATGGAAGATTATATTCAGAGCAATTTTGCTTTTAACAATAGGTGCCCAGGTAATATTTAGATATTGTTCGATTCACATAAAATTAGAATTTCTGTATTTTACATGAGAGAGCATATGGATTTGGTGTATATACCCCAAAACAAAGTAGGAAACTGCATTGTGTGTTTTTTCTGACACATTATGTTCAGAGCAATTTTGTTTTTAACATTGGTGTGCCTAGATAATATTTAGATTTGTTCAATTCGGGTAAAATTAGAATTTCTGTATTTTACACGAGAGAGCATACTGAGTTCGTGTATATCCTCCAAAACATAGTAGAGTAAGGCATTGTATATTTCCTCTAACAGACTATATTCAGAGCCATTTTCTTTTAACTTTGAAGCAAACTGATATTATTTAGATTTTTTTCGATTCAGGTAAAATTAAAATTTCGGTATTTTACATAGACAGCACACTGAGCTGTTGTATGTACTACAAAACAGAGTAAAAAAGGCATTGTATATTTTGTCTGACAGATTACCTTCCGAGAAATTTTTTGTTTTACCTTGAAGTGCCTAGATAATATTTAGATTTTTTTTGATTCGCTTAAATATAGAATTTCTTTATTTTACATGTGAGAGCATATGGATTTGGTGTTTATACTCCAAAACAGAGTAGAATAAAGGATTGTATATTTTTTCTGACAGATTATATTCAGAGCAATTTTGCTTTTAACATTGGGGTGCCTAGATAATGTTTAGATTTTTTCAATTCGGTTAAAATTAGAATTTTTTTATTTTACATGAGAGAGCATACTAAGTGGGGGTACATACTACAAAACAGTGTAGAAAAGGGCATTGTATATTTTTTCTGACAGATTATATTCAGAGCAATTTTGCTTTTAACAATGGGGTACCTAGATAATATTTTGATTTGTTTCCGTTCGTGTAAAATTAGAATTTCTGTATTTTACATTAGAGAGCATATTGAGTTGGTGTATATACTCCAAAACAAAGTAGAAAAGGGCACTGTATATTTTCTCTCACAGATTTTGTTCAGAGAAATTTTTCTTTTTACATTGGGGTGCCTAGATGATATTTAGATTTTTTTCAATTCGCGTACATTTAGCATTTCGGTATTTTACATGAGAGAGCATATTGAATTGGTGTATATACTCCAAAATAGAGTAGAAAATAGTATTGTATATTTTTTCTGACAGATTATATTCAGAGCCATTTTCTTTTAACATTGGGGTGACTAGATAATATTTAGATCTTATTCAGTGAGCGCAAATTAAGAATTTCTGTATTTTATATAAGAGAGCAATTTGAGTTGGTGTGTGTACTCCAAAACAGAGTAGAAAAAGTCATTGTATATATTTTCTGACAGATTATATTCAGATCTATTTTCTTTTAACATTGGTTTTTCTACATAATATTTAGATTTTTTTCAATTTGCATACAATTAGAATTTCGGTGTTTTACATGAGAGAGCATATGGATTTTGTGTATATACTCCAAACCAGAGTCGAATAGGGCATTGTATATTATTTCTGAACAGATTATATTTAGAGAAATTTTGCTTTTAACATTGGGGTGCCTTGATAATACTTAGATTTTATTCGATTCAAGTTAATTTAGATTTTCGGTATTTTACATGAAAGAGAATATTGAGTTGGTGTATATATCCAAAACAGAGTAGAAAAGGCATTGTATATTTTTTCTGCTATATTATATTCAGAGCAATTTTGCTATTAACATTGGGGTGCCTAGATAATATTTAGATTTCATTTGATTAGCGTAAATTTATAATTTTGTTATTTTACACGAGAGAGCATATTGGGTTGGTGTATATACTCGAAAACAGAGTAGAAAAGAACATAGTATATTTTCTCGGACAGATTTTGTTCCAAGAAATTTTGGTTTTTACATTGGGGTTCCTAGATAATGTTTAGATTTCCTTCGATTCTTGTATATTTAGAATTTCGTTATTTTCCATGAGAGAGCATATTGAATTGGTGTGTATACTCCAAAATAAAGTAGAAAAAAGCATTGTATATTTTTTCTGACAGATTATATTCAGAGCCATTTTCTTTTAACATTGGGGTGCCTAGATAATAGATAGATTTATTTTGATTTGCGTAAATTCACAATTTCTGTATTTTAAATGAGAGAGCATATTGAGTTGGTGTATATACTCCAAAAAAGAGTAGAAAATGGCATTGTATATTTTTTATGACAGATTATATTCAGAGCAATTTTTCTTTTAACATTGGGTGCCTAGATAATATTTAGAATTTTTTTTAATTTGCGTAAATTTATATATTCGGTATTTCACATGAGAGTAAATATTGAGTTGGTGTATATACCCCAAACCGAGTAGAAAAGGGCATTGTATATTTTTTCTGACAGATTCTATTTAGAGCAATTTTGCTTTTAACATTGGGGTGCCTAGATAATATTGAGATATTATCCGATTCATGTAAAATTTGAATTTCTGTATTTCACATGGGAGAGCATATAGAGTTGGTGTATATACTCCAAAACAGAGAAGAAAAAGGCATTGTATATTTTATCTGACAGATTACATTTAGAGCAATTTTGCTTTTAACATTGGAGTGCCTAGATAATATTTAGAATTTTTTTAATTTGCGTAAATTTATGCCTATATTTTACATGAGAGAGCATATTGAGTTGGCGTATATACTTTAAAACAGAGTAGGAAAGGGCATTGTATATTTTTACTGACGAAATACATTCAGAGTAATTTTGATATTACCATTGGGGTGCCTAGATAATATTTAGATTTTATTTGAATAATGTAAATTTAGAATTTCGGTATTTTACATGAGAGAGCATATTGAGTTGGTCCATATACTCCAAAACCGAGGAGAAAAGGGCATTGTATATTTTTTTGACAGATTATATTCAATGCCATTTTCTTTCAACATTGGGGTGTCTAGATAATATTTAGATTTTTATCCATTCGCGTACAATAAGAATTTCGGTATTTTACATGTGAGAGCATATTGGGTTGGTGTATATACTCCAAAACGAAGTAGAAAAGGGTATTGTATATTTTTTCTAACAGACTATATTCAGAGCCACTTTCTTTTAACTTTGGGGCGCCTAGATATTATTTAGATTTTTTTCGATTCGCGTAAAATTAGAATTTTGGTATTTTACATGAGAGAGCATACTGAGTTGGTTTATATATTCCAAAACAGAGTAGAATAGGGCATTGTATATTTTTTCTGACAGATTATATTCAGTGCAATTTTGCTTTTAACATTCGGTTGCCTAGATAATATTTAGATTTTTTTCGATTCGATTAAATATAGAATTTCTATATTTTTCATGAGAGAATATGGAGTTGATTTATATACTCCAAAACAGAGTAAAATAGGGCATTGTATTCTTTTTCTGACAGATTATATTCAGAGCAATATTTTTTTAACATTGGGGTGCCTAGATCATATGTAGATTTTTTCGATTATGGTAAAATTAGAATTTTTGTATTTTACATGAGAGAGCATATTGAGTTGGTGTATATACTCCAAAACAGAGTAGAAAATGGCATTGTATATTTTTTCTGACAGATTATATTAAGAGCAATTTTGCATTTAACATTCAAGGGCCTAGATAATATTTAGGTTTTTTTCGATTCACGTAAATTTAGAATTTCGGTATTTTACATAAGAGAGCATACTGAGTTGGTGTATATACTCCAAAACAGAGTAGAATAGGGCATTGTATATTTTTTCTGACAGATTATATTCAGAGAAATTTTGATTTTAATATTAAGGTGCCTAGATAATATTTAGATTGTTTTCCATTCGCTTAAATATAGAATATCTTCATTTTACATCAGAGAGCATATGAATTTGGTGTATATACTCCAAAACAGAGTAGAACAGGGCATTGTATATTTTTCTGACAGATTATATTTCGAGTAATTTTGTTTTTAACATTGGGGTGCCTAAATAATATTTAGATTTTTTCGATTCGTGTGAAATTAGAATTTGTGTATTTTACATTAGAGAGCATACTGAGTTCGTGTACTAAGTCCAAAACCGAGTAGAATAAGGCATTGTATATTTTTTCTAACAGAATATATTCAGAGACATTTTCTTTTAACTTTGAGGCGCCTAGACATTATTTAGAATGTTCGAGTCACGTAAAATTAGCATTAAGGTATTTTACAAGAGAGAGCATATTGAGTTGGTGTATATACTCCAAAAGAAAGTAGAAAAAAGCATTGCATATTGTTTCTGACAAATTATATTCAGAGCAATTTTTCTTTTAACATTGTGGTGCCTGGATAATATTTAGATTTTTTTTGATTCACGTAAAATAATAATTTCGGTATTTTACATGAGAGAGCATACTGAGTTGGTGTATATACTTCAAAAAAGAGTAGAATAGGGCATTTTATATTTTCTCTAACAGACTATATTCAGAAACATTTTCTTTTAACTTTGGGGTGCCTATATAATATTTAGATTTTTTTCGATTCCCTTAAAATTAGAATTTCAGTATTTTACATGAGGAGCATATTAAGTTGGTGTATATACTTTAAAACAGAGTAGAAAAGGGCATTGTATATTTTTTCTGACAGATTATATTCAGAGCAATTTTGCTTTTAACATTCGAGTGCCTAGATAATATTTAGATTTTTTTTTGATTCACATAAATTTAGAATTTCGATATTTTACATGAGAGAGCATACTGAGTTGGTGTATATACTCCAAAACAGAGTAGAATAAGACATTCTATATTTTTTCTGACAGATTATATTCAGAGCAATTTTGCTTTTAACATTAAGGTACCTAGATAATATTTAGAATTTTTCGATTCGCTTAAATATAGAATTCCTGTATTTTACTTGAGAGAGCATATGGAGTTGGTGTATATACTTCAAAACAGAGTAGAATAGGCAACTGTATATTTTCTCTGACAGATTATATTCACAGCAATTTTGTTTTAAACATTGGTGTGCCTAGGTAATATTTAGATTTTAAGTATTCCGGTAAAATTATAATTACTGTATTTTACATGAGAGAGTACACGAAGTTGGTGTATATACTCCAAAACAGAGTAGAAAAAAACATTGTATATTTTTTTTAACAGACTATATTCAGAGCCATTTTCTTTTAACTTTGGGGCGCCTAGATAATATTTAGATTTTTTTCGATGCGCTTAAATATAGAATTTCTGTATTAAACCTGAGAGAGCATATGGGGTTGGTGTGTATACTCCAAAACAGAGAAGAATAGGGCATTGTATATTTTTTCTAACAGATTATATTAAGATCAATTTTGATTTCAACATTGGGATGCCTATATAATATTTAGAATTTTTTCGATTTTCTTTAATATAGAATAACTGTATTTTACACTAGAGAGCATATGGAGTTGGTGTATATACTCCAAAACAGAGTAGAAAAGGGCATTGTATATTTTTTTGACACTATATATTCACAGCAATTTTGTTTTTAATATTGGGGTGCCTAGATAATATTTATGTTTTGTTGATTCGGGTAAAATTATAATTTCTTTATTTTACACGAGATAGAATACTGAGTTCGTGTATATACTCCAAAAAATAGTAGAATAAGGCATTGTATATGTATTCTAACAGACTATATTCAGAGCCATTTTATTTTAACTTTGGGGCGCCTAGATATTATTTAGATTTTTTTCGATTTGTGTAAAATTAGAATATGGGCATTTTACATGAGAGAGCATATTGAGTGGGTGTATATTCTCCAATACAGAGTAAAAAAGGGCATTGTGTATTTTTTATGAAAGGTTATATTCAGAGCAATTTTGTTTTTAACATTGGGGTGCCACGATAATATTTAGATTTTTTCGATTCGGGTAAAATTAGAATTTCTGTATTTTACAATAGAGAGTATACGGAGTTGGTGTATATACTCCAAAACAGAGTAGAATAATGCATTGTGTATTTTTTTACCAGACTATATTCAGAGCCATTTTCTTTTATCTTTGGGGTGCCTAGGTATTATTTAGATTTTTTTTGATTCACGTAAAATGAGAATTTCAGGATTTTACGTGAGAGAGCATATTGAGTTGGTGTATATACTCCGAAACAAAGTAGAAAAGGGCATTGTATATTTTTTCTGACAGATTATATTCAGAGCAATTTTGTTTTTAACATTGGGTTGCCTAGATAATATTTAGATATTTTTCGATTCACGTAAAATTAGAATTTTGGTATTTTACATGAGAGAGCATACTGATTTGGTGTATGTACTCCAAAACAGAGTAGAATAGGGCATTGTATATTTTTTCTGGCAGATTATATTCTGAGCAATTTTTCTTTTAACATTGGGGTGCCTAGATAATATTTAGATTTTTTTCGATTCGCGTAAATTTGGAAGTTCGGTATTTTACATGAGAGAGCAGGTAGAGTTGGTGTATATACTCAAAAACAGAGTAGAATAGGTCATTGTATATTTTTTCTGACAGATTATATTCAGAGCAATTTTGTTTTTAACATTGGCGTGCCTAGATAATATTTAGATTTTGTCGACTCGGGTAACATTCAAATATCTTTATTTCTCGTGAGAAAGCATACTGAGTTCGTGTATATACTCCAAAACATAGTAGAATAAGGCATTGTATATTTGATTTTATAGACTATATCCAGTGCCATTTTTTTTCCACTTTGGGGCGCCTAGATATTATTTAGATTTTTTTCGATTCACGTAATATTAGAATGTAAGTATTTTACATGAGAGGGCATATTGATTTGGTGTATATACTCCAGTACAGTTTAGATAAGAGCATTGTATAATTTTTATGACAGATTATATTCAGAGCAATTTTGCTTTTAACATTGGGGTGCCTAGATAATATTTAGATTTTTTTCGATTCACGTGAAATTAGAATTTTGGTATTTTACATGAGAGAGTATACTGAGTTGGTGTATATATTCCAAAACAGAGGAGAATAGGGCATTGTATATTTTTTCTGACAGATTATACTCACAGTAATTTTTCTTTTAACATTGGGGTGCCTGGATCATTTTTAGATTTTTTTCATTCGCTTAAATATTGAATTTCTGTTTTTTACATGAGAGAGCATACTGAGTTTGTGTATATACTCCAAAACAGAGTGGAATAGGGCATTGTATATTTTTTCTGACAGATTATATTCAGAGTAATTTTGTTTTTAACATTGGAGTGCCTAGATAATATTTAGATATTTTTCGTTTCGCTTAAATATAGAATTTCTGTATTTTACATGAGAGAGCATATGGAGTTGATGTATATACACAGACATAGAGTAGAAAATGACATTGTATATTCTTCTGACAGATTATATTCAGAGCAATTTTGCTTTTAACATTGGGGTGCCTAGATAATATTTAGATTTTTTTCGATTCACGTAAAATTAGAATTTCTGTATTTTACATGAGAAAGCAAACAGAGTTGGTGTATATACTCCAAAATATAGTAGAATAATGCATTGTGTATTTTTCCTCAAAGACTATATTCAGAGTCATTTTCTTTTAACTTTGGGGCACCTTGATATTAATTAGATTTTTATCGATTCACATAAAATTAAAATTTTGGTATTTTACATGAGAGAGCATATGGAGTTGTGTATATACTACAAAAATGTAGAATAAGATATTGTATATTTTTTCTAACAAACTATATTTAGAGCCATTTTCGTTGATCGTTGGGGAGCCTAGATATTATTTAGATTTTTGTGATTCACGTAAAATTTGTATTTCTGTATTTTACATGAGAGAGCATATTGAGTTGCTTTATATACTCCAAAACAGAGTAGAAAAGGGCATTGTATATTCTTTCTGAGAGATTATGTTCCGAGCAATTTTGCTTTTAACATTGGGATGCCTACAAATTATTTAGATTTTTTTCGATTCACGTAAAATTAGAATTTCGGTATTTTACCTGAGAGATCATACTGAGTTGGTGTATATACTTTAAAACAGGGTAGAATAGGGTATTGTATATTTTTTCTGACAGATTATATTCAGAGCAATTTTGCCTTTAACATTGGGGTGCGTAGATAATATTTAGATTTTTTCGATTCTGATAAAATTAGAATTTTGGTATTTTACAAGAGAGAGCATACTGAGTTGGTGTATATACTCCAAAACAAATTAAAAATAAGGCATTGTATATTTTTTGTGACAGATTATATTCAGAGCAATTTTTTTTTAACATTGGGGTGCCTAGACAATATTTAGATCTTTTCAATTCGAGTAAAATTAGAATTTCTTTATTTTACATGAGAGAGCATATTGAGTTGGTGTATACATTCCAAAAAAGAGTAGAATAGGGCATTGTATATTTTTTCTGACAGATTATATTCAGAGCAATCTTGTTTTTAACATTGGGGTGCCTAGATAATATTTAGATTTTTTTGATTCGCGTAAAATTAGAATTTCTGTATTTTAAATGAGAGAGCATTTGGAGTTTGTGTATATACTCCAAAAAAGAGTAGAATACGGCATTGTATATTTTTTCTGACAGATTATATTCAGAGAATTTTTGTTTTTAACATTGGGGTGCCTAGATAATATTTAGATATTGTTGATTTGGGAAAAATTAGAATTTCTGTATTTTATATTAGAGAGCATACTGAGTTGGTGTATATACTCCAAAACAGCGTAGAATAAGGCATTGTATATTTTTTCTAACAGATTATATTGAGAGGCATTTTCTTTTACCTTTGGGGCTCCTAGATATTATTTAGATATTTTGATTCGTGTAAAATTAGAATTTTGGTATTGTACATGAGAGAGCATACTGAGTTGGTGTATATACTCCAAAACAGCGTAGAATAAGGCATTGTGTATTTTTTCTTACAGATTATATTGAGAGCAATTTTTTTTTTTAACGTTGGAGAGCCTAGATAATATTTAGATTTTTTCGATTTGGGTAAAATTAGAATTTCAGTATTTTACATGAGAGAGCATACTGAGTTGGTGTATACACTCGAAAACAGAGTAGAATAAGGCATTGTATATTTTTTTTGACAGACTATATTTAGAGCAATTTTGTTTTTAACATTGGGGTGCCTAGATAATATTTAGATTTTTTCCATTCAGGTAAAATTAGAATTTCTGTATTTTACATGAGAGAGAATACTGAGTTGGTGTATATACTCCAAAACAGAGTAAAATAAGGCATTGTATATTTTTTCTAAAAGACTATATTCAGAGGCATTTCCTTTTAACTTTTGTGCGCCCAGATATTATTTAAATTTTTTCGATTCGTGTAAAATTAGAATTCATTATTTTACATGAGACAGCATATTCAGTTCGTGTATATATTACAAAAGAGAGTAGAAAAGGGCATTGTATATTTTCTCTGACAGATTATATTCAGAACAATTTTGCTTATAATATTGGGGTGCCTCGATGATATTTAGATTTTTTTAAATTTGCTTAAATATTGAATTTCTGTATTTTACATGAGATAGCATATGGAGTTTGTGTATATTCTTCAGAAAAAAGTAGAATAGGGCAGTGTATATTTTTTCTGACAGAATATACTCAGAGCTATTTTGTTGTTTTTTTGTGTTTTGTTTTGTTTTTGTTGTTCTTTTTTTTGAGATGGAGTTTCGCTCTTGTTACCCAGGCTGGAGTGCAATGGCGCAATCTCGGCTCACCGCAACTTCCGACTCCTGGGTTCAGGCAATTCTCTTGCCTCAGCCTCCCGAGTAGCTGGGATTACAGGAATGCACCACCGTGCCCAGCTAATTTTTTGTATTTTTAGTAGAGACGGGGTTTAACCATGTTGACCAGGATGGTCCCGAACTGCTGATGTCAAGATCCACCCGCCTCGGCCTCCCAAAGTGCTGGGATTACAGGCTTGAGCCATTGTGCCCGGCCGCAATTTTGTTTTTAACATTGGGGTGCCTAGATATTATTTAGATTATTTTGGATTCGAGTAAAATTAGAATTTCTGTATTTAACATGAGAGAGCATACTGAGTTGGTGCATATACTCCAAAACAGAGTAGAATAAGGCATTGTATATTTTTTTAACAGACTATATTCAGAGCCATTTTCTTTTACCTTTGGAGAGCCTAGATATTATTTAGATTTTTTTGGATTCACATAAAATTAGAAATTCTGTATTTTACATGAGAGACCATATTGAGTTGTTTCATATACTCCAAAAAAGAGTTTAAAAGGGCATTGTATATTTTTTATGACATATTGTATTCAGCGCAATTTTGCTTTTAACATTGGGGTGCCAAGATGATATTAAATTTTTTTCACTTCGGTTAAATATAGAATTTCTGTATTTTACATGAGAGAGCACATGGAGTTGGTGTATATACTCCAATAAAGATTAGACTAGGGCATTGTATATTTTTTCTGACATATTATATTCAAAGTAATTTTGTTTTTAGCATTGGGGTGCCTAGATAATATTTAGATTTTTACATTTCGTGTAAAATTAAAATTTCTGTATTTTACATGAGAGAGCATCCTGAGTTTGGGTATATACTCCAAAACAGAGTAGAATAAGGCATTGTATATTTTTTCTAACAGACTATATTCAGATCCATTTTCTTTTACCTTCTGGCTGCCTAGATATTATTTAGATTTTCTTCGATTCACGTAAAATTATAATTTTGTTATTTTACGTTGGAGAGCATATTGAGTTGGTGTATATACTCCAAAACAGAGTAGAAAAGGGCATTGTATATTTTCTCTGACAGACTATATTCAGAGCCATTTTCTTTTAACTTTGGAGCATATAGATATTATTTAGATTTTTTTCTATTCACCTAAAATTAGAATTGCGGTATTTTACATGAGAGTGCATACTGAGTTCGTGTATATACTCCAAAACAGAGTAGAATAGGGCATTGTATATTTTCTCTGACAGATTATATTAACAGCAATTTTTTTGTAACATTGGGGTGCCTAGATAATATTTAGATTTTTTTTGATTTACGTAAAATTTGAATTTCGGTATTTTACATGAGAGAGCATACTGAGTTGGTTTATATACTCCAAAACAAAGTAGAATAGGGCATTGTATATTTGTTCTGATAGATAATATTCAAAGCAATTTTGTTTTTAACATTCGGGTGCCTAGATAATATTTAGATATTTCGACTCGGCTAAAATTAGAATTTCTGTATTTTACATGAGAGAGCATATTGAGTTGGTGTATGTACTCCAAAACAGAGTAGAAAATAGCATTGTATATTTTTTCTGACATTATATTCAGAGTAATTTTGCTTTTAACATGGTGGATTGTAGATAATATTTAGATTTCTTTTTGATTTACTTAAATATAGAATTTCTGTATTTTACATGAGAGGGCATATGGAGTTGATGTATATACTTTATAATAGAGTAGAATAGGGCATTGTATATTTCTTATGACAGATTACAATAAGAGCAATTATTTTTTTAACATTGGGGTTCCTAGAGAATATTTGGATTTTATTCAAGTCACGTAAAATTAGAATTTCGGTATTTTACATGAGAGAGCATACTGAGTTGGTGTATATACTCCAAAACAGGGTAGAATAAGGCACTGTATGTTTTTTCTGACAGACTATATTTAGAGCCATTTTCTTTTAACTTTGGGGCGCCTACATAATATTTAGATTTTTTTAGATTCGGGTCAAAATAGAATTTTGGTATTTGACATGAGAGAGCTTATTGAGTTGGTGTATATACTCCAAAAAAGAGTAGCAAAGGGCTGTGTATATTTTTGCTGAAAGATTATATTCAGTGCAATTTTGCTTTTGCCATTCGGGTGCCCAAATAATATTTAGAATTTTTCAATTCATGTAAAATTTGAATTTCAGTATTCTACATGAGAGAGTATACTTAGTTGGTGTATACACTCCAAAACAGAGTAGAATAAGGCATTGTATATTATTTCTAACGCACTACATTGAGAGCAATATTCTTTTAATTTTGGGGCACCTAGATATTATTTAGATTTTTTTCGATTAGCGTAAAATTAGAATTTCGCTTTTTTACATGAGAGAGAATATGGAGTTGGTGTGTATACTCCAAAACAGAGTAGAATAGGGCATTGTATATTTTTTCTGATAGATTATATTCAGATCGATTTTTTTTTTAACTTTGGGGTGCCTAGATAATATTTAGATTTTCTTCGATTCGCTTAAATATAGAATTTCTGTATTTTACATGAGAGAGAATGTAGAGTTGGTTTATATACTCCAAAACAAATTAGATTAGGGCATTGTATATTTGCTCTGAGAGATTATATTCTGAGCAATTTTTTTTAACACTGAGGTGCCTAGATAATATTTAGATTTTTTCGATTCCAGTAAAATTAGAATTTCTTTATTTTACATGAGAGCATATGGAGTTGGTGTATAAACTTTAGAACAGATTAGAATAGGGCATTGTACATTTTTTCTGACAGATTATATTCAGAGCAATTTTGTTTTTAACATTGGGGTGCATAGATAATATTTAGATTTTTTTTGATTCACGTAAATTTAGAATTGCTGTATTTTACATAAGAGAGCATACTGAGTTGGTGTATATACTCCAAAAGAGAGTAGAATAAGGCATAGCATATTTTTTCTAACAGACTATATTCAGAGCCAATTTCTTTTAACTTTGGGGCGTCTAGATATTATTTAGATATATTTCGATTCGCGTCAAATTAGAATTTCTGTATTTTACATGAGAGAGCATATGCAGTTGGTGTATATACTCCAAAACAGAGTACGAAAGGGCATTGTATGTTTTTTCTGACAAATTATATTCAGATCAAATTTACTTTTAACATTGGGGTGCCTAGATAATATTTAGATTTTTTCGGATCGGGTAAATTTTGAATTTCTGTATTTTACATGGGAGAGCATATTGAGTTGGTGTATATACTACAAAACAGAGTAGAAAAGGGCATTGTATATTTTTTTTGACAGATTATATTCTGAGCAATTTTGCTTTTAACATTGGGGTGCCTAGATAATATTTAGATTTTTTTCGATTTGCTTAAATATAGAATTTCTGTATTTTACATGAGAGAGCATATTGAGTTGGTGTATATACTCCAAAACCGAGTAGAATAGGGCAGTGTATAATTATTGTGAAAGATTATATTCAGAGCAATTTTGTTCTTAACATTGACTTGCCTACATAATATTTAGATTATTTTGATTTGGATAAAATTTGAATTTCTGTATTTTACATATCAGAGCATATTGAGTTGGTGTATATACTACAAAACCCAGTAGAAAATGACATTGTGTATTTTTTCTGACAAATTATATTCAGAGCAATTTTGATTTTAAAATTGGGGTGCCTAGGTAATATTTAGATATTTTTCGATTCACTTAAATATAGTATTTCTGTATTTTAGATGAGGGAGCATATGGAGTCGGTGTATATAGTCCAAAACAGAGTATGATAGTGCATTGTATATTTTTTTCTGACAGATTATATTCAGAGATATTTTTTTTTAACATTGGGTTGCCTAAATAATATTTAGATTTTTTTGATTCGGGTAAAATTAGAATTTTTGTATTTTACATGACAGAGCATACTGTGTTGGTGTATATACAACAAAACAGAGTACAAAAGGACATTGTATATTTTTTCTGACAGATTATATTCAGAGCAATTTTGCTTTTAACATTGGGGTGCCAGGATAATATTTAGACTTCTTTCGAAACTTTTAATTATAGAATTTCTGTATTTTACATGAGAGAGCATATGGAGTTGGTTTATATTCTCCAAAACAGAGTAGAGTAGGGCATTGTATATTTTTTCTGACAGATTATATTCAGAGAAATTTTGTTTTAACATTGTGGTGCCTAGACAATATTTATATTTTTTCGATTCGGGTAGAATTAGAATTTTTGTATTTTACATGAGAGAGCATATGGAGTTGGTGTATATACTCGAAAACAAAGTAGAATAAGGCATTGTATATTTTATCTAACAGACTATATTCAGAGCTATTTTTCTGAAACATTGTGGCGCCTAGATATTATTTAGATTTTTTTCGATTCGCGTAAAATTAGAATTTCGGTATTTTACATGAGAGAGCATATGGAATTTCTGTATATACTTCAAAAAAGAGTAGAATAGGGCATTGTATATTTTTTCTGACAGATTATATTCAGAGCAATTTTTTTTTTAACACTGGGCTGCCTACATAATATTTAGATTTTTTCGATTCGGCTAAAATTAGAAGTTCTGTATTTTACATGAGAGAGCATATTGATTTGGTGTATATACTAAAAACAGAGTAGAAAAGGGCATTGTATATTTTTTCTGACAGATTATATTCAGAGGAAATTTTCTTTTAACATTCGGGTGCCTAGATAATATTTAGATTTGTTTCGATTCGCTTAAATATACAATTTCTCTATTTTACATGAGAGAGCATACTGAGTTGGTGTATATACTCCAAAACAGAGTATAATGAGGCATTGTATATTTTCTCTTACAGACTATATTAAGAGCCATTTTCTGTAAACTTTGGGGCGCCTAGATATTATTTAGATTTTTTTCGATTCGCGTAAAATTAGAATTTTGAAATTTTACATGAGAGAGCATATTGAGTTGGTGTATATAGTAAAAAACAATGTAGAAAATGCAATTGTGTATTTTTTCTGACAGAATATATTCAGATAAATTTTGCTATTTACATTGGGGTGCCTAGATAATATTTAGATTTTTTTTTGTTTTCCTTAAATATAGAATTTCTGTATTTTACATGAAAGTGAATATGGAGTTTGTGTATATATTCCAAAACAGAATAGAATAATGCATTGTATATTATTTCTGAGAGATTATATTAGTGAAATTTTGCTTTTAACATTGAGGTGCCTAGATAATATCTAGATTTTTTTCGATTCGCTTAAATGTAGAATTTCTGTATTTTACATGAGAGAGCATATGGAGTTGGTGTATATACTCATAAACAGAGTAGAATAGGGCATTGTATAGTTTTTCTGACGGATTATATTCAGAGCAATATTGTTTTTAACATCGAGGTGCCTAGATAATATTTAGATTTTTTTCGATTCACGTGAAATTAGAATTTCGGTATTTTACATGACAGAGCATACTGAGTTGGGGTATATATTCCAAAACAGAGTAGAATAGGGCATTGTATATTTTATCTGACAGATTATATTCAAAGCAATTTTGTTTTTAACATTGGCGTGCCTACATAATATTTAGATTTTTTCAATTCGGGTAAAATTAAAGTTTCTGTATTTTACATGAAAGAGCATATTGAGTTGGTTTATATAATACAAAACAGAGTAGAAAATGGCATTCTGTATTTTCGCTGACAGATTTTATTCAGAGCAATTTTGCTTTTAACATTGGAGTGCCTAGATAATATTTAGATATTTTTCGATTCGCTTAAATATAGTTTCTGTATTTTAAATGAAAGACCATATGCAGTAGGTGTATATACCCCAAAACAGTGTAGAAGAGGGTATTGTATATTTTCTCTGACAGATTATATTCAGAGCAATTTTTTTTAAAATGGGGTGCCGAGATAATATTTAGTTGTTTTTCAATTCGCTTCAATATAGACTTTGTGTATTTTAAATGAGAGGGCATATTGAATTGTTGTATATGCTCCAAAACAGAGTAGAATAGGGCATTGTATATTTTTTCTGACAGATTATATTCAGAGCAATTTTGTTTTTAACATAGTGTTGCCTAGATAATATTTAGATATTTTCGAATAGTGTAAAATTAGAATTTCTCTATTTTACATGAGAGAGCATCCTCAGTTGGTGTATATACTTTAAAACAGACTAGAATAAGGCATTGTATATTTTTTCTAACAAACTATATTCAGAGCCATTTTCTCTGAACTCTGAGGCGCCTAGATATTATTTAGATTTTTTTCGATTTGCATAAAATTAAAATTTCGGTATTTTATATGAGAGAGCATATGGAGTTGGTGTATATACTCCAAAACAGAGTAGAATAGGGAATTGTAAATATTTTCTGACAGATTATAATCATAGAAATTTTGTTTTTAACATTGGGGTGCCTAGATAATATTTAGATTTTTTTCGATTCGCTTAAATATAGAATTTCTGTATTATACATGAGAGAGCATATGGAGTTGTTGTATATACTCGAAAACTGAGTAGAATATGGCATTGTATATTTTTTCTCATAGATTATATTCAGAGCAATTTTTTTTTTAACATTGAGGTGCCTAGATAATATTTTGATTTTTACAATTCGGGTAAAATTAGAATCTCGGTATTTTACATGAGAGAGCATATTGAGTAGGTGTATATACTACAAACCAGAGAAGTAGAGGGCATTGTATATATTATGTGACAGACTATATTACGAGCAATTTTGCTTTTCACATTGGGGTGCCTAGATAATATGTAGAATTTTTTCGATTTGCTTAAATATAGAATTTCGGTATTTTACATGAGAGAGCATACTGAGTTGGTGTATATACTCCAAAAAAGAGTAGAAAAAGTCATTGTAAATTTTATCTAACAGAATATATTCAGAGCCATTATCTTTTAACTTTGGGGCATTTAGATATTATTTAGATTTGTTTCGATTCACGTAAAATTTGTATTTCAGTTTTTTACATGAGAGAGCGAATTGAGTTGGTGTATGTACTACAAAACAAAGTAGAAACGGGCATTGTATATTTTTTCTGACAGATTATATTCAGAGCAATTTTTCTTTTAACATTGGGGTTCCTATATAGTATTTAGATTTTTGTCGATTCCCTTAAATATAGAATTTCTGTATTTTACATGAGAGAGCATATGAAGTTGTTGTATATACTCCAAAACAGAGTAAAATAGGAAATTGTATATTTTTTCTGAGAGATTATATTCAGAGCAATTTTTTTTAACACTAAGGTGCCTAGATAATATTCAGATTTTTTTGATTCCAGTATAATTAGAATTTTTGTATTTTACATGAGAGTGCACACTGAGATGGTGTATATACTCCGAAACAGAGTAGAATAAGGCATTGTATATATTTTTTAACATACTCAATTCAGAGCCATTTTTTTTAACTTTGGGGCGCCTAGATATTTTGTAGATTTGTTTCGATTTGCGTAAAATTAGAATTACTGTATTTTACATGAGAGAGCATATTGAGTTAGTGTATATATTACAAAACTGTGTAGAAATGGGCATTGTATAATTTTTCTGACAGATTATATTCAGAGCAATTTTGTTTTTAGATTGGGGTGCCTAGATAATTTTTAGATTTTTTTCGATTCACTTAAAATGAGAATTTTGATATTTTACATGAGAGGGCATACTGAGTTGGTGTATATCCTGTAAAACAGAGAAGAATAAGGCATTGTATATTTTTTCTAACACACTATATTCAGAGCCATTTTCTTTTAACTTTGAGTCGCCTATATATTATTTAGATTTTTTTTTATTCTAGTAAAATTAGAATTTCAGTATTTTACATTAGAGAGGATATGGAGTTGGTGTATATACTCCAAAAAAGAGTTGAATACGGCATTGTATATTTTTTCTGACAGATTATATTCACAGAAATTTTGTTTTTAAGATTGGGGTGCCGAGATAATATGTAGATTTTTTTCGATTCACGTAAATTTAGAATTTCGGTATTTTACATTGGAGAGCATATTGAGTTGGTGTATATACTCCAAAACAGAGTAGAATAAGGCATTGTATATTTTTTCTAACAGACTATATTCAGAGCCATTTTTTTAACTTTGGTGCGCCTAGATATTATTTAGGTTTTTTCCATTTGCGTAAAATTATAATTTCGGTATTTTACAGGAGAGAGCTTATTGAGTTGGTGTATATATTCGAAAACCGAATAGAAAAGGACATTGTATATTTTTTTTGACAGATTATATTCAGAGCAATTTTGCTTTTAACATTCGGGTGCCTAGATAATATTTAGATTTTTTCCAATCACGTAAATTTAGAATTTCGGTATTTTACATGAGAGAGCCTACTGAGTTTGTGTATATACTCCAAAACAGAGTAGAAAAAGGCATTGTATATTTTTCCTAACAGACTATATTCAGAGTCATTATCTTTTAACTGTCGGGCGCATAGATATTATTTAGATTATTTTTGATTCACGTAAAATTAGAATTTCGGTATTTTACAAGAGAGAGCATATTGAGTTGGTGTATATACTACAAAAAAGAGTAGAAAAAAGCATTGTATATTTTTCTGACAGATTATATTCAGAGCAATTTTGCTTTTAACACTGGGGTGCCTAGATATTATTTAGATTTTTTCGATTCGGTCAAATATAGAATTATTGTATTTTACATGAGAGAGCATATGGAGTTGGTGTATAAACTCCAAAACAGAGTAGAATAGGGCATAGTATATTTTTTCTGACAGATTATATTCAGAGCAATTTTGTTTATAACATTGGGGTTCCTAGCTAATATTTAGATATTTTTCCATTAGCGTAAATTTATAATTTCAGTATTTTACATGAGAGAGCATACTGAGTTGGTTTATATACTCCAAAACAGAGGAAAATAGGGCATTGCATACGTTTTCTGAAAGATTCTATTCATAGCAATTTTGTTTTTAACATTGAGGTGCCTAGAATATATTTAGATTTTTTCGATTCGGGTGAAATTAGAATTTCTGTATTTTACATGAGAAATCACACTGAGTTGATGTATATACTCCAAAATAGAGTAGAATAAAGCATTGTATATTTTCTTTAAAAGACTACATTCAGAGCCATTTTTTTTTAACTTTGGGGCGCCTACATATTATTTCGATTTTTTTTCGATTCACGTAAAATTAGAATTTCGGTATTTTACATGAGAGAGCATATTGATTTGGTGTATTTACAGCAAAACTGATTGGAAAAAAGCATTGTATATTTTCTCTGACAGATTATATTCAGAGCAATTTTGCTTACAACATTAGGGTGCGTAGATAATATCTAGATTATTTTCGATTCGCTTAAATATAGAATTTCTGTATTTTATATGAGAGGACATAGGGAGTTGTTTTATATACTTCCAAAACGGAGTAGAATAGGGCATTGTATATTTTTTTCTGACAGATTATATTCAGAGCAATTTTGTTTTTATCATTGTGCTGCCTAGATATTATTTAGATTTTTTTCGATTCGCATAAAATAAGAATTTTGGTATTTTACATCAGAGAGCATATTGAGTTGGTTTATACACTCCAATACAGACTAGACAAGGACATTGAACATTTTGTCAGACAGATTATATTCAGAGCAATTTTGCTTTAAACATTGGGGTGCCTAGATAATATTTAGATTTTTTTCGATACACGTAAAATTAAAATTTCGGTATTTTACATGAGAGAGCATATTGAGTTGGTGTATATACTCCAAAACCGAGTAGAATAAAGCATTTTATATTTTTTCTGACAGATTCTATTCAGAGCTATTTTGTTTTTGACATTGGGGTGACTAGATAATACTTGGATTTTTTTTGATTCATGTAAAATTAGGATTTCGGTATTTTACATGAGAGAGCATACTGAGTTGGTATATATACTCCAAAACTGTGTAGAATAATGAATTGTATATTTTTTCTAACAGACTATATTCAGAGCCATTTTCTTTTAACTTTGGGGCTCCTAGATATTATTTAGATTTTTTCAATTCACGTAAATTTAGGATTTCAGTATTTTACATGAGAGAGCATATTGAGTTGGTGTATATATTCCAAAACAGAGTAAAAAAGGCATTGTATATTTTTTCTGACAGACTACATTCAGAGCAATTTTGCTTTTAACATTGGTGTGCCTAGATGATATTTAGATTATTTTCAATTCGCTTAAATATAGAATTTTTGTATTTTACATGAGAGAGCATATGGAGTTGATGTATATACTCCAAAACAGAGTAGAATAAGCCATTGTATATTTTTTCTGAGAGATTATATTCAGAGCCATTTTGTTTTTAACATTGGGGTGCATAAATAATATTAGAATTTTTTCGATTCGGGTAAAATTAGAATTTCAGTTTTTTACATCAGAGAGCATACTGAGTTGGTGTATATACTCCAAAACAGAGTAGAATTAGGCATTGTATATTTATTCGAACAGACTGTATTTAGAGCCATTTTCTTTTAACTTTGGGGCGCCTAGATATTATTTAGATTATTTTCTATATGTGTAAAATTACAATTTCGGTAATTTACATGAGAGAGCATATGGACTTGGTGTATATACTACAAAACAGAGTAGAGAAAGGCATTGCAAATTTTTTGACAGATTATTTCCAGAGCAATTTTGCTTCCCACATAGGGGTGCCTAGATAATATTTAGATTTTTTTAGAGTCTCTTAAATATAGAATTTCTGCATTTTACATAAGAGAGCATACTGAGTTGGTGTATATACTCCAAAACAGAGTAGAATAAGGCATTGTACATTTTTTTAACAGACTGTATTCAGAGCCATTTTCTTTTCACTTTGGGGCACCTAGATATTATTTAGATTTTTTTTGATTAGCATAAAATTTGAATTTCGGTTTTTTACATGAGAGAGTATATTGAGTTGGTGTATATACTACATAACAGAGTAGAAAATAGCATTGTATATATTTTCTGACAGATTATATTCAGAGCAATTTTGCGTGTAACATTGGGGTGCCTAGATAATATTTCGACTTTTTTTGATTCGCTTAAATATAGAATTTCTGTATTTTACATTAGAGAGCATACTGAGTTGGTGTATATATTCCAAAACAGTATAGAATAAGGCATTGTATATTTTTTCTAACAGACTATATTAAGAGCCATTTTCTTTTATCTTTGTGGCGCCTAGAAATTATTTAGATTTTTTTCGATTTGTGTAAAATTATAATTTTGTTATTTTACATGAGAGAGCATATTGGGTTTGTGTATATATTACAAAAGAGAGTAGAAAAGGGCATTGTATATTTTTTCTAAAAGATTATATTAAGAGCAGTTTTGCTTTTAACATTGTGCAGCCTAGATAATATTTAGATTTTTTCAATTCACGTAAAATGAGAATTTCTGTATTTTACATTAGAGAGCATACTGAGTTGGTGTATATACTCCAAAACAAAGTAGAAAAGGGCATTGTATATTTTTTCTGACAGATTATAATCAGAGCAATTTCGCTTTTACCATTGAAGTGCCTAGATAATATTTAGATTTTATTCGATTCGCTTAAATACAGAATTTCTGTATTTTACAGGAGAGATCATATGGAGATGGTGTATATACACCAAAACAGAGTAGCATAGGGCATTGTATATTTTTTTCTGACAGATTATATTCAGAGCAATATTGTTTTTAACATTGGGGAGCCTAGATAATATTTAGATTTTTTTTAATTCGGGTAAATTTCGAATTTCTGTATTTTACATGAGAGAGCATAATTAGTTGGTGTATATACTCCAAAAAAGATTAGAATAAAGCATTGTTTATTATTTTTAACAGTCTATATTCAGAGCCATTTTTTTTTAACTTTGGGGCACCTAGATATTATTTAGATTTTTTTCGTTTCGCGTAAAATTAGAATTTCGGTATTTTACATGAGAGTGCATACTGAGTTCGTGTATATACTCCAAAACTGAGTAGAATATGGCATTGTATATTTTTTCTGACAGATTATATTATGAGCAATTTTTTTGTAACATTGGTGTGCCTAGATAATATTTAGATCTTTTTCGATTCACGTAAAATTTGAATTTCGGTGTTTTACATGAGAGAGCACACTGAGATGGTGTATATACTCCAAAACAAAGTAGAATAGGGCATTGTATATTTTTTCTGATAGATAATATTCACAGCAATTTTGTTTTTAACATTCGGGTGCCTAGATAATATTTATATTTTTCGACTCGGCTAAAATTATAATTTCTGTATTTTACATGAGAGAGCATATTGAGTTGGTGTATATACTCCAAAACAGAGTAGAATCGGGCATTTTATATTTTTTCTGATAGATTATATTCAGAGAAATTCTGTTTTAAAAATTGCGGTGCCTACATAATATTCAGATTTTTTCGATTTGGGTAGAATTAGAATTTCTGTATTTTACATGAGAGAGCATATTGAGTTAATGTATATACTACAAAACAGAGTACAAAACGGCATTGTATATTTTTTCTGACAGATTACATGCAGAGCAATTTTTCTTTTAACATTGGGGTGCCTAGATAATATTTAGATTTTTTTCGATTCGCTTAAATATAGAATTTCTGTATTTTACATGAGAGAGAATGTGGAGTTGCTGTATATACTCTAAAACAGAGTATAATAGGGCATTGTATATTTTTTCCGACAGATTATATTCAGAGCAATTTTTTTTAACACTGAGGTGCCTAGATAATATTTACTTTTTTTTGATTCCAGTAAAATTAGAATTACTGTATTTTACATGAGAGTGCACCCTGACATGGTGTATATTCTCCGAAACAGAGTAGAATAAGGCATTGTATATTTTTTCTAATAGACTATATTCACAGCCATTTTCTTTAAACTTTGGGGCACCTATATTTTTTAGTTTTTTTTTTGATTCGCGTAAAATTAGAATTTCTGTATTTTACATGAGAGAGCATATTGTGTTGGTGTATATACTACAAAACCGAGTAGAAATGGGCATTGTATATTTTTTCTGACAGATTATATTCAGAGAAATTTCGCTTCTAAAATTGGGGTGCCAAGATAATATTTAGATTTTTTTCGTTTCGCTTAAATATAGAATTTCTATTTTTTACATGAGAGAGCATATGGAGTTGGTGTATACACTTTAAAACACATTAGAATAGGGCATTGTATAATTTTTTTGACATATTATATTCATAGAAATTTTGTTTTTAACATTGGGGTGCATAGATAATATTTAGATTGTTTTTGATTCACGTAAAATTAGAATTGCTATATTTTACTTAAGAGAGCATACTGAGTTGGTGTATATACTCCAAAACAGAGTAGAATAAGGCATTGTATATCTTTTTTAACAGACTATATTCTGAGCCAAGTTCTTTTAACTTTAGGGCGCCTAGATATTATTTAGATATTTTTCGATTCACGTAAAATTAGAATTTCTGTGTTTTACATGAGAGAGCATATGGAGTTGGTTTATATACTCCAAAACAGAGTAGAAAAGGGCATTGTATATTTTTTCTGACTGATTATATTCAGAGCAAGTTTGTTTTTAACATTGGGGTGCCTAGATACTATTTAGATATTTTTTGATTCGCTTAAATATAAAATTTCTGTATTTTACATGAGATAGCATATGGAGTTGGTGAATATACTCCAAAACAGAGTAGAATAGGGCATTGTATATTTTTTCTGACGGATTATATTCAGAGCAATTTTTTTTTTAACACTGGGGTGCCTAGATAATATTTAGACATTTTCGATTTGGGTAGAATTAGAATTTCTGTATTTTACATGAGAGAGCATATTGAGTTGGTGTATATACTACAAAACAGAGAAGTAATGGGCATTGTATATTTTATCTGACAGATTATATTAAGAGCAATTTTGCTTTTCACATTTGGGGGCCTAGATAATATTTAGATTTTTTTCTATTCACGTAAAATTAGAATTTTTGTATTTTACATGAGAGAGCATACTGAGTTGGTGTATACACTTCAAAACAGAGTAGAATAAGGCATTGTATATTTTTTCTAACAGACTATAATTAGAGCCATTTTGTTTTAACTTTGGGACGCCTTGATATTATTTAGATTTTTTTCGATTCGAGTAAAATTTGAATTTCGGTATTTTACATGAGAGAGCATATTGAGTTGTTGTATATACTTTAAAACAGAGTAGAAAAGGGCATTGTATATTTTTTCTGACAGATTATATTCAGTGCAATTGTGCTTTAACATTCGAGTGCCTAGATAATATTGAGATTTTTTTCAATTCACGTAAAATTCGAATTTTGCTATTTTACATGAGAGAGCATACTTAGTTGGTGTATATACTCCAAAACAGTGTAGAATAAGGCGTTGTATATTTTTCTAACAGACTATATTCAGAGCCATATACTTTTAACTTTGGAGCGTGTAGATATTTAGGTTTTTTTTGATTTGCGTAAAATTAAAATTTCGGTATTTTACATGAGAGAGCATATTGAGTTGTTGTATATGTACCAAAACAGAGGAGAATAGGGCATTGTATATTTTTTTGACTGATAATATTCAGAGCAATTTTGTTTTTAACATTGTGGTGCCTAGATCATATTTAGATTCTTTCGATTCGGGTAAAATTAGAATTTCGGTATTTTACATGAGAGAGCATACTGAGTTGGTGTATATACTCCAAAACAGAGTAGAATAAGGCATTGTATATTTTTTCTAACAGACTGTATTCAGAGCCATTTTTTTTTAACTTTGGGGCACCTAGATATTCTTTAGGTTTCTTTCCATTCACGTAAAATTAGAATTTCGGTATTTTACATGAGAGAGCATATGGTGTTGGTGTATATACTCCAAAACAGAATAGAATAGGACATTATATATTATTTCTGACAGACTATATTAAGAGCAATTTCGCTTTTAACCTTCGGGTGCCTAGGTAATATTTAGATTTTTTCGATTCGCTTAAATATAGAATTTCTGTATTTTACATGAGAGAGCATAAGGAGTTGACGTATGTACTCCAAAACAGAGTGGAATAGGGCATTGTATATTTTCTCTGACAGATTATATTCAGAGCAAGTTTGTTTTTAACATTGGAATTCCTCGATAATATTTAGATTTTTTTGATTCGGGTAAAATTATAAAATTGGTATTTTACATCAGAGAGCATATGGAGTTGGTGTATATACTCCAAAACAAAGTAGAATCGGGCATTGTGTATTTTTTTTAACAGACAATATTCAGAGCCATTTTCTTTTAACTTTGGGGCGTATAGATATTATTTAGATTTTTTTCGATTCGCGTAAAATTATAATTTCAGTATTTTACATGAGAGAGCATACTGAGTTGGTGTATATACTCCAAAACAGAGTAGAATAGAACATTGTATATTTTTTTCTGACAGAATATATTCGGAGCTATTTTGCTATTAACATTGGGGTGCCTAGATAATATTTAGATTTATTCCGATTCGCTTAAATATAGAATTTCGGTATTTTATATGAGAGAGCATAAGAAGTCGGTGTATATACCCCAAAACAGAGTAGAATAGGGCATTGTATATTTTTTATGACAGATTATATTCAAAGCAATTTTGTTTTTCACATTGGGGTGCCTAGATTATATTTAGGTTTTTTTCGATTCACGTAAAATTAGAATTTCTGTATTTTACATGAGAGAGCATACTGAGTTGGTGTATATACGTCAAAACAGAGTAGAATAAGGCATTGTATATTTTTTCTAACAGACTATAATTAGAGCCATTTTGTTTTAACTTTGGGTCACCTGGATATTATTTAGATTTTTTTCGATTCGAGTAAAATTTGAATTTCGGTATTTTACATGAGAGAGCATATTGAGTTGTTGTATATACTTTAAAACAGAGTAGAATAGGGCATTGTATAAGTTTTCTGACAGATTATATTCAGAGCAATTGTGCTTTTAACATTAGAGTGCCTAGATAATATTGAGATTTTTTTCAATTCACGTAAAATTCGAATTTTGCTATTTTACATGAGAGAGCATACTGAGTTGGTGCATATACTTCAAAAAAGAGTAGAATAAGGCATTGTATATTTTTCTAACAGACTATATTCAGAGCCATTTACTTTTAACTTTGGAGCGCGTAGATATTTAGATTTTTTTCGATTCGAGTAAAATTAAAATTTCGGTATTTTACATGAGAAAGCATATTGAGTTGTGGTATATATACCAAAACAGAGGAGAATAGGGCATTGTATATTTTTTTGACTGATAATATTCAGAGCAATTTTGTTTTTAACAGTGGGGTGCCTAGATTATATTTAGATTTTTTTGATTCGGGTAAAATTAGAATTTCTGTATTTTACATGAGAGAGCATATTGAGTTGGTGTATATACTCCAGAATAGAGTAGAATAGGGCATTGTATATTTTTTCTGACCGAATATATTCACAGCACTTTTTCTTTTAACGTTTGGGTGCGTGGAAAATATTTAGATTTTTTTCGATTCGCTTTAATATAGAATTTCGGTATTTTACATGAGAGAGCATATGGAGTTGGTGTATATAGTCCAAAACAGAGAAGAAAAAAGCATTGTATATTTTTTCTGACAGATTATATTCAGAGCATTTTTTTTTAACATTGGGGTGTCTAGATAATATTTACATTTCTTTCAATTCACTTTAATATCGAATTTCAGTATTTTACATGAGATAGCATATGGATTTTGTTTATAAACTCTAAAACAGAATAGAATAGGGCATTGTATATTTTCTCTTACAGATTTTATTCAGACAAATTCTGTTTTTAACATTGGGGTGCCAGAATTATATTTAGATATTTTCGATTCTGGTAAAATTAGAATTTCTGTATTTTATATAAGAGAGCATATTGAGTTGGTGTATATAATGCAAAACAGAGTAGAAAGAAGCATTGTATATTTTTTCTGTCAGATTATATTCAGAGCAATTTCCCTTTAACATTGGGGTGCCTAGATAATATTTATATTTTTTTCGATTCACGTAAAATTAGAATTTCGGTGTTTTACATGAGAGAGCATATGGAGTTGGTGTATATACTCCAAAACATAGTAGAATAGGGCATTGTATATTTTCTCTAACAGATTTTATTCAGAAAAATTTTGTTTTTAACATTGGGGTGCCTAGAAAATATTTAGATTTTTTCGATTTGGGTAAAATTAGAATTTCTGTATTTTACATGATAGAGAATACTGGGTGGGTGTTTATACTCCAAAACAAAGTAGAATAAGACATTGTATATTTTCTGTAACAGACTATGTTCAGAGCCATTTTCTTTTAACTTTGGGGTGCCTAGATATTTTTCAGATTTTTTTCGATTCGTGTAAATTTAGAAATTCTGTATTTTACATGAGAGAGCACACTGAGTTGGTCTATATAATCCAAAACAAAGTAATATAAATCATTGTATATTTTTACTAACAGTCTATATTAAGAGCCATTTTCTATTAACTTTGGAATGCCTAGATATTATTTAGATTTTTTTTGATTCTCGTATAATTAGAATTTCCGTATTTTAATTGAAAGAGCATATTGAGTTGGTGTATATATTCCAAAACAGAGTAGAAAGAGGCATTGTATACTTTTTCTAACAGATTATATTCAGAGCCATTTTCTTTTAACATTGGGGCGCCTAGATATTATTTAGATTTTTTTCGATTCACGTACAATTAGAATTTTGGTATTTTACATGAGAGAGTATACTGAGTTGGTGTATATATTCCAAAACAGAAGAGAATCGGGCATTGTATATTTTTTTGACAGATTATATTCAGAGCAATTTTGTTTTTAACATTGGGGTGCCTACATTATATTTAGATTTTTTTGATTCGGGTAAAATTAGAATTTCTGTATTTTACATGAGAGAGCATATTGAGTTTGTGTATATACTACAATAAAGAGTAGAAAAGGGCGTTGTATATTTTTTCTGACCGAATATATTCACAGCACTTTTTCTTTTAACGTTGGGGTGCGTAGATAATATTTAGATTTTTTTCTAATCGCTTTAATATAGAATTTCGGTATTTTACACGAGAGACCATATGGAGTTGGTGTATATAGTCCAAAACAGAGAAGAAAAAAGCATTGTATATTTTTTCTGACAGATTATATTCAGAGCAATTTTGTTTTTAACATTGGGGTGCCTAGATAATATTTAGACTTTTTTTGATTCACTTTAATATAGAATTTCTGTATTTTACATGAGATAGCATATGGATTTGGTTTATATACTCCAAAACAGAATAGAATAGGGCATTTTATATTTTTTCTGACAGATTTTATTCAGAGCAATTTCGCTTTTCACATTGGGGTGCCTAGATAATATTTATATTTTTTTCGATTCGTGTAAATTTAGAATATCGGTATTTTACAGGAGGGAATATACTGAGTTGGTGTATATACTGTAAAACAGAGTAGAATAAGGTGTTGTATATTTTTTCAACAGACTATATTCAGAGCCATTTTCTTTTAAAGTTGGGGCGCGTAGATATTTATATTTTTTTCGATTTGCGTAAAATTAGAATTTCGGTATTTTACATGAGAGAGCATATTGAGTTGTTTTATATACACCAAAACAGAGTAGAAAACGGCATTGTATATTTTTTCTGACACATTATATTCGGAGCAATTTTGCTTTCAACATTGGATTGCCTAGATAATATTTAGATTTTTCTCTGTTCGCTTAAATATAGAATTTCTGTTTTTTACATGAGAGAGCACATTGAGTTGGTGTATATACTCCAAAACAGAGTAGAATAGGGCATTGTATATTTTTTCTGACAGATTATATTCAGAGCAATTTTGTTTTTAACATTGGGGGGCCTAGATCATATTTAGATTTTTTTGATTCGTGTAAAATTAGAATTTTGGTATTTTACATGAGAGAGCATACTGAGTTGGTGTATATACTTCAAAACAGAGTAGAATAAGGCATTGTATATTTTTTC
This sequence comes from Callithrix jacchus, assembly GCF_049354715.1. Taxonomy (NCBI): domain Eukaryota; kingdom Metazoa; phylum Chordata; class Mammalia; order Primates; family Cebidae; genus Callithrix; species Callithrix jacchus. The sequence goes on from NC_133522.1 coordinate 53,139,826, forward strand.
CAACAGACTATATTCACAGACATTTTCTTTTAACTTTGGGGCGCCTAGATATTCTTTAGGTTTTTTTCCATTCACGTAAAATTAGAATTTCGGTGTTTTACAGGAGAGAGCATATTGAGTTGGTGTATATAATACAAAACAGAGTAGAAAAGAAATTGTATATTTTTTCTGACAGACTATATTCAGAGCACTTTTGCTTTTAACATTGGGGTGCCTAGATAATATTTAGATTTTTTTCGATTCACGTAAAATAAGAATTTCGGTATTTTACATGAGAGAGCATACTAAGTTGGTATATATACCCCAATAGAAAGTAGAATAGGGCTCTGTATATTTTTTCTGACAGATTATATTCAGAGCAATTTTGCTGTTAACATTGGGGTGCATAGATAATATTTAGATTTTATTCGATTTGCTTAAATATACAATTTCTCTCTTTTACATGAGAGAGCATATCGAGTTGGTTTATGTACTCCAAAACAGAATAGAAAAGAGCATTGTATATTTTTTGTAACAGATTATATTCAGAGCAATTTTTTTTAACATTGGGGTGCCTAGATAATATTTAGATTTTTTCAAATCGGGTAAAATTCTAATTTTTGTATTTTACATGAGAGAGCTTATTGAGTTGGTGTATATACTCCAAAACACAGTAGAAAAAAGCATTGTATATTTTTTCTGACAGGTTATATTCAGAGTAATTTTGTATTTAACATTGGGGTGCCTAGATAATACTTAGATTTTTTCGATTCAGGTAAAATTAGAATTTCTGAATTTTACATGAGAGAGCATATGGGGATGGTGTATATACTCCAAAACAGAGTAGAATAGGGCATTGTATATTATTTCTGACAGATTATATTCAGAGCAGTTTTGTATTTAACATTGGGGTGTCTAGATAATTAGATTTTTTACGATTCACATAAAATTATAATTTCTGTATTTTACATGAGAGAGCATACTGAGTTGGTGTATATACTCCAAAACAGAGTAGAATAAGGCATTGTGTATTTTTCCTAACAGAGTATATTCAGAGCCATTTTCTTTTTACATTGAAGTGCCTAGTTATTATTTAGATTTTTTTTCAATTCGCGTAAAATTTGAATTTCGGTATTTTACATGAGAGAGCATATTGAGTTGGTGTATATACTCCAAAACAGAGTAGAATAGAGCATTGTATATATTTTTTTTAATTTTTTATTGGATTTAAGTTTTGGGGTACATGAGCAGAGCATGCAAGACAGTTGTGTAGGTACAGAGATGGCAGTGTGCTTTGCTTTTCTTCTCCCCTTCACCCACATTTGGCATTTCTCCCCAGGCTATCCCTCCACGCCTTTGCCTCCCAGTGGCCCTCCCCTTTTCCCCCCAGTAGACCCCAGTGTTTAGTACTCCCTTTTCCGTGTCCATGTGTTCTCATTTTTCATCACCCACCTATGAGTGTGAATATGCCGTGTTTCATTTTCTGTTCTTGTGTCAGTTTGCTGAGGATGATGTTCTCCAGATTCATCCATGTCCCTACAAACGACACAAACTCATCATTTCTGATTGCTGCATAGTATTCCATGGTGTATATGTGCCACATTTTTCCAATCCAGTCTATTATCAACGGGCATTTGGGTTGATTCCAGGTCTTTGCTATTGTAAACAGTGCTGCAATGAACATTCGTGTACATGTGTCCTTATACTAGAACGATTTATAGTCTTTTGGATATATACCCAGTAATGGGATTGCTGGGTCGAATGGAATTTCTATTTCTTTTTTTTTTTTTTTCTTTTTGAGACGGAGTTTCGCTCTTGCTACCCAGGCTGGAGTGCAATTGCGCGATCTCGGCTCACCGCAATCTCCGCCTCCTGGGTTCAGGCAATTCTTTTGCCTCAGCCTCCTGAGCAGCTGGGATTACAGGCACGCACCACCGTGCCCAGCTAATTTTTTGTAATTTTAGTAGAGACGGGGTTTCACCATGTTGACCAAGATGGTCTCGATCTGTTGTCCTTGTGATCCACCCGACTCGGCCTCCCAAAGTGCTGGAATTACAGGCTCTAGCCACCACGCCTGGCCTGGAATTTCTATTTCTAAGGCCTTGAGGGATTGCCACACTGTCTTCCACACTGGTTGAACTAATTTAAACTCTTACCAACAGTGTAAAAGTGTTCCTTTTTCTCCACATACTCTCCAGCATCTGTTGTCTCCAGATTTTTTTTTAAATTTTTTATTGGATTTTAGGTTTTGGGGTACATGAGCATAGCATGCAAGACAGTTGCGTAGGTACACACATGGCAGTGTGCTTTGCTTTTCTTCTCCCCTTCACCCACATTTGGCATTTCTCCCCAGGCTATCCCTTCCGACCTCCCCCTCCCACTGGCCCTCCCCTGTTCCCCCCAATAGACCCCAGTGTTTAGTACTCCCCTTTCTGTGTCCATGTGTTCTCATTTTTCATCACCCACCTATGAGTGAGAATAGAGCATTGTATATTTTTTTTGACATATTATATTCAGAACAATTTTGTTTTTAACATTGGGTTGCCTAGATAATATTTAGATTTTTTACGATTCACATAAAATTATAATTTCTGTATTTTACATGAGAGAGCATACTGCGTTGGTGTATATACTCCAAAACAGAGTAGAAGAGGGCACTGTATATTTTTTCTTACAGATTTTATTCAGAGCAATTTTGATTTTAACAGTAAGGTTCCTAGAGCATATTTAGATTTTTTTCAATTCACGTAAATTTAGAACTTTGGTATTTTACATGAGAGAGCATACTGAGTTGGTGTATATACTCCAAAACAGAGTAGAATAGGGCACTGTATATTTTTTCTTACAGATTATATTCAGAGCAATTTTGTATTTAACATTGGGGTGCCTAGATAATATTTAGATTTTTTTCGTTTCGCTTAAATATAGAATTTCTGTATTTTACGTGAGAGTGCATATGAAGTTGGTGTATATTCTCCAAAACAGAGTAGAATAGGGCCTTGTATATTTTTTGTGATAGATTATATTCAGAGTAATTTTGTTTTTAACATTGGGGTGCCTAGATAATATTTAGATTTTTTTCGTTTCGCTTAAATATAGAACTTCTGTATTTTACATGACAGAACATATGGAGTTGGTGTATATACTCAAAAACAGAGTAGAAAATGGCATTGTATATTTTTTCTGGCAGATTATATTCAGAGCAATTTTGCTTTTAACATTGGGGTGCCTAGATGATAATTAGATTTTTTCGATTTGTGTAGAATTGGAATTTCTGAATTTTACAGGAGAGAGCATATTGAGTTGGTGTATATACTACAAAACAGAGAAGTAAAGGGCATTGTATATTTTATCTGACAGATTATAGTAAGAGCAATTTTGCTTTTAACATTAGGGTGCCTAGATAATATCTAGAATATTTTCGATTCGCTTAAATATAGAATATCTGTATTTTACATGAGAGAGCATATGGAGTTGGTGTATATACTTTAAAACAGAGTAGAGTAGCGCATTGTATATTTTTTCTGACAGAATATATTCAGAGCAATTTTGTTTTTAACATTGGGTTGCCTAGATAATATTTAGATTTCTTTTGATTTACGTAAAATTAGAATTTATATGATTTACATGAGAGAGTATACTGAGTTGGTGTATATACTTTAATAAAGAGTAGAATAAGGTATTGTATATTTTTTTTAACAGACTATATTCAGAGCCATTTTCTTTTAAGTTTGCAGCGACTAGATATAATTTAGGTTTTTTTTGATTCACCTAAAATTAGAATTTCGGTATTTTATATGAGAGAGCATATTGAGTTGGTGTATATACTCCAAAACAGAGTAGAAAAGGGCATTGTATATTTTTTCTGGCAGATTATATTCAGAGCCATTTTGCTTTTAACATTGGAATGCCTAGATAATATTTAGATTTTTTTCGATTAGAATTTCTGTATTTTACATGACAGAGCATATTGAGTTGGTGTTTATACTACAAAACAGAATAGAAGCGGGCATTGTATATTTTCTTTGACAGATTGTATTCAGAGCAATTTTGTATTTAACATTGGGGTGCCTAGATAATATTTAGATTTTTTTCGATTTCCTTAAATATATATTTTCTGTATTTTACATGAGAGAGCATACTGAGTTGGTGTATATACTCCAAAACCGAGTAGAATAGGGCATTTTATAATTATTGTGACAGATTATATTCAGAGCAATTTTGTTTTTAACTTTGGGTTTCCTAGATAATATTTAGATTTTTTTTGATTGACGTAAAATTAGACTTTCTGTATTTTACATGAGAGAGCATATTGAGTTGGTGTATATACACAAAGCAGAGTAGAAAAAGGCATTGTATATTTTTTCTGACAGATTATATTCAGAGCAATTTTGCTTTTGACATTGGGGTGCCTAGATAATATTTAGATTATTTTGAATCTGGTAAAATTAGAATTTCTGTATTTTACATATGAGAGTATATTGAGTTGGTGTATATACTACAAAACAGAGAAGTAAAGGGAATTGTATATTTTATCTGACAGATTATATTAGGAGCAATTTTGCTTTTAACATTGGGGTGCCTAGATAATATTTAGATTATTTTGAATCTCGTAAAATTAGAATTTCTGTATTTTACATGAGAGAGTATATTGAGTTGGTGTATATACTACAAAATAGAGAAGTAAAGGGCATTGTATATTTTATCTGACAGATTATATTAGGAGCAATTTCGCTTATCACATTGGGGTGCCTAGATACTATCTAGAATTTTTTCGATTCGGTTAAATATAGAATTTCTGTGTTTTACATTAGAGAGTGCATATGGAGTTGGTGTATATACTTTACAACAGAGTAGAATAGGGTATTGTGTATTTTTTCTGACAGATTATATTCAGAGAAATTTTATTTTTAACATTGGGATGCCTAGATAATATTTAGATTTCTTTTGATTCACGTAAAATTATAATTTCTGTAATTTACTTGAGAGAGCATATTGAGTTGTTGTATATACTCCAAAAAAGTGTAGAATAAGGCATTGCAAATTTTATCTAACCGACTATATTCAGAGCCTTTTTTTTTAACTTTGGGGTGTATACATATTATTTACATTTTTTTCTATTCACGTAAAATTAGAATTTCGGTATTTTACATGAGAGAGCATATTGAGTTTGTGTATATACTAGAAAACAGAGTAGAAAAAAGCATTGTATATTTTTTCTGACAGACTACTATCAGAGCAATTTTTCTTTTAACATTGGGTTGCCTAGATAATATTTAGATTTTTTTCGATTCGCTTAAATATAGAATTTCTGTATTTTACATGAGAAAGAATGTGGAGTTGGTGTATATACTCCAAAAGATATTAGAATAGGGCATTGTATATTTTCTCTGAGAGATTATATTCAGAGCAATTTTTTTTAACACTGAGGTGCCTAGATAATATTTAGATTTTTTCGATTCCACTAAAATTATAATTTCTGTATTTTACATGAGAGAACATATGGAGTTGGTGTATAAACTTTAGAACAGATTAGAATACGGCATTGTATATTTTTTCTGACAGATTATATTCAGAGCACTTTTGTTTTTAAAATTGGGGTGTGTAGATAATATTTAGATTTTTTTTGATTCACGTAAAATTAGAATTGCTGTATTTTACATAAGAGAGCATACTGAGTTGGTGTATATACCCCAAAAGAGAGTAGAATAAGGCATAGTATATTTTTTCTAACAGACTATATTCAGAGCCAATTTATTTTAACATTGGGGCGTGTAGGTATTATTTAGATATATTTCGATTCGCGTAAAATTAGAATTTCTGTATTTTACATGAGAGAGCATATTGAGTTGGTGTATATACCCCAAAACAGAGTACGAAAGGGCATTGTATATTTTTTCTGACAGATTATATTCAGAGCAAATTTCCTTTTAACATTGGGGTGCCTAGATAATATTTAGATTATTTTCGATTCGCTTAAATATAGAATTTCTCTATTTTACATGAGAGAGCACATGGAGTTGGTTTATATACTCCAAAACAGAGTAGAATAAGGCATTGTATATTTTTTTGATGGATTATATTCAGAGCAATTTTTTTTTAACACTGGATTGCCTAGAAAATATTTAGATTTTTTCGATTTTGGTAGAATTACAATTTCTGTATTTTACATGAGAGAGCATATTGATTTGGTGTATATACTACAAAACAGAGAAGTAAAGGGCATTGTATATTTTATCTGACAGATTGTATTAAGAGCAATTTTGCTTTTCACATTGGGGTGCCTAGATAATATCTAGAATTTTTTCAATTCGCTTAAATATAGTATTTCTGTATTTTACTTGAGAGACCATATGGAGATGGTGTATATACTTCAAAACAGAGAAGAATAAGGCATTGTATATTTTTTCTTACAAACTATATTTAGAACCATTTTTTTAACTTTGGGGCGCCTAGATATTATTTAGATTTATTTCGATTCGTGTAAATTTGGAATTTTGTTATTTTACATGATAGAGCATATGGAGTTGCTGTATATACTCCAAAACAGAGTAGAATAGGGCATTGTATATTTTTTTGACAGCTTATATTCAGAGCTACTTTGTTTTTAACATTAAAGTGCCTAGATAATATTTAGATTTTTTTCTATTCACGTAAATTTTTAATTTCGGTATTTTACATGAGAGAGCATATTGAGTTGGTGCATATACTACAAAACAGAGTAGAATAAGGCATTGTATATTTCTAATGACAGATTATATTCAGATTGATTTTTTTTTAACTTTGGGGTGCCTAGTTAATATTTAGATTTTTTTCGATTTGCTTAAATATAGAATTTCTGTATTTTACATGAGAGAGAATGTGGAGTTGGTGTATATACTCCAAAACAGAGTAGAATAGGGCATTGTATATTTTCTCTGAGAGATTATATTCAGAGCAATTTTTTTTTAACACTGAGGTGCCTAGGTAATATTTAGATTTTTCCGATTCCAGTAAAATTAGAATTTCTGTATTTTACATGAGAGAGCATATGGAGTTGGTGTATAAACTTTAAAACAGATTAGAATAGGGCATTGTATGTTTTTTCTGACAGATCATATTCAGAGCAATTTTGTTTTAAACATTGGGGTGCGTAGATAATATTTAGATTTTTTTTGATTCACGTAAATTTAATATTGCTGTATTTTACATAAGAGAGAATACTGAGTTGGTATATATACTCCAAAACAGAGTAGAATAAGGCAGTGTATATTTTTTCTAACAGACTATATTCAGATCCAATTTCTTTTAACTTTGCAGCGCATGGATATTATTTAGATATATTTCGATTTGCGTAAAATTAGAATTTCTGTATTTTACATGAGAGAGAATATGGAGTTGGTGTACATACTCCAAAACAGAGTAGAATAGGGCATTGAGTATTTTCTCTGACAGGTTATATTCAGAGCAATTTTGTTTTTAACATTGAAGTGCCTAGATAATATTTAGATTTTTTTCGATTCACGTAAAATTAGAATTTCGGTATTTTACATGAGAGAGCATACTGAGTTGGTGTCTATACTCCAAAACATAGTAGAATAGAACATTTTATATTTTTTCTGACGGATTATATTAAGAGCAATTTTGTTTTTAACATTGGGGTGCCTAGACAATGTTTATATTTTCGATTTAGGTATAATAAGAATTTCTGTATTTTACATGAGAGAGCATACGGAGTTGGTGTATATACTACAAAACAGAGTAGAATAAGGCATTGTATATTTTCTCTAACAGACTATATTCAGAGCTATTTTTCTGGAACATTGTGGCGCCTAGATATTATTTAGATTTTTTTCGATTCGCGTAATATTCGAATTTCGGTATTTTATATGAGAGAGCATATGGAGTTTCTTTATATAGTCCAAAAAAGAGTAGAATAGGGCATTGTATATTTTTTCTGACAGATTATATTCAGAGCAATTTTGTTTTTAACATTGGGGTGCCTACATAATATTTAGATTTTTTCAATTCGGCTAAAATTAGAATTTCTCTATTTTACACGAGAGAGCATATTGAGTTGGTGTATATACTAAAAACAGAGTAGAAAAGGGCATTGTATATTTTTTATGACAGATTATATTCAGAGGAATTTTGCTTTTAACATTCGGGTGCCTAGATAATATTTAGATTTGTTTCGATTCGCTTAAATATACAATTTCTGTATTTTACATGAGAGAGCATACTGAGTTTGTGTATATATTCCAAAACAGAGTAGAATAAGGCATTGTATATTTTCTCTAACAGACTATATTAAGAGCCATTTTCTGTAAACTTTGGGGTGCCAAGATATTATTTAGATTTTTTTCGATTCGCGTAAAATTATAATTTCGAAATTTTACATGAGAGAGCATATTTAGTTTGTGTATATACTAAAAAACAAAGTAGAAAATGCAATTGTGTATTTTTTCTGACAGATTATTTTCAGATAAATTTTGCTATTTACATTGGGGTGCCTAGATAATATTTAGATATTTTTTGTTTTTCTTAAATATAGAATTTCTGTATTTTACATGAGAGAGCATATGGAGTTGGTGTATATACTCAAAAACAGAGTAGAATAGGGCATTGTATAGTTTTTCTGACGGATTATATTCAGAGCAATATTGCTTTTAACATTGGGGTGCCTAGATAATATTTAGATTTTTTTCGATTCACGTGAAATTAGAATTTCGGGATTTTACATGAGAGAGCATACTGAGTTTGTGTATATACTCCAAAACAGAGTAGAATAGGGCATTGTATATTTTTTCTGACAGATTATATTCAGAGCAAGTTTGCTTTTAACATTGAGTCGCCTAGATAATATTTATATGTTTTTCGATTTGCATAAATATAGAATTTTTGTATTTTTCATGACAGAGCATATGGAGTTGGTGTATATACTCCAAAATAGAGTAGAATAGGGCATTGTATATTTTTACTGACAGATTATATTCAGAGTGATTTTGTTTTTAACATTGTGGTGCCTAGATAATATTAAGATATTTTTCGACTCGAGTCAAATTAGAATTTCGGTATTTTACATGAGAGACCATATGGAGTTGGTTTATATACTCCAAAACAGAGGAGAATAGGGCATTGTATATTTCTTCTGACGGATTATATTCAGAGCAATTTTTTTTAATACTGGGGTGCCTAGATAATATTTAGATTTTTTCGATTTGGGTAGAATTAGAATTTCTCTATTTTACGTGAGAGAGCATATTGAGTTGGTGTATATACTACAAAACAGAGAAGTAAAAAACATTGTATATTTTATCTGACAGATTATATTAAGAGCAATTTTGCTTTTCACATTGGGGTGCCTAGATAATATCTAGAATTATTTCGATTTGCTTAAATATAGAATTTCTGTATTTTACTTGAGAGAGCATATGGAGTTGGTGTATATACTTCAATACAGAGAGGAATAAGGCATTGTATATTTTTTCTTACAGACTATATTTAGAACCATTTTCGTTTAACTTTGGGGCGCCTAGATATTATTTAGATTTTTTTTGTTTCGCGTAAAATTAGAATTTCGGTATTTTATATGAGAGAGCATATTGAGTTTGTGTATATACTACAAAAGAGAGTAGAAAAGGGCATTGTATATTTTTTCTAACAGATTTCATTCAGAGCAATTTTGTTATTAACATTGGGGTGTCTAGATAATATTTAGATTTTTTTCGATTCGCTTAAATATAGAATTTCTGTATTTTACATGAGAGAGCATATGGAGTTGTTGTATATACTAGAAAACAGAGTAGAATAGGGCATTGTATATTTTTTCTCATAGATTATATTCAGAGCAATTTTGTTTTTAACATTGAGGTGCCTAGATAATATTTAGATTTTTACGATTCAGGTAAAATTAGAATTTCTTTATTTTGCATGAGTGAGCATCCTGAGTTGCTGTATATACTCCAAAACAGAGTAGAATAAGGCATTGTATATGTTTTCTAAAAGACTATATTCAGAGCCAATTGCTTTTAACTTCGGGGTGCCTAGATATTATTTAGATATTTTTCGATTCACGTAAAATTTGAATTTCTGTATTTTACATGAGAGAGCATATGGAGTTGGTGTATATACTCCAAAACAGAGTAGAAAAGTGCATTGTATAATTTTTCTGACGGATTATATTAAGAGCAATTATTTTTTTTAACACTGGGATGCCTAGATAATATTTAGATTTTCGTTGATTCACGTAAAATTAGAATTTCGGTATTTTACATGAGAGAGCATACTGAATTGGTGTATATACTACAAATCATTGTAGAAAAGGGCATTGTATATTTTTTCTGACAGATTATATTCAGAGCAATTTTGCTTATTACACTGGGGTTCCTAGATAATATTTAGATTTTTTTCAATTTGTTTAAATATAGAATTTCTGTATTTGTCATGAGAGAGCATATGGAATTGGTGTATATACTCCAAAACAGAGTAGAATACGGCATTTTATATTTTTTCTGACAGATTATATTCAGAGCAATTTTTTTTTAATATTTGGGTGCCTAGATAACATTTAGATTTTTTCGATTCGCTTAAATATAGAATTTCTGTATTTTTCATGAGAGAGCATATGGAGTTGGTGTAGACAATATTTAGATTATTTTCAATTCAGGTAAAATTAGAATTTCTGTATTTTACATGAGAAAGCATATTGAGTTGGTGTATATACTACAAAACAGAGGAGAAAAGGGCATTGTATATTTTTTCTGACAGATTATATTCAGAGCAATTTTGCTTTTAATGTTCGGGTGCCTAGATAATATTCAGATTTTTTTCGAATTACGTAAAATTAGAATTTCGGTATTTTACATGAGAGAGCATACTGAGTTAGTGTATATACTCCAAAACAGAGTAGAATTAGAAATTGTATATTTTTTTAACAGACTATATTCAGAACCATTTTCTTTTAACTTTGGTGTGCCTAGATATTATTTAAATTTTTTTCGGTTCACTTAGAATTTGAATTTCGGTATTTTACACGAGAGAGCATATTGAGTGGGTTTATATACTCCAAAACACAGTAGAAAAGACATTGGATATATGTTCTGACCGATTATATTCAGAGCAATTTTGCTTTTATTATTGGGGTGCCTAGATAATATTTAGATCTTTTTTGATTCACATAAAATTAGAATTTTGGTATTTTACATAAGAGAGCATACTGAGTTGGTGTATATTCTCCAAATGAGAGTAGAATAGGGCATTGTATATTTTTTCTGACAGATTATATTCAGAGCAATTTTGTTTTTAACACTGGGGTGCCTAGATAATATTTAGATTTTTTCGATTCGGGTAAAATTAGAATTTCTGTATTTTACATGAGAGAGCATAAGGAGTTGGTGTATATACTACTAAACAAAGTAGAAAAAGGCATTGTATATTATTTCAAACAGACTATATTCAGAGCCATTTTCTTATTACCTTGGGGCGCCTAGATATTATTTAGATTTTTTCGATTCGCATAAAATTAGAATTTTGGTATTTTACATGAGAGAGCATATGGAGTGGTGTATATACTCCAAAACAGAGTAGAATAGGGCATTGTATATTTTTTCTGACAGAATATATTCAGAGCAATTTTGTTTTTAACATTGTGGTGCCTAGATAATATTTAGATTTTCTTCAATTCAATTAAATATTGAAATTCTGTATTTTACATGGGAGAGCATATTGAGTTGGTTTATATACTCCAAAACAGAGTAGAATAGGGCACTGTAAATTTTTTCTGACAGATTACATTCAGAGCAATTTTGTTTTTAACATTGGGGTTCCTAGATAATATTTAGATTTTTTCGATTTAGGTAAAATTAGAATTTCGGTATTTTACTTGAGAGAGCACACTGAGTTGGTGTATATACTCCAAAAGAGAGTATAATAAGGCATTGTATAATTTTTCTAACAGAGTATATTGAGAGCCATTTTCTTTTATGTATCGGGAGCCTAGATATTATTTAGATTTTTTTTGATTCTCGTAAGATTAGAATTTCGTCATTTTACATGAGAGAGCATATTGAGTTGGTGTATATACTCCAAAAGAGAGTAGAAAAAGGCATTGTATATTTTTTTTGATATATTATATTCAGAGCAATTTTGCTTTTAAGATTTGTGTGCCTGGATAATATTTAGATTTTTTTCGATTCGCTTAAATATAGAATTTCTGTATTTTATAAAAGAGAGTATATGGAGTAGGTGTATATACTCCAAAACAGAGTAGAATAGGGCATTGTATATTTTTTCTGACAGATTATATTCCGAGCAATTTTGTTTTTAACATTGGGGTGCCTAGATAGTATTTAGATTTTTTCGTTTCGGGTAAAATTAGAATTTCTGTATTTTACATGAGAGAGCATATTGAGTTGGCGTATATACTCCCAAACAGAGTAGAAAAGGGAATTTTATATTTTTCTGATAGATTATATTCAAAGCAATATACTACTAACATTGGGGAGCTTAGAAAATATTTAGATTATATTCGAATACTGTAAATTTTGAATTTCTCTATTTTACATGAGAGAGCATATTGAGTTGGTGTATATATATACTCCAAAACAGAGTAGAAAAGGGCATTGTATATTTTTGCTGACAGAGTATCTTCAGAGAAAATTTGCTTTTTACCTTTGGATGCCTATATTATATTTAGATTTCTTCGATTCGCATAAAATTATAATTTCGGTATTTTACGTGAGAGAGCATATTGAGTTGGTGTATATACTTCAAAGCAGAGTAGAAAATGACATTGTATATTTTTTCTGACAGGATATATTCAGAGCAATTTTGCTTTTTAGATTGGGATGCCTATATAATATTTAGATTTTTTTCAATTTGCATAAATTTAGAACTTTGTTCTTTTACATCAGAGAGCATATTGAGTTGGTTTATATACTCCAAAACCGAGTATAAAAAGGCATTGTATATTTTTTCTGACAGATTATATTCAGAGAAATTTTTCTTTTTACCTTGGGGGACCTAGATAATATTTAGATTTCTTTCGATTTACGTAAAATCAGAATTTCTGTATTTTACATGAGACAGCATATTGAGTTGATGTGTATACCCCAAAACAGATTAGAAAAGGGTATGGTATATTTTTTCTGACATACTATTTTCTGAGCAATTTTTCTATGAACATTGGGATGCCTAGATAATATTTATATTTTATTCGATTAGCGTATATTTAGAATTTCGGTATTTTACATGAAAGAGCATATTTAGTTGGTGTATATACTCCCAAACAAAGTAAAAAAGGGCATTGTATATTTTTTATGACAGATTGTATTCAGAGAAATTTTGCTTTTTAAATTGGGGTGCCTAGATAATATTTAGATTTCTTTCAATTCGCGTATATTTAAAATTTCTGTATTTTACATGAGAGAGCAAATTGATTTGGTGTATATACTCCAAAACAGAGTAGAAAAGGGCATTGTATATTTTTTCTGACAGATTATATTCAGAGCAATTTTGCTATTAACGTTGGGGTGCCTAGGTAATAATTAGAATTTATTCGATTTGCGTAAATTGAGAATTTTCGTATTTTACAAGGGAGAGCATATTGAGTTGGTGTATATACTCCAAAACACAGTAGAAAAGGGCATTGTACATTTTTCTCTGACAGATTATATTCAGAGCAATTCTGCTTTTCACATTGGGGATCCCAGATAATATTTAAATTTATTTCGATTCGCCTAAATTTAGAATTTCGGTATTTTATATGAGAGAGCATATTGAGTTGGTGTATATATTCCCAAACATAGTAGTAAAGGGCATTGTATATTTTCTCTTACAGATTATATTAGAGAAATTTTTCCATTAACACTGGGGTGTCTAGATAATATTTAGATTTTTCTCGATTCATGTAAAATTAGAATTTTGGTATTTTACGTGAGAGAGTTTATTGATTTGGTGTATATAGTGCAAAACAGAGTAGAAAAGGGCATTGTATATTTTATCTGACAGATTATATTCAGAGCTATTTTGCTTTTAACATTGGGGTGCCTAGATAATATTTAGATTTTTTTCGATTTTCATATATTTAGAATTTCGGTATTTTACATGAGAGAGCATATTGTGTTGGTGTATATACTCCAAAACAGAGTAGAATAGAATATTGTATATTTTTTCTGACAGATTATATTCAGAACTATTTTGTTTTTAACATTGGGGTGCTTAGATAATATTTAGATTTTATTTGATTATCGTAAATTTAGAATTTCCGCATTTTACATGAGAGAGCATATTGAGTTGGTATATATATATACTCCAAAACAGTATAAAAGGGCATTGTTTATTTTTTCTGACAGATTATATTTAGAGCCATTTTCTTTTAACATTGCGGTGCCTATATAATATTTAGATTTCTTTCAATTCGGGTATAATTTGAATTTCGGTATTTTACATGAGAGAGCATATTGAGTTGGTGTATATAATGCAAAACAGAGTAGAAAATGGCATTGTATATTTTTTCTGACAGATTACATTCTGAGCAATTTTTCTTTCAACATTGGGGTTCCTAGATAAAATTTAGATTTTTTTTCTATTCGCGTAAATTTATAATTTCGGTATTTCACATGAGACAGCATATTGAGTTGGTGTATATACTCCAAAACAGAATATAAAAGGGCATTGTATATTGTTTCTACCAGATTATATTCAGAGAAATTTTGCTTTCACCATTGGGGTGCCTAGATAATATTTAGATTTATATCGATTTGCATAAATTTAGAATTTCAGTATTTTACATGAGGGAGCATATTGAGTTGGTGTATATACTCCAAAACAGAGTAGCCAAGGGCATTGTATATTTTTATGACAGACTATATTCTGAGAAATTTTGCTTTTTTCCTTGGTGTACCTAGATAATATTTAGATTTCTTTCGATTTGCGTAAAATTAGAATTTCGGTATTTTACATGAGAGAGCCTATTGAGTTGGTATATATACTCCAAAACAGAGTAGAAAAGGGCATTGTAGATTTTTTCTGACAGATTATATTCAGAACAATTTTGCTTTTGTCAATGGGGTGCCTAGATTATATTTACATTTTTTTCGATTTACCTAAATTTAGATTTTCGGTATTTTACATGAGAGAGCATATTGAGTTGGTGTATATACTCCAAAACAAAGTAGAAGAAGGCATTGTATATTTTTTTGACAGATTTTATTCAGAGCAATTTTGATTTTAACATTGGGGTGCCTAGATAATATGGAGATTTTTTTTGATTCTTGTAATATTAGAATTTCCTTATTTTACATGAGACAGCATATTGAGTTGGTGCATATACTCCAAAAGAGAGTAGAAAAGGGCATTGTGTATTTTTTCTGACAGATGATATTCAGTGCATTTGTTCTTTTAACATTGGGGTGCCTAGATAATATTTAGATTTTTTTCTATTTGCGTAAATTTAGAATTTCAGTATTTTGCATGAGAGAGCCTATTGATTTGGTGTATATACTCCAAGAAAGAGTAAAAAAGGGCATTGTATATTTTCTCTTACACATTATATTATGTGCAATTTTGCTTATAACGTTCGTGTACATAGAAAATATTTATATTTTTTGTAACCACGTAAATTGAGAATTTATATATTTTACATGATAGAGATTATTGAGATGGTGTATATACTCCAAAACAGAGTAGAAAAGGGCATTGTATATTTTTTGGAACAGATTTTCTTTAGAGCAATTTTGCTTTTAACATTGTGGTACATAGATAATATTTATATATATTTTATCCGGTAAATTTAGTATTTTAATATTTTATATGAGAGAGCATATTAATTTGGTGTATATACTCCACAAGAGTGTAGAAAAGGGCATTGTATATTTTTTCATACATATTATCATTAAAGCAATTTTGCTTTCAGCATTTGGGTAAATATATCATATTTATATGTTTTTCTATTCATGTAAATTTAGAGTTTTGGTATTTTACATGACAAAGAATATTGAGATAGTGTATATACTCCAAAAGAATGTAGGAGAGGGCATTGTATATTTTTTCTAACAGATTATTTTTCGAGCAATTTTGCTTATATCATTCGGAGACATAGAGGATATTTATATTTATTTCTAACAGCATAAATTTATATTTTCAGTATTTTACATGAGAGAGAATATTGAGATGGTATACATACACGATAAGAGAGTAGAAAAGAGCATTGCATTTTTTTTCTAACAGAGTATCTTCCACGCAATTTTGTGTTTTACATTGGGGTGCATAGAGAATATTTATATTTGTGTCTAACCACGTAAATTTAGAATTTTTGTATTTTACATGTGAGAGAATATTGAGATTGTGTATATACTAAGAAAGATAGTAAAAAAAAGCATTGTGTATTTTTTCTAACAGAGTGTCTTTAGAGTAATTTGGTTTTTAACATTGAAGTCAAAGGAAATACTTACATTTTCTCTATCCATGTAATAATAGAATTTCCATGTTTTACAAGAGGGAATATGGAGATAGTGTATATACCTTAAAACAGAATAGAAAAGGGCATTGTATATTTTTTCTAACAGAGTATTGTCAGAACAATTTTGTTTTTAACGTTGGGGTAAAAAGAGAATATTTATATTTTTAGTAATTTTGTGTTTAACATTTGTGTTAAAATGAGTATGTATATATTCTGTAACCGCATAAAATTAGAATTTTCATATTTTACAAGATAGAGAATATTGAGTCGGTGCATATACTTTAAAACATAGTAGAAAATTGCATTGTATATTTTTTCTATGAGAGTGTCTTCAGAGTAATTTTTTTAAGGTTAAATTAGAGTATTTATATTTTCTGTAACTGCATAAAAATAGATTTTTGTATTTTACAAGACAGCCAATATTGAGACGGTGTATATACTTTAAAATAGTGTAGAAAGGGGCCTTGTATATTTTTTCTAACACAGTATTTTCATAGTAATTTATATTGTGTGTGGGGAGCAAATTTCTCAAATGTCTTTGAACATATTCTCCCTCTCCCCTGTTTTTCTCTTTGCTCACTATTGAATCATTTTCAGGTTTCTTGATTTCTTATCTTTTCCCAATAAGCATTTTAGCTTCTGTCAACTTCTACTTTCAGAATTCTTCAGCTACCAAGACCCACCTCCTCAGAGAGTTGCTGGAGATTTTAGTAACAAATATTTTCTCTGTCACATTTAGGAGACGTGCTTCCTTATCTTTATTCTATCAAGCTGGGTGAATTTACACAAAACACTTTATATCTTAGAACCAGTTTCCTCTCTGTAGAATGTAGCTAACCTCTATTCTGTGGTCACAAGGATCCTCAAAATAAAAAATAATCATAGTTAATATGTGTGGCTTACTAACCATGTTCTAGAAACCATGTCAAGTGCTTTCTGCAGATGGTTCCACTTTTATTATACTACTGGAACTATCGTCAACCCTACTTCACAGACTACTAAATTGAGTGTCTGAGCTGCTAAGCCACTTGTCCAACGATATACAGCCAGTAAGTAACAGAATGAGGATCAGCATTTGAGATAGAAATATTCTACACAAAATGTACTGTTAGAGTGAAACTAGAGTGGTATCATCTCAGATAAGCGTTCATGCCTGTTCGCTTATCGAATCGGCGGAATACATTAAATGCATTCAGGAGATTGGGAGACATCGTTTAAAATTTCCCCAAAACCCAGAAGAACTCAAAAGTGCTCATTGTCTTGGCCTTATTGGTATTTGACTATGAATACAACAGATCCCACAGAAGCAAGTCTAGTAGAGTGGCCTTGGCAAAAGGCTAGGATTTAGGAGCAGGTTTAGGCAACTCAAGCCTTCTCGGCTTCCATTTTCTCATCTGTACTTTCATAATTCTGATTTTTAAGAGCACCTTTGTTGAAAGTAAAGGTTCAGTGAAACAGCACAGATGAAGTCCTTCCTATTTGGTCTGGCAGGTAGTAGTTGCTCAACACGTCTTGTCTATTAATGACGACCACAATGATCATAGTGGACTAATAATGAATTGATAAAATATAATTATGTAAGTTCAAATGAGTTTTGATCTCGCCCCTCTCCTCTGTTTCAGAGGCTGTATGGTTTTTATGTTCTACATTGTATGGCTTAACGTTGGCAGGTGGGGGATTTTGATAGACACATGATAAAATCAGAAGCCCCAAGACTTGTATTTTCATCACAGAAATGTATTACTTCCTTGAGTTGTGACCTGGAGAGAGTTACTTTGTCTAAGTTAACCTTACTTGTAAAAATAATCATAAATATACCTGCCCTTTCTCGTCATCTCAGCCTCTCCGCAGTCAGTGTGAGGTACCATTGGTATAGTGTATATGAAGGGGTTTGCAAGCTCTGGAGTGCTGTATGTATGCTATTTTGCCTCTTCAATTGTGAGTGGTGTTTTCCCATTATCCTTAAATGACCCAACACTACGCTCTTGGTAAAATACATGCATTTGTGCATGAACATTTGGCAAATAATAAGAGCTGCATTTGCAAGAATTTTTCCCTTGAACAGCCAAGTGAGCCACTATGAGCTACACTGTAGCAGTGACATTTACAATAATTTGTTCAGAAGAGCAATTGCCAACTTGCCTATTTGACTAGTATGGAGTGCTATACGTTGTTTAGGGTGATGAGATCAGTAAACCAGCAATTTGGTAGAGCCATCAGAGAAGAGGATAAAAAGAAATGAATATCTGAGATCCTGAGTTTCCAATCAGATCAAGAAAAAGAAGCCTATAAGAATAGGTCCCATTTATTTGGGGGAGAAACATACACTGCTTTGTATGAAGGCTTCATTTTCTAGGAATATTTTCTAATGCTTTCAAAAACATTGTGATATATGTAGGACTATTCCCATTTTACAGATGAGAAAACTGAGGCTATGAGGTTTAAGTCACTAGTCTGCTCCTTCTTCCATTCTGGTTTTTAGAAAATGGTGCCACCACCTATCCAGTCACACAAGCCAAAGTCCTATGAGTGAGCTCTGGTTTATCCCTTTCTCTCTCACTTCTCATATCCAACTTACCATTCAGGCCTGCTGATTTTAGTTCTTAAATATCCCTTAGCTTCTGTTTTTACTTTCCATTAAAATTCTCATTGCAGCCCTTCTGTGGATTACCTCCTGGCCTTCCACCTGTGTGTCTGTGTCCATGTTGTCTCCAGTCTGTCCTCCACATAAGTCAGACCATGCCCCATACCTCCCAGTCCTTCTTAGAATGAGGGCAAACCTCCTCACCATGGCCACAGTCTTCTTTCCATTTCTCTGTCCTCATGGCGTGCCCCTCCTCTCTGTTCTGCACTGCAAAGACTCAGCATCTTGTACTGGCCAAGGTCCAGGTCCCCCTGCACCACATATTTGCCAGGAATGCCAGATCGTCCTTACTTTGCCCACTTACTGCCCACTCATGCTTCTGATCTCGGTCCCTCCCTAGGGGAAAACTTTCCTGACCTTTGTAACTAAAGCAAAGCCTTCTCCTGGGTGCTCTCATTGTTCCAGAGACCTGCCTGCACAGCACTTGTACCAGTTAAACCTTTACATTAACTTGAGTGACAGATATGTTAGTGTCCACTTCTGCCTCGCAGGAATAAAGCCAGAAAAGGTAAGGCCCTATCTGTGTGAATTTCTACAGTCTAGTGTGCTTAGTGAGATATTGTTTAAGAAGAATGAGTTGGACATGACAGCATGGCTAGAAAATGATGGGTTGAGGATTTAAACATACTTCTTTCTGGTTCTAGAGAGTTGGCTGCTAACACTATTCACTTTGGGACAGTGTCATTTTAGGACTGATAAGGGTACTTTTTGCTAAGATCAAATATATTTTGGGTCCATCAGATGAAGTTTGATAAAAGTGGGTTATTAAGAACCCACTGATAAGCAGAGCTGCCTGACCAAGATTTTCAGATTTTGCATCAAAGAGAAAAGAAATGAAAGTGGGCTGATGGGAGGGGAAGGAGGGCTGAAAAGTGAAGCAGGAACAGCTATTTCTATAGTGCCCTTGACCCTGCCTTTCTCTGTTCTTCACTCTGGCTGAAATTGACCACCCTGAGTGCATTCAGATAATGATAAATTATCTCTGTCACACGTGTGTGTGTGTGTGTGTGTGTGTGTGTGTGTGTGTTTGGCTATGTACAAAAGAGGCAGCTTCTGTGAATAAATGAAGTCTTGTAATTAAGGAATTTGTTGTAAATGGCAAGATGCATTGGTGCTTGGTCCTTAGTACTCCTCGCTGAGGCCACATTTCCTTGAACTGGCTTGTATTTGCCACTGACACTACAAGCAGCAGGATGGAGGGGAGGAAGGAAGACACCAGGTGTTGCAATGCTTAGCGCCTGCTTTCAGCTTTGCTGCAAACTAAAACACTGACTGACTTTGGTTAACCCCCTAACCTCTTTGAGCCTCAGTTTTTTCATCTGAAAAAATCAATGATGGTTTGAATTTCTTCCGAATATGACATTCAGTTATCTCTCTCTCCATTGGGGAAGCACTGGGAGCTATTGTTCTCCTGTCTCTGGTGGCCGTTATGACTTCTGCATTATCAAGGGGCCCTCTCTAACCTAAATAACCCCCCAAAGAAATTAAGTTTGTAATCATTTCTGCCTGGTAAGTGAAATGACGAGAGAAAAGAGTTAGTGGTCGATAGCCCTGTGGATGGCGAATTAATGGGATCTGTGCAAACAGTTGCTTATAGAGCCATAATTTGCCTTTCGTTTTCCTTTGCAACTCAGAAAAAAGTGAATAATTTTCAAAGAGCCTCTCATTGAACATATTTTTTAAAAACATGTCATTGGCAAAAGGGGCACTTGGTTGCTTGATTGCCATATATCTCTGAGTATGTGGAACAGTTATTTTTAGCTGGGGGTAACTAGCTGAGAAGAAAGCTGCAGCATCTTGGAGGCAGAAGAATCTTTGGATGTCTTATGTTGGCATGGAGAAAGCAAAGCAAAAGGGCAGAGTATAAAAGGTTGTTAACTAGATAAGGGGTCAGCTGCATTTCCTCTGGCTGCTCAGAGGTGAGGCCCTAAAGCAATGGAGACAACATTGTGGGTGGGAATGTGTTTGCAGGGTCTAATTAGTTTACCCAAGAAAAGCAAAAAAGAGAAAGGGCTAAAAATATGTAGATTGTAAAATTCATGGCTTCATTTGCTCTTCTTTGCCTTTGAAACCTTTTTAAAACCTTATAGTAGAACAATTTGTAATCCTTGAAGCCTTTTTGCTACCACTCTTGTCAGCTTGTCTAAAGCCACCGTAACTTATCAGCTACTGGGGAAAGTTGTTTAAACTCTCTAAGCCTCCTTTTTTCCCACTGGTTCACTTAGGGGCACCAATTCCTAATGTTTCTGCCTGAGTTATTGTTTTTCAGATCCCATAATTGTTTGCATATGTGCTCTATAAGATGCGTCACCTAGCACACGTTGTGGGCAACCTCAGGTGTAGAAGTTAGGACATCTTTGTGCCTGGATTTGGCTGTTACTAACAAGACGAAACGGGGAGGAAGGGCAGAGTAGACTACTGTAGAACTTTTCTGGATTCTTTTGGTTTCTCCAGAAAATGATACTGTTCTTATATTTAAAGATAACTATCTGCCTAGGCATATTGAAATTCTAAGGTTGACACCACTTTGCATTGATCCTAGGGCAGGGTTTCAGGATTGCTGGAGCAGCATCATCCTTTTACAGTATATATTTCAGTCAGCAGGCTGGTCATGGCCTCCTCAGTGTGCAATCTTCTTACTGATGGTGGGCGTCAGTGGGCTGGACTCACAGTTTCCATCTCTTAGGCTGGGCAGGCCCATGGTGGCAATGGTAAAAATTTCATGGGAACATACATCAGAAGTAATAAGAAATCCATCTTCTTAAAGCCTTCATAGGAGATTTCCTGAAGATTTATAAAAGGCACTTCATTGATCAAATGACTCTGATGTTTCCCCTCACTGGAAGAAATTCAGGTCACCAGACCACTTAAAATTATTGTGTTCTCCTTTTGCAGTAACCTCTGCTCATATAATATCTTTATGGCATATTATATACTATTAACTTAATATCCTGATTAGTGGAGCTAGCAAACACTCAGTATCACTATAAACTGCAGTATCATAACTGACTTTCTTTAAAAATCATCTAATGTTTCTTTAAAATCACTGGTGCTTTTGTAAAGTAGTTCATATTTAGGAATATGAATATTTTATCGTGCTGGAAAATTATTTGAATTCCTTTTCATTTAAAACCTATAGCTTTCTATTTAATCTAGCTTTCACAAATATTTTATTTGCCCACTATAGAAAAATCGAGTTTAGAGATAAATGTAATGTCACTCATAGCTCCATCCAAAAGTCAACAACTCTTAATATCATTATTTTTGTTCTCGTTCTCAGTATTTTTGCTGAATTTATGTTTCGTAAAGTTTCATCATATGTCAGATAAAACTGCATATATATGAGTTTTTAAACAATACATTTTTGTTGTCATAAATGAAACACACATTTAATATGGTATGACTAGGACATATAGAGAGATATAACAAAGAAAATTAAAGTCATTTAAAATCTTACCAAATCTAATAACCATAAACCTTTCGATGTATTTTCTCAGAATACTTTTTCCTATGCCTTTTATATTTTCTTGATTATCAAGTACTTCAAGCGTATAGAAAAGACAGAAACTAATATAAGCAGCAATGGAAAATTTTAAAATATGGGTATTTTTCTGCATGTGTTTCAGATTGTTTAGTTTTTGTTGTCCTTTGCCCTCCCCACGTGTCCCTTTATTTTCCTGGCAAAACAAAGCATTACAGATATAGTTGCAGCTTCCTATACTCAATTTTATTTTTCTAGAACTTATTGATATTGAAATGTCTACCTCTGGTCTACTTACTTTCCCTGCCGAATAATACTTTACCATATGGAAATACCACGATGTACAATTACATGCATAGTGCCATATACATTTGTTTACAGGTTTCTTGAAAAGAATCTCTCTTACTGTGTTCCCAGAAGAGGGATTGGTAAATTGTAGGGGATGCTTGTCTTCATTTATACTATGAATTCCCAATTGTTTAAAGTAGTTGTAACAATTTGTATTCCCACAGGAAATGTGGGGAATCTTGTTTTGTGTTTGGCTTCACTTGATATTCCTAGGCTTTTACTTTTTGTTTGTCAATCTTATGAATGTAAAATGGTATGTTTTAATTTATATTGTGTGCAGACTTTATTATTCGAGACACATGTAACCTTTCTCATGCACCACTGTCATGGATTTGTTTTCAATTTAACTCATTTATTAAGCACGGAAAATTGTGAGGTTTCTCAAAGATGGCGATGAGAACTGCTGATGGATTTGCTGCATTAGATCCACCCTCTCCAGCTCTGGCCCTCTAGTGTCAGTATTTCTGCCTTCCATTTCTAGTGCTTCCTCTTTTCAGGTTCTGGGAACATTCTGGCTGTAGAAATCAGTTGCAGTAATTGGAAGAACTTTTACTAAAGTGACTTACTTGTCTTCTTACCTAGTAATTATGCAGACTGTAAAATATATTTATGAAAAATTCAAGTTATATACAAAACCAGACACTACCAAAGCATATACAAAGTTGATGATCCCTTTTATTTTTCTCTTCTTCCTCTTCCAATATATAACCACTTGTAGAGAGCCCCTACTATTTCCTTTGTATTTATGTTTATGTCCAAATGCAATAGATATTCTCTAACATATCTCCTTGGATCCATGAGAAGAAGGTAAATGTAATTTTTAAAAATAAATATTATATCTCTACATCAGCACAGTATTGCATTATACGGAAATAAGAGAAAGAATCTAACTCTTCCATGGACATTTAGGTTGCTTGTAGTTTTCTATTATTTTAAACAGTGTTGTGGAAAACATTCTTGTAAATGTCTTTGGACATCGATGTGAAAATTGTCTTAGGAGATATTTGTAGAAATGCTATTTACATGGTCTTTTTTGCCTACTTTATTTATATTTATTTAGAACATTTTATAGAACTTTAGGAATTGGTGACTTCTAAGTAGGTGTAAAACACAGTACCAGGTCAGGCATGGTGGCTCACACCTGTAATCCCAGCACTTCGGGAGGCCGAGGCAGGTGGATCACGAGGTCAAGAGATCGAGACCATCCTGGTCAACATGGTGAAACCCCATCTCTAATAAAGATACAAAAAATTAGCTGGGCATGGTGGTGCGTTCCTGTAGTCCCAGCTACTTGGGAGGCTGAAACACGAGAATTGCCTGAACCCAGAAGGCGGAGCCTGCAGTGAGCCGAGATCACGCCATTGCACTTCAGCCTGGGTGGCATGAGCAAAACTCCATCTCAAAAAAAAAACAAAAACAGTACCTGGATTCTCTGAGCTTTATGTTCTGTTTGAAGCAGGGGAAGTGACAGTAACTACATGTTAGGGTGAGGATTAAATGAGATACTGTGTACAAAGTTTATAGCATGGGTTTTGGATCACAGCAGAGACTAGAAAGTTCAGTTTTGCCTCCTCTTAGTCGGTCCCGAACCCAAATATACTTTTAAATATTCTTTCAGCACAGATTTTAAAGTTTGATAGAAATAGAATTATATTGTGATCACTCCATATGTAAGGTTTCTTTTAGTCAAGAAAATGTTTTTGATATTCAGCCATGTTGTTGCACATGTCAATAGTTCTTTCCTTTTTTATCCTCCTATCTCAGGTCTTAAAAAAGGAATACTGCAAAAAAAAAATGAAACAATATTTCCACTTGTATTCGGTTTTGGTCTACAGTTGACATTGTTCTCAAGTATCACTAACAGGTTCCCATGGAGAGAAAAATTTATTTTCTGTCCACAACATAACAGGAATGATAACAGATGCAGAAGGCCTACTAGCCCTGTGTGAAAATCATCATGTTGACTATATTTCTCAAAAGTTAAACTCAGGTGTAGGGGCAGCTGTCAGTCTTTGTTTCCTCACTATCAATCCCACCACTTTTATTTTTTCATTTGGGGAAAAATCATAATGACTGTAAGAACAATGAAAAAATAATCAAAGGACAGTAAAAAGGTTGAATGCACTGGCTGTGGCAGGGAGCAATCAGAAATGGTTTGTTATTTCCCTTCACTTTATCAAAGTTGCTACGTGGACTCATTCTTACCCACCTGTTGGGTAGAATCTTTGATATTTTCTATTTCACTGAGCAATTTAAGATATTAAGAAATTCTGTCTAGTTCAAAACAGGAGCAGAAAACCAAGCACCACACTTTCTCACTCATAATTGGGAGTCGAACAGTGAGAACACATGGACACAGGGAGGGAACAACACACATTGGGGCCAGTTGGGGGTCAGAGGAGGGTGAGACGGGGAGACCATTAGGACAAATAGCTAGTGCATGTGAAGCTTAAAACCTAGATGAACGGTTGATAGGTGCAGCAAAGCACCATGGTACACATATACCTATATAATAAACCTACACATTCTGCACCTGTATCCTGGAACTTAAGAAAAATCCTGTTTAGTTTAATTTCCAAACTCAAAAATCTCATTCAGCTGAAAACTTAACCCTTTTTTACATATTTTAACACATAAAATAATCAACAATGAAAAGAGGTAGAGGTTGAGCATCTCTGATCCATAAACCCCAAAATCCAAAATATTCCAAGATCTGAAATTCATCCACATCGATGGCTGAGATAGCGATATGTGTGCTTTCTGATGGTTCAATGTATACAAACTTTGATTCGTGCACAAAATTGCTAAAAATATGTAAAATTTTATTTGCGTTATGTGTATGAGGTGTACGTAAACATAGGTGAATTTTGTGTTTAGACTTCAGTTATATCTTTAAGAGATCTCTTTATGTATATGTAAATGTTCCAAAATATGAAAAAAGTTTAAAATCCAAAACACTTCTAGTCCCAAGGAATTCAGATAAGGAATATTCAACCACTACATCTAATAAGTCATGGATACTTTAAAATAAAATTCCAGAAGTATTTAAAGAGTCCAAAAGACATCAGGAGAAAAGGGACAGGACAAAAAGTGGGGAAGGGGATGCAAACAAAAACAAACAAAATAATGAAACAAACCATTCAATTGTAAGCTTGAATCCAATTACATCATTCAACCACTAATAAATCTATATTTAATAACTTTAAATGTTAATGAATCATACCACATACTCCAATTCAAGTGCAGAGATTTCCAGAATTGATTTAAAAGACCCACAAGACCCAGTGCTGTATATGAAATACACGCTTTGAATAGAAAAAAAAAGACAAATATACGTAGGTCTAAATAAGTACATTTGAATTTTTTTAAGACAGTGTCCTACTCTATCTCCCAGGCTGGAGTACAGTGGTGCAATCTCTGCTCACTGTAAACTCCGCCTCCTGGGTTTGAGCAATTCTCCTGCCTCAGCCTTTTGAGTAGCCGGGAATACGGAAACCTGCCACCACGCCTAGCTAAATGTTGGGGTATTTTTAATAAAGCTGGGGTTTCACTGCATTGGATAGGCTTGTCCTAAACTTTTGACCTCAAGTGATCTACCTGCCTCAGCCTGCCAAAGTGCTGGGATTGCAGGTGTGAGCCACTGTACCTGACCCTAAATGAGTACATTTAAAATGATATACTATGCAAACAGTCAGTAATGGAAGTGTGAAGAAGCTATATTAATACCAAATAAAATATGCTTAAGTCAAAACAGTATTTCCAAAGATAAAGAGGGATAGTTCATGATTACAGAAAGTCATTTCATCAAAAAAATGGATTAAAAATAATTTGTGTGTCAATTGCACAAAACAAAATTGAACTAAAGGAATAAACAAACAATCCACAATTTTTATTGGTGATTTTAATACCCATCTCCCAAGCAATTGATAGATAAACTAGACAAAATCTTAGTCAAGATGCAGATGACCTGAACAACACTCTCCACCATCTTAAACAAACCAATGGAAGACGACACCCAATAACCGCAGAATACTGTATGTTTCAAGTACATGTAGTGTTCACTAGGATAGGTCACATGCTAGGTCGTAAAACAAGACTGAATAGATTAAATCAAATTGAATTCATGCAGTGTATGTTACCTGACCACAATAGGATTAAAACAGAAATTAACAATAAGAGAACTAGGAAAGCTCCAAGTACTTGGAGATTAAATATAATACACAAGCCCAAGAAGAAATCAAAAGGTAGAATATAAAATATTTTATTCTAAGGGATAATCAAAATACAACATGCCAACACTTATGAATTACAGCTATGGGAGTTCCCAGAGGAAAGTATAGCCGTACATGCTTATACTGCAATAGAAGAAAAAGAGAAAGGTCTAAAATCAAAGACGTAAATGTTCACCTAAAGAAGATTGAAAACACACACACACACACACACACACACACACATACACACACACAGAGCGAAGAAAACTCCAACGAAGTAGTAAGAAGGAAACAATAAAGGTAAAAGTGCAGAGATAAACCAAATTGAAGACAGACAAAATAATAGAGAAAACTAACAAAGCAAAGAAGCTGGTTGTTTTAAAATATCAACATTTTTAAACCTTAAGCTACTCTGATCAGGAAAAAAAGAGAGGAAACACAAATGGTCAGTATCAATATCAGAAGTGAAAGCGAAGTGAAACTATCACTACAGATCCTGCAGACGTGAAAAGGATAATAAGAGACTATCATAAACAACCTCATGGTGACAAATTCTGCAACTTAGATGAAATGAACAAAGTATCTGAAAAATACAACAAAAACTAACACAAATTTTGCAGAAAATGTGTCTGGGAAAATTAAAAGATACATTAAACAAAAGAATATGCAAGCCACAGCCTGACAGAAAATGGTCATAAATCTATTTTCAGTAAAGAGCCTGATTTCCAGAATACATAAAGCAGTTTTATAACCTGAAAATAAGGCTGGGCACAGTGGCTCACACCTGTAGTGCCAGTACTTTGGGAGGCCGAGGAGGATGAATGGCTTAAGGCCAGGAGTTTGAGACTAGTCTGGGCAACATGGTGAGACCCTGACACCTAGTACAAGTACAAAAAATTAGCCTTGTATGTTGGCTAATATCAATACAAAAAGTTAGCCTGGTATCAGCTAATTGGGAGACTGAGGTGGGAGGATCGCTTGAGCCCAGGAAGCAGAGGCTGTAGTGAGCCAAGATTGCACCATTGCCTTCCAGCCTGGATGACAGAAAAACTAAAAGGAAAAAAGATAACAATTACTGTTTAGAAGGGGAAAAAATTTGAGGAGCCACTTTGCAAAGATAATATACAAGTGGGACAAAATGGTTAACATCAAGGAAATGCAGATTAAAACCACAGTGAGATACTACTACACACCCCACAAAATAACTAGGTTGGGAAAGACTAAACACCAAATGTTGGCAAGAATACAGCACAACTATAACTATTGCTAATGGGACTATAAAACAGTACAACTACTTTGTCAAATTTCTGGAATTTTCTTACAGAACGAATATACATCTCATCTATAATGAATTTCCGAGTTAGGAATCTACCCCAATTAGTGAAAATACGTGTTAATAAAAATACTTATAGAAGACCACAATAGCTTTACTCATAATAATCAAAAGTTGAAAATGTTTCTGGTGACCACAGATAGAGGATCAGGTAGCGAACTACGTTATTTCATAGCATGAAATACTACTCAGCAATAAAAATGAAAGAGATACTGATATGTGTAACCTGACTGATAAATATAAAAATTATTTTGTGGACTGAAAGGAGCCTTATATATAGGGTTATCACAACATGATTCAAGTTATGTGGAATTTCTAAAGTTGGCAAACTTAGTCTACAATGAAAAAAATCCAAGGGTACAGAGCTGGAGACTGAGACAAGTCATGAGGAAACTTTCTGGGATTGTATTAGTCCGTTTTTTCACTGCTGATAAAGACATACCTGATACTGGGTACTTTATTCAAAAAAGGTTTAAGGGACTCACAGTTGCACCTGGCTGGGGAGGCCTCATCATCACGGCAGAAAGTCAAAGGGACATCTTACATGGTGGCAGACAAGAGAGAAATGAGAAACAAGCAAAAGGGCTTTCCTCTTACAGAAGCATCAGCTCTTGTGAGACTTATTCACTATCACAAGAACAGTATGGGGGAAACTGTCACCATGATTAAATTCTCTCCCATCAGGTCCCTCCCACAACACGTGGGAACTCTGGGAGCTACAATTCAAGAAGAGATTTGGGTGAGGACACAGCCAAACCATATCAGGGATTATAGTAATGTTCTTTATTTGATAGAGTTTTGGGTTACACATATGTATACTTTTGTCAAAATTCGGTAAATACATACTTAAAATTTTTGCATTTCATCAATTGTAAACTTTACACCAAAAGGGAAAAAAAAGTACCAAATTCTAGTTAATGCACGTTGAGTTACTGATGTCCGCAATTTACTTTAAAATGCCTAAAAACTATAATGGATTACTGGATGGATAGAAAGATGGATCTATGGATGGACATGAGATAAAACAAGACTCCAAGTTGGTGAAGATACAGTTAAAGTGTTCACTGTAAAGTTTTTTCAACTTTGCTGTACGTTCATAAATGTTCATGATAAAATATCAACGAAAACAATTTTCATCCCTCCTCCTCTGTGACAGCCTCAGCCTCAGAAACCCACAGTGGGAAGGGAAAGGAGGGCAGTGTGTTTGTTCATGACCACCCACCCTCACTTCTTAGCAGTGCTTTCTGGCTCTTCTAGGGTTGGATAGGGGCAGGGAGAAAGGAGAGACAGAGGAACAGATAGGGCCTTATTGAATAGTTCAGCTGTATTATGGTGTCACATTTTAGAAGCAGGCATGCAGTTTTGGGCCCTTTCTCATGCGTTCCTGAGAAATTCTCCTGGTAGGGATCTCTGACAGCAGTTCACTACCTCAGGTAATACAGTTTCTAGGAAGCCACTAAGAGCCCTCCTACCACCTGCCTCTGGGGGTCCTGGGCAGCCTCTTCCTTGCCCCTGGCAGGAAGCTTTTCAGGGCAGCGTCCTCCTTAAAATCAATGGTTTTCTCTATTATGGAATTCCTATTTGGCCCATATAAAACATGCAAACACCTTTGTTTGGCTTAACTTGAAGTACGGGCCACTCCCAGCTCCAGTCTTTATCGCTTCTATCTGCCCCATTATTTCAACTTGGCCACAGCCTTTTGCCTTTGGATTGTATTCAGATGGGATAGCAGTTCCCGTGTTCTCCAGCCTTCAGGGACGTGAGCTAATCAGTTTGAATGGTTAATTAGAAGTTCCTGTTCAGGCAGCTCATTAGCTTTAAAATGAAGCAGCAGCCTTTTCCCATCCATGAGAATTGGGTGAGGAGGGAGTTCATACAACACACAACCCTTTCAAAAGTCTTCAGTGTAATTAAAAAAAATGCCCAGCGTGGTGGCTCACATCTGTAATCCCAGTACTTTGGGCAGCTCAGGTAGGCAGATCATAAGGTCAGGCTTTGGAGACTACCCTGGCAAACATGGGGAGACCCTGTCTCTACTAAAAATTCAAAAATTAGCTGAGTGTAGTGGTGGGCCCCTGTAATTCCAGCTACTCAGGAGGCTTAGGCAGGAAAATCACTTCAACCTGAGAGGCAGAAGTTGTAGTGAGCCGAGATCATGCCACTGCACTCCAGCCTCGGGAACAGAGCAAGACTCTGTCTTAAAAAAGAGAATTTTTAGTCCTGTCCTATAAAGGTAAGAGGTAGATAATAACCTATTCTGGCAAAACGGGTTCTTGCCCACACCATTTGAAAAGTCTAGAACCTGATTGTAAATGAAAGGATTCTTGACAACTACTGTTTGGCGCTTGATCTTTGACTCCAATGCCAAACTTGGAGAAGACAGCATGTTTCCACTGTTCTGAAAACAGTAGCTAATCTGTGCTTCCCTTTGCTGTCTCGAGTATAGTAAAACATTTATGAGGTACAAAGGCTTGCAGAAAAGTATTTTAGAAGTGGAGTCAGAACTCCACTGTGGAAAGGGGGCTGAGAGAATCATGAATCCGATTCCTTCTCTTGCCAGAGGAGACTCAGATTTGGGATGTGGTTTCTCTGGGTAAACATGAGTCAGTAACAGAAGAGATCAGTAAAACTCTGGTCCACTGCTCAGAAATTAGTGTTTTATGACCTCCCCTCTGCCAGGGAAATAAGCATGAAGACAGCGCTTTTCCTCCCACTATTTTTAAAACTCAGATGAGCAGGTGTTCTATTGCTCCACGTGGTGCGCTTTTGAACTGAGAGGGACTGAGCACGGGGAAGCCCGAGTAGCACTGCCCCCACCCCGGGCCACCTGAAACTCATCATGCTGCTTTCTTTGGAGCGGCTGCCCATTTAAAAGAAGACTTAAGGGGTTTCATTTGGCTCTGTGATTCTGCCGGAAGGAGGCCTGAGTAAGGTTGAGCTGAGGTTGCAGAGGAAAGGAGCCGTTTGTCCCACAACCTGAACAAAACAGAACTATGATGAAGCAGCATTGTCCATCTGAGGTAATACCCAAGGTACATTGCCTCATGTCAAGAAAATCAAGGACGTGAATACACATGGAATGAAGTTAAGAATGGAGGTTTTACAGGCAAAAGAAGAAAAGAGAACATCTCTCTCTTCTGCAGAGAGAGAGAGGGGCTTCTGAGTGTGTTTTCTGGTGAACTGCACAAGGTTTTATAGACTTGTTGAGGAGGTGGTGTTTGATTTACATAGGGTCCAAATATGGGTTGGACCAGGTGAGAGCTTTACATAGCTCGTGAAGAAGCTGGCTATCCACCCGAATCTTCTTATGCATATAGGTTTTCTACTTGGCCAGTGCATGTTGTCTGTCCCTTACTGCACTTGTGGTTGATAAAGAAAAAGGAAGATAAAGCCGTCAGGTTGAGCATGCCTGGCACCCAAGTAGCCTCCTATTGTTACAGCTGCTGGCATTCGCCTGTGCAAGCTTCCAGCTTGCTTGTCTATATCTGCAGCTCGATTTTAAAGGCCACTCTTTGTTAGAAATGGTTTTGGGGCTGCTTTTTATTCAAAGGGAAACCTTACCAAAGACTTCCTTACTTTCAATCTCTGATGAAATAATTTCTTTAGAACTCCTGTATCAATGGGACTTCTGGATTACAGTTGAAGTAGTTTTGGCTGATCATCAACTCTACCTCCACTTAATAGTGAATGCTTTTATTTTCTATGTTTCAAGGAGGGTCTCTTTTCTTCTTGCCCTTCTTCAGAATAGCAGTGTGGAAATTGCACTTAAGAACACCTGTTGGGCACAGTGGCTCACACCTGTAATCCTAGAAATTTAGGAGGCTAATATAGGACAATTGCTTCAGGCCAGGAATTTGAGAGCAGTCTGGGCAACATAGCGGTACCCCATCTCTCAAAAAAAAAAATTACTGGGTGTGGGGATGCATACCTGCTGCCCTGTTGGCCCAGCTTCTGTCAGGAGGCCATGGCAGAAAGGTCACTTGAGCTCAGGAGTTTGGGGCTGCAGTGAGCTATGGTCATGCCACTGTACTCCAGCCTGGGTGACTCCATCTCTTGAAAAACACAACAAAAACCAACAAAAGCCCACTTTCTATCTGGAATGGGAACCGGTAGAGCCTTATGACAGTGAGTGACTCAGAGGCAGAGCAAACGTTTGGCCACAGTTTTAATGGTGCAATTTGAACTTTGTGTTTGTCCTACTGACCAAGGCTGTGGCTGTCTTAGGGTCCTCCATATGGTCTGGCCTTGGAGGAGAAGAAACTGTTCTTGTTCAACACTTTCTGTTTGTGGAGCCCAAGATAAGAACTTTATGTTTGTTTCACAGATGAGAGGGTGCTAAATAGCTTGCTTAGAATCACACAAGTCAGAGGTAGGAGGGCCACGTTCTTTAACCAGTTTGTGAGTAGATGTCTTCCCAAGAACGTACAGCTGATGGCATAATGCTGACCTTAAGCCTAGGTTAATCCAATTGATGTTTAATGAAAAGCAATAGATTTCCTCCTGTAGCCCAAGAAAGAGCCACTTGACTACAGCTAATCGGTGAGAGAAATACCTCTATCAAAGGAATAGGTGATCAGAATTCATGGGCAGCAATGGGACATAGGAATGTGGAAATGAGAGGTGTGGGCTCCAGGGATGCTGGAGAAAACTCCTCCTCCAGTATTCCATAACTCTTGAATGCTGCTGTCTTTTCAATACAAATACAAACCCACTCTGTTGTTTTGCACTGCCCCGTGCCCTGAATCTCTTGTTTGTGGACTGTATCCTCCAGTAACTTATTCAAGCAAGGATACACTGAAGCAAATTGTTCTGAAATATGACTTTATTTCTTCTTACACTTACATGACTGGTGGGGCATAGAATTTTTGATTGAAAATAATTTCCCATTCAAGTTTTTAAAGATACTACTCCATTATTTCCCAGCTTCTGGTAGTGCTGTTGAGAAGCCTGAAATCATTCTGATTTCTGATTCTTTGTAAATACTGTTTTTTAAAAAACTTTTCTGAAAACTTAGGAGAGCTGTTTTCCTTTGTCATATATTGCAGATTTTCAAGACAATGTTCCTTGGTGTGAGTTTGTGTTCATGTGTTTAAACCTAGGAGGTTATGTTATTCAACTTGAGAAGTTGCCTTTTTTTTTAACTTTTATTTAAGTCCAAAGGTTCAAGCACAGGTTTGTTATTTAGGTAAAGTCTGTCATGAGGTTTGTTGTACAGATCATTTCATTACTCCGGTATTAAGCCTAGTCCCATTTAGTTGTTTTTCCTGATCTTCTTCCTTCTCTCATTCTCCACTCTCTGAAAGGCTCTAGTGTGTGTTGTTCTTCCGCCTGTTGTATGTTCCTGTGTTCTCCTCATTTAGCTCCCACTTGCAAGTGAAAATATCTGGTATTTGGATTTCGTGTTCCTGCATTAGTTTGCTAAGAATAATAGTCTCCAGCTTCATCTATGTCCCTGAAGAGAACATGATCGCATTCTTTTGTGGCTGCCTAGTGTTTTTTGTTGTATATGTACCACATTTTCTTTATCCAGTCTACCATTGATGGGCATTTAGCTTGATTCCATATTTTTGCTATTGTGAACAGTGCTGCCATGGACATATGCATGCACATGTCTCTATAACAGAAGGATTTATATTCCTTTGGGTACATACCTAGCAACCAATTACTAGGTTTGCTGAATCAAATGGTATTTCACTCTTTAGGTCTTTGAGGAATCATGACACTTTTTCACAATGGCAGAACTAATTTGCATTCCCGAATACAGTGTGTAAGTGTTGTTTTTCTCTCTAACCTTGCCAGTTTGTGTTTTTTTTTTTGCTCTAATAATTGCCATTATGACTGGTGTGAGATGGTATCTTATTATAATTTTCATTTGCATTTCTCTAATAATCAGTGACGTTGAGCTTTTTTAATATGATTGCTTGTTGCATATATGTCTTGTTTTAAAAGTGTCTGTTTATGTTCTTTGCCCACCTTTTTATGGGTTGTTTGTTTTCCTCTTGTAAATTGAATTTCCCTACCGATGTTTGATATTAGATTTTTGTGGAATGCATAGTTTACAAACATTTTCTCACATTCTGTAGGTTGTCAGTTTTCTCTGTTGATAGTTTATTTTGCTGTGTGAAAGTTTCTCATTTTAATTTGACCCCAGTTTTCAATTTTGCTTTTGTTACCTTTTCTTTTGGCATGTTCATGATGAAATCTTTGCCTGTGCTTATGTTTTGAATGGCATTGTCTCGTGTCTTGCAGAGCTTTTATAGTTTTTGGTTTTACATATCAGTGTTTAATCTATCTTGAGCAAATTTTTGTATGTAATGTAAAGAAGGGGTCTAGTTTCAGTCTTTTGCATATGGCTATCCAGTTATCCTGGCATCGTTTATTGAATAGGGAGAATCTTATCCCCCTTGCTTGTTTTTGTTAAGTTTGCCAAAGATCAGATAGTTGTAGAAGCTTTGTTTTGTTTCTGGATTCTCTATTCTATTCCATTAGTCTATGTGTTTGTTTTTGTACCAGTACTATGCTGTTGTTTCCTGTAGCCCTGTAATGCAGTTTGAAGTCTGGTAGTGTGTCGCTTCCAGCTTTGCTCTTCTTGCTTAGGGTTGCCTTGGCTGTTTTTGGTTCCACATAAATTTTTCAAAAGCTGGTTTTCTGAAAAAAATAATAAAACTCAACCTACTTCTTAACATTTTTCAAGAACCAAAATGAAATCATGACTGCTCTTGGAGATGGCACTCTGTATGTTTCAATTTACTACCCAGTAACTGGTCTATTAAAATCATACTGGTTAAAAAATAATAAACTTGAAGCTAGACCAATGAAGGAGAAAGGGAAGAGATTCAAATAACCACCATCAAAAACAATAAGGGCAATATTACCAGTGACCCCACAGAAATACAAACCACCCTCAGAGAATATGATGTACAACTGTAGGCACTTTTTTTTCTTTAATTTTGAGATGAAGTTTTGTGCTTGTTGCTCAGGCTGGAGGACAATGATGAGATCTCGGCTTAGTGCAACCTCTGCCTCCTGAATTCAAGCGATTCTCCTGCCTCAGCTTCCTGAGTAGCTGGGATTACATGCATGTGCCACCATGTCTGGTTAATTGTGTATTTTTAGTAGACATGGGGTTTCTCCATGTTGATCCAGCTGGTCTTGAACTCCCAATCTCAGGTGATCAACCCACCTTGACCTCCCAAAGTTCTGGGATTGCAGATGTGAGCCACTGAACCTGAAAAAATTGAGAAATCTAGAAGAAACTGATAAATTCCTGGTCACAACCACCCTCCCTGAGATGCAAGTTTGGTTTAACATATGCAAATTGATAAATGTCATCGTCACATAAACAGAACTAAAGAAAAAAATTACCCACATGATTATCTCAATGGATGCAAAAACAGCTTTTGATAAAATTCAACTTTCATGTGTGTTAAAAACTCTCAATAAACCAGGTATTGAAGGAACATACCTCAAAATAATAAGAGCCACATGTGACAAAACCACAGCCAGCATCATACTGAATGGACAAAAGCTGAAAGCATTCCCCTTAAAAATTGGCACAAGATAAAGATGCCCTCTCCCCCCACTCCCATTCAGCATAGCTTTGAGGGTGTTCTTTGCTCTTGGATTTCTAATTCTTTTAATTGTGATGTTGGGTAGTTAACTTGAGATCTGAATTTTGTTTTTGAGATGGAGTGTTGTTCTCTCAACCAGGCTGGAGTGCAGTGGTGTGCTATGGGCTCACTGCAACATTTATCTCCTGGGTTCAAGCAGTTCTCCTGCCTCAGCCTCCTGAGTACCTGGGATTACAGGTATGTGCCACAACACCAGCTAATTTTTGTATTTTTAGTAGAATGTGGTTTCACCATGTTGGTCAGGCTGGTCTCAAACTCCTGACCTTGTAATCTGCCCGCCTTGGCCTCCAAAAGTACTGAGATTACAAGAGTGAGTCACCGCAGCTGTCCCGAGTTCTCACTTCTCGATGTGAGCATTTAGTACTATAAATTTCTCTCAACACTACTTGACTAGCTGCATCCCAGAAACTCTGGTAAGTTGTACCTTTGTTCTCATTACTTTCAAAGAACTTCTTAAACTTCTTGATTTCTGCCTTAATTTTATTATTTACCCAGGAGTCATTCAGGAGCAAGTTACTCAGTTTCCATGTAAGTGTATGGTTTTGAATGAATTTCTTAGTCCTGATTTCAAATGTGATTGCATCTGCTTTGTGACCTAAGGTATCTTCTATACTTATGAATGATCTATGTGTTGAGTTGAAAAAATGTGTATTCTGCAGTCATTGGATGAAATGTTCCTTGAATATCAGTTCCATTTGGTCTGTAGTAAAGATTAAATTTCATGTTGATTGGTTGGTTTTCTGTCTGGAAGATCTGTCCAGTGCTGAAAGTTGGGTGTTGTAGTCTCCAGCAATTACTGTGTTAGGGTTTATCTCTCTCTTTCTTATTTGCTGCGTGTGTCTGTTCTTTTTTCTCTCTCTCTGTCTGTCTCTATTTCTGTCTTTGGAATTCTGATCATTTTAGTGTTGAACCTGTTCAAATTTTCTTCCGGATTTCAACTTTTTTCTTATCGCTATTTCAGGAAGACATAAGGTTCATCTACTCAACTTTGTTGTCTTACTATTCTAACAAGAATTTTTCACAAGTTCTGCTGTCATATTTTTAATTTCTAAGCGTTTACTTTTTCTTTAAATTTGGTTCTTGTTTTATGAAAATGGTAACACTTTTATCTCTTCGTGAACATTCATATGGGTTTCAGAAGGTCTTATCTCCTAGCACAGTCCTGATTCAGGCTGCATTTATGTGTCTTCTTGCTCTGGTCTCGGCCATTCATGTTAGAAGCTTTGCTCAGATGCCTGGTGACCCTTAGCTGTCTGTGTCTGTTAGAAAAAAATGGAACACTGAAAAGCTAAAAGCTGATGGAAGCTCTCTGATTGTAACATTTTGTGGGTGGTGGTCTTGCTGGGTCAGATTTTTTCTTCTTGAGCAAGAGAGATTCTCTCTAGAGAAAAATCATCTTAACTTCTGACCAAGTGTATCTGCCACCCTCATTGGAACTCAGTGGTAGGAAAACCTGGAGGATCTCAGTGTTCAGTGTGTACATTTAAGCACTTGTGTCTAGAGAGCTCCTGCCTAGAGACACCAAATTTTACTGTATAGAGAGGAAACCTCCACCCTGCCACCACCGTGGGATGCAGGCACTGATTCTAGGGAGAGGATCTGGGATCTACCTACTACTGAAACATAAATCCCCTAGGTAAATTTAGCTGACAACTCTTGAACCGTTGGGGATCCTGGTTGCCTTCCTGCCACTGGCTTGGGATTTAACATCTCTGGGTCTACTGTCAGGTGTCACTGACAGCTTCTGCTTGCCAGTTTTCTATATGCTGAAGGGATTGTCTTTATTTTCTTTTTATCTTTGTTGGTTTATTTATTTTTAATCATCCCGTGTTAATGTGGTTTAATGATGGAGTGAAGGCATATGCAGGTATTCAACCAAACATCTTAGCTGAAGTCTGTGTAATTCTCTTGTAGTAAAATCTTGATCATTCTATGTTTCAGTTAATCAAATTTTTATATATGCATTCTGATTTGGGGATGATGTGAGGGAAGAGAGAGAGAAAGAAAGAGAGACTCAGACGGACAGAGACAGGGTGAGAGAGAGAGGCTACTGTGACAAATCTGTGGGTCTGTGTATTTGGAAGTCAATAGGAATTTAGCCCTGTTTTCTGTCTAAAAAGCAGGAGTGTCCAGACGATGGATCTGGAACTAGGCTAAGAATCTTTGAGGCAATGGCGCAGATCCAGTTGTGTTCAATTTTTAGTCCTTAGGCTGAAAGGGAAAATAACGTAAAACACATTTTAAAAAACTTCTGGCTGGGCGCGGTGGCTCAAGCCTGTAATCCCAGCACTTTGGGAGGCCGAGGTGGGTGGATCACAAGATCAAGAGATCGAGACCGTCCTGGTCAACATTGTGAAACCCTGTCTCTGCTAAAAATACAAAAAATTAGCTGGGCATGGTGGTGCGTGCCTGTAATCCCAGCTACTCGGGAGGCTGAGGAAGGAGAATTGCCTGAACCCAAAAGGCGGAGGCTGCGGCGAGCCGAGATTGTGCCCTTGCACTCCAGCTTGGGCAACAAGAGCGAAACTTCATTTCTGAAAAAAAAAAATTTTTTTCTGAAAGTGGTGTTTTCTGATTTGCCCTCAGATAATTAGATATAGAAGGTAGCCATACATTTTTGGCTAACTCAGCATTCGTTGCTCCATTCAGCGAATTCATCTTTATATTCATGTTCTTTCTCTCCAGCTTAATATCCAAAATTTAAAAGTGAGGATTGCAGAATAGTTGAACTAAAAGAAACAGATCAACCACAGCCTGCCTCTTTTTCCTCTCACCCAAAGAAAACCATTGTTAACATTTTGCTATATTCTCTTTATTTACTTTTCTCAGGTACTTTTATTCGAATATATTTTTGATCATAAAATTGTCTTAGACAATAAGTTGTCAGAGAAGAACACCCACTCTTTTTACACTCCGGGCTTCCAGCTTGAAGGTGACTGACTTGGGAATCCTGTATTTTAACAAGATATGATGTTGATATGGAATCTTTTATTTGACTGTTCTGAGGTGTTCTCTTTTTAGCATACTCTCCTTCATCCCCTTCTTCCCTGCTATGCACACACATACACATTCACACATACATGCATTCTTTCTTTCTCTCTCACATGCACATTCTCATACGCAAATACAAGCATGCTCATACACATGTGCGCACACACAGGCACGTGCATGCACACACTCACACTCATATGAACCAACATGCACATGCACACTCTCCTTCATCTCTTTCCTCCCTGCTACACACACATACTCTAACACTCATATGCACATGTGCACACACACATATGTACAACATGCAATGTGTCAGCAGGCCATGTAGAAAATGATTGTTACTCTCCAAAAGGAAGGACACCCACACTTTTGCAATGGAAAAAAACAGCTCTGTTTTTGTAAAAAAAAAAAAAAAAAAAAAAAAAAGAATTTTTTATTAGGCCTAGAAAGAAACTTAAAAAGTGTTTCTTCTTTTATCTAATCGGAACTTGTGTATGTGCACACATCCGTGTGACAGAAAGAGCCAGGGAGAGAGGGAGGGAGAGGAGGTGAAGGCAAGAAGAGAGAGAGCGATTAAAAAGCAAGTGCACTTTGGCAAGCTCGTCTGGACTAAGTGAGAAGCAGGCGGTTGTGGTGATGAGATAGGAGCTCGGAATGCTTTCTGGTACCAAGACTGTAATAAGTGGAATTGGGGTCTGAAAAAGTGACAGCAAAATTCAGCGTTCCTTTGACAACCACTCAGAAAATAGAATGTGAGGAAGCAGGAGGAAGGGAAGGTGTGGGGCCAGCCATGAGAATGCACCCCGCTGCTCCACGGATGCCTAGAAATGCTGGTCACTTATAGGGCACAGGTGAGGGGAAGTCCGGACTGGTGGCAGTAGTGCTGCCAAGCCATGTAGCCTGCTCTCTCAAGGGTGAATGTTCTTGCATAAGTAGTGGGGAAGATTATTCCCTAGTTTATATAGGCCACATTTGTCCTAGACACAGATTTTAATGTTCTCAGGTGATCGCTTGCTTGATTGTCTGTGGAAAAGATCAGCAATCCTTTTTTTTTTTTCTGGAAAGGTCTAGGCAGTAAATATTTTAGGCTTGGCAGCCCATATGGTCTCTGTCACAGCTACTTATCTCTGTGGTTGTGGTGTGAAAGCAGCCATAGAAATGGGTAATAAAGGAGTGGGGCTGAGTTCCAAAGTACTTTTATGAGAACTGAAAATTGCATTTTATATAATTGTTGACATGTCCCAAAATATTGTTACTTTTTTGAATTCTTTCACATTCGTGGCTCATGAGCTGTCTGACATGAGACGACAGGCAGGAATTGGTGGATGGGCCATGGTTGCCCAAACCCTGTGTCCAAATCATGGCATTGTACAAGCAGGAGGGATCTCTGACCCTCTCTTTTTTTCCTCTTTCCTTCTTTTCAGTTTCTCATTGTGCTGATTTGGAAACCAGAAATCGAAAGCTCTGGGAAGTGAACTCTTTCTGACTTAACCTGTTAGTGGCAGTGTTAGGATAAAATTTCAGGTCTCAAGGAGCACTTCTTAGAGCCCAGATCAGACTGAAAGCCGCTTTTGTGATTGCAGAAGGCATACCATCCTCTGGTACACTAGCTCCTTAGCGTCACCCTGAATCTGAAACTTAGTTCTTCATAAAGTCTTTTGTTCTGATTCCTCAGTGCATCATTTGCTAATTTGCGCCAGTTATTCTGTTGAACACAACTGAGATATAGACATAAGCAAAGTTCCTACCCTTTAGGAACTCACTTCTTCAGGGCCCGGTTTTGATAATCCAGACAAAGCTACTTAAATGTAGTTTTATCCTTAAAAGCAAAATCGGCTGCACTTATGTAAGTTACAATAATAATTAGAATTTAGGAAAAATCCATTTTTAAAACAAGAAGGCAAAGAGAATAAAAAATAAACATCCAAATCACCCTCTGACTGTGCGTTGGTTTTAAAACAACAAGACTATTATTTTAAGTGAACACAAGGAAAATTTTGCTACCAAGCGAGTACAATTTCTAACAGGTGATACATCGACTCCTCTGAGTCCAGACATTTCCGAAAGTGCCCTTACTACCTACATTACTTCCTTCTGTAAAGCTCTACTGATTAAGACTTTATCTTTTGTGGTTGGATTTTTGCTTTTGGAATTACAACCTGCTTTTCAAGTCACATTTTGTAAATTAGATGAGGTATCTTGCTGAGTGATAAAGTCTGAGTCAAAAACTTCCTGAAAATTGCCTCGCGAACTCGTGAGGCATCATGGCAAAGATCCCAATTGTTGGACTGAGGCAGAGAGGTAGAAAGAAGAACACAGACTTTAAGGTCTGACAGATGTAAGTATAGGTCCCACCTCCACCACGTATTGGATGTGTAATGTTAAATGAGCTACCATACCTCTTTGAGCCTCAGCTTTCCTCTCTGTAAAAAGAAGATGTTAAACCTTTCCTTGCACTATTGTTGTAGGGATTAGAGATGATGTCAATAAAAATGTTTCCAGCATGCTCGGTATTCAACGTACCTTGGATAGACTTATTTGGCCAGTTCACTGCAAAGGGTAATATACACGAGTAAGATTTTTTCTTTTCTTCAAAATAGACTTTTTGGGATTAAACTCTAAAAAAGTGTGAAATAAATGAATCAAGATCTTTTTCATTTCTGTTGTTGAAGTATTTGCCTTCTTACGTTTGGTAATGTTAGGATTTTCCACAGAAGAAGCTGACACTTTCCTTCTTAATCATACTGGCAATACCAGGTTTCAACACTAGTTACTATTTTCTTTTCAAAAAGTGTCATTTGTCTAGCTTCCCTTGAAAGATCAGCTAAATGTCACATTATCCCTGCTTCTGCTTATCTTTCAAAATGCTCACCACCATAGTCATAAGATTTTCTTCATGCTCAAGTTGATTTGAAAAATGTTCTAAAGAAAGTGTTGCTGAATTGTTATTTGCTTAATAAAAATTAGGCTTTTAAATATAAAAATATAGATTTATTTTAAAGCCTCTAGAAAGCAAAGAAAAATAGATTTGAAAAATACCCTGTTTAATCACATAAAGCTAGGCAGAGTTAAATCACTGTTTCCATTTTGGTACATTTTATTTTAATCTTTTCACTATTTTAATGTCCTTCTTTATATCCATAATGGTGATAACATGATGTATATATTATATAAATATATAAAATACATAAATATATCTTTTAAAAATGGTATCTGTAGGCCGGGCGCGGTGGCTCAAGCCTGTAATCCCAGCACTTTGGGAGGCCGAGGCGGGTGGATCACGAGGTCAAGAGATCGAGACCATCCTGGTCAACATGGTGAAACCCCGTCTCTACTAAAAATACAAAAAATTAGCTGGGCTTGGTGGCGCGTGCCTGTAATCCCAGCTACTCAGGAGGCTGAGGCAGGAGAATTGCCTGAACCCAGGAGGTGGAGGTTGCGGTGAGCCAAGATCGCGCCATTGCACTCCAGCCTGGGAAACAAGAGTGAAACTCCGTCTCAAAAAATAAATAAATAAATAAATAATAAAAAATAAAAATGGCATCTGTTTATTTATTATATATAAATATATATCTAGTGACTATATATCTACATATCTACTTCTATATTTATATATCTCCATGATAGAAGTTGGAAAATACTGAAAACTGTAGAGGAGTTCGGAGAAACAACCTATAATCTCATTATACAGAAATAATTTTCTTCCCTTTTGCTTCTCCACATTTTGGCTTAGATCAAATTTAGAAATGATTTTCTTAACGTTTTTGGTATTGTGTTTTTAGAGTATCAAGATGTTGCTGCATATTCTGATTTTTATGTATAGTTGTGACAGGAACACCCACAAAAATAATTGTTCTAGAAAAGAATTTGTTAACAAATATTTTCTTCCAGGAAGTGGTGTATTAGCGTTTTAAAAGAAACATTTCTGGACGTCAAAGTAGACATTGGGCTTATATCAACAGCTCAATCTTTTTTCAAATACGCTTTATTTTTAGAGCAGTGTAAAGTTAATAGTGAGGCATAGTGGAAAGTACAGAGAGTTCCTACATTCCCACCTCCCCAAATGCACAGCCTCCTCCACTATCAGCCTTCCTCACTAGAGAGGTACATTTGTTACAATGGATGAACCAACATTGACTTATCACTGTCACCCATAGTTTATAATTGACATTAGGGACCATTCTTGCTGTCGTATATTCAGTGAGTTTTGACAAGGGTGTAATGGCATGTGTCTACCATTATAGTAACACACAGAGTAGTTTCATTGCCCTAAACATCCTCTATGCTCTGCCCATTTATCCTTTCCCACTTTCAACCCCCAGCAATCACTGAACGTTTTGATGTCTCTATAGTTTTGCCTTTTCCAGAATGTCATATAGTTGGATTCATATAGTAAGTGGTCATTTGAGTTGGTTTCTTTCACTTAGTAGTATGTATTTGAGTTTCCTCTATGTCTTTTAATGGCTTCATAGCTCGTTTTTTCTGCAACAAAAGCCACATTCAAAGATTATTGCTTTCATTGCTGAATAATATTCCACTGTGTCGATGTAGAGGTTTGTTTATCCAGGCACTTACGAGTCTATAGTAACCAGTGTGGAGCCTGGGGAAGCCATAAATGGCCTGGTTGTGGCGAAGGCCTGGAGCCTATGTCGGTAGGAGCCATGGAGGTTGGAGGCATTAGATCTTAGAGCCATAAAGGAAGGCCTGGAGCTTGGGTTGACAGGGTCTGTCCCATAGCCTGTGGCTATAGAAACCTGCCTGGTGTTGAGTTCACTGAATTGTGCCTGGCATTGGAGTTGATGTTGAAGTCAGGTGTTACATTTACTCTCCTCTCTGCACATACATGGTATCTGTCTCCATGCTGCACTACCCAGGTTTAGGGGCGGGGTAATGCAGATGATATAAAACTCTCTTTTAGACTCTATTTTATGCCGTTTTTCTTACTTTTCTACTCCACAAACGTGCTATAACCTCTCACCTGGATTCCTTGTCTCTTTTGAAGACACTTTGATGCACGGATGGCTGTTCAAATTGATGTTTCTGTGAAGGAATAAGTGCTGAAAAGTTCTGTTTTGCCATTTTGTCCATGGCATTCTTCTCTGTTAACTGAAAAAATATTTTTACTGAATAACATATTGTTAAAAATTGTCAGACCCTTGGTTTAGCTCTGGAAGTTTCTCCTTTAGAGCAAGTTCCTTTCATAGTTCTCTATAGAAAGACTATAGTTGTAAAATGTTGGTAGAGATGATATTTTGTGTGTAGAATTAAGGACCGAATACACATAAATGTTTAGCGGACAGTAAACATTTGTGAGTAATCTGTTCTTACACACAAAGAGAAGGTCTATAGCTTTAGGAAAGGGAAAATTATCAAGGTTATTCAGACAATATAAAATGAGTTGAGAAAATTGAAGGGAATGTTTATACTTGAATGAGACCTCATGGAGAAAGACAAAATAAGGAA
The DNA here is from genome assembly GCF_049354715.1 of Callithrix jacchus. Taxonomy (NCBI): domain Eukaryota; kingdom Metazoa; phylum Chordata; class Mammalia; order Primates; family Cebidae; genus Callithrix; species Callithrix jacchus. Next base: position 53,184,348 of record NC_133522.1, read on the forward strand.
GCCATGGGAGAATATTTGCATTCTGGGAACCACAAAAGTGAGGAAAGCCAAGAGCACAGCTGGAGTTGCACCAGATCAAGTAGACATTCCATCAGAGCCTGAACTGAGAATGCACCATTCCTAGTCACCTTGATAACAGCCCCATTTTCTGTTAATAATACTCTATGAGAAAAATCTTGCAAAAATAGTCAGAAAAGGCAGAGTCACATGCGGTTCAGTGTGTTCCACCGTGGCAGACGGTCTTAGGAGGAGTTTTGGAAGGATCGTGCTGCAGGCAATGATGAGATAATGATGAGAAATTTTCCAGCTCTGTATAAAAAGGCAAGCGAAATATATGCTTGTGAACTTTTGGCTGCTTTTTTATGCTGTATTTTCAGATCAATTTTATTACAGGTAATGTGAATATAAACTCTGATTGTTATGGCTATCTCTCGTGGGGTTTCTATTATTTTGTCAGAAATTGTATCAGGAACTTTATATCAATCACTAAATTACACATTTCCAAGCTGCATATGAATTAGGTATTACTATGATCATTTTACAGATGAAGAAGATGAGACTCAGAGCAATACATAAGTTGCCCAAGGTCAGAGAGCAAGTAAGTACCAGAAATAAAAGCCAGATAAATCTAATTCCCATATCCTTGCTCTTTCAATGATGTTTCAGAGTTGATTACAAAAAGAATTGTTCTGTGTGCTCAGGATAATTTACTACCTACTAAATTTAACCATAGGGCAGTCTTATAAACAGGGTAGAGTATGCAGTTAAGATAAAATTTGAGAGGAAAAAATTAAATTAAAATAGTACATAACCAATGATCAGAATATTCTCTCAGTATTTTAGAAATTGATGTAAGAATAAACTAGATACTGATAAAAAAGTCACATTCTTTATACACAAATCTTGTAAGTAGCTACTGTTAAAGAGAGGATATTATTTACCTAGAAGAAAGTGGGGTTGGCAACCACTATATAACCATTCGTGGGGTGAATGTCTATTTTATTTTAGGCCTCTGGCTGATGGATCCAAGAGGTAGATGCGTGATGTCAAAATATTCTCTTTTATAGGTAATTACAATTTACAATGGAAGATACAGAGGCCACAAGGTAGTAGAGTTGAGTTATATTAACAGAAAACCTTGTTAGAGAAAAGAACCACCTCTCACTATCATGTTCAATGGCAAAGATTAATAGAAGGTACAGCAAAATGGACACACATGCGAGTATACCCACATTGATATTGGAAGTAACTTTTTTCTTATATACTATAAATCATATCCCAGAATATACTCATAATGTGTACACTTATTGGGATATTACAATCCACGTACAAAATATGTACCATATGTACATTGACTGTGATGTACATATGTGTACACAATACAGATGTACAAAAAATGTACATAATCTGTACAATATGTACATTTATATGTACATAATGTGTACACAGTAGGTATGTACATGTGTACAATATGTAAATATATTGTAATATTACAATGATTTCATATATTCACAACAGCATATATAATCACAATACACATATAATACATAATATCAATATAAATGTACATATTGCACACATACATTACATTTATTGTGATATGATATGTACACATGTACATCATGCACACGTGCAGATTTGCGGTATATACACGTGTACATAAGTGTGCACAGTATGTACATATGTACACTACACATATGTTCATATAATGTAGATATGTACCTTCTGTACAGGAGTACACAGTATGTACAATATATACACGTATATACTAGGTACACATATAGGTGTATACCCACTTTGGTAACCGGAGAGATTTCTATCCAATATACTAAATATAAAATCCCAGAATGTAGTCATAGTGTGTACATTTATTGTCATATTGGGATAAATGTATTAAATAGGCACAATCTGTACATGTACTCTGCTGTACATAGGTGTACACAATGCACATGTACAAAAATGTACATAATCTGTAAAATATGTACCTATATATTTCTATAATGTGTACACAATGCATAGGTACATAATGTGTACACTATGCACATTCCTTAAAATATCAGTGATAAAATATATATAATCACAGTAAGATATATAATCACCCTAATACATATATGTCGTGTAATATCACCAAAATGTACGTATTGTACACATTAGGTATGTATTAGGTACATATGTATAGTGCACATATTATGAAAATATATATGTATCATGATAACACCGTATGTACACGTATACAAATATGTGCCTACTATTTAAATAATGTACACATGCAGAAATAGGTGCAAACTACATACCTATGCACAGCAGGCTATTACTACAGTTCTGCCCGTAGCAGCCTCAATGCCCACCCTGGCTGCTTAAAGACCCCTGGCTAGGGGGCTGTACCCACAGCCCCCGCCAGAGGGCCCATAACAGCTACCAGGCCCACGCTGGCTGCTTAGGGACCCCCTGCCTAGGGCGCTGTGCCCACAGCTGCTGGGGCCCGGCTATTTTGAAAATGTGGTGTAATATGATACTGGCAACCATATCACACAGAAATGATAATGTTATTGTGGTTCTTTACATATTAGGCAATAGTTCTAGTTACACATTTGGCATATTGACAAAAATGTCATCCTCACCCCATTGACATGAGAATTGAAAGCATAGGAGGGTTTCACCCCTTGCAATGTTTAATTCAATATAATTGTTTTCTTGTTTACATTAGTGACCATATCAGAGCACGGTGTACATCTCTTGCAGTATTCAGAATATTTCTCTATGGGCAAGCAACATTTTTCTCTCCTTATCTGGATATTAGGAAGAATATCACAGGACCGGCTTACAGCGCCAGTCACATCGTGAGCAATGTCATCTGTAATCCCCTAGTTATTAAGAACAATGTAACGGGGGTCTCGTGTGCTTTTGGAGATATTTGGAGTAATATCCTTTTAGTTTCTGGATATTAGAAACAATACTACAGTGGTGGTGTACACTTCCTGTGATATTAAGAGTATACTCATCCTCTGTCCCTGGGATATTAGGAACTACATCGCAGAAGCCTTGCACTTTGCCTATAATATTGGAACAATCACAGAGTGTACACCTTCTTTCATTGTGAGAGAAATACCTACTTAGGATATGATGGATAATATCACAAAATGGACACACATGGGTATATACCCACTGTGATATTGGAAGTCATTTTTATCTAATATACTAAATGTCATAACCCAGAAAAAACTCATAATGTGTACACTTATTGGGATATTACACTCAATGTACCGAATATTTAACATATGTACATTGACTGTGATGTACATACATGTACACAATACAGATATACAATAAATGTACATAAACTCATTTGTACGAATATATGTACAAAATGTGCACACAATAGGTATGCACATAATGTGTACAATATGTACATTTATTGTAATATCACAATGTTATATAGTCACAACTGCATATAAAATCACAATATACATGTAATATGTAATATCAATATAAATGTACATATTTCAAACATGTACATTTACATTTATTGTGATATGATATGTAAACATGTACATCATGTACCCATTATGTACAGATGCACAATTTATGCAAGTGTACATATGTGGGTACAGTATGTACATATGTACACTACACATGTGTACATATAATGTAGATATGTATCTTCTGTACCCGAGTACATTCTATGCACAATATGTACGCATATAAACTATGTACACACCTGGGTGTACAACCACTTTGGTAACCGGAGAAATTTCTATCTAATATACAAAATATAATAATTCAGAATGTAGTAATAGTGTGTACATTTATTGGCATATTGCAATAAATGTATAAAATAGGTACAATCTGTACATTTACCCTGCTGTACATATGTGTACACAATGCACATGTACAAAAAATGTACATACTCTGTAAAATATGTACCTACATATTTCTATAATGTGTAAACAATGTATAGGTACATAATGTGTACACTATGCACATTCCTTAAAATATCAGTGATAAAATATATATAATCAAAATAACCCATATAATCACAGTAATATATATATATCATGTGATACCACAAAAAAGTACATATTCTTCACAGTAGGTACGCATTAGGTCTATATGTATTGTGCACATATATACATATATATTTATCATAACACCATGTGTACACTTATACAAATATGTGTTCATTATTAAAACTATGTACCTGTGCAGAACAGGCTATTACCACAGCCCCCCTCGTAGCAGCCCCAAGGCCCACCCTGGCTGCTTAAAGACCCCCTGGCTAGGGAGCTGTAACCACATTCCCCGCCAGAGGGCCCGTAACAGCTCCCAGGCTGACGCTGGCTGCTTAGGGACCCCCCGGCTAGGGCGCTGTGCCCGGCTATTTTGAAAATGTGGTGTAATATGATGCTGGCGACCATATCATATGGAAATGATGTTATCCTGGTTTTTTATATACTAGGCAATAGTTCTAGTTACACCTCTGCCATATTGACAAAAATGTCATCCTCACACCCCTGGACATTAGAATTGAAATCATAAGGGGGTTTCACCCCTTGCAATGTTAAATTCAATAGAATTGTTTTCTTGTTTACATTAGTGACCATATCAGAGCACAGTGTACTCCTCTTGCCGTATTCAGAGGATTTGCCTATGGGCAGCAACATTATTCTCTCGTTCTCTGGATATTAGGAACAATATCACAGGACCGGCGGACAGCCCCAATCATATCGTGAGTAATGTCATCTGTAATCCCTTAGTTATTAGAAAAAATATCACGGGGGTCTTGTGTGCTTTATCAGATACTTGGAGTAATATCTTTTCCGTTTTTGGATATTAGACACGATACTACAGTGGTGGTGTACACTTCCTGCGATATTCAGGGTATAATAATCTTTTGTCCCCAGGATATTAGGTAGTACATTAAAGAAGCCTTGTACTTTGCCTGTGATATTGGAACAATCACAGAGTGAACACTTGCTTTCAAAATGAGAGTAATACCTACTTAAAATATGATGCATATCAAAAAATGGACACACATGGGTGTATACCCACTTTGATATAGAAAGAAATTTTTATCTAATATACTAGAAATCATATATCACAATATACTCATAATGTGTACACTTATTGAAATGTTACAATCAATGTGCAGAATACATACCATATGTACATAGTGTTATGTATATATGTGTACACAATACAGATGTACAAAAAACGTACATAATCTGTACAATATGTGCAATTACAGGTACGTAATGTGTACACAATAGGTATGTACGAAATGTGTGCAATATGTACATTTATTGTAATATTACAATGATATCATATCACAACAGCATATAAAATCACAATACACAAGTAATACATAATATAAATGTACATATTGCACACATCGTGTACATTTACATTTATTGTGGTATCACGGTGTGTACACATGCACATCATGTACCCATTATGGACACATGTACAAAATATGCACATGTACATATGTGTGAACAGTATGTACATGTGCACACTGTGTACACATAAATACATATAATGTTGACATGTACATTTTGTACATGAGTACCTAATATGCACAATATGTACACGTATAAACTATGTACACACCTGGGTGTACACCCACTTTGGTCAATGGAGTAATTTCTAATATGGTAAAAATTATATTTTAGAATGTACTCGTAATGTGTACATTTATTGACATATCACAAGAAATGTATAAAATAGGTACAGTCTGTACATTTACTCTGCTGTGCCTAGGTGTACACAATACACATGTAGAAAAAGTGTACATAATCTGTAAAATATGTACCTATATATTTCTATATTGTGTACACAATACATAGGTATATAATGTGTACACTATGCACATTCCTTAAAATATTAGTGATAAAATATATTTAATCACAATAAGATATATAACCACAGTAATATATATTGTCTAATATTACAAAAAAGTACATATTGTACACATTAGGTATGCATTAGGTACATATGTATTTTGCACATATTATGTAAATATAAATTTATCGTGATAACTCCATAGGTAAGCATGTACATATATATGCCCGATATTAAAACTATTTACACATGTAGTAATAGGTGCAAACTATGTACCGATGCACAGCACGCTATTACCAAAGCCCCCCTTATAGCAGCCCCCAGGCCCAGCCTGGCTGCTTAGAGACCCCCTGGCAATTGGGCTGTGCCCACAAACACTGCTCGAATGCCTGTAGCAGCCCCCATGCCCACCCTGGCTGCTTAGGGACCCCCTGACTAGGTGTCTGTGCCCACAGCCCATGGCAGAGTGCCCGTAGCAGCCCCCAGGCCAACCATGGCTGCTCAGGGACCCCTGGCTGGGTCGATGTGCTCACAGACCCCACCAAAAAGCCCAGAGCAGCCCCCAGGCCCACCCTGGCTGCTTAGGGGTCCCCTCGCTTGTGGGCTCTGCCCACAGCTGCTGAGGCCCAGCTATTTTGCAAATCAGGTGTAATATGATACTGGCAACCATATTATATAAAAATGATAATCTTATTCTGTTTTTTTGTATATTAGGCAATAGCTCCAGTTACACCTCTGCTATATTGACAAAAATGTCATCCTCACCCCCATTGACATTAGAATGAAAATCATAGGGGAGTTTCATTCCTTGCAATGCTGAATTCAATGTAATTGTTTTCTCGCTTACATTAGTGACCATATCAAAGCATGGTGTACACCTCTTGCCGTATTAAGAGTATTTCCCTATGGGCAGTAACATTTTCCTCTCCTTCTCTGGATATTAGGAACAATATTCCAGGACCAGAGTACAACCCCAGTCACGTCGTGGGTAATGTCATCTGTAATTCTCTAGTTATTAGAAACAATATCACGGGGGGCTTGTGTGCTTTCTGAGATATTTGGAGTCATATCCTTTCCGTTTTTGAACATTAGAAACAATACTACAGTGGTGGTGTACACTTCCTGCGATATTCAGGGTATGGTCATCCTTTGTCCTCAGGATATTATTAACTACATCACAGACGAGTTTTAGTTTGCCTTGATATTGGAGCAATCCGAGGGTGTAAACCTGCTTTCACAATGAGAGAAATACCTACTCAGGATATGATGGATAATATCACAAAATGGACACACATAAGTGTATACCCACTTTGATATTGAAAGTAATTTTTATCTAACATACTAAAAATCATTTCCCAGAATATACTTATAATGTGTACTCTTACTGAAATATTACAAACAATGCACAGAATATGTACCATATGTACGTTGACTGTGATGTACATATGTGTGCACCATACAGATGTACAATAAATATACATAATCTGTACAATATGTACATTTATGTGTACATAATATGTACACAATAGGTATGTCCATAATGTGTACAATATGTACATTTGTAATATCACAATGATATCAGAACAGCATATACAATCACAATACACATGTAATACATAATATAAATGTACGTATTTCACACATTATGTACATTTCCATTTATTGTGGTATGACGATGTGTTTACATGTACAGCATGGACCCATTATGTACGGAGGTACAATAAATTCAGGTGTAGATATATGTACATAGTATGTACATATGTACGCTATGTACCCATACATACATATAATGTAGATATTTACCTTCTGTACACAAGTACATAATATGCACAGTATGTACATGTACAAAATATGTGCACACATAAGTTTACACCCACTTTGGTAACCAGAGTAATTTCTATCTTATATTCTAAATGTAATATCACAGAATGTACTCATAATGTGTACATTTATTGGCATATCACAATAAATGTATAAAGTAAGTAAGATCTGTACATTTACTCTGTGTACCCAATACACAAGTAAATAAAATGTACATAACCTGTAAAATATGTTTCTTTCTATTTCTATAATCTGTGCACAATGCATAGGTACATAATGTGTATAATATGTACATTTGTAATGTCACAATGATATATCACAACAGCATATATAATCACAATAAACGTAATACATAATATAAACGTACATATTGCAAACATTATGTATATTTACATTTATTGTGATATGTGTACACATGTACATCATGTACCCATTATGTACAGATGTACAATATATGCACGTGTACATATGTGTGCACAGTATGTACCTATGTATGCTGCGTACACCTATGTATATATAATGTAGACATATACATTCTGTACATGAGTACATAATAAGCACAACATGTCCATGTATAAACTATGTGCGCACCTGGGTGTAAACCCACTTTGGTCACCGGTGTAATTCCTGTCTAATATGCTAAAAATTATATCCCAGAATGTACTCATGTGTACATTTATTGACATATCACAATAAATGTATAAAATAGGTATAGTCTGTACATTTACTCTGCTGTACATATGTGTACAAAATACACATGTAGAAAAAATGTACATAATCTGTAAAATATGTACCTATTTATTTCTATAATGTGTACACAATGCATAGGTACATAAAGTGTACTCTATGTACATTTCTAAAAATTTCAGTGGTAACATACATATTATCACAATAAGATATATAATCAATAATATGTAGATATCACATAATATCACCAAAAAGTACATATTGTTTATATTAGGTACGTATAAAGTACATATTTATTGTACACATATTATGTACATATATGTTTATTGTGATAATATCATATGTACATGTGTACAAATATGTGCCCATTATGTAAACAATCTACACATGTAGAAATAGGTGCAAACTGTGTACCTGTGAAGAGCAGGGTATCCCCACACCTCCCGCCAAAGTGCCTATAGCAGCTTCCAGCCCCACCCTGGCTACGTAGGGACCCCCTGGTTAGGTGGCTGTGCCCATAGCCCCTGCCAGAGTGACAGTAGCAGCCGCCAGGCCCTCCCTGGATGCTGAGAGACCCTCCGGCTATGTGGCTGTTACCACAGCCACCACCAGAGGGCCCGAAGCAGCCCCCAGACAAATCACAAAGGGCCCGTAGCAGCTGCAATGCCCAACCTGGTTGCATAGGGACACCCTCGCTTGGCTGCCATGCCCACAGCTGCTGGGGCCCAGATATTTTGAAAATGTGGTGTAATATGATACTGGCAATCATATCATATGTAAATAATAATTTTATCCTTATTTATTATATAGTAGACAATAGCTGAAGTTACACCTCCACCATTTTGACAAAAATGTCCTCCTCAACCCCTTGAAATTACAAGGAAAATTATAGGGGGGGTTAACACATTGCAATATTTAATTCAATATAATTGTTTTCTCGTTCACATTAGTGAAAATATCACAGCACGGTGTACTCCTCTTGCCGTATTCAGAGGATTTGCCTATGGGCAGAACCATTCCCCTCTCCTTCTCTGGATATTAGAAACATTATCACAGGACTGACAAAGAGCCGCAGTCATATCGTGAGTAATGTCATCTGTAATCCACTAGTTATAAAAAACAACATCAAGGGGGTCTTGTGCACTTTATGAGATACTTAGAGTAATGTTAGAATTTGTGTAATTTCCATGAGGGAGAATATTGAGTTGGTGTATACACTCCAAAACACAGTATAAAAGGGCATTGTATATTTTTTCTGACGGATTATATTGAGAGCAATTTTGCTTTTAACATTAAGGTACCTAGATAATATTTAGATTTTTTACGATTAGCGTAAATTTAGAATTTCAGTATTTTACACAAGAGAGCATACTGAATTGGTGTATATACTCCAAAACAGAGTAGAATAGGGCATTGTATATTATTTCTGACTGATCATATTCAGAGCAAATTTGCTTTTGACATTGGGTTGCCTAGATAATATTTAGATTTTTTTCGATTCACGTAAATTTAGAATTTCCATATTTTAAATAATAGAGCATATTGAGTTAATGTATATACACCAAAACATAGTAGAAAAGCGCATTTTATATGTTTTCTGACAGATAATATTCAGAGCAATGTTACTGTTAACATTGGGGTGCCTAGATAATATTTAGATTTTTTTCGATTCTCGTAAATTTAGAATTTCGGAATTTTACATGAGAGAGCATATTGAGTTGGTGTATATACTCCAAAACAGAGTAGAAAAGTGCATTGTATATTATTTCTGACAGATTATATTCAGAGTAATTTTGCTTTTAACATTGGGGTGCGTAGATAATATATAGATTTTTTTCGATTCGCGTAAAATTAGAATTTCGGTATTTTACATGAGAGAGCATATTGACTTGGTGTATATACTCCAAAACAAAGTAGAATAGCGCATTGTATATTTTTTCTGACAGATTATATTCAGAGAAATTTTGCTTTTAACAATGGTGTGCCTAGATAATATTTAGATTGTTTCGATTCACGTAAAATTAGAATCTCGGTATTCTACATGAGAGAGCATATTGAGTTGGTGTATATAATCCAAAACAGTGCAGAAAAGGGCATTGAATATTTTTTCTGACAGATTATATTCAGAGAAATTTTGCTTTTAACATTGGGGTGCCTAGATTATATTTACATTTTTTTCGATTCGTGTAAATTAGAATTTCGGTATTTTACGTGTGAGAGCCTATTGAGTTGGTGTATATACCCCAAAACAGAGTAGAATAGGGCATTGTATATTTTTTCTGACAGATTATATTCAGAGCAATTTTGATTTTAACATTGCTGTGCCTAGGTAATATTTAGAGTTTGTTCGATTCGCGTAAAATTAGAATTTCAGTATTTTACATGAGAGAGCATATTGAGTTGGTGTATATACTCCAAAACAGTGTGGAAAAGAGCATTGTATACTTTCTCTGACAGATTATATTCAGAGGAGTTTAGCTTTTTACATTGGGGTTCTTACATATTATTAAGATTTTTTTCGATTGGCGTAAAATCAGAATTTCGGTATTTTACATGAGAGAGCATATTGAGTTGGTGTGTATACTCCAAAACAGAGTAGAATAAGGCATTGTATATTTTTTTTGACAGATGATATTTATAGCCATTTTCTTTTAACCTTGGGGTGCCTAGATAATATTTAGAATTTCTTCGATTTGCGTAAAATTAGAATTTCGGTGTTTTACATGAGAGAGCATATTTAGTTTGTGTATATACTCCAAAGCAAAGTAGAAAAGGGCATTGTATATTTTCTCTGAAAGACTATATTCAGAAAAATTTTGCTTTTAACATTGGGGTGCCTAGATAATATTTAGATTTTTTTTGATTCGCGTAAATTTAGAATTTCGGTATTTTACATGAGAGAGAATATTGAGTTGGTTTATATACTCCAAAACAGAGTAGAAAAGGGCATTGTATTTTTTTTGACGGAATATATTCAGAGACATGGTCTTTTAACATTGGGATGCCTAGATAATATTTAGATTTTTTTCGATTCTCGTAAAATTAGAATTTCTGTATTTTACAGGAGAGAGCATATTAAGTTGGTGTATATATTCCAAAAGAGAGTAGAAAAGGGCATTGTATATTCTATCTGACGAAATACATTCAGAGCAATTTTGCTATTACCATTGGGGTGCCTAGATAATATTTAGATTTCATTTGATTAACGTAAATTTAGAATTTCGGTATTTTCCATGAGAGAGCATATTGAGTTGGTCCATATACTCCAAAACCGAGAAAAGGGCATTGTATATTTTTTCTGACAGGTTATAATCAGAGCCATTTTCTTTCAACATTGGGGTGTCTAGATAATATTTAGATTTTTTTTTTCAATTCGTGTATAATAAGAATTTCGGTATTTTACATGAGAGAGCATATTGGGTTTGTGTATATACTCCAAAACGAAGTAGAAAAGAGTATTGTATATTTTTTCTGACAGACTATATTCAGAGCAATTTTGCTTTCAACATTGGGGTACCTAGGTAATATTTAGATTTTTTTCGATTCGCGTAAATTTAGAATTTCGGTATTTTACATGAGAGAGCAAATTGAATTGGTGTATATACTCCAAAACAGAGTAGAAAAGGTCATTGTACAATTTTTCTGACAGATTACATTCAGAGCAATTTTGCTTTTAACGTTGGAGTGCCTACATAATATTGAGAATTTTTTAAATTTGCGGAAATTTATAATGTCTATATTTTACATGAGAGAGCATATTGAGTTGGCGGATATACTTTAAAACAGAGTAGGAAAGGGCATTGTATATATTTTCTGACGAAATACATTCAGAATAATTTTGATATTACCATTGGGGTGCCTAGATAATATTTAGATTTTATCTGATTAATGTAAATTTAGAATTTCGGTATTTTACATGAGAGAGCATATTGAGTTGGTCCGTATACTCCAAAACCGAGGAGAAAAGGGCATTGTATATTTTTTTGAGAGATTATATTCAAAGTCATTTTCTTTCAACATTGGGGTGTCTAGATAATATTTAGATTTTTATCGATTCCCGTATAATAAGAATTTCGGTATTTTACATGTGAGAGCATATTGGGTTGGTGTATATACTCCAAAACGAAGGAGAAAAGGGTATTGTATATTTTTTCTGACAGACGATATTCAGAGCAATTTTGCTGTCAACATTGGGGTGCCTAGGTAATATGTAGATTTTCTTTGATTCACGTAAATTTAGAATTTCGGTATTTTACATGAGAGACCATATTGAATTGGTGTATATACTCAAAAACACAGTAGAAAAAAGCATTGTGTATTTTTTCTGACAGATTATATTCAGAGCAATTTTGCTTTTAACATTGGGGTACCTAGATAATATTTTGATTTTTTTCCGTTCGTGTAAAATTAGAATTTCTGTATTTTACATGAGAGAGCATATTGAGTTGGTGTATATACTCCAAAACAAAGTAGAAAAGGGCACTGTATATTTTCTCTGACAGATACTGTTCCGAGAAATTTTGCTTTTTACATTGGGGTGCCTAGATAATATTTAGATTTTTTTCGATTCACGAAAAATTAGAATTTCTGTATTTTACATGAGAGAGCATATTGAGTTGGTTTATATACTCCAAAACCGAGGAGAATAAGGCATTGTAAATTTTTTCTAACAGACTATATTCAGAGTTATTTTCTTTTAACTTTGGGGCACGTAGATATTATTTAGATTTTATTCGAATCGCATAAATTAAAGTTTCGGTATTTTACATGAGAGAGCATATTGAGTTGGTGTATATACTCCAAAACAGAGTAAAAAAAGGCATTGTGTATTTTTTCTGAAAGATTGTATTCAGAGTAATTTTGCTTTTATCATTGGGGTGCCTAGATAATATTTAGATTTTTTTTGATTCATGTAAAATTAGAATTTTGGTATTTTACATAAGAGAGCATACTGAGTTGATGTATATACTCCAAAACAGAGTAGAATAGGGCATTGTATATTTTTTATGACAGATTATATACAGAGCAGTTTTTTTTTTAACACTTGGGTGCCTAGATAATATTTAGATTTTTTCGATTTGGGTAAAATTAGAATTTCTGTATTTTTTATGAGAGAGCATACTGAGTTGGTGTATATACTACAAAACAAAGTAGAAAAGTGCATTGTATATTTTTCTGGCAGATTATATTGAGAGCAATTTTGCTATTAACATTGGGGTACCTAGATAATATTTAGATTTTTTTCGATTCGCTTAAATATAGAATTTCTGGATTTTACATGAGAGAGCATATGGAGTTGGCGTATATACTCCAAGCCAGAGTAGAGAAAAGCATTGTATATTTTTTTCTGACAGATTATATTCAGAGTAATTTTGTTTTTAACATTGGGGTGCCAAGATAATATTTAGATTTTTTACGATTCGCTTAAATATGGAATTTCTGTATTTTACATGAGAGAGCATATGGAGTTGGTGTATATACTACAAAAAAGAGTAGAATAAAGCATTGTATATTTTTTTCTGACAGATTATATTCAGAGCAATTTTGTTTTTAACATTGGGGTGCCAAGATAATATTTAGATTTTTTACGATTCGCTTAAATATGGAATTTCTGTATTTTACATGAGAGAGCATATGGAGTTGGTGTATATACTACAAAAACGAGTAGAATAAAGCATTGTATATTTTTTCGGACAGATTATATTCAGAGCAATTTTGTTTTTTACATTGGGGTGCCTAGGTAATATTTAGATTTTTCGATTTCGTTAAAATTAGAATTTTGATATTTTCCATGAGAGAGCACACTGAGTTGGTGTATATACTCCAAAACAAGGTAAAATAGTGCATTGTATATTTTAACTGACAGATTATATTCAGAAAAATTTTGTTTTTAACATTGGGGTGCCTAGATAATATTTAGATATTTTTGATACGGGTGAAATAAGAATTTCTGTATTTTACATGAGAGAGCAAATTGAGTTGGTTTATATACTACAAAAAAGAGTAGAAAAGAGCATTGTATATTTTTTCTGACAGATTATATTCAGAGCCATTTTCTTTTACCTTTGGGGCCCTTAGATATTTAGATTTTTTTCGATTTGCGTACAATTAGAATTTCGAAATTTTACATGAGAGAGCATATTGAGTTGGTGTATATACTCCAAAACAGAGTGGAAATGGGCATTGTATATTTTTTCTGACAAATTATATTCGGAGCAATTTTGCTTCTAACATTGGGGTGCCTACATATTTAGATTTTTTTCGATTTATGTAAATTTAGAATTTTTGTATTTTACATGAGAGAGCATACTGAGTTGGTGTATATACTCCAAAACAGAGTAGAATAGGGCATTGTATATTATTTCTGACAGATTATATTTAGAGCAATTTTGTTTTTAACATTGTTGTGCCTACATAATATTTAGATTTTTTTCAGTACACGTAGAATTAGAATTTCCGTGTTTTACATGAGAGAGCATACTGACTTGGTGTATATATTCCAAACAGAGTAGAATAAGGCATTGTATATTTTTTCTAACAGACTATATTCAGAGCCGTTTTCTTTTAACTTTGGGGTGCCTAGATATAATTTAGATATTTTTCGATTCAAGTAAAATTAGAGTTTCGGTATTTTACATGAGAGAGCATATTGAGTTGGTGTATATACACCAAAACAAAGTAGAAAAGGGCATTGTATTATTTTTCTGAAAGATTATATTCATTGAAATTTTGCTTTTAACCTTGGGGTGCATAGATAATATTTAGATTTTTTTTGATTCACTTAAATATAGAATTTCTTTATTTTACATGAGAGAGCATATGGAGTTGGTGTATATACTCCAAAACAGAGTAGAATAGGGCATTCTATATTTTCTCTGACAGATTATATTCAGAGACATTTTCTTTTAACTTTGGGGCGCCTAGATATTATTAGATTTTTTTGATTCACGTAAAATTAGAATTTTGCTCTTTTACATGACAGAGCATATTGAGTTGGTGTATATACACCGAAAAAGAGTAAAATTGGGCATTGTAGGTTTTGTCTAAAAGATTATATTGAGAGAAATTTTGCTTTTCACTTTGGGGTGCCTAGACAATATTTAGATTTTTTTTGATTCACGTCAAATTAGAATTTCGGAATTTTACATGAGAGAGCATACGGAGTTGGTGTATATACTTCAAAACAGACTAGAATAAGGCATTGTATGTTTTCCTAACAGACTATATTCAGTGCCATTTGCTTTTAACTGTGGGGTGCCTAGATATTATTTAGATTTTTTTTGATTCACTTAAATTTAGAATGTCAGTATTTTACATGAGAGAGCATATTGAGTTGGTGTATATACTCCAAAACTAAGTAAAATAGGGCATTGCATATTTTCTCTGACAGATTATATTCAGAGCAATTTTGTTTTTAACATTGGGGTGCGTAGATAATATTTAGATTTTTTCGATTCGGTTCAAATTAGAATTTCTGTATTTTACATGAGAGAGGATACTGAGTTGGTGTATATACTCCAAAACAAAGTAGAAATGGGCATTGTATATTTTTTTGACAGATTATATTCAGAGTAATTTTGCTTTTAACTTTCGGGTGCCTACATAATATTTAGAGTTTTTTGAATTCATGTAAAATTAGAATTTCGATATTTTACATGAGAGAGCATACTGAGTTGGTGTATATACTCCAGAACAGAGTAGAATAAGGCATTGTATATTTTTTCTAACTGACTATTTTCAGAGCCATTTTATTTTAATTATGGGGCGCCTAGACATTATTTAGGTTTTTTTCGATTCGCGTAAAATTAGAATTTCGGTATATTACATGAGAGACCGAATTGAGTTGGTTTATATACTCCAAGAAGAGTAGAAAAGAGCATTGTATATTTTTTCTGACAGATTAAATTCAGAGCAATTTTTCTTTTAACATTGGGGTGCCTAGATAATATTTAGATTTTTTTCGATTCGCTTAAATATAGAATTCCTTTATTTTACATGAGAGAGTATATGGAGTTGGTTTATATACTCCAAAACAGAGTAGAATAGGGCATTGTATATTTTTTCTCACCTACTATATTCAGAGCAATTTTGTTTATAACATCGGGTTGCCTAGATAATATTTAGATTTTTTCGATTCGGGTGAAATTAGTATTTCTGTATTTTACATGACAGAGCATACTGACTTGGTGTATATACTCCAAAACAGAGTAGAATAAGGCATTGTATATTTTATCACACAGAGTATATTCAGAGCCATTTTCTTTTAACTTTGGGACGCCTAGATATTATTTAGATTTTCTTCGATTCGCGTAAAATTGGAATTTCTGTATTTAACATGAGAGAGCATATTGAGTTAGTGTATACACTACAAAACAGAGTAGAAAAGGGCATTGTATATGTTTTCTGTGAGATTATATTCAGAGCAATTTTTCTTTTAACATTGGGGTGCCTAGATACAATTTAGATTTTTTTCGATTCGCTTAAATATAAAGTTTCTGTATTTTATATGAGAGATTATATGGAGTTGGTGTATATACTCCAAAACACAGTAGAATAGGGCCTTGTATATTATTTCTGACAGATTATATTCAGAGTAATTTTGTTTTTAACATTGGGGTGCATAGATAATATTTAGATCTTTTTCGATTGTCTTAAATATACAATTTCTGCATTTCACACGAGAGAGCACATGGAATTGGTGTATATATTCGAAAAAAGAGTAGCATAGGGTATTGAATATTTTATCTGAAAGATTATTTTCAGATCAATTTTGTTTTAACATTGGGGTGCCTAGATAATATTTAGATTTTTTCGATTCGGGTAATATTTGAATTTCTGTATTTTACATGAGAGAGCATACTGAGTTGGTGTATATACTCCAAAACAGAGTAGAATAGGGCATTGTATATTTTTTCTGGCAGGTTATATTCAGAGCAATTTTGTTTTTAACATTAAGGTGCCTAGATAATATTTAGATTTTTTTCGATTCACGTAAAATTAGAATTTCGGTATTTTACATTAGAGAGCATACTGAGTTGGTGTATATACTCCAAAACAGAGTGGAATAGGGCGTTGTATATTTTTTCTGGCTGATTATACTCAGAGCAGTTTTGTTTTTAACTTTGGTGTGCCTAGATAATATTTAGATTTTTTGGATTCACGTTAAATTAGGATTTCTGTATTTTACATGAGAGAGCATTCTGAGTTGGTGTATATACTCCAAAACAGAGTAGAATAAGGCATTGTGTATTTTTTCTAACAGACGATATTTAGAGCCATTTTCTTTTAACTTAGGGTGCCTTGATATTATTTAGATTTTTTTCAATTGCCGTAAAATTAGAATTTCGGTATTTTACATTAGACAGCATATGGAGTTGTTTTATGTACTCCAAAACAGAGTAGAAAAGGGCATTGTATATTTTTTCTGACAGATTATATTCAGAGCAATTTGGCCTTTAACATTGGGGTTCCTAGTTAATATATAGATTTTTTTCGATTCACGTAAAATTAGAATTTCGGTATTTTACAAGACAGAACATACGGAGTTGGGGTATATTCTCCAAAACCGAGTAGAATAGGGCATTTTATATTTTTTCTGACAGATTATATTCAGAAAAATTTTGTTCTTAACATTGGGGTGCCTAGATAATATGTAGATTTTTTCGATTCTGGTAAAATTTGAATTTTTGTATTTTACATGAGAGCGCATAATGAGTTGGTGTATATACTCCAAAACAGAGTAGAATAGGGCATTGTATATTTTTCGGACAGACTATATTCAGAGCCATTTTCTTTTAACTTTGAAGCGCCTACCTAATATTTAGATTTTTTCCATTCAGGTAAAATTAGAATTTCTGTATTTTACCTGAGAGAGCATACTGAGTTGGTGTATATACTCCAAAACAGTGTAGAATAAGGCATTGTATATTTTTTCTAACAGACTATATTCAGAGCCACTTTCTTTTAACTTTGGGGCGCCTAGATATTATTTAGATTTTTTTCGATTCGTGTAAATTTAGAATTTCGGTATTTTACATGAGAGAGCATACTGAGTTGGTGTATATACTCGAAAACAGAGTAGAATAGGGCATTGTATATGTTTTCTGACAAATTATATTCAGAGCAATTTTGCTTTTAACATTGGGGTGCCTAGATAATGTTTAGATTTTTTTGTATTTGCTTAAATATAGAATTTCTGTATTTTACATGAGAGAGCATATGGAGTTGGTTTATATACTCCAAAACAGAGTAGAATAGAGCATAGTATATTTTTTCTAACGGACTATACTCAGTGCCATTTTCTTTTAACTTTGGGGTCCTAGATATTATTAAGATTCTTTTCGATTCATGAAAAATTCAAATTTCGATATTTTACATGAGAGAGCATATTTAGTTGTTGTATATACTCCCAAACAAAGTAGAAAAGCTCATTGTATATTTTTTCTGACAGATTATATTCAGAGCAATTTTGCTTTTAACATTCGGTTGCCTAGATGATAATAGATTTTTTTCGATTCACATAAATTTAGAATTTCGGTATTTTACATGGGAGAGCATATGGAGTTGGTGTATATACTCCAAAACAGATTAGAATAGGGCATTGTATATTTTCTCTGACAGGTTGTATTCAGAGCAATTTTGTTTTTATTATTGAGGTGCCTAGATAATATTTAGATTTTTTAGATTCACATAAAATTATAATTTCGGTATTTTACATAAGAGAGCATACTGAGTTGGTGTATATACTCCAAAACAGACTAGAATAGGGCATTTTATATTTTTTCAGACAGATAATATTTGGAGCAATTTTGTTTTTGACATTGGCGTGCCTAGATAATATTTAGATTTTATTCGATTCAGGTAAAATTAGAATTTCTGTATTTTACCTGAGAGAGCATATGGAGTTGGTGTATATACTCCAAAACAGAGTAGAATAGGGCATTGTATATTTTTTCTTACAGTATATATTCAGATCAATTTTGTTTTTAACATTGGGGTGCCTAGATAATATTTAGATTTTTTCGATTCGGGTAAAATTAGAATTTCGGTATTTTACATGAGAGAGGACAGTGAGTTGGTGTATATACTACAAAACAGAGTAGAATGAAGTATTTTATATTTCTTCGGACAGATTATCTTCAGGGTAATTTTGCTTTTAACGTTGGTGTACCTAGATAATATTTAGATATTTTTCGATTCACTTAAAAATAGAATTTCTGTATTTTACATGAGAGAGCGTATGGAGTTGGTGTATATACTCCAAAACAGAGTAGAATAGGGCATTGTATATTTTGTCTAACAGATTATATTCACAGCAATTTTGTTTTTAACATTGGGGTGCCTAGATAATATTTAGATTTTTTCGATACGGGTAAAATTAGTATTTCTGTATTTTACATGAGAGAGCATACTGAATTGGTTTATATACTCCAAAACAGAGTAGAATAAGGCATTGTATATTTTTTCTAACAGACTATATTCAGAGCCATTTTATTTTAACTTTGGGTCACCTACATATTATTTAGATTGTTTTCGATTCGCGTAAAATTAGAATTTCAGTATTTTACATAAGAGAGCATACTGAGTTGGTTTATGTACTACAAAACAGAATAGAATAGGGCATTGTATATTTTTTTCTGACAGATTATATTCAGAGAATTTTCCTTTTAACATTGGGGTGCCTAGATAATTTTTAGATTTTTTTGATCCGGGTAAAATTAGAATTTCTGTATTTTACATGAGAGAGCATATTGAGTTGGTGTATATACTACAAAATAGAGTAGAAAAGCGCATTGTATATGTTTTCGGACAGATTCTATTCAGTGTAATTTTGCTTTAACATTGGGGTGCCTAGATAATATTTAGATTTTTTCGATTCGGGTAAAATTAGAATTTCTGTATTTTACATCATAAAGCATACTGAGTTGGTGTATATACTCCAAAATAGAGTAGAATTAGGCATTGTATATTTTTTCTAACGGACTATATTCAGAGGCAGTTTCTTTTAATTTTGGGGCACCTAGGTATTATTCAGATTTTTTTCGATTCTCGTAAAATTAGAATTTCGGTATTTTAGATGAGAGAGCATATTGAGTTGGTTTATATACTCCAACAAAGAGTAGAATATGGCATTGTGTATGTTTTCTGACAAATAATATTCAGAACAAATTTGTTTTTAAGATTTGTGTGCCTACATAGTATCTAGGTTTTGTCGATTCGCTTAAATACAGAATTTCTCTATTTTACATGAGAGAGCTTATGTAGTTGGTGTATCTACCCCAAAACAGAGTAGAATAGGGCACTGTATATTTTTTATGACAGACTATATTCAGAGCAATTTTGTTTTTAACATTGGTTTGCCTAGATAATATTTATATTTTTTTCGATTCACATAAAACTTGAATTTCGGTATTTTGCATGAGAGAGCATACTGAGTTGGTGTATATACTCCAAAACAGAGTAGAATAAGGGATTGTATATTTCTTCTAACAGACTATATTCAGAGCCATTTTCTTTTAAGTTTGGGGTGCCTAGATTTTGTTTAGATTTATTTCGATTCACGTAAAATTAGAATTGCGGTATTACACATGAGAGAGCATATTGAGTTGGTGTATATACTCCAAAACAGAGTAGAATAGGGCATTGTATATTTTTTATGGCAGGTTATATTCAAAGCAATTTTGTTTTTAACATTAAGGTGCCTAGATAATATTTAGATTTTTTTTGATTCACGTAAAATTAGAATTTCGGTATTTTACGTTAGAGAGCATACTGAGTTGGTGTATATATACACCAAAACAGAGTGGAATAGGGCGTTGTATATTTTTCCTGGAAGATTATATTCAGAGCAATTTTGTTTTTAACTTTGGTGTGCCTTGATAATATTTAGATTTTTTCGATTCACGTTAAATTAGAATTTCTGTATTATATACGAGAGAGCATTCTGAGTTTCTGTATATACTCTAAAACAAATTAGAATAAGGCATTGTGTATTTTTTCTAACAGATGATATTTAGAGCCATTTTCTTTTAACTTTGGGGTGCCGTGATATTATTTAGATATTTTTCAATTGCCGTAAAATTAGAATTTCTGTATTTTACAAGACAGAGCATACGGAGTTGGTGTATATACTCGAAAACAGTGTAGAATAAGGAATTGTATATTTTTTCTGACAGATTATATTCAGAGCAATTTTGTTTTTAACATTGGGGTGCTTAGATCATATGTAGATTTTTTCGATTTGGGTAAAATTTGAATTTTTGTATTTTACATGAGAGAGCATACTGAGTTGGTGTATATACTCCAAAACAGAGTAGAATAAGGCATTGTATATTTTCTCTAACAGACTATATTCAGAGCCGTCTTCTTTTAAATTTGGGGCGCCTAGATATTATTTAGACTTTTTTCGATTCACGTAAAATTAGAATTTCGGTATTTTACCTGAGAGAGCATACTGAGTTGGTGTATATACTCGAAAACAGAGTAGAAAAGGGCATTGTATATTTTTTCTGACCGATTATATTCAGAGCAATTTTGCTTTTAACATTCGGGTGCCTAGGTATTATTTAGATTTTTTTCGATTCGGTTAAATATAGAACTTTTGTATTTTTCATGAGAGAGCATATGGAGTTGGTGTATATACTCCAAAACAGAGTAGAATAGGGCATTGTATATTTTTTCTGACAGATTATGTTCATAGCAATTTTGTTTATAACATTGGGGTTCCTAGCTAATAGTTAGATATTTTTCGATTCGCGTAAAATTAGAATTTCAGTATTTTACATGAGAGAGCATACTGACTGGGTGTATATACTCCAAAACAGAGAAGAATAAGGCATTGTATATTTTTTCTGACAGATTATATTCAGAGCAATTTTGTTTTTAACATTGGGGTGCCTAGATAATATTTAGATTTTTTCGATTGGGGTAAAATGAGAATTTCTCTATTTTACATGAGAGAGCCTATGGAGTTGGTGCATATACTCCAAAACAGAGTCGAATAGGGCATTGTATATTTTTTATGACAGACTACATTCAGAGCAATTTTGTTTTTAACATTCGGGTGCCTAGATAATATTTAGATTTTTTTCGATTCACGTAAAATTACAATTTCAGTATTTTACATGGGAGAGCATACTGAGTTGGTGTATATACTCCAAAACAGAGTAAAAAAAGGCATTGTATATTTTTCCTAATAGACTATATTCAGAGTCATTATCTTTTAACTTTCGGGCGCCTAGATATTATTTAGAATTTTTGGATTCGCGTAAAATTAGATATTCGGTATTTTACAAGAGAGAGCATATTGAGTTAGTGTATATACTACAATAAAGAGTACAAAAGGGAATTGTATATTTTTTGTGACAGATTATAAGCAGAACAACTTTGCATTTAACATTGTCGTGCCTAGATAATAGTTAGATTTATTTCAATACGCTTAAATATACAATTTCGGTATTTTACATGAGAGAGCATATGGAGTTGGTGTATATACTCCAAAACAGTGTAGAATAGGGCATTGTATATTTTTTCTGAAAGATTATATTCAGAGCAATTTTGCTTTTAACATTCGGGTGCCTAGATAATATTTAGATTTTTTTTGATTCACGTACAATTAGAATTTCGGTATGTTACCTGAGAGAGCATACTGAGTTGGTTTATATACTCCAAAACAGAGTAGAATAGGGCAATGCATATGTTTTCTGACAGACTATAATCAGAGCAATTTTGTTTTTAACATTGGGGTGCCTAGATATTATTTAGATTTTTTCGATTCGGGTGAAATTTGAATTTCTGTATGTTACATGAGAGAGCATACTGAGTTGGTGTATATACTCCAAAACAGAGTAGAATAAGGCATTGTATATTTTCTCTAACAGACTATATTCAGAGCCATTTTTTTTAACTTTGTGGCGCCTAGATATTATTTAGGTTGTTTCCATTCGTGTAAAATTAGAATTTCGGTATTTTATATGAGAGAGCATATTGAGTTGGTGTATATAGTCCAAAGCAGAGTAGAAGAAATCAGTGTATATTTTTTCTGACACATTGTATTCCGAGCAATTTTCCTTTTAACATTCGGTTTCCTAGATAATATTTAGATTTATTTCGATTCACGTAAAATTAGAATTTCGGTATTTTACCTGAGAGAGCATACTGAGTTGGTTTATACACTCCAAAACACAGTAGAATAGGGCATTGCATATGTTTTCTGACAGATTATCTTCAGAACAATTTTGTTTTTAACATTGGGGTGCCTAGATATTATTTAGAATTTTTCGATTCTGGTGAAATTTGAATTTCTGTATTTTACATTAGAGAGCATACTGAGTTGGTGTATATACTCCAAAACAGAGTAGAATAAGGCATTGTATATTTTCTCTAACAGACTATATTCAGAGCCATTTTCTTTTAAATTTGGGGTGCCTAGATATTATTTAGACTTTTTTTGATTCACGTAAAATTGAATTTCGGTATTTTACCTGAGAGAGCATATTGAGTTGGTGTATATACTCGAAAAAGAGAAGAAAAGGCATTGTATATTCTTTCTGACAGATTGTATTCAGAGCAATTTTGCTTTTAACATTCGGGTGCCTAGATAATATTTAGATTTTTTTCAATTCACGTAAATTTAGAATTTCGGTATTCTATATGAGAGAGCATACTGAGTTGGTGTATATACTCCAAAACAGAGTAGAATAAGGCATTGTATATTTTTTTCTTCCAGAGTATATTCATAGCCATTTTCTTTTAACTTTGGGGTGCCTAGATATTATTTGGATTGTTTTCGAATCGTGTAAAATTAGAATTTCGGTATTTTACATGAGATAGCATATTGAGGTAGTGTATATACTACAAAACAGAGTAGAAAAGGGCATTGTATATTTTTTCTGACAGATTATATTCAGAGGTATTTTTCTTTTAACGTTCGGGTGTCTAGATAATATTTAAATCTTTTTCGATTCGCTTAAATATAGATTTTCTTTATTTTACATGAGAGAGCATACTGATTTGGTTTATAAACTACAAAACAGGGTAGAATAAGGCATTGTATATTTTATTTAACAGACTATATTCCGAGCCATTATCTTTTAACTTCGGGTCATCTAGATATCATTTAGATTTATTTCGATTTGTGTAAAAATAGAATTTCGTTATTTTACATGAGAGAGCATATGGAGTTGGTGTATATACCCCAAGACGAAGTAGAAAAGGGCATTGTATATTTTTTCTGACAGATTTTATGAAGAGCAATTTTCTTTTTAACATTGGCATGCCTAAAAAATATTTACATTTTTTTTCGATTCGGGTAAAATTAGGCTTTCTGTATTTTACATGAAAGAGCATATTGAATTGGTTTATATAATACAAAACAGAGTAGAAAATGGCATTGTGTATTTTCTCTGACTGATTATATTCAGAGCAATTTTTCTTTTAACATTGGGGTGCCTAGATAATATTTAGATATATTTCGATTCGCTTAAATATAGAATTTCTATATTTTACATGAGAGAGCATATGCAGTTTTTGTATATACCCCAAAACAGAGTAGAATAGGGCATTGTATATTTTTTCTGACAGATTATATTCAGAGCAATATTGTTTTTAACATTAAAGTGCCTAGATAATATATAGATTTATTTCGATTCACGTAAAATTAGAATTGCGGTATTTTACATTTGAGAGCATACTGAGTTGGTGTATATACTCCAAAACAGAGTGAAATAGGGGATTGAATATATTTTTGAGAAGTTATATTCAGAGCAATGTTGTTTGTAACATTGGGTTGCCTACATAATATTTTGATTTTTTCGATTCGGGTAAAATTCAAATTTCGGTATTTTACATGAGAGACCATACTGAGTTGGTGTACATACTCCAAAACAGAGTAGAATAGGGCATTGTATATTTTTTCTGAAAGTTTATATTCAGAGCAATTTTGTTTTTAACATTGACGTGCCTACATAATATTTAGATTTTTTCGATTCTTATAAAATTAGAATTTCTGTATTTTACATGTCAAAGCATATTGAGTTGGTGTATATACTACAAAACACAGTAGAAAATGGCATTGTGTATTTTTTTTGACAGATTATATTCCGAGCAATTTTGCTTTTAACATTAGGGTGAGTAGATAATATTTAGGTATTTTTCGATTCGCTTAAATATAGAATTTCTGTATTTTAGATGAGAGAGCATGTGGAGTCGGCGTATATACTCCAAAACAGAGTAGAAAAGGGCATTGTATATTTTCTCTGACAGATTATATTCAGAGTAATTTTGTTTTTAACATTGGGTTGACTAAATAATATTTAGATTTTTTTGATTCGGGTAAAATTAGAATTTCTGTATTTTACATGAGAGATCATACTGAGTTGGTTTTTATACTCCAAAACAGAGTAGAGTAAGGCATTGTTTATTTTTTCTAACAGACTATATTTAGAGCCATTTTCTTTTAATTTTGCGGCGCCTAGATATTATTTAGATTTTTTTCGATTCACGTAAAATTAGAATTTTGGTATTTTACACGAGAGAGCATATTGAGTTGGTGTATATACTCAAAAACAGAGTAGAATAGGACATTGTATATTATTTCTGACAGATTATATTCAGAGCAATTTTGTTTTTAACATTGGGTTGACTAAATAAATAATATTTAGATTTTTCGATTCGGGTAGAATTAGAATTTCTGTATTTTAAATGACAGAGCGTATTGTGTTGGTGTATATACTACAAAACAGAGTAGAAGAGGGCATTGTACCTTTCTTCTGCCAGATTTTTTTCAGAGCAATTTTGTTTTTAACATTGCGGTGCCTAGATAATATTTAGAAATTTATCGATTCACTTAAAATTTGAATTTCAGTATTTTACATGAGAGAGCATACTGAGTTGTTTTATATACTCCAAAACAGAGTAGAATAGGGAATTGTATATTTTTTCTGACAGATTGTATTCAGAGGAATTTATTTTTTAACATTGGGCTGCCTAGATAATATTTAGAATTTTTTCGATTCGCTTAAATATAGAATTTCTGTATTTTACATGAGAGAGCATATTGAGTTGGTGTATATACTACAAAACAGAGAAGTAAAGGGCATTGTGTATTTTATCTGACAGATTATATTAAGAGCAATTGTGCTTTTAACATTGTTTTGCCTAGATAATATCTAGAATTTTTTCGATTCGCCCAAATATAGAATTTCTGTATTTTACACGAGAGAGTATATAGAGTTGGTGTATATATTTTAAAACAGAGTAGAATAGGGCATTGTATATTTTTTCTGACAGATTATATTCACAGCAATTTTGTTTTTAAATTGGGGTGCATAGATAATATTTAGATATCTTTTGATTCACGTAAAATTTGAATTTATGTGATTTATATGAGAGAGCATACTGTGTTGGTGTATATACTCCAAAAAAAATTAGAATAAGGGATTGTATATTTTTTCTAAGAGACTATATTCAGAGCCATTTTTTTTTAAGTTTTGGGCACCTAGATATTATTTATTTTTTTGATTCACCTAAAATTAGAATTTCCGTTTTTTATATGAGAGAGCATATTCAATTGGTTTATATACTCCAAAACAGAGTAGAAAAGAACATTGTATATTTTTTCTGACAGATTATATTCAGAGAAATTTTGCTTTTAACATTGGGGTGCCTTGATAATATTTAGATTTTTTTCGATTCGGGTAGAATTAGAATATTTGTATTTTACATGACAGAGTATATTGAGTTGGTGTTTATACTACAAAACAGAGTAGAAGAGGGCATTGTATATTTTTTATGACAGATTATATTCAGAGCAATTTTGCCTTTAACATTGGGGTGCCTAGATAATATTTAGATTTTTTCGGTTCGGGTAAATTTAGAATTTCTGTATTTTACATGAGAGAGCATATTGAGTTGGTGTATGTACTTCAAAACAGAGTGGAATAGGGCATTGTATATTTTTTCTGAGAGATTATATTCAGAGCAAGTTGGTTTTTAACATTGGGTTGCCTAGATAATATTTAGATTTTTTTAGATTCACGTAAAATTAGAATTTCTGTATTTTACATGAGAGAGCATATTGAGTTGGTGCCTATACTACAAAACAGAGTAGAAAAAGGCATTGTATATTTTTTCTGACAGATTATATTTAGAGCAATTCTGCTTTTAACATTGTCGTGCCTAGATAATATTTAGATTATTTCGATTCGGGTAAAATTAGAATTTCTGTATTTTACATGAGAGAGCATACTTAGTTGGTGTATATACTCCAAAACAGTGTAGAATAAGTAAGGCATTATAAATTTTTCTAACAGACTGTTTTCAGAGCCATTTTCTTTTAACTTTGGGGCGCCTAGATATTATTTAGATTTTTTTCGATTCACGTAAAATTAGAATTTCAGTATTTTACATGAGAGAGGATATGGAGTTGCTGTATATACTCCAAAACAGAGTAGAATAGGGCATTGTATATTTTTTCTGAGAGATTATATTCAGAGAAATTGTGTTTTTAACATTAGTGTGCCTAGATAATATTTTGATTTCTTCGATTTGGGTAGAATTAGAATTTCTGTATTTTACATGAGAGAGTATATTGAGTTGGTGTATATACTACAAAACATAGAAGTAAAGGGCATTGTATATTTTATCTGACAGATTATATTAAGAGCAATTTTGCTTGTCACATTGGGGTGCCTAGATAATATCTAGAATTTTTTCGATTCGGTTAAATATAGAATTTCTGTATTTTACTTGAGAGACCATATGGAGTTTGTTTATATACTCCAAAACAGAGTAGAATCGGGCATTGTATATTTTTTCTCACAGGTTCTATTTAGAGCTATTTTGTTTTTTACATTGGGGTGCCTAAATAATATTTAGATTTCTTTTGATTCACGTAAAATGAGAATTTCTGTAATTTACATGAGAGAGCATACTGAGTTGGTATATATACTCCAAAAAAGAGTAGAATAAGGCATTGTAAATTTTGTCTAGCAGACTATATTCAGAGCCATTTTCTTTTAACTTTGGGGCACCTAGATATTATTTAGATTTATTTCGATTCACGTAAAATTTGAATTTGGTTATTTTACCTTAAAGAGCATATTGAGTTGGTGTATATACTACAAAACTGAGTAGAATATGGCATTGTATATTTTTTCCGGCAGATTATATTAAGAGCAATCTTTTTGTAACTTTGGGGTGCCTAGATAATATTTAGATTTTTTTCGATTCACTTAAAATTAGAATTTCGGTGTTTTACATGAGAGAGCATACTGAGATGGTGTATATACTCCAAAACAGATTAGAATAGGGCATTGTATATTTTTTCTGACAGATTATATTCAGAGCAATTTTATTTTAAACATTGGGGTGCGTAGATAATATTTAGATTTTTTTATTTACGTAAAATTAGAATTGCTGTATTTTACATAAGAGAGCATACTGAGATGGTGTATATACTCCAAAACAGAGTAGAATAAGGCATTGTATATTTTTTCTAACAGACTATATTCAGAGCCAATATCTTTTAACTTTGGGGCGCATAGATATTATTTAGATATATTTCGATTCACGTAAAATTAGAATTTCTGAGCAAGTTTTCTTTTAACATTGGGGTGCCTAGATTATATTTAGATTTTTTTCCATGCGCATAAATAAAGAATTTCTGTATTTTACATGAGAGAGCATATGGAGTTGGTGTATATACTCCAAAACAGAGTAGAATAGGGCATTGCATATTTTTTCTGACAGATTATATTCATAGCAATTTTTTTTTTTACACTGGGGTGCCTAGATAATATTTAGATTTTTTCGTTTTGGGTAATATAATAATTTATGTATTTTACATGAGAGAGCATATTGAGTATGTGTATATACTACAAAACAGAGAAGTAAAGGGCATTGTATATTTTATCTGACAGATTATATTAAGAGCAATGTTTCTTTTCACATTGGGGTGCCTAGATAATATCTAGAATTTTTTGAATTCGCTTAAATATAGAATTTCTGTATTTTGCTTGAGAGACCATATGAAGTTGGTGTATATAATCCAAACCAGAGAAGAATAAAGCATTGTATATTTTTTCTTACAGACTATATTTAGAACCATTTTCTTATTACTTTGGGGCGCCTAGATATAATTTAGATTTATTTCGATTCACGTAAAATTGGAATTTCGGTATTTTACATGAGAGAGCATACGGAGTTGCTGTATATACTCAAAAACAGAGTAGAATAGGGCATTGTATATTTTTTTCTGACAGCTTATATTCAGAGCAATTTTGTTTTTAACATTGAAGTGCCTAGATAATATTTAGGTTTTTTTCGATTCAGGTAAAATTAGAATTTCCGTATTTTACATGAGAGAGCATTCTGAGTTGGTGTATATACTCCAAAACAGAGTACAATAGGGCATTGTATATTTTTTCGAACAGACGACATTAAGAGCCATTTTCTTTTAACGTCGAGGCGCCTAGATATTATTTAGATTTTTTTCGATTCACGTAAAATTAGAATTTCGGTATTTTACATGAGAGAGCATACTGAGTTGGTGTATATACTCCAAAACAGAGTAGAATAGGAAATTGTATATTTTTTCTGACAGATTATATTCAGAGCAATTTTGTTTGTAACATTGCGTTGCCTACATAATATTTAGATTATTTCGATTTGGATAAAATTTGAATTTCTGTATTTTACATATCAGAGCATATTGAGTTGATGTATGTGCTACAAAACACAGTAGAAAATGGCATTGTGTATTTTTTCTGACAGATTATATTCAGAGCAATTTTGCTTTTAACATTAAGGTGCCTAGGTAATATTTAGATATTTTTCGATTCACTTAAATATAGAATTTCTGTATTTTAGATGAGAGAGCATATGGAGTCGGTGTATATACTCCAAAAGAGTAGAATAGGATATTCTATATTTTTTCTGACAGATTATATTCAGAGCAATTTTGTTTTTAACATTGGGTTGACTAAATAATATTTAGATTTTTTCGATTTGGGTAAAATTTGAATTTCTGTATTTTACATAAGAGAGAGTACTGAGTTGGTGTATATACTCCAAAACAGAGTAGAATAAGGCAGTGTATTTTTTCTCTAACAGATTTTATTCAGAGTCATTTTCTTTTAACTTTGGAGCGCCTAGATATTATTTAGATTTCTTTTGATTCGCCTAAAATTAGAATTTCGGTATTTTACATGAGAGAGCATATTGAGTTGGTGTATATACTCCAAAACAGAGTAAAAAAGGACATTGTATATTTTTTCTGACAGATTATATTAAGATTAATTTGGTTTTAACATTGGGGTGCCTAGATATTCTTTAGATTATTTTAGATATTTTTCGATTCGGGTAAAATTAGAATTTCGGTATTTCACATGAGAGAGCATAATGAGTTGGTGTATATACTCCAAAACAAAGTAGAAAAGGGCATTGTATATTTTTTTTGACAAATTTTATTCAGAGCAATTTTGCTTTTAACATTGGGGTGCCTAGATAATATTTAGATTTTTTTCGATTCACTTTAATATAGAATTTCTGTATTTTACATGAGAGTGCATATGAAGTTGTTGTATATACTTTAAAACAGAGTAGAATGGAGCATTGTATATTTTTTCTGCCATATTATATTTAGAGCAATTTTGTTTTTAACATTGGGGTGCCTAGATAATATTTAGATTTTTTTCTATTCGCTTAAATATAGAATTCCTGTATTTTACATGAGAGAGTATATGGATTTGGTGTATATACTCCAAAACAGAGTAGAATAGGGTGTAAGATATTTTTTCTGACAAATTATATTCAGCGCAATTTTTTTTTAACACTGGGGTGCCTAGATAATATTTAAATTATTTTCGATTTGGGTAAAATTAGAATTTCGGTATTTGACATGAGAGAGCATCCTGAGTTGGTGTATATACTCCAAAACAGGGTGGAATAAGGCATTGTATATTTTTTCTAAAAGACTATATTCAGAGCCATTTTCTTTTAACTTTGGGGAGCCTAGATATTATTTAGATTTTTTTTGATCCACCTAAATTTAGAATTTCCGTATTTTACATGAGAGACCAAGTTGAGTTGGTGTATATACGCCAAAACAGAGTAGAAAAGGGCATTGTATATTTTTTCTGACAGATTATATTCAGACCAATTTTGCTTTTAACATTGGGGTGCCTAGATAATATTTATATTTTTTCGATTTGTGTAGAATTAGAATTTCTGTATTTTACATGAGAGAGAATATTGAGTTGGTTTATATACTACAAAACAGAGAAGTAATGGGCATTGTGTATTTTATCTGACAGATTATATTAAGAGCAATTTTCCTTTTCACATTTGGGTGCCTAGATAATATTTAGATTTTTTCGATTAGGGTAAAATTAGAATTTTTGTATTTTACATGACGGACCATATTTATTTGGTGTTTATACTACAAAACAGAATAGAAGAGGGCATTGTATATTTCTTCTGTCAGATTATATTCAGAGCAATTTTGCCTTTAACATTGGGGTGCCTAGATAATATTTAGATTTTTTCGGTTCGGGTAAAATTAGAATTTCTGTATTTTACATGAAAGAGCATATTGAGTTGCTGTATACACTACAAAACAGAGTAGAAAAGGGCATTGTATATTTTTTCTGACAGATTATATTCAGTGCCATTTTGCTTTTAACATTGGGGTGCCTAGATAATATTTAGATTTTTTTCGATTTGCTTAAATACAGAATTTGTGTATTTTATATGAGAGAGCATACTGAGTTGTTGTATATACCTCAAAACCGAGTAGAATAGGGCATTGTATAATTATTGTGACAGGTTATATTCAGAGCAATTTTTTTTAACATTGGGTTGCCTAGATAATATTTAGATTTTTTTCAATTCATGTAAAATTAGAATTTCTGTATTTTATATTAGAGAGTATACTGAGTTGGTGTATATACTCCAAAACAGAATAGAATAAGGCATTGTATATTTTTTATAACAGACTATATTCAGAGCTATTTTCTTTTAACTTAGGAGCGGCTAGATATTATCTAGATTTTTTTCAATTCATGTAAAATTAAAATTTTGGTATTTTACATGAGAGAGCATATTGAGTTGGTTTATATACTCCAAAACAGAGTCGAATATAACATTGTATATTTTTTCTGACAGATTATATTCAGAGCAATTCTGTTTTAAACATTGGGGTGCCTAGATAATATTCAGAATTTTTCGATTTTGGTAGAATTAGAATTTCTGTATTTTACATGAGAGATCATATTGAGTTTGTGTATATACTACAAAACAGAGTAGAAAATGGCATTGTATACTTTTTCTGACAGATTACATGCAGAGAAATTTTTCTTTTAACATTGGGGTGCCTAGATAATATTTAGATTTTTTTCGATTCGCTTAAATATAGAATTTCTGTATTTTACATGAGAGAGAACGTGGAGTTGCTGTAAATACTCCAAAACAGAGTATAATAGGGCATTGTATATTTTTTCTTACAGATTATATTCAGAGCAATTTTTTTTAACACTGAGGTGCCTAGATAATATTTACTTTTTTTTCGAATCCAGTAAAATTAGAATTTCTGTATTTTACATGAGAGTGCACCCTGAGATGGTGTATATTCTCAGAAACAGAGTAGAATAAGGCATTGTATATTTTTTCTAACAGACTATATTCACAGCCATTTTCTTTAAACTTTGAGGCGCCTAGATATTTTTTAGTTTTTTTTTGATTCGCGTAAAATTAGAATTTCTGTATTTTACATGAGAGAGTATATGGAGTTGGTGTATATACTCCAAAACAAAGTAGAAAAGTGCATTGTATATTTTTTCTGACAGATTATATTCAGAGCAAGTTTGTTTTTAACATTGGGGTGCCTAGATACTATTTAGATATTTTTCGATTCGCTTAAATATAGTATTTCTGTATTTTACATGTGATAGCATATGGAGTTGGTGTACATAATCCAAAACAGAGTAGAATAGGGCATTGTATATTTTTTCTGACGGATTATATTCAGAGCTATTTTATTTTTAACACTGGGGTGCCTAGATAATATTTAGATATTTTCGATTTGGGTAGAATTAGAATTTCTGTATTTTACATGAGAGAGCATATTGAGTTGGTGTATATACTACAAAACAGAGAAGTAATGGGCATTGTATATTTTATCTGACAGATTATATTAAGAGCAATTTTGCTTTTCACATTTGGGTGCCTAGATAATATTTAGATTTTTTCGATTCGGGTAAAATTAGAATTTCTGTATTTTACATGAGAGGGCATAATGAGTTGGTGTATATACTCCAAAACAGAGTAGAAAAGGGCATTGTATATATTTCTGAGAAATTATATTCAGAGAAATTTTGCTTTGAACATTGTGGTGCCTAGATAATATTTAGATTTTATTCGATTCTCGTAAATTTAGAATTTCGGTAGTTTACATGAGAGGGCATATTGAGTTGGTGTATATACTGCAAAGCAGAGTATAAAAGGGCATTGTATATTTTTTCTGACAAATTATATTCAGAGCAATTTTGCTTTCAACATTGGGGTACATAGATAACATTTAGATTTATTTCGATGAGCGTAAAATTAGAATTTCGGTATTTTACGTGAGATAGCATTTTGAGTTGTTGTATATACTCCAAAACAGAGTAGAATATTGCATTGTATATTTTTTTTGACAGATTATATTCAGAGAAATTTTCCTTTTAACATTGCGGTGCCTAGATAATGTTTATATTTTTTTCGATTCGCGTAAATTTATTATTTCGGTATTGTACATCAGAGAGCATATTGAGTTGGTGTATACACTACAAAACATAGTAGAAAAGGGCATTGTATATTTTTTCTGACGGATTATATTCAGAGCAATTTTTTTTAACACTGGGGTGACTTGATAATATTTAGATTTTTTCTATTTGGGTAGAATTAGAATTTCTGTATTTTACATGAGAGAGCATATTGAGTTGGTGTATATACTACAAAACAGAGAAGTAAAGGGCATTGTATATTTTATCTGACAGATTATATTAAGAGCAATTTTGCTTTTCACATTGGGGTGCCTAGGTAATATCTAGAATTATTTCGATCCGCTTAAGTATAGAATTTCTGTATTTTACTAGAGAGAGCATATGGAGTTGGTGTATATACTTCAAAACAGAGAAGAATAAGGAATTGTATATTTTTTTTACAGACTATATTCAGAACCATTTTCTTTTAACAATGGCATGCCAAATTAATATTTAGATTTTTTTCAATTTGAGTGAATTTAGAATTTCTCTATTTTACATGAGAGAGCATATTGGGTTGGTGTATATACTCGAAAACAGAGTAGAATAGGGCATTGTATATTTTCTCTGGCAGATTATATTCAGAGCAATTTTGTATTTAACATTGGGGTGCCTAGATAATACTTAGATTTTTTCAATTCAGGTAAAATTAGAATTTTTGAATTTTACATGAGAGAGAATATGGAGATGGTGTATATACTTCAAAACAAAGTAGAATAGGGCATTGTATATTTCTTTTGACAGATTATATTCAGAGCAATTTTGTTTTTAACATTGGGGTGCCTAGATTATATTTAGATTTTTTTGATTCGGGTAAAATTAGAATTTCTGTATTTTACATGAGAGAGCATATTGAGTTCGTGTATATAATACAAAAAAGAGTAGAAGAGGGCATTGTATATTTTTTCTGACCGAATATATTCACAGCACTTTTTCTTTTAACGTTGGGGTGCGTAGATAATATTTAGATTTTTTCTATTCGCTTTAATATAGAATTTCGGTATTTTACATGAGAGAGAATATGGAGCTCGTGTATATCGTCCAAAACAGAGAAGAAAAAAGCATTGTATATATTTTCTGACAGATTATATTCAGAGAAATTTTGTTTTTAACATTGGGGTGCCTAGATAATATTTACATTTCTTTAAATTCACTTTAATATAGAATTTCTGTATTTTACATGAGATAGCATATGGATTTGGTTTATATACTCCAAAACAGAATAGAATAGGACATTGTATATTTTCTCTGACAGATTTTATTCAGAGCGATTTTGTTTTTAACATTGGGGTGCCAGGATTATATTTAGATTTTTTCGATTCTGGTAAAATTAGAATTTCTGTATTTTATATGAGAGAGCATATTGAGTTGGTGTATATAATGCAAAACAGAGTAGAAAAGGGCATTGTATATTTTTTCTCTCAGATTACATTCAGAGCAATTTTCCTTTTAACATTGGGGTGCCTAGATAATATTTATATTTTTTTCGATTCACGTAAAATTAGAATTTCGGTATTTTACATGAGAGAGCATAAGGAGTTGGTGTATATACTCCAAAACATAGTAGAATAGGGCATTGTATATTTTCTCTGACAGATTTTATTCAGAAAAATTTTGTTTTTAACATTGGGGTGCCTAGATAATATTTAGATTTTTTCGATTTGGGTAAAATTAGAATTTCTGTATTTTACATTATAGAGAATACTGAGTGGGTGTATATACTTCAAAACAAAGTAGAATAAGACATGGTATATTTTCTGTAACAGACTATATTCAGAGTCATTTTCTCTTAACTTTGGGGTGCCAAGATATTTTTCAGATTTTTTTCGATTCGTGTAAAATTAGAATTTCGGTATTTTACATGAGAGAGCACACTGAGTTTGTCTATATACTCCAAAACAGAGTAATATAAGGCATTGTATATTTTTACGAACAGTCTATATTAAGAGCCATTTTCTATTAACTTTGGAATGCCTAGATATTATTTATATTTTTTTTGATTCTCGTATAATTAGAATTTCCGTATTTTAAATGAAAGATCATATTGAGTTGGGGTATATACTCCAAAACAGAGTAGAAAGAGGCATTGTATACTTTTTCTGACAGATTATATTCAGAGCAATTTGGCTTTTAACACTGGGGAGCCTAGATAATATTTAGATTTTTTTTGATTCACGTAAAATTAGAATTACGTTATTTTACATGAGAGAGCATATTGAGTTTGTGTATATACTCCAAAATGGAGTAGAGTAAGGCATTGTGTATTTTTTCTAACAGACTATATTTAGAGCCATTTTCTTTTCACTTTGGGGAGCCTAGATATTATTTAGAATATTTTCGATTCGAGTAAAATTTGAATTTTCGTATTTTACATGAGAGAGCATATTGAGTTGGTGTATACACTTCAAAACAAAGTAGAAAAGGGCATTGTATATTTTTTCTGACAGACTATATTCAGAGAAATTTTGTTGTTAACATAGGTCTGCCTAGATAATATTAAGATTTTTTTCGATTCGCTTAAATATAGAATATATGTATTTTACATGAGAGAGCATATGGAGTTGGTGTATATACACCAAAACAGAGTAGAATAGGGCATTGTATATTTTCTCTGACAGATTATATTCAGAGAAATTTTGTTTTTACCATTGGGTTGCCTAGGTAATATTTAGATTTCTTCGATTGGGTAAAATTAGAATTTCTGTATTTTACATGAGAGAGCATATGGAGTTGGTGTATATACTCCAAAAAAAAGTAGAATAAGGCATTTTATATTTTTTCTAACAGACTATATTCAGAGCCATTTTCTTTTAAGTTTGGGGTGCCTAGATATTATTTAGAATTTTTTTGATTCGCGTAAAATAGAATTTCGATATTTTACCTGAGAGCATATGCAGTTTGTGTATATACTCCAAAACAGAGTAGAATAGGGCATTGTATATTTTTTCTGACTGATTATATTCAGAGCACATGTGTTTTTAACATTGGGGTGCCCAGATAATATTTAGATGTTTTCGATTCTAGTAAAATTAGAATTTCTTTATTTTACATGAGAGAGTATATGGAGTTGGTGTATATACTCCAAAAAAGAGTAGAATCGGGTATTGTATATTTTATCTGACAGATTATATTCAGAGCAGTTTTGTTTTTAACATTGGGGTGTCTACAGAATATTTAGATTTTTTCGATTCGGGTAATATTTTAATTCCTGTATTTTACATGAGAGCGCAAACTGAGTTGGTGTATATACTCCAAAACAGAGTAGAAAAAAACCTTGTATATTTTATCTGACAGATTATATTCAGAGCCATTTTGCTTTTCACATTGGGGTGTCTAGATTACATTTAGATTTTCCTCGATTCACGTAAAATTAGAATTTTGGTATTTTACATGAGAGAGTATACTGAGTTGGTGTATATACTCCAAAACAGAGTAGAATAGGGCATTGTATATTTTTTCAGACAGATTATATTCGGAGCAATTTTGATTTTAACATTGGGGTGCCTAGATAATATTTAGATTTTTTCCAATTCACGTAAAATTCGAATTTTGCTATTTTACATGAGAGAGCATACTGAGTTGGTGTATATACTCCAAAACAAAGTAGAATAAGGCATTGCATATTTTTTCTAACAGAATATATTCAGAGCCATTTTCTTTTTACACTTGGATGCCTAGATATTATTTATATTCTTTTCGATTCACGTAAAATTATAATTTCGATATTTTACATGAGAGAGAATACTGAGTTGGTATATATACGCCAAAAGAGAGTAGAAAAGGGCATTTTATATTTTCTCTGACTGATTATATTCAGAGCAATTTTGCTTTAAACATTGGGGTGCCTAGATAATATTTAGATTTTTTTTGATTAACGTAAAATTATAATTTCTGTATTTTACATGAGAGAGCATACTGACTTGGTGTATATACTCGAAAGCAGAGTAGAAAAGGGCATTGTATATTTTTAATCATAGATTATATTGAGAGCAATTTTGCTTTTAACATTTGGATGCCTAGAGAATATTTACATTTTTATCGATTCACGTAAAATTAGAATTTTGGTATTTTACAGTAGAGAGTATACTGAGTTGGTGTATATACTCCAAAACAGAGTAGAATAGGGCATTGTATATTTTTTCTGAGAGATTATATTCGGAGCAATTTTGCTTTTAACATTGGGGTGCCTAGATAATATTTAGATTTTTTTCAATTCACGTAAAATTCGAATTTTGCTATTTTACGTGAGAGAGCATACTGAGTTGGTGTATATACTCCAAAACAGAGTAGAATAAGTCTTTGCATATTTTTTCTAACACACTATATTCAGAGCCATTTTCTTTTAACTCTGGGATTCCTAGATATTATTTAGATTTTTTTCGATTCACGTAAAATTAGAATTTCGGTATTTTAAATGAGAGAGCATACTGAGTTGGTATATATACTCCAAAAGAGAGTAGAAAAGGGCATTGTGTATTTTCTCTGACTGACTATATTCAGAGCAATTTTGCTTTTAACATTGGGGTGCCTAGATAATATTTAGATTTTTTTTGATTAACGTAAAATTAGAATTTTTGTATTTTACATGAGAGAGCATACTGAGTTGGGGTATATACTCCAAAACAGAGTAAAATAAGGCATTGTATATTTTTTGTAACAGACTATATTCAGAGCCAATTTCTTTTAACTTAGGGGCGCCTATATATTATTCAGATTTTTTTCGATTCACGTACAATTAGAATTTCGGTATTTTACATGAGAGAGTATATTGAGTTGGTGTATATATTCCAAAACAAAGGAGAATAGGGCATTGTATATTTTTTTGATAGATTATATTCAGAGCAATTTTGTTTTTAACATTGGGGTGCCTAGATTATATTTATATTTTTTTGATTCGGGTAAATTTAGAATTTCTGTATTTTACATGAGAGAGCATATTGAGTTGGTGTATATACTACAAAAAGAGAGTAGAAAAGAACATTGTATATTTTTTCTGACCGAATATATTCACAGCACTTTTTCTTTTAACATTGGGGTGCGTAAATAATATTTAGTTTTTTTTCGATTCGCTTTAATATAGAATTTCGTTATTTTACACGAGAGAGCATATGGAGTTGGTTTATATAGTCCAAAACAGAGAAGAAAAAAGAATTGTATATTTTTTCTGACAGATTATATTCAGAGCAATTTTGTTTTTAACATTGGGGTGCCTAGATAATATTTAGATTTTTTTCGATTCACTTTAATATAGAATTTCTGTATTTTACATGAGATAGCATATGGATTTGGTTTATATACTCCAAAACAGAATAGAATAGGGCATTTTATATTTTTTCTGACAGATTTTATTCAGAGCAATTTTGTTTTTAAGATTGAGGTGCCAGGATAATATTTAGATTTTTTCGATTCTGGTAAAAGTAGAATTTCTGTATTTTACATGAGAGAGCATATTGAGTTGGTGTATATAATGCAAAACAGAGTAGAAAAGGGCATTGTATATTTTTTCTGTCAGATTATATTCAGAGCAATTTTGCTTTTAACATTGGGGTGCCTAGATAATATTTATATTTTTCTCGATTCACGTAAAATTAGAATTTCTGTATTTTACATAAGAGAGCATACTGAGTTGCTTTATATACTCCAAATCAGAGTAGAATAAGGCATTGTATATTTT